>NW_027468564.1:34464279-35104279 GCF_046254945.1 Alosa pseudoharengus | reverse complement strand
CCATTTTTATTTTTGTTTGTTATTTTCCCCCCACATGAAAACAACCACAATCAATAATAAAGTAAAAACGTCCACTACAGTAAAGTAGTAAAACTATGGAGTAAAACTAATACTACATTAAAACTACTGCTACAACTATTGTTCCCCCATAAAAAAAATATATTTTGTTGTGTTTATGCTGATATACTATATGCACATGGAACAAACTATGAATTGAACATGGGTGGACCAACTTCTGTTTTGCCAGGTCCCTTCTATGCGTCTAAGGGTCAGCAGCCTGATAAGAACTCAACCCATAATGCCACATACTGAGCACCCACATACAGTAATACCCACATACTACGTACACTAGAACAACTTTTACAACTTTTACTACCACAGTTGTTATTACAGTAATAGGAGTTAGTGCACCTTCAGAATCATGCTGTTACTACTACCACTACCACTACTACTAACTGTTAACAACAGGCACCAATGCTTGAGGAACATGTTGGTGTCGCCAGACAGGAGTCTGTGTAAGGTAAAGGTCTGTGTAAAGGACACTGATGACCTTTGACCCTTGAGTCCCCTGATCAGAGCCAGGGGGTCAGGATTCGAAGGGTTAGCTTCAGCCACTTAGCATGGCATTTGGCCGCCGACATTTTTGAAAACATGGCGTTACATGGTTGCAACTTCCGGCACCAGTTTTTACATGCTGATTGGTAGATGACAGCTCATGCACGAGTTTAGTGTTGGGCACGAGCGTCCTCGCGCGTCCATGTTGGTTTGCATTTCTGGAAGACGACAAATAAAACAACTAACTACTTGGATTAAGCTACTGATACTTAATGCCTACATGGTTTAGGCTGTATTACCGGACTTTGTGGTAAATAAAAGAAAAATGTTAATGTTGTCATATTAGGCTATTATTTGCCGTATATGCGGGGTGCCAAGTAATTACCTTAAAGTAACTGACTATGACCATACACTTTGGCAGATGCATAGCAATGACCTATATCCAATTATTAGCCTACTCATTGCGTTGTGTATGAAGACTATTTTAAAACGCACAGGCTGTAGTTCTGTAGAACGCAACGTCTGGATCATAACCTGTCTCCCCAAGTGATTTAAAACGAAACAAATGTCAATGACTTATTTCGTTTGCTTTCTTGCAACATTGACATGATTAGGCTATGCATTTGATGTAAATGTTCAGGCTGCCAGTCGAGGCAAAAGCCAAATGTCCAACAACAGTTGCAGACTCTATGCCTGCTCGAACCACAATACCCGAGGGATGTGCACTTCTATCGGAAGTTTAACTTGCGTTGGCTTCATTTCGTCTGCCTGCAAATGTAACCTAGGCTTAACAAGCTGCAAATTCACACTGGGTGCAGCAAAAATCGCAGCTATCCACACGTTTCTTACATACCATGTCTACTTAATTAATAGTCATTTTCGTTGGATAGCCTATTGCGTAATAGGCCTACAACCTGTCCAAATAGTATTTAGGGATCATTATTTGTGAAGCCTAAAGTGACACAATATTGATTCGCATCGTTTATTATCACATATGAACATCACATTAAATAACCTAGGACTTCAGAGACAGGGCAAACTTTACCACCATTCCCAAAATGTTATCCCAACCAATTAAATGAATTTGCGCTTATAACGAGGTGAAGCGCGTTCCCGAACAACTTCTTTTCCTCTGAGGGAATGTCCAATCTTCATCAACGACATACCGTTGTACCTTACGTTGTCTCCGTCTGTAACGTGGAATCTAATAGGCTAATTCTAGCTGGTGCCGGAAACGAACACCCATGAAACGCCATTTTCGTAAAGATGGCTGCGGTCAATTTCATGTTTTTTTGGCTGAAGTAGCTAGCCTAGCATGGGCCATTGAAATGAATGGGGGCGGGACTTAGTCACTCTCTCCAGTTATATATAATACCTCCATGATCAGAGCCCATCTTGTCTGCCTTGCTCTTTTCTCACCCTGGGGTGTGATTTCCCAAAAGAGTCACCCAGCAGCCATTATGAACACTAAAAAACACATTAAAAAAGAGCATCTTCATTGTTTAATGGCATAGCTGTTCAAAAATACTTTCGAGAACTAGTGCTTCCGGAGTGTATGTGATTCCCTGCTCTCGGAACTGATCCTTCGGAGAGGAAGTGGAAATACGAGAGTGACCTCCGTGGTGTGACCTCTGGGACTGACCACCCTCCCAATCCCTATCATGCATGGGTGCCACTGAGTCACCGCCGCCCCCCCCCCCCCCAAACCCACTCTCATCATGGAGCTTCTCTTTCTCTGCTATCTCTATGATCTGTCTCTCACAGTCCTTTTGTTATCTGTCTGGCGCCTCTCTCCCTTGCTCTCACTCTGTTTCATCCCCCTCTCTCTCTATACTGACCCCCCCCCCCCCCCCCCCATCTTTAAACCTAATTCTCAAATCACCAAGCCAAAGTTATGGACAGGTCTACTGAGCTAGCATCAGTCTAACCTGTAAGATTCCATTAGACAGTTATGACCAAAAGCGCTATCCAAAACTAAATTGTATTGTGTCTACAGAGTATCCCATGCTTATGTGACGGATGCCAGCTAGCATAGCTGTGTGTGTGGAACGTTAGTAAAGTCTCATTCCCTGAGGACAAGAGTAGTGCTGGCATGGGCTTTAGGCTTAATTGTCGCCATGCTGAACTCCCTAACCAAGGTGCTGCTGTTTACGGTTTCGAGTCAGGGCGCGTGCAGGCCTGAACCGCGCGCTTCAACACAACGCAGGTTACACTGACAAAGTAAATACCTGGGAGGTATTATACACATTATAGTGTCTTTGTGTAATTTACACAGGATACAAGCAGGTAAATACTTAAGGTGCTACGTAATGGAAGGTGTACGTGCCGGACTTCATTTGCATGTGTAATGACTCGTGGTCACTGCAGACAACAAAGTTCATTCAAAGTGCCCAGTACACAAGGTGCCCATCACAGCAAACAAAATGAAGTAATTGGTCAACTTTTTACATGCAGTGTCCATCACAGCAAACGAAATAGTGGTTTACAGGCCCAGCTGTTTACAAGTGATACAAACATTACGCTTCACACAAGGAATATCACGCTTTCTTTGAAACCATGGAAGAGGCCAGGTTTCTGAGGAGAGCGAAACAATTGCTGTTTGAGTCTCTCGCTCTGTGTCACATCCTGCCGCCTCGTCTCTCTGGAACGTTCCGTCTCCTCTCTCTCCATCCGCCTCATGTCCTCCTCCATCTTGACCATCGCACGCCAAAACCTCCTCTGCTGCTCCATGTCTTGCTGCTGACTTTCCCTCAACCGCGCAAGCAAGTCCAAGACAGCCTGCTTTGAATATTTACGCTTCCGTCACACACACACACCAGACAAATTATTTTGCATTTTTTACTGTTTTTATTCTGTTACTTTATTATCATTATTACTTTTATGTTTTTCATTTGCATGTTTTACTGTTTTTATTCTGTTCTATTGTTTTTACAAATGCTTATTTATTTACCACACTTCATCTCTAAATAAATCTTTCATGCCTTGTTACCTCAACTTATTTTATTTCTATTCTTTTAAAGATTCTATTCTTTTTATTATTTTATCATATTATAATTCTGGGCTCCTCTTCTACTGTACCTATGTGTGTACAATTAATTATCTCTCTGCCTTACCTGTGAAGCACTTTGGGTCAACTCCTACATTTACATCTACATTTACATTTACATTTACATTTACATTTATTAATTTGGCAGACGCGTTTATCCAAAGCGACTTACAACAATAGAATAACATTTAAGCTATTAACATTTAGAATTGTAACATTTAAGCTAAAGAGGTACAGTTGCAGCATCCAAATAACATTTCAGCTACAATCTACGTACCAGGTGTAGATGTTGTCGAGGTCATAAACGTTGACTCCTCTGGTCCATCTCCATCATTTCTCGTATCCTCTGCACCTTCTGACCAGCACTGGCTGTCCATCGTTGTTGCAAAATATTCGTCCAAAATCGTTGGTCACAAATAAACCTGTAGTGCTGACACTCTGTCCTTAAATGAGCTGTCCTCCCCGCCTTGAGCCACAGGTATACCGTGCCATCTATTTTGACACCTCCTCAAGCGCACCAGTAAGCACAAGTGGTTAAAGGTGAGGCCCAATGCCCCAGGACAATGGCTCTGAAGAGAAGCCATCAAGCACTGGAGGTGACAATAGGAAAAGCACTGCACGCTCACTCTCTCTCTCTCTCTCTCTCTCTCTCTCTCTCTCTCTCTCTCTCTCTCTCTCTCACCTGGCTTTGCTTCGCTCCTTTAATGGATTCCTAGTTACTGTTAGTTCCTTGAAATAACAGTAAGTATTTCTTGTTCAAAGAAACATCTTAAAGAACATTTCAAAAAAAGAAGTGAAAGAGTAGTCTGTCACAAGATACATTTTTGGAAATTTACAATTTACGGAAATTGTACTGACAGAAAATCACTAGTTGTAAATAAACCACCGCCCAAATAGATTTTTCAGTGATGTGGTGTGTGGTGACTGACTCTCATAGAGGACATTACTCTCTGAGCTGCTAGCATTACTGTAGTAGCCTACAAGCCAGTGAGCTCAGTGTCCAGTATTGTGAGTGGCACCAATGTGAATGTGCAAGTCAGCCACTGTTGACCCTCATCACGAGGGGGCACAGTTGATCAGATTAACTTACGAGAGCTTGACTCTGAGGAAGACGCAGTGCGTTGAAACGTCAGTCGATTGTGCACCACAATAAACAAGTTCAAACGTTCTCCGAGTCCTTCGGTCATCCCTGTATCTCTTCGAAGTGGCCCAGCCAGTCTCTCTGACCCTTTGGCCCTGGACTGGGAGCACCGAAAAGGCTTGAGCGCAAGTGACACCCGTCTTACAAGAGCTGAGAAAAGGTCGGGTTCACGTTAAAGTAAAGTTAGCATCGGCACCGATGCTGTTACTGCTACTCTGACTACAACTAGTATTTCACGAACTGCTACTGCAAAAATAAAAACTATTACTACTAAGTATCCAGTATAAATATTAGGCTAATGCTCCATCTCAAAATGGTCCTTCAATAAATACTACTACTTCTGCTGGGACCACAATTACAAGCACTGCACTCAGCCTACTCCTGATTTATGCTATTGTGGTAAGGTTGCTACTGTCGAAATGCATGGCTGTTCAGAAATGCTTGTGTGATGCCAGCACGTGGTGCTTGTAGAGACTCTATACGGCTGAGTACTAAAAATCAGCTCAGTTGCTAAAAACTTCCTGAGTGTGTCCTTCAAACTGGACCAATCATATACGTATGCGTCCCACTAACTGCGACATGGCATACCAGTGTTCACACACGCCTTCAGAGCACAAATTAATTTCTGTTGTTGTTAAAAATGTGTTCTAGACCAGCCAGAGGGGTACAAATTTGAAGGCAGAATGACAAGTATAGATTAGTATTTCACAGTATTACCTGATGTGTAACAAATCTCCACTGACTACAAAACTCCACAATGGTGTTTGTACAAGAAGAAGCCTGGAAAAAAAATAAACATAAGAGGATTTTACTGTGACAGCTGTTATGTATGTAATGCTTTGTTGGTGGTTATGGGTGCACACTTCTGGCTAAATTGTTTTGAATATTAGGATGATTACACCCTTTTTTCTATGTCTCACAACCTTGATTTTCTCTCTCTCTCTCTCTGTCCTCTATTTGACGAACACAAACACAAGGTGATGTTGCATGATATTGCTAGTAGTCCCTATTGCACATCCCCCATTTTGACATCAGACAGTTGACCACTATTTATCCATCCTTTCACCCGTAATTTCAAATCCCAAAACCAAGCACACGCAAACACACACACACACACACACAGACACCTCCAGCAAGCACCACCCTCTCCACCCACCTCGGATATCTGAGCATCCTAACGATTATTGGCTAAACAGTGAACAGTCACCGTGGTGACAGCATCCATCCATCAGTGGCATCGTGGCTATGGCGGATGCGGGGGATCAATGAGGACTTTTAATGCTGTCTCTTCCACTATCTGACACCAGCGCTGAGTGCGAGGCCCCAGGTAATAGACTAGATAGTAGGCACAGGGGAGTCCGATCAATGCGCAGGCACAGGGACAGGTAATATAACATAAGGGCCCCCCCTCTCTCCATGTGTGTGTGTGTGTGTGTGTGTGTGTATTTGTGTGCAAGAAAGTCCAGAAGAAAATGGATTGCCATGGATACACATACAAATACACACACAGAAACAGAGAGAAACCGGGCAATATAACACCACATTATTCTCAGAAAGAAGAGAAAGAAAGCATGTGTGTGTGTGTGTGTGTGTGTGTGTGTGTGTGTGTGTGTGTGAAGGGGAGCCTCAGAAGAGCTGTAAAGAAGAGTCACGACTCATTATGATGTGTGACTACGATTTGGAGGGCCATTATGAGACTTTAGAAATATGTGTGTGTGTGTGTGTGTGTGTGTGTTCAAGAGAGAATTTGGGGTATTACAATGGATTTTCCACTATGCCCTGTTCTTTCTCTCCCACATTTAATAAATGGATGAAAGTTAGACATTGTGTGTTGCAATCCAGACTCACCACCCCTCCTCTCTCTCTCTCATCCCTCTGTCTCTCTCTCTCTCTCATCCCTCTGTCTCTCTCTCTCTCTCATCCCTCTGTCTCTCTCTCTCTCATCCCCTCTGTCTCTCTCTCATCCCTCCCTCTCTCGATCATCCCTCTGTCTCTCTCTCTCTCATCCCCTCTGTCTCTCTCTCTCTCTCATCCCTCCCTCTCTCGATCATCCCTCTGTTTCTCTCATCCCTTCTGTCTCTCTCTCTCTCTCATCCCTCCCTCTCTCGATCATCCCTCTGTCTCTCTCTCTCTCATCCCTCTGTCTCTCTATCTCTCTCTCATCCCTCTGTCTCTCTCTCTCTCTCATCCATCTGTCTCTCTCTCTCATACACCTGTCTCTCTCTCTCTTTCTCATCCCTCTGTCTCTATGTCTCTCTCTCTCTCTCATACATCTGTCTCTCTCTCTCTCTTTCTCATCCCTCTGTCTCTATGTCTCTCTCTCTCTCTCTCTCATACATCTGTCTCTCTCTCTCTCTCTCTTTCTCATCCCTCTGTCTCTATGTCTCTCTCTCTCTCTCTCATACATCTGTCTCTCTCTCTCTCTCTCTCTCTCTTTCTCATCCCTCTGTCTCTATGTCTCTCTCTCTCTCTCTCATACATCTGTCTCTCTCTCTCTCTCTCATCCCTCTCTCTCTCTCGTCTCTCTCTCTCTCTCATCTCTCTCTCTCTCTCACCCCTCTCTCTCTCTCACCCCTCTCTCTCTCTCACCCCTCTGTCTCTCTGCCTGTTTGAAGTGTTAGTGTGACCACGCCAGATCAATGAGAACCTATCTCTGCTATAATAAGAACACTAAAATGTATCTATCCAGGACACCCACTCAACACTCATGTGATAAGGAAAGCCACGCTGAATCTACCCTAGGCAATTATTTTCTTTAATGAACCAATTTATACTTCATCAATGATTGATCCACAGGGTACATTTTATACATTCATTAGATTCTCTGCTGAAATCACCTTGGTCATCTCTGGCTGGGGTTGGCTGACTGGTCACTCTGACCTCTATAAGTATCTATAAGTATCTAAACAAACAAACAAACAAACAAACAAACACAGACACACAGAATATGTACAGGATGGAACCCACCACACTCTCTAACGGGCAAAACATGGAATACACAGTAGGCTACATTTTGAATTTCCAATCATGGTCTTCACTGTGTGACCTATGACCTCTTGACCTTTGCTGGTCACTGCTCCGTCCTAAGGAAAAACACAGAGATGAATTAAGGTCTGAAATATGTGTGAGAACTGATCAACTGTAATACAGAAAAGGGGAGACAAGCCACAGACATTCAAACACACAGTTGGAATAAACAGGAATGAATCTGGAAGTGACCAAGAATCCACACACTGTTGTATGCTCTGCAAGAAATATTTAAACGTGTTTATTGAATATTTCTTGATCATAACAGTGTTGGGATTCTTTTTAACATCCTGAACAGACCCACTGCCATTGTAGCTGTAGACTTCTCAGCTGGTTTCAATTTCACATTGCCCCCCCCCCCCTCACAGACACACACACACACACACACACACACACATACACACACCCCTATCCCAGAACTGAATAAAAAGATTTCTGATTTGGTGCCTGTTGCTGACTGCTTTCAGCCCTGACACGTTATGTTGAGACTACAGAGCAATGAGAAGGTTTGTCTATAGCGATGCAGAACATTGATGAATGGTGAATGAATGATGAAAATTCAAATCATGAGGGGGGAAACGAGGGGGTTCTGACCTCGTTTGAGGTAACGTGGGTAAATCGAAAACACATCCCAAGATTTGATTATTCCATAACTTTAAGATTTTGTCAGACACTGGACAGATTGTATGAGACACACTGCACACACCACACACACCACACACACACAGATTTAATGAGGGAGATGTGAAATACAATGGGTTTTGAAAAGAAATACTCTAAGTAGGCCTACCTGTTTTAATTCTTCTACAAGAAGAAAGAACATGAGGACAGATTGTTTTGGTTTCAGTGTTTTATTATAATAGCCATAATAAACAGTCACAATTAAACATGATATGTCCAGTGCTATCAAACACAGAATAACTGGAAGATCCAACAAATTGTGGGTATTGATCGACAACAAAAACAATACGTAGGCCTATGAACATTAAGTCGTTGTTCATTAGACCAACCAGAAGTAGGCTACTGATTGTATGCTATAGGCTATATCAGGGGTGGGCAACTAATTTCCCCAAGGGGCCACATGACAAACTGGGACTGTTGAGGAGGGCCGGACCCAAAATACCGAATTCAAGTCTGAACTCAATTCTGTCCAATTCTATTCTGTTCTTGTATAACATTAAGTAAATCATATGGTTTTGTTTACTACTCGTAAGAACAAAATGTGAGGGAGACAAAGGAAAAACAGCAATAGGCTATTTAATCTAGGTCCAGTATTTAATCCTCATTCTCGAAAATGATTTTTTGACATTTACATTTTTTTTTTTCAGTTTTCAAAGACTGATATAAAAAAAGTAGCCTAGGCCTACTACAATATCTATATAATTAGGCTAGGCCATGAAAATGTGAAGGAGTCAGTACAACCATAGGCCTGTTGTACCACAATTTCATCAACACTCAATATTTCATCATTAAATCATTACGATCATTAAATTAACTCTATGCATAATTAGACTATGAAAATGTGGAGCAGACAATAGTAGGCGGTCATTAGTTAATCAACATGCACAAAGAAAACTATTTTAAAAATGTAGGCTATGTTTTTGCTTTAACTTTATGCACAAAACTGTGATTGGTCAACTCGCCCTGTGTGTTGAGCCGGCTGCTTCAAGCAACCTGTGGGTATACATACTAGTTCGCTAACATAAGCTTTGCAAATAAACTCAGACATATTTTGGTTACAATGACGGGGTTATCCGAATGTACACTATCTATCTGCCAGTAACGTTTTGAAATTAACACTTCGTATCGCCAACAAACAGCAGGAGTTCGTTCTGACAACCTTTGCGGTGGTGAGCGACGCAGACATAAGACACACAAAACTTTGAAAGGTTTACGCCGACTTAAAGGCAACTGCATTGTGTCGACGCAGAAGCATAAATTCTATTCACCAGCATAATTCAGTGAGGGTGTTTACATCGTATGCATCCACGCACAAATGTATGGGCGTACAAATAGCAGTCGCTTTCAAAATAAAAGCAACGATAATGATTTGCGTGCATTATCTCTATGCTAGGCTCTATTTGTTCTTTCACGGACCTTACGCGGGCCGGTCAGGGAAAGCCCACGGGCCGGATGTGGCCCGCGGGCCGTATGTTGCCCATGTATGGGCTATATGGTTGTAACCCATATCGCCATATGTGACTCCTGCTGGGTGAATGAGCAGCAATCCTCCCCTCCTCTTTCGGCCACCCACTTAGCGGCTGTCTGCGTTCCTCACGCCCTCTCGGCGCTGCCGTCGCGCGGCCTGTGCCCGCCTCGTCGCATCGCCACCTGTGACACGCTTGGAACGGATCCTCATGTCTCTCTCGCCTCGCGGGAAACAATTCACTTTTTTGCTCATGTCTTTGCTAACACGCAGCTTTGGAGTATCTCCCAATATGTGTCTTCATAGTGCCATGCACATCCGGCGAAAAAACAACATATGACCGAATCGGCTATAGTCATATTAGTGCACCATGAATGCCAAGAAGAGTCAAAACAGAGCCGCGATGTGTTATATCAACAATATGTGGCGCTTAATATGGGTATGTTGTAGCATTAGGCCTGGAGTCAAATTCAGCTCAATCGTCATATTAAGGTTATATAAAAACACCCATTATCTGGACGCTGATAATGCTCTGTCAATTAAAGTAAGCCTAGCTGCTATATAAGGACGTAAAAGATGATAGTGCATACCTGTCAACACTCCCGTTTTTCCTGGGTTCTCCCGTATTTCAAGGTCATCTCCCAGCACCCTCCCGTTTTGTTATTTCTCCCGGAAAACTCCCGTAATTTGGATGGTCATCAAACTTCTTTTTAAAATCATTGATCCATTCATTTTTTCTATTAGTCTGACATCTCTCAAGTTGCCAGATTGTGTATGAAATACACCCTACACATACACGATCACTTAGTTTCAATTTCAACCGTTTTGTCATAGGCTAAAACCTGGCAACCCAAAACCCAAATAAGGAAGCGGGTGCCGACTGCGCTGCCTGAGTCTCGTCGTAAGCAAGCGGGCTAGTTGAATGGCCTACTCCAGAACTAGCTATTGTGAAATTGTTGGGAATTTAATTGATTAACACATCACATAAACTGATATTGAGTGTTGTTGGTACACTGAACTTGTGCCCTCGGAACCAAATCTGACAGCAAGCAGCTTTGGAGTTTTGGAATTAGGCTGCTGGCAGGCAGCTTTTGGATACATAATTGGCATGCGTAAGGTAATGGTAAGGTAAAAGCAACGACATAAATGTTGACATGTATGGGATAGTGGTAGGCTATACAGTGACATGTACAAACTTGTATTGTTATCATGTCATGTAGCCCAGATCATATATAATATAGTAACTCTATTTTATGAAATAAATTTGGATCATTTCCATAATGAAACGACATAATTGTTTCCTCTGAAAACTGACGACTAAGAGGAGGACGCCATCTTGTGGTCATGTACAGAAATTGATCATTAGACATCATCACGATTGTATCCAGCTGATACATAAAAGAACCGATAAATAAATGCTAACTTATTTTTTTCTCTTCACCTTCCTCATGCCAAAGACAACACTCCCCCCTTGCTTGAGAGAATTTGACTTTTTTTCCTTACCACATTTAACAACAGCAACACATGTGAAATAATGTAATATTAGAGAAGAACAACTTGAATCAACAACACAAATAACTGAATAGTCTGTATTGATTTTAACTTCTATGACACAGCCCTGCTCTGGTCTAAGTAAAGCTATGGCAGTAGTGGCAGTAGTGCTGCACTGATACAGTGGGCCTGTCCACTGGAGGAAGTTGAGACGCCGGTCAACTGGACGCTGCACTGTTTGTGAAATGGAAAGAGAAAGAGTTTGGTGAAGAGTGTGTGCATATCATCATCATCACTTAACTCAGACCCTCCTTTCAAATTGAATTTATTTATTTCAAAACAAGCAAAACCCACAGGCAATACAACAGCACAGTATACAACACTATATAGGTCTGATAAAAATGCTAAACAAAATATAAAAAACTCTACACACACACACACACACACACACACAGGTGTCTAAAGCGGTGTCTAAACTGTAACTACCTTTCAAATGTACAAAATATGGTAAAATTCTCATTGAATGTAAATCTCCAAAACACAAACAGTCTGACAGCACAAACAAGTTCACAACTACAAGTAACTACACATAGCCTCTTTCAGAAGGATATGATATAAAAACAATCTTTTTAAATAAACTAAAGTCTATTTTAAATGACTATTCTTTACAACAACATACTCAAATAATTACTGTAAAAATTGAAACGCAAACATAATAATACTAATGCAACTTGTACACTTTGTGTCTCAAAAGTTTGTTATCTCAATACAACGAGTCTTCATCACCCTGATCATATTGTCTGGTCTTTGGCACATGGAATGTACCCATTTTTTGGAGAACAGAAGGTTCGTCTCATTACTTTGTGGTACAGTTCTGGTCTATGTTCTGGCCTATGTTTTTCTCCCTTCCCAAAAATGGAAGCAGAGTCTTCTGCAGAACATTGTTCACACAGTGCTGATCATTAATTATATTCGCCTGAGGTTCTCTGTGCACTTTGGAGAGACCTAGAACAGGCAGCTACTCAGAACCATTTGTGGTGAAGAACATGCAACATTATGTTGAGCAGTGGAGAGAACAAGCTTCGGAGACACAGTGTATTTTCAAAATGTCTCTCAAGTAAATAGATATAAATATAAAAAGTTGTGACTTAATATGATGAGGTCTCACACTTCACTAGTACATTTCAAATACTGAACTGATCAGCCTCACTGCTATACCACTTCAGTCAAATCATGTGAGGTCACTTGTATTGAACAAAACATATCAAAGGTAAAAAAAAGACATGGCGGTACATCACTGCAACATCACTGCAAATCTCACAATCAATAATATGACTACGCTGCATAACAATATGATGCATACAATTATTTAGAATGTTGGGGGGGGGGTTGTTACGATCCCAATGGCGGGCCTGCAAACTGCATTCATCAGTCGGTGTTCCGGTCAGGCCATTTTTCTCTCATGGTTTGTTGACAGTGCTGTAAATCGCAGACTCATCCCCGGTTCTGTGGACAGTGAACACCTCAGTCAACTTTAACTATTCACTTAAACATGTATCACTCTGATGAGTATAACAGAGAATCTCACAGTAAAAAATACAACTGTTGTAGACTGGCATGGGTCAATGTTGAATTTCCTCTTGGGGATCAATAAAGTATCTATCTATCTATCTATCTATCTATCTATCTATCTATCTATCTATTTATCTATCTATCATGTTTGCCTTTTAAGAAGCAGATTGATGAGTCTCCAACTATTTATATAACATCCTCTTTATTCTTCTTTTGTTGTAATGCAATGTTTATTGATTTTTCAACATTTACTCTTATTTTTGGAGAATTTGCTTTTTGAAGATTTAAACAGACCAGTGTTTGTATTAAACGACAGAGAAGTTGCTGATAACTGAATCAATTTTACTGTAAAGAATACTGCACTTTCAGCTATATTCTTTCTTTCTTATTTTTATATTCTTTCATATCTCCTGCCAATATTTGTGCAGACATAGTATCCACTTGTACAATATCAAATTCACAAAGTAGCCTATTTCACTGCTCACTAATGTTCAATTGTCTGTAATGAGAGTAAATACTCACTGGGTGGCAGCACTGAGTCCCTGCAGACTCACTGAGGCGTACTGGGTCTCCTCCTGTGATGTGCCAGACAGAGGCGGCTCAGGGACATTGGGCTCTGGTTTGGACTTCCTGAACTGGACACTGGCGTACTTGACGTCCTCGTCCTGGCTGGGCACCTCCTGCTGTTTGTTGGACTTAAACTGGACACCGGCGTACTCAACTTTCTCCTCCTGGCTGGGCATCTCCCGCTGTTTGTTGGGCTTAAACTGGACGCTGGCGTACTGGACATCATCTTCATCATCATCTTTGTGATCTGCAGGAACTCTCTGTCCACAGCCAGAGACCTTGGGGATTGTGGAGACGTTGCAGACAGGATCAGAGTGTCCCTGTGAAAGACCAGACAATAACTAATAATACATACTGTAGAATGCTCTTACACAGGGGGGCCCACACTAGATTACATTTGGAGTCATTATATTTTGGTGCTACTGCAGATTTACAGTCGTAACACCCATGCTAACATTGACTAAAAAAAAAAACATCTTTTGACATTTATCTTAACTAGTGCAGTGCCCGTTCAAACACGCTATTCCTGTAGCCCAATTACATGCCTGCAGGTAGGCCTGCTTTGAAAATAGAATAGGGAAAAACATAATTCCAGGTAAGCATTCAATAATGAATAGGCCTACAGATAATATAATAAATGTGAAGTGAGCAGAATTTAAGCATGGCTACATGTGACACTTTTTACAAATCAAAATTACATAATCCTAACAGCTGTTTTGAGTCAAGGCTATATGCTTAGCCTATTGAACAACTTGATGATAGAGAAAACAAACCGTTTTGTGAAATGATGCATCATATGAAATTTGCAACGGTGTGACTCAAAAACAGTCTTTAATTCGGGACCATTATCGCTCGTTTCAATTTAAGACCTTGCAGTTGGAAATGTTGTTTGCTTATTCAAAGTCTAAAGACAGTCCAAAGTAGCCTGGGCTATTCGAAGTGTCCGTTTATTGCACATCATTTTCTACGTCATTTTGAAGAGCCACTGCATACCTGTGTGTCTTGGAGTGTTGTTGCAAAATCCGCGAAGTTCACTTTATTGTTGAGGTCAGACATGTTAAGTTTTTACCTGTGTAACCTACAATGATCCAGCTCTGCCAAAGCCCTGCTTCTATCCTCACTGGTAGCTTACAGTACAGTGGTGTGTGGGAGGGGGAGTGGCTAGCGGCGAAAGCCAATGTGCTTCTTTTACCGATATATTTAACGATATATTTTGCATTTCTTATTCAAACAACGTCAAATTTGGCACTGCACTTACTTATGCCCATAGCAAGACACCTGCCAAGTTTGATCAAATTCCAAAAGATGATTTTTTTATTCCTCTTTCTAGTCAACTTTAGCATGGGTGTCCTAACCTTTTCACATGACTGTAGTTGGGACACATCTGAATAATCAGTGTTTACCTGTGTGCTGCTGTGTGTGCTCCTTGAGGTTGTTGTTGATTGAGTCTTCTGTCTCCTACATTCCAAACACATGAACAAAGTTTAAACTTGTATTGTGTGCAGACACAGAATAATTACATCGCTCTCTCTCTCTCTCCAATATAAGTTTTATTCTGTAAAATAAGTCTCTGTAATTATTCACAATAAACCAATATAAAGGTGTTATGGAACTTGCCTCCAGCACATGACCACCACCAGCAGGAGAGCTACAGCCGAGATGCCCCCCAAAGCACTAAACAGGACGACTCTGGGCAAGCCAAGATCTAGAGAGAAACATTTAGAAAAGCAATGTTTTGCTGACAAATTACTGTCACTCTAAATGTCAGTTACTCTAATTCAGTTACTCTGAATTACTGTGTGATGTCATGAATGATTTGATGATTTCAGAAGCATAGGGAAGAATGTTAAAATTCATAGGAGTTGAAGTCTTGTCGATCCCCACAACATCTCATCAGCTGCAATTATGAAATCAGAGAGGCGACTCTACTGTCTGATAGCTTGAATCTCCAACTTATTGTAGTAACGTCTTAATGTAGCAGCACGTAACATAGTAGCACAGTACTCACAGTGGACATCCACAAATGTAGCACTGGAATTGCTGGCCCCATGTTTGTTCTCTGCCCTACAGTAGTAAAGCCCACTGTGCTCAGCACTGATGTTAGTGATGCTGTAACTCCAGCCTTGTCCGATCCATGCAGATTCAGACCCAAGCTTCCTTCTGTACCAGGTGTAATTGTACACTGGTGGGTTGGCATCACTGCTGCAGCTCAGAGTCACTGAACTGCCCTCTTCTATGTCACCAGAGGGACTGACTGATACTGAGGTGTTTCTTGGAGCATCTGCAGATTTAAAATGGAAAATAAACACAGAGAGAGAAATCAGCATTGATTACAGCAGATAAATCAGCATTGTTTGGAGATGATCACAGATTTACTTGATCTCAATCATCTCATGTTATGTCATGTTGAGTTATAGTGAGGATAAGTTTTCTTTTCAAATGTGTAGTCTACATAAGGAATAACAAAAATGTAAAATAAAGTGTGATATTTACTTAAAACATATCATACCCAAAACATCATAGTTAACTACCATTACTTTAGGAAATACATGATACTTGAACTGATATCATAACACACATGGGTAGTGTATTTAATATCTGATTTGAAGTTCCACACTTACATGTTACATTTATCTGTACTGCTGAAGAATTGTGTTTCCCAATCACATTCTCAGCCACACAGTAGTAGAGTCCACTCTGCTCAGAGCTGATGTTGACAAAGCTGTGGTTCTGACTCGATCCAACTTGTGAAGAGCGATCTTTGAGCATCTTGTACCAGGTGTAGTTGTGCACTGGTGGGTTGGCATCACTGCTGCAGGTCAGAGTCACTGAACTGCCCTCTTCTATGTCACCAGAGGGACTGACTGATACTGAGGTGTTCCTTGGAGCATCTACATATTGACAACAGAAGTGCACACACAGAGCAATAAACATTGATCACAGCAGAGAAATCCATATTAATTTGTAATAACAATGCAAAAGACACATATACCACTGTCAATATTTAATATTACTTGGATTTCACAGGACAATCAACAATATATGATTTACTTGCCAAAACATTATAGTATGGGCAGATAAGATATAAACAGTGTTGGGGAGTAACGGAATACATGTACCGGCGTTACGTATTCAGAATACAAATTATGAGTAACTGTATTCCGATACAGTTACAAGTTAAATAGTTGGTATTTAGAATACAGTTACATTGTTGAAATCAATGGATTACATGACGATACTTCTCTGTTTCATAAGTTTGTGCACTCACTAAATAAATTAAGGCAAGTCCATTTCCCAGAAGCTCCTGAAAGCAATCTATGATGAAATTGTTTACATGTTTAAATCCAAGCCCCGCCGTCTTGCACTAGCCTCAAAACGCAGCCAGCGCGCATTATGGACGCGTCATATCGGAGACCCTGAAATGACTGTTTGCACAGCAAATTACGAGTAAAGTAAGTGGAGGTAACTCCTGTTCCTCACTGATCGTGGTTCCTGATGTCTGTTCAAAGGATATTTTCCCAAGTATTAATAGCTCAGGCTACTTCGGCCAATCGGTTACACAGTTTGCTAAGCAATAAGCAAAGCCTAGTTCACGTGTTGATTTAGACCTAGGCAATAAAACCAATCTCTAAAATAGGCACTGCATTCTAAGTTGTTTATTCTAACTTAAAATAGCTTTATGGATTATTATTTTTTCTAATTAGATCTACATTTACGTTTTAAAATGAATTATATGGTGCAGCCTCTGAAGAATTATTCTTGCGAGTAGGCCTAGCATATTTTAACGTGCGGTTTTTGATTACGCGATCACGTTCGTTTTGAGAGCACTGATATACAGTAGCCCATAGTGTTTACATGTACAGGTCATTTGCGTTCCACCTGTCATATGCGCCCCTCACTTGTACTGGGTTGATGCCACCGAAAAATCTCACAGGCACACCTTAATTATAATTTCTGGCTACGCCCTTAAAGTAGCCTATTTATTTTGTTTGTTTTAATTAGCCTAGTCGCCTGCTGTAGTTTTAGTGGTCACCTTGCTATTTTAAAGTTGTATCAGGTAGCTTAGGCCTAGTTGACTTTACATTCTCCTATGTGGGCCTAACACAGCCATTTGGAACAGATGAACACACCAGAATAGGCCTGTTTAGTAGGCCTAAGCAGGATTTGATGGCCACATTCCAATGCAATTCAATGCGGAAGTAATCTAAGTATTCAGAATACGTTACTCAGATTGAGTAACGTAACGGAATACGTTACAGATTACATTTTTGGGCATGTATTCTGTATTCTGTAACGGAATACGTTTTGAAAGTAACCCTCCCAACACTGGATATAAATGCTTAGATTGTATCTCTAAAAGAGTCTGTGCATTTCCAGTTCCACACTTACATGTTACATTTATCTGTACTGCTGAAGAATTGCATTTCCCAATCCCATTCTCAGCCACACAGTAGTAGAGTCCACTCTGCTCAGAGCTGATGTTGACAAAGCTGTGGTTCTGACTCGATCCAACTTGTGAAGAGTGATCTTCAAGCATCTTGTACCAGGTGTAGTTGTGCACAGGTGGGTTGGCATCACTGCTGCAGGTCAGAGTCACTGAACTGCCCTCTTCTATGTCACCAGAGGGACTGACTGATACTGAGGTGTTCCTTGGAGCATCTATATACAAACACAGAAATCGACACTGATTACAGCAGAGAAGTCAGTGATGATTTTTTAAAACCATGCAGTAGGTAGATATTTGACAAAATGTTATTTGAATTTCTCAAAACAATTAACAAATGTATGGTCATAACACATAGGTAACACGTGTATAGGCAGGTTTAAATGTTGATATGTTGTCTCTAAAAGAGTCTGTGTTTTTCAAGTTCAACACTTACATGTTACATTTATCTGTACTGCTGAAGAATTGTCATTCCCAATTCCATTCTCAGCCACACAGTAGTAGAGTCCACTCTGCTCAGAGCTGATGTTGACAAGACCGTGATTCTGACTCCATCCAACTTCTGAAGAGCGACCTTTGGGCATCTTGTACCAGGTGTAATTGTACACTGGTGGGTTGGCATCACTGCTGCAGGTCAGAGTCACTGAACTTCCTTCTTCTATTTCAACAGAGGGACTGACTGATACTGAGGTGTTTTTTGGAGCATCTATATACAAACACAGAAATCGACACTGATCACAGCAGAGAAGTCAGTGTTGATTTTTTAAAACCATGCAGTAGGTAGATATTTGACAAAATTTTATTTAAATTTCACAAAACAATTAACAAATGTATGGTCATAACACATAGGTAACACGTGTATAGGCAGGTTTAAATGTTGATATGTTGTCTCTAAATGAGTCTGTGTTTTTCAAGTTCAGCACTTACAGGTCTTTTCTGTCCGATCACATTCTCAGCCTAACAGTAAAATAATCCACTCTCTTTAGATTGCAATATTCTGACTTGATACTACAAATCTATTTTAAGTCTTTTTGTACCAGGTGTAACAATGTGCTAGTGGGTTGGCATCACTGCTGCAGGTCTGAATCACCCTCTACCAGTTCACCAGATGGATAGACTGAGTTCATCTAATACACTTAGCTTAATCACTTATTTGCACGTTTTGAAACGGCAGAGTGGAAATGGCGCAACTCCCCCACTGGATGCTGCTGACCCTCTCTGACTCTGAAGAGACATGAGCCAAAGAGGATCTTCAGTTCTGTGAATGTCAAGAAAGTGGGGGGTCCAGACAGAATACTAGGGAGAGTGATCAGAGACAGCGCCCACCAACTTGCAGAGGTATTTGGAGACATTTTTAATCAGTCGCTGGCCCAGGCCGCTATAGCCACCTGCCTCAAGTCTGCTGAAATTATTTGAGTGCCCAAACAGAGTAACATCACTTGTTTACATGATTACAGACCAGTAGCACGTACTCCCATTAAACATTAACACATTAACAACACATTAAATCCAGTCTCCCTGCCAACTTCGACCAGCACCAATACGACTACAGAGCATACTGATACTAAGGATGCTATTGTCACCGCCCTCCACATAGCACTCACACAAGAAGGAGACACATGTGAGAATGCTTTTTATCGAATACAGCTCGGCATTTAATACCATCATCCCTAGCTGGTCAACAAACTGCTTGGCTTGGGTTTCAATAGCTCCCTGTGGATTAAAGACTTTCTGTCCAACCGCCCACAGAGAGTCAGAGACTTGCTACACAGCTCTCTCCTAGTCTTACCATCAGCACTGTATGGGAAACAAACATGCTGAAAAAGGGTGACGGAGTGGTGCATGGACAATAACCTCACACTCAACACCAACAACTCAAAAGAACTCAATAACCTCACACTCAACACAATAACCTCACACCCAACACCAACAACACAAAATAACTCAATAACCTCAAACTCAACACAATAACCTCACACCCAACACCAACAACACAAAATAACTCAATAACCTCACACTCAACACCAACAAGACAAAATAACTCAATAACCTCACACTCAACACCAACAAGACAAAATAACTCAATAACCTCACACTCAACACCAACAAGACAAAAGAACTCAATAACCTCACACTCAACACCAACAAGACAAAATACCTCAATAACCTCACACTCAACACCAGCAACACAAAAAAACTCAATAACCTCACATTCAACACCAAGAACACAAAATAACTCAATAACCTCACACTCAACACCAACAAGACAAAATAACTCATTAATGATTTGAGGAGACACCGTGAGGACCACACTCCTCTTGCCATCTGGGGAGAGGGAGGTGGAGAGGGTTGGCTGCTTCAAGTTTCTGGGGACTTACTGTAGGCTACATTAGTGATGACCTCACGTGGACAATGAACACCTCGACCCTTGTGAAAAATGTGCAGCAGCGGCACTATTTCCTATAAACACTGAAGAAGAGCCACCTGTCTGTAGAGCTGCTCAAAGCCTTCTACCAATGCTGCATAGAGAGTGTCCTTACATACTGTCTGACAGCCTGGTATACAAACTGAACTGAGGGAGTTCGCAAAACACTCCAAAGATCATAAAAACATTGGAAAAAATAACTGGACTCCCACCCTCTCTGGAGGACATGTTCAGGACTCGTTGCCTCCGTAGAGCCAACATCTCAAGAAGACATTTTTGTTTAATGATCACTTCTCCTCTACACCCAACACATAACTCTATACACATAGCTTGTCTTTGTTATATTTCTATTGTTATTGTTTGTCTGTCTGTTGTTGTGTTTTCCTTCTACCATGTAAAGCAACCTTGGGCTTGAGAAAGGCGCTATATAAAATAAACATTGTCATGGCAGGCCGCCAAAACATAAAAGGGGGAGGCCACACCGGAGTATGTTAAACGCAAAAATAGGCTTATTAAAGAAACTATGTACAGAAGTCAGTAAATGTGTGCCAAAGTAAAACTGTGGTGTATGTCAGCATATGGAAATGTAATGCAAAAAGTGGGGAGCGCAGTCCTGCAGCAAGTGAGATGTCAAGCAAGCAAGAGGTCTCCCCGCGGACTGGGAGGTCCAGGTTTTTATCCGACTCCTAATTACGCCACCAATTAGCCACGACATCAGAACCCTAGAGCTCCCCCTGCAGGCCGAGAGACAAACACAAAAGAGTAGACAAAAACTGACAGACCAAGAGGGCTAGTGTTGAACCTAGCACGGTAAAGCTGGAGCGTCACGTCATTCTAGAGGATTCATCCCATCCATGTTATTCCCTGTTCTCTTTGTTACCCTCTGGGAGGCCATACAAAGCACTGAATATGAGCACCTTCAGACTGAAAAACAGTATCTATGCAAGGGCTATCAGTGAACTGAACAAAATGAGAGGTAAATGTGCAATAATGGGACATCTTGCGCAATAATGACACTACTTGTTTTAAAGCCGCTGATATTTCATACCTTGACTGGAAGCTTGCACAATGTGTAAGGGTATGTATGTGTGTGTGTGTGTGTGTGTGTGTGTGCGTGTGTGCGTGTGTATGGGGAAGAGACTGGGAGTGTGTGTGTGGGTGTATGTGTATGTGTGTGTGTGTGTGTGTGTGTGTGTGTGTGTGTTTGTGTGTGTGTGTGTGTGTCTTACTTACTTACTTACTTACTGTCTTAAGATTCAGGCACAGCACAGCAACTTTCGTAGTATTTTATGTACATTGGCAATAAAAGTTATTCTATTCTATTCTATTCTATTCTATTCTATATTATTCTACTCTTGGAGCATCTGATAGAAACATTTTATTTCAGCAAATCATGTATGTTTATATCAAATTCAATGCATGTGTTTCTAGTGTCCTCTCAGATGCCATAGTTATATAAAATCATCATGAAGAATGGTATGAATCACTTACATCTGACACTGAGAGTCTGTGCAGGAGAACTGTGAATCTCATGTCCCTGAACAGCACAGGAGTATCTGCCTGCATCTTCAGGCCTGGCTGAGTCTATAACCAGCCAGTTGTCTGCTGTGTGTAGATCATTAACAGGCTGTGAGTTCCTGTACCAGATGTAGGTGGGGTTGTTACTCAGACTGCAGGTGCTGCTGCAGGTCAGTGTCACCTTCTCTCCCTCTTTCACTGTTGCTGGACTCACTGTCACATGTAGATCTGTGTGGAAAAGGACTTACTGTCATATAGAAAAAAATGACATGCAACAAACAATCATTTTATATTTAAAATGAATTTCCCACAACACTAACCTGCAAGTGTCAGAGAGACCTCACCTCCTCTCCATTTCTCTCCTTCGACAGTTATTAATCTGAATATGTACTTTTCCTCAGTGTCACTCTCTCTCAAATCATTGATTCGTAGACTACAGTTGTTCACTTCATCCCCAAGATATTTCACACGCTCCTTATATCTGGAATCCAGACTCAAGTCATCCTTGTCTTTTGTCCCAGTATCCCATTTAATGTACCAGTATGTTTCTGTGATTTGAAGTTTCTTTGGATATGAGTAAGTGCAGGGAATGTCCACAAATGACTCCTTTAAACCACAGATGCTGGTAGAGGAATATGTCACACTGTAGTCACCCTGACCAAGGACACCTGGTCACATGATAGAAAGAGGTTAAAGCATCACTGCTACTGGACCTTCCACAGGTGAAGATCTGCCTTAGAATTCAGATTTGACAGCAGTTACTGGCTGCAATGGGTGAAGTGCATTGTGGGAAATGTTTAATACACATTAAAGCTGCGCATAACCTTGATGTTTTGCATTTTGCTTTTGATGTTTGATCGTAAACTAACTTAGAAAAAGAAGGCCTTCAAGACTCAGGCCTAAGAAATAAGAATATAATTTTAAGGCAGGATTACCTGATAAAAGGCAAAAGACTGTAATGAGAATAACAGGGCCTTTTGTGCTTGCCATGGCTCCATCAACCTTTAAAAAAAGACAAGCCTTTGGAGACTGAAAATGATTTCATATTAACGAAGCAGAAACTGAAATTTAGAACCTGATTTTGTATTCAACATGGAGATTAACTGCTTGCACAAGTTTACCATGAACAAGGTAGTCTTTCAACACTGTGCTTTATATAAATTGTATCAATACTATGTGGAAATTGGCGAGCAAAATAGGTAAGTGAAGAACTTAACAATATTCCTTACTACTGCTTGTAAAATAAAAAAGGTAGTCATTTACAATCATGATTTTCTATGAAAACCAGCTCCAAAGTGTGCCATTTGTTAAAAGTACTCATTCAAAAATTCTTGAATTTCCCCTTGGGGATCAATAAAGTATCTATCTATCTATCTATCTATCTAAATGTTCTCACTAATGCATCTGTTATCTCCTAACATTGCCTTCAGTGTTATGAATGCGGTGACAGAACCAAACATGAGCAGAAACAAACATGCTGATGCAGGGGGCAACCCACTACTTCCCCGTATGTAAAAAAGAACGGGCTGAGGAGGGCATTAACACAAAGCTAAACAAGACAATCTCAAACAAATCAAACTCTTCATATCTCCTCACAAGTCTAATGCTATTTTTCTACTTTGTTTGCATTTTTAACATGGTATACAGGTTTGCGGAGCCATAAAAAGTAATACTTGTTATTTCAGCCAAA
This sequence comes from Alosa pseudoharengus, assembly GCF_046254945.1. Taxonomy (NCBI): domain Eukaryota; kingdom Metazoa; phylum Chordata; class Actinopteri; order Clupeiformes; family Clupeidae; genus Alosa; species Alosa pseudoharengus. The sequence goes on along the minus strand of NW_027468564.1, from coordinate 35,080,657 downwards.
TGTAAACATAAAATAAGTAAATAAATGCATATATTCTCTATGCATGAACATACTTTGTTCAACAAAACAGACACGAAAATCCAGCCATCTTGCATGATGCTATCCGTATCAGAAACACCAACATTTTTAAAAAGATTTAGTTAGATTTAAAGAAAAGTAGCAGAACACCAGTCATGTGTTTCCTACAAACAATTACTGAATTGGGGGACTTGTGATATTTCAACATCATCAGCTCTAGTGGCAGCAGTGCAGCGAAGTGTAGCAATGTGGTCACATGTCACATTATTTTACACACACTCTCACGTAGGCCTGCAGTACTATACTGTGCGACAGTTTTAGACATGTTGGAAAGAACACAGTCAACTGAGGATGCTTGCAAAATTACATGAAGCAGGTAAAACAAACACAGTCATTGGTCAGCCAGAGTACATTTTAGCCTTGTTCTCTTTCATTAATTAGCCTGCATTATTACCATGCACTCATCTGTATGCAAATCAGTTATCATTCTACATACTATATAAAGGGGATGATAATACTAACACACTGTGTTGGATCTATCTTACTACAGTATATTTACACGCTAACTGGGGTACAGATTAAGAACAGGAGAGTCTAGAGAAGCTGTCACCTTCCTATCTTTCAAAACTAGAATGAGGAATGAATATACCGGTTTCATTTTGTACATGTTGTTGTTGTTGTTGTTGGTTTAAAAAAAACTATTGATTAAAGAAGTAAAATATTGCACTTACTTGGGTTTGCTGAGAGGGAGAAAGAGAGCCGTTCTGTCTATACGGGAACTTCTTAAGCTACTGGTGGAAATGTATACGTGTTTCTCTGTGCGTGTGTGTACGTGTGTGTGTGTGTGAGAGAGAGAGATGGAGTGGGGGTGGATGTTAGAACTGATGCGGAGACTGTGCTTCTTTTTTGTTCTATCTGTGGTCAGTGTGAACTGAGGCCTTTCTACAGAAAAGCAGCTGCTCCAGACTCCCCACTGTACTTACTGTACATCTTACACCTTAATAGTTGGACATTCAAATACACAAGTGTATTTTATTTAAAAATAATTACATTCCAATTCAAAAAATGTATTTATTTATGTACATTTATGAATTATGCTAGGCTACTCTGCTGACACTGATCTGACATCATCATCTTCTTGTCCTGAGTGTGAGACTGTGGTTGTCTCAGTTGGCTGGTTGTTATGGTGATGGGCTAAAGTGGTCACTTCTTGTTCTCTGTCTGGAAACTGTTAGAATGTGTGATGGTGGTTGGTGAGCTTTTCTCTCTGCAGCTTCTGTTCCTCTCACTTTAGAGTCCTCCCCATCCCTGTCTTCTCCAGACACAAACACAACTCTCAATAAATAAATAAATACATTTCTTTATTTTTGCCTTTCTCCTTCTCTCTTTCCCACTCTCTCTCTCCCTCTCTGACCTCATGGTCAGCCTTTTTCACACTGCTACAACTAGAGCTGACATTGCAGAAGCATCAGTAAATGTTTACACAACAAATGTAACTCATTTTAAAAGACTGATGTTTGTGACATAGGTGCAGTGTCTGTGAAATAGGAATGTTACCATGTCTGATTTTGAGAACAAAGCCTGATAATAAGCAAACAAATAGTAAGTGTTCCTCCATGTGGTTCTGATAATAAGCAACCCAGTTCCCCCCAAAAAATGAGTAAATGGGTCATGATCTAACCTGATCAACAACGTTACATAATGCAATATCAAAAATTCCAGGCACGCATTTGCAATGTCAGATACAGTATTCTTTGTATTATAGTGTGTTATTAAGTTATAGTGTGTAAAAATGAAGTGTTAATCTACAAAGAGGCAAAAAGTAACGCACAGGCGAGCCGACTGTACGGCAGAGTACAAAGCTTTATTCACAATTATTTATTTCACCGGAAACAGGTTTTAAAACACACAAGCATCCTAGCAAACATGAGAGCAATCTGTCTTAGACAAAAAAACCTACCACTAGCCTGGCTAGCGCCACCACTTCAAATCGCGCGCAAGGCAGCATGGGAACACCCAGGCTAACCTACCACTATTTATATAACTAAAACAGGAGAAACAGTATATTCTTAATAGATTACATAGAATGAAAATAAAAAAGCTGTCATGATAAGGAAAGCTGTTATTACTCCTATTCCTAATAGGGAGGTTGACCTCAGAAATCATGGACAAAAGTCCTCCTTGCCATGTTTACATCTCTTCAAAGCCACCCACAACTACAGACATCCCAAGTCTCCTCCGGGAGACTTTGCTCCAAATCAAAGACCATAGAAGTAACACTTTGCTGTGTGTGCCTGTTCATGAAGCACATGCAAGACGGAGAGCATGCTGATTGGCCCGTTTCCCTAAATAAACCAATCAGTTTTCAGTGTGGGCGGGCTCTTTTCTCCCGAGCCGATTTAGTTCAGTGTATAGGAACAAGGAACAGGAGCGGCATGGCAGAGGCAGAGTGCCCCAAAAAAGGAAAATATAAGACCCATTTCACATCAGACTTCACAAAAGTATAAGTAAGTATAAATACTTTTTTGATCCTGTGAGGGAAATTTGGTCTCTGCATTTATCCCAATCCGTGAATTAGTGAAAGACACAGTGAGGTGAAGCACATACTAATCCCGGCGCAGTGAGCTGCCTGCAACAACAGCGGCGCTCGGGAAGCAGTGAGGGGTTAGGTGCCTTGCTCAAGGGCACTTCAGCCGCGCCTACTGGACGGGGTTCGAACCGGCAACCCTCCTGTTACAAATACAAAAAAGTGCTAACCAGTAGGCCACGGCTGCCCCACGAAAGTGTACACTTGTCTCATAAGAGTAAAAATAATGATAGTCTTGTGCGCTGCACTGTTTGTAACAGTGACTTTAGCATTGTCCATGGCTGGTTAAATGATTGCAAAAGACATGTTGAGGTGAAAGAATATATAGACAGGTGATGCATAGACAGGTCAAGAAAAATAGTGCAGTGTAGACAATAGTATACAGTTGGTTTACAGAAGGTGGTTTGAAGTAATATGGATTAAATATAAATATGCGCAGTGTATTAGCAGTTATCTTATCAAAGCAGAATAACCGTGCTTTCTATTTGTCTTTCTATTTTTTCCAACTCGCCGCCCGAGTTGGAAAGTGTAAATTACCCAGCTTTCTTGCGGCATTTTGGGCAGGCACAAACAATGTATGAACCACATGAACAGATATCTGCAATGTAGTAGCTGTAACATTATCCTAGTAGTAAGAATAATATAGATATATGTGACCCTGCAAGGCGAAACCAGTCGTTTTGGGCCATTGACTAAGCTTTCCAACGATATGTATATCGAGGGTATTGCAAAAAGTATCGCTAAGATAACCGCATCCAAAGTTGGCATGGTTCTCCTGTCACAATACACCAGAAGAGGAGAAAATCACCTTTTAAGTAAATTGTCACGTGCGATAGTGTGAGGACACAGCTCTTATTAGCCTTACGGTAGCGTGACTTTGAAGCAGATGACTGACTATGTCCAGTTTTATCAACCGAGTGAGTGTCTTTTTCTGCCCCCTAGTTAATACCAGGGACGGTCATATACTATATTCTATAGTGACGGAAGGTGTCACTATAGAATATAATTAATGTATTTCGGGGGAAGTAAGGGGAGAATAAGTTCTATGTACACAGATTGTGTAGGCTATAGGCCCACTTTTAAAATGTGTTACTGCTACGTCAATGGAAAACTTCTCCTGGTCAGTAAAATGACGCCAGGATATTTCTAAAAGTTCGTGCTTTTGACCGTTCGTGCTCTGAAAGGCAAGTCTTTCACATTCATATTCGGTTACATCTGCCAAGAACGATAGAGAGCTTACACATTGAGTAACGAGTAGCCTAATAAGTACTAGACTACATTTTAGCTCTACCGTAAAAACCTTAGCTATAGCGGCGTGGACAAATGGAATGACTGCTAATGTGTTTTATCTTCACCTAATTAAAGTCAGGGTTTAACGGTCAAAATGTATGTTTGTCGGTGTTGCAATCCGTGAAATTTGTTCACAATATGAAAGTTTAGACTGTATACTGTCGAATTATGCAAAAACGTGAAATTCGACATTTTAACCTGTACGTTTGTTTATCGTGACTTTTCTCAAAGTAGTACTTTGCGCAAGACGACTGGTTTCACCTTGCAGGGTCACATATGCAGTGTATTAACAGAATATACTGGTAATATAAGAATAGTAAAGAGCAGAAGAATATTACTATGTGTAATTACAGTTGTAAATAAATAGAACACTATGGGTGTGATAGTAGCACTCATTCAGTGTATAACAGGCGCTCCTGTGGAAAAAGAAGGCTGCATTGTAAGCTCACACAGCATCTTTGAGCTAATCATTGCAAGAGGTGCAGGTAGGCCTAAAGATGTGCATAAACACAGCATCCACTTTTGCAACAGTATGTTAGCAGTAAATTGTAAGCCAACATCTAGGGCTACTGAATATCCCAGTTCTTAAACATACAGTATTTGTCAAAACACTTTTAGAAAATTAATCCTTGAACAGGCGGAACAGATTGCTCAGGATGGCTGACTAACGGCAGGCAGAAGGTTCTGGCTGAAGAACCACAACAGGAACAGTGACGGGTGTGGTGATATCTGTATTTCCACGTCTTACCACAAGTTGTCAGTACCGGTTCTATTAATGAGTGATTACTGTTATTACAGATCAGATTTAGCACTGAGATCATACAGTGAAGTCGCATGTAAGATGCTCCGTCTTTTAATAATAAATGACGAATTGCTGAATACAGTTTCTTTATTGAAATGAAGAACAAAACATGGTACCAGGAGTAAAAGACGTAAAGTGAGTGAGTTTCGGTTTCGGAAAGACGGTCGCCATCGCCAAGAAATTCGACAATGGAGTTGATGAAACCACCGGGACACCTGAAGTTGACCGAGAATGTCCACAACAATTGGCGCACTTTTCAGCAGCAGTTTCGGCTATACATCGAGGCAACGGGACAACAAACCGGACTCAAGAAAGGTAGCTTTACTGCTAACTGTAGCTGGGCCACAAGCCATTGAAGTGTACAATACCTTCGTATATGAGGAGGGAAAAGACCGATCAAAGTTTGACACTGTGATAGCCAAGTTCGAAGCTCATTGCTCTCCTAAGAAAAACGAGACATACGAGAGATATGTATTCCGTTCGAGGCTACAGCAGCCAGGAGAACATTTTGACAACTTCATCACAGACCTGAAAATAAAAGCACAGTCATGTAATTTCGGCACTCTCAAAGACTCAATGATAAGGGATCAGATCGTGTCTGGAATTGAGGATAAGAAGGTTAGGGAAAGACTGCTAAGGGTGACTGAACTAAAGCTAAACGAAGCAGTGAAAATTGGCCAAGCTAGCGAGCTTAGCAAAAAGCATGTACGGACGTTCAGTGAAGCAGCACCTAGCAATACAAATCTGAGAGAAACGGCAGACGTTGGCGCCATATCCAAGCACCACAATGCACATCAAGGAAATTCTAGTGGACAGAAAACGGGACAGTTTCAGTGCAAACGGTGCGGCACACAGCATAAGCCCAGAGAATGCCCTGCTTTCGGCAAGCAATGCAGCAACTGCCAGGGCAAGAATCACTTTGCCAAACGGTGTTTTTCAAAACGAAAAGAGAAACAGAGAGGAAAATCGGTGAATGTCGTGGAAGATACGGAATTAGGTGACATTCTTTATTTCCATGGTGAACTGTGAAGATGAACCAAAAGCACAAATAAACGCTGTTAAATCAGACAAATGGATAGCACCACTGCAAATTAATGGGACTATAATTACACTGAAGCTAGATACAGGTGCAAAAGCAAACTTGATCAGCATGTCAGATGTGAAGGCAATGAGAGAAAAAACAAAAAATACAGAAGAAAACACTCGCACTGAAAGACTACAATGGACAGAGCATTGAGTGCTTAGGTACATGCAAGCTGAAAGTCACAGTCAAGGATAAAGTGTGAAAGTGTCGTGGAAAAACTATCCACTTTCCCGAACCTCCAATCCAACTAGCACTTTGATGTCAAAGACCCGAAGGAGAACACCAAGACGAGAGATGCTGAAGACTGTTGATCCTTTATTCACCGTATTGCAGTGAAGAATACAATCCAAACAGCGTCAGGACTGGACCGTCAGGCAATAGAGTGATGAGTGGCAGCTGCTACCCCGATGAGATCTGATCTGAATGTGTCTGAGCTCTCTCTTTTATGCTCTGAGGGGCCTGAGGGGCGTCCCATTACCAGGAACGTCACCAGGCCCCTTTTAGCCAATCAGAACGTTTTTGGACTTGAGATATTGGTGGAAAGCCCTTCCCAATCAAACATTAAAAATATGTGTTGCTGGGCAGAATACATGTGACCAGGTTCTATGTGTAATCTGTTGCCAGGCAGAGTATGCTTTTGTTTTGGTTCTATGCGTACTTTCACTTTTGGTTCTGCCTCCTTTTCTTGTAAATCCCTCCACTTCTCCTAAGCCTTGTTTGCTTCTACTTTCACTGCCAGTTTCACTCTTAGTCTCCTTCAGTCCAGTCTCATGACTTCCAGTAAATGTTGCATAACAGCATGCACACATATGTTTCTAATAAACCGGCATGCACACGCACACACACACACGAGCATTATATCCAGATAAAATCACCACATATTCCCCCCTTTGAGGCTAAATCAGCCTCACTATGCAGCAAAAGCAATATTTAAACACAAGAGTGTGTCATAAACTCTGTATAATGTCATGACACCTCAGACTATATGCACATGAGCAAGGTACAGGGGAACGGGATCTACTACTACTGTAAACCTGATAGCGTAATCCCAAACTTTATGTCAGAACTAATAAGAATATATTGCGTCATTATATGAGAGTAAATAATAACACCAGTAAGCAAACCCTGGACGCCCAGATCAAGTGACAGACAGACCAATTACTCGCTCAAAACGAGTTGTGAAATCACCCCATTCATCGAAAACAAATGGCTGGGACCCGAAACGGACATGTCCCCAAAAGTGACCTGAAACCTCATATATTTCAACCAGTCACCTTTTGCACGCGAGGTTAACAAACCCCATGCTTCATAGCACTCAACGCACTAGGTGTAATATTGGGCATTGGTGCGGCCTAATCCGTCACTCATCTACATCCCACCCTTGGGCGTACGGTCCTTCTGATATATGAGAGTAAATGATAAGTCAGGAGCCCTGGACACCCAGGGCACGCGACAGAATGATCAATTCCTTGCTAAGAACATATGGCTAGGACCCGAGACGGATTTGTCCCCAAAGCGGCTAATGCGCTAGTCACCTTGAGCATAAAAGAAATTTCATGCAACGGCCATCGGTGCCAAATTGGAGTTACATAGCAACTTCATGATCCTGTTCGTCACTCACCCATCCTCCTTCCAGATGTATAGCTCCTTAAGGAACTTATATAGAGTATATAAATGTATATATGGCCCCGTTTAGGCCCTTTGCATCACCCCCCTTTGTTACTCGCAACGTCATCCCCTTTCTCCTCCGGAGTCCTCCGGGCATTCACACTAGCGTGAGAACGGATGAGCGCACTGGCCGCAGGTGCGCTACCCCGAGGGGACGGGCCGCCATGCTCTGCCTTAGGTTGCCCCTGCTGGCCAATGGGGTCGTACCCGTCCTCGAGCACTGACCGCGCCACACACCTGCCACACCACTAGGCGGGCCAGGCCCAACGTACGGTAAGTTGGGGCAAGGTGAGCATAACTAGTAGCAAGCTTACATCTATCCGATTTTGGATGGCCTTGCAGTTGAGGGCTAATCCTCTATAATCCTAAAGTTACCGTCTGCAAATAGCGAAAAATTAAACAAGATTACTCAAGGCGACTTGTTCGCGTCAGGTCACAGCCCGTGATTCCACTCCTTCTACTCTGTCACCCGGGCGTGCAGGCATGTGTCGTGTGAGTTACTCATCAGTATTGTGTATGTGTAAAATGTAGGTCAGCACATGTGTAGAGATGGGCGACTCGCAGGACCCCATCCTACTCGTAAATGATCAGAGGAGGAGGTTCCTCCTCCTCCAGTGATCGCTCCTCAAACTCCTTTTCCATTATACTATCCACATTGATCTGTATCAAGGGGATACCTTCACTCTCGTCCTCCCCCTCCCATGGCATCATTACATTGTGGACCACTAACTGTCGTGCTACTACCCTGGAGCAAACCTTCCCACAACATTGAGTAGCACAGCAAAACATTCCCACAACCAGAGCTGCTCCCAACAGTATTTTTCAGAGAAATGCCACAATTTTACCCCCCCATGACCCAAAAGTGTCCGTCAACCATTGAGTGATAGGGGCGAAAATTCCTGAAACGTCTGGAACTCCATCAAACGACGGTCCTCTTCCAGAGTTCTCATGGGCTTCCGTGTTTACGGCTCTAAGCCGGTTCATTGCGTGCGCAAAATCGTTCATGTCCTCACCCTCGCCTGGGATGTACGTACAGCACGAGTCCGTTCCAACGATCGCACACACTCCACCTTCCTTTGCCAGTATCCAGTCTACTGCGATCCTGGTCTCCATCGCCATCTTTGTGGTTGCATTCAGCCTCCTGTCCAGTGCACTGAATGCTGCTATGGTGGCGTTCATAAATCGCAGGGCGTTGTAGTGGATGTAGTTAATCCATTGCACATTCTTTGCGATTCCCACGGATGCTCCGTAGAAAGGAAGGGCAGCTTCAAATCCGGCGAGTACCTCGTCTCGCGCCTTGAACTGCTTCGGAACACCGTGGGGCTGTCCGAACATGTCCATGTATATCCCGTCGTCAGCATCTCTCCGACGTCTCCTCAGATTCTTGTCATCCTCCTTGCTGGTCGAGTTGTGTTCCGACGTTGCATTGCGTTCCAACCAGGGGACTATGTGGGTCTGTTGAGCCAAGATCACCCTGGCACATGTCCCTCTCCAACCCTTTGGAAGGGTGTTTCGTAGTCCCCATTTTCTTTCACATGCCCACCATACATCCGCCAGGGGAACATTCTGTTCATTTGGGAGAATCATCACCGTTTTGTTCACCGGGACTCCTAATTCCTCTCCCTTCTCACTTCTCACTGCCAGATAGAAAAAGGAGTGACCGAGACTGATCCATTTTGCTGCACAATGTCCTTCAAAAGCTCCCACTTCTTCCAGCTCCCTGGTCCCTTCATCAAGGTTGGTTGAGGGCGTTTCGAAGCACTCGAACCCTACATCCTCCGGTATCTCATAGGTCTTGATAGTCTTCTTCGTCACCCTAGTTCCCATGCCGGGGTAATCCTTATTGCACCTTGCCTCGTTCTCCTGGGATTCACGTCTTTCTTCTCCTTGTCCTGTCTGTGATAGGACGAAGCTAGTCCAAACAGTCCTTGCATGTTCGTTTCCCAGCCGCATAAAGCATCCAAATGGGGAAAACATGTCCTTCTTGTGCTGTTCTCCTGACTCCCGAAATGCAGCATCTTCTTCTCCGGTTCCCGGTGCTGGCAGTATCGTTAGTTTTGGCTTTACTGCTGAACATACATAGCAACCCCCTTCTGGGTGTATTGTTTTTGCCGTGTATTTGGCCCATTGCATCCATGAGTTATCTTCCCAGGCACTCAACATGCCAGTTGATCTTCTCTTTCTTTCCCCGGCCCGGGCTCCGTTGGATAAGTCCTTCGTCACGACTCTGGAGGGTATAATTGTGCTTTTCACATTCTTACTCGCATCATCGTCCCGAGTCGTTGCACTGTCCGACACCAGGGAGTTCTCCTTACTCCCTGATGCCTCTGTTTCTAATATGTACAGGTCCTTTCCTGGTTCTCCTATATACAAAACATTGTCCATGTCCAAGGCACTATCGTCGAGCAACTCATCTCCATCCCCTCGCAGAGCGTCACTGAGGGTGGCAGTCTGTACCCCCTCCGTCGCTTTCGTCGTCCTCTGGGAAGCCCTGGAGACGCCAGTCAAGGGCCTCTTCGAAGCCCCCTGTCCAATGGGCGTTGGGGGAATTGTCCCAGTTGATCCCTTGGAGTATCCGTCTTGTCTCCTGGCTTGTCCCTGGGCGGTCACTCCCGGAGTGGGGGCTGCCCGTGGTGTGTCCTGAATCCATCGGCCTCTCCACAGGCTCCGCAGGAAGCCTCGAGCCTTGTTGAGGAGGCGTCGGGGGGGGAGGCGTAAGGAGACTCGGAAGCCGGTGAGGCCCGAGTGAGTCAATGAAGTCTTGGGCTTCGGCAAACTCGTCCTCGGTGGATGGCCTTGGGTCATTGACGATGGCGTTGTTTGGATAGGGGTAGTTCCAGTCGCCGAGGAGGTCCCCAACGCTGATGGTGTCGTACCCTTGCAGATGTGGTGGCGGCGGCGGTGGCGGTGCTTCTTCTTCCGGCCCTGGCGTTTCTTCGGAGCCACTTCATGCGGGGTCGGGCGCAGTCGTGGCATGGGAGATGGTTGTAGAACTGGCTGGAGGGTCACCGCTGGCTGGGGCTGTGGCTGTGGCAGATCTGGATACCTGGGATTCGGGAGTGGTCTCAACCTCGGGTGGATGCCGCCTCCCTCTCCTCGAGCTTGGCTCGGTCCCAGCATCACCAGCACCTGTAAGCACAGATAGGGGAGGGAGAACAGCAGGCAACCCAGGTACATTGCGCCCAGGGCCATCAGCAGGAGCCGGCAGTATCCTCCGCCTCGTACTCCCACGCGTACTCGGCCCTCCCCGGGGTTCCCCACCACCATCATCCTCCCCAGGGGAGTCTGGTGGGGGTCCTGGCGGGCCCTGGTCCCCGTCATCGTCCTCCGACTCTTCTGGACCTCTTGCTCCTTCTGGTGGCACCGCCCTGTAACAAGATTTAAGGTGATACCACAAATCTGATCCTTGCACTCTTACCGCCCGGGGGGTAGCCTGGGTCACTCTGTAGGGCCCCTCTGCCCTGGGGTTGAGGCACGACCTCTTAAACACCCTCAGGTACACCCAGTCTCCCACTTGGATCGGTCCTGGCTCGGTCCTCTGCTCCCGCGCTCTCTCTCTTCTTTTCTGTTCGTTGAAAACTGCCCTGTGAACTTGAGAAAGCTGTTTAATATAACTGCTCACTTCCTGTTCTAGAATTTCCAGCGGGGGTCTCTGATCCCCTCTGAACCGTGGTGTGGGCATTGCCCGCCCGTCACCATTTCGTGCGGCGTCAGATGCGTGGTTCGATTTTTTTCGCAACGCATTTTCATCAGCGCGATTGGTAGTGCGTCAACCCAATTTAGGTTTGGTAGATTTGGATCGTCGTGCGCGCTTTGGACGATCTTCGCAATCTTATTCTTCAGCGTTCCGTTCGCTCTTTCGACCATCCCCTGAGACTGCGGGTGGTAGACACAACCAAACCGAGTCTTGATGCACAGCGCCTGTGCAATCTTTTTCCATGTGTTGGCCGTAAACGCTCGGACATTGTCACTGCTGATTATTTCTGGGATCCCAAACCTGGGTATCACTTCCCTTGCTAGGAATCGAATCACCGTTTTTTCGTCCTGTCCTCGGCTTGGACAGGCTTCTACCCATCGTGAGTAGCGACATATTATCACCAGTACGTGTTTGTATGTGTTCACCGTTCGACCCATGTCGATGTAATCCATTACCAGGTGTCTGAACGGTCCCTCTGGGAGTGGCACGTGTCCCAGGGGCCGTGGTCCTATGCCTATTGTTATGTTGTTTCTGTAATTGTGTGTGGCACAAGTGTGGCAATTTCTTAGCACGTAATTGACGCGATCTTGAAGGTGTGGGGCCCAGAACCCTTTGTCAAGTATCTGCCGCTTGACCTCCCCCCTTGCGCAATGATCCACATCATGCGCATCATGAATGAGGAGATCAAGGAGCCGACTTGGGGCCACCACCCTTCCGTCATGGCTCCTCCACACCCCATCCCTGCCTTTAGACGCGCCCCTCTCTTCCCACAACATTTTTTTGGCAGTCGGCGCCGTAGTTTGGGCGTCTTTGATGGCGCTAAGCTGGAGGTGAGGATCTATGAGTTGAACTGATCGTCCATCGACCAGGGGTCTGACGGGGTCTAAGATCCTAAGCGTTCGGCCGTTAGGCAAGGTTCGGACTACTGGGGCTTGTATCACCGTGTCGGTTTCTGTGAAGTAGTGGTTAATGACGTTAGGCGGGTACCTAGCCTCACAGGGTTTGTCCCAGCACTCGGGACAACTGGCTCTCTGACACAGCGCGCAACAAATGGGATCTATTTGGTGATCGTGGTCGTCATCACACCACTGAGAGCACCACATGCATGCATTGTAGGGGTAGGGGCATCTGGTAGGGCAAGGCGTACTATGCACCGCTCTGTTGAGCAGTATTTTGTGTGGTTCATTATCTTGTGGGGAGCGTGGGGCTTTGTTCAACTTCCTGGCCTCCAGTGCTGCTTCTTTTGCTGCTTCATCTGCCTGCGCGTTGCCTAGGGTGATATAGTCCTGTCCCTTACTGTGTGCTTTGCACTTGCATATCGCCAGTGTCTTCGGACGCATCATGGCCGCTAACAATAACTGAATCTGCTCTAGGTGTTGGATTGGGCTCCCATCCGATTTCTTGAAGCCCCTTTGCTTCCATTGGGCCCCATGTACATGGCAGACGTTGTGGGCATAAGCACTATCTGTGTGTATAGTAGCATCCTGTCCTTCCGCTAAAGAGCATGCTGCTGTCAGTGCCTTTAACTCAGCTAACTGCGCTGAACATGGTTGTGTGCACGGCTCACTCATAACTGTCACAAACGTCTCTGGACCTGTCATCTGTACTACACCAAAGCCTGCATGCGTTTTGTTATCATAGTTGTGGCTGGAGCCATCCACAAAGTAGGTGACTCCTTGTCCTAGCGGCTCACTCTGCAGGTCTTCCCTCAGTTTAGAGAAGGCGATTGAGTCCACCACACAGTCATGAGGCTCGCCCTCGTAATCAAGTGGGATGAGATCCGCCTGGTTACCTGCCGTGTCACATGCCTTTATAGTGACATCTGGGCAGAGTGACAGATTGTAGTATCTCAACTGCCGCTGAGGCGTCACGCAGAATTTTCCTTGTTCCACCAACTGCGCTATTGCGTGACTAGTGTGTATCACTACCGGCCATCCCATGGTGATGTTGGAAGCTTTGACGTATGCCGAATATACCGCCTCAAGACCCTGGAAGCATGGCGGGTAGCCTTGGGCCACCGCGTCCAGCTTTGAGCTGTAATAAGCTATTGCCTGTTTGCCGCGTCCATGGCACTGTGTCTGTGCCACGATGGCGGTCATGTACGCGTCTTTCCCTGCTTCCTTCCTGACCGACACGTACAGATAGAAGGGTCTTCCATAATCCGGCAATGCAAGCGCGGGTGCTCGCTGTAATTCTCCTTTGATGCGTTCAAACGCCTCGTTTCCATCCATTGTCCATGTGAGACGGTTCCTCAGATGGCTGGTTCCAGCCTGCACGATCATGGCCCGAAGTGGAGCTATCTTCTGTTCATAGCATTCCACCCAATCACTACTGAAACCTATGAGTCCAATGAATGACATCATTTGCTTCACTGTGTTTGGCTTCGGCGCTTTGGTAATCGCCTCAATGTGTTCCGGGGCGATGCCCTTGTGCCCATGTGAAATTCGGCGACCTAAGTAGATCACCTGGGGCTGTGCAAATTGTAGCTTCTTTCTTGATGCTTTGTACCCTCCTTCGGCCAGAACGGTCAGCACGTGGACTGTGTCCTTTTCACACGTTTCTTGGTCCGGTGAGCATACTAAGACATCGTCAACATACTGCAGAATCGTGCTCCGGCACACGATGTGCTTTAAGTCCTCCTTGAGCGCCTGTGAAAATATGCGGCGAGTGCTTGAACCCTTGTGGGAGCCTTGTGTACTGGAATGTCTTGCCCTGATATTTGAATGCAAAAAACTCCCTACTCGCGGGGGCCACCCGTATTGTGAAAAATGCTTGAACCAGATCAATGGCGGAGAACGTGGTTGCACTCGCCGGAATGTTCGTCATCAGTACGTTAGCATGTGGAACATCCGCCGGATAGTCCTCAATGCGTTCATTGACGGGTCTGAGGTCCTGGACCATTCTCCATCGTACTCCGTCCGCCTTCAGCACAGGAAATATGGGTGTGTTGCACCTAGCACTTGGGACTTCCTCCAGGACTCCTGCTCCCAGGAGTTCTTCAATTGTCCCTCTTATCCCTTCAGCTGCTTCTGCTGAAATGGGGTACTGTGGCTGGAAAGGCAGCGTCGCTCCGGGTTTCAATCTGAACTCCACAGGGCTCGCTGACTTTACCATTCCTATGTCACCATCTCCCTGTGACCATACCACAGGCGGCACTTTTCTCAATATTCTTTCTATTCGTTCGGCGCCTGTCTCGGTCGCCTCTTGCATCATCATCACTTTCCAGGGGGTCGGTCCCGGCCTCCCTGTCTTCTTATCAGTCTCATTGTCTATGTAGTACCTCTTGTATTCTTTCCATTCTGGATCAGACTTGTTGATGGGCACATGGTTCTTCTTGTCCCAGCATCGATATCCTGCTCCTCCCAGCAGGCCATACATGCAGTAAGGGTTACCATAGGGGCATCCCTTAACGTAGGGTATGTCGTGGACCTCCTCCGAGCCCATTTGCCCGCTCTGATTGCTTTCCGGGGAGTGTATTGTTGGTGGTGCTGCCTTCTTCTTGGGGCACCATGACAGATGTCGCATGTATGTGCTCCATTCTGCGTCTTCTTTGCTGAATGGTACATGTCTCGTTTTGTCCCCGCAGGGGCGCCCCGCTCCTGGGAATAGGCGATAGAGGCAGAATTGATTCCCATACGGACATTTTTCAGCGTAGGGTATCTCCTCTTTCTCCTGTGGTTCTGTGTCCATTATCTCAATTACCTGTGGGACTCCCCACATGGTGACCGGGTTGTCCAGTTTTATCCTGAATATTGGCTCTCCTTCACTACTGACAGCCGTTTGGAGTCGGTCATTTCCTGTGTCTTTCCACTTGATGCATTTGGCCTCGAGCATCACTGGGCCCATTTATCTTGCCCTGTGACCTCTGGCCACTCTCAGAGTAATGTGTGGCATTGTTCCAGGCATGTCGAAGATTCGGCCTAGATCCCATCCTTCCACAAATTTCACTTCAGCGGCCACTCCTTCCTTGGCCACCACCAGTGCGTGTATGTCAAGTGGGATGCGTTCCCACTTACTCATTTCCTCACTCCATCTCTCCTCTCTTTTTTTGCTTGGTGTTTGGTCGAATTTTATTGTACAGTGAAAAGGGCATCTTGGCGCCCTCAACCGAGCATGCAGGTTGCTTATTTGAAAAGCATGTTCGTTGTAGACCATTCGCTCTACGTCTGGTTCCAATTGTCCAATCCAGTAGACCTGATGCGACTCAGTTTGGGGTGGGGCACTTATTCTCAGGGCCATTTGGGTTGCCAATCCTGTTATTTGTACTCCTGTCGGGGAACACTCAATTTGGAGTCTTAGGTTGCATAGCGCATCCCGTCCCAATAGGTTGACGGGCGTGTGTTCTGCTATTAAGACTGGTATCCAGATTTCCTTGTCTTCTATTTGAATTGATACTGGAGCTGTCATTGGAATTAGCTGCGTTTTTCCCGAAAAACCCACTGTCTTCATAAACTTTCCTGAAGACCTGGGGAGGTGTTGGGCATCTTTTGGGTGAAGACAAGTATACGTTGCCCCTGTATCCACTAAACATTTGACTTCCATGCCCTCGATTAGAACCTGCAGCATCGGTTCTGTGTAAGCTCCCCTTGTCAGGGCGGGGAACTGACCCTCCCCTGGGTTTTCTGGGTCTCGTCAATGCCAGTTTCCCCCGTAAGGGGAGACTGGGCCAGAGGGTGCCTGCATTTGCTGGGGAGCTCCCCCATGCATTTGTCCTTGATTTGCCTGTCCTCCTTGGTTGTTCTGGCCTCTGGCTTTTGTTGGACAATTCCTGGAGATGTGCCCTATTCCTCCGCATATCCAACATTCAATGTTGTTTCCCTGGTTTTGCTGTCCTTGGTATTGTCCTCTTCCCTGGCCTCCTCTGCCTTGTCCTCCTCTTCCCTGGCGGAATCCTCCTCTGCCTCTTGGCTGGTACCATTGTTGTCCCTGTTGCTGTTGTTGTGGGGGTCCATACGGTGCTTGTTGCCATGTTTGCACCATGGGCTGCACAGGCTGTGGTTGCATCATTACTGGTTGTTGCGCCATGGGTTGTTGGATCACTGGTTGCTGCGGTTGCGGGACAGGGGCCGTAGTGGGCATCACTGGAGCTTGGGTGGCTGCTTTCTTTGCCCCCTTTGCCTCCTGGAGTTGCACATGGGTTAGTTTTCTTGTGGCCTCCCTTTCCTGTTGCTCTTCTCTATCTTTCCTTGTCTGTACAGAGTTACCTGGTGCACTACTGCCATCCTGAATTCCTCTTTGGGCATGATTGCCAGGCGCCAATCGTTTTCCAACTGCGTTCTTACTTCTTTTGGCAATGCTTCCATGACTGCTCTCCTGAATTGCATGGTGGCTGGACCTGAGTCTTCCGGCCTTTGTTCCATCCTTATTGTCCATTCCTGTGCTGCCCTTTCCACGAAGGCTGCAGGATTATCACTGTCCTTGAGTTTTTCTATCCAGACGGCCGAAGGGCTGTACTGGTTAGGGTATGCTGCCCGTAAGGCCTTCCACACACGAGGTCGGATCTGGTCGAAACACCAGGCGTCCAACTTGGCGTCCGTCATCAGGTACCCTAGGCCTTCTTTGTCCAGCACGGCCTCCGTGTCTGCTTTTCCTAATATCAGACTGAGCAAACACTTCATGTCTCCCACTGCCAGGTCTCGGCCTTGAGTTTCCGACTCTAGCTTGTTTATCCACCGACCCGCACCCTCGTGCAGGACAGGGAGTCGTGCGATAAGGCCACTCACGTCTGAGTGGGCCCACGGCTGATAGTGGGCACTTCCACTTTTAGTTATCAGTGGTGCCATTACAGCCATTTCCTCCGTATCCGACTCTTCTGAGATGACCCCCTTTCTTGCCTTCTCCTTCTGTACTCTCTTCCTCTCTTTTCTCCCTTCCTTTTCTAACTTCTCCAATTCCTTCTTATTTTCCTTCAGGCCCCTTTTGACCTCTCCTTCGATTTCGTTGAGTCCCTTTCGTACTCCTTTTCTGATTTCATCCAGGCCTTTCTCAACGCCTTTCTTCATTCTACTGATTCCAAACAGTCCTGTGGCAAGCACACTGGGTGGGATCATTATTGGGCACATTTTTGCCCGTTTTCCACACTCCCGATTCTTCTGCAGGTGGGTGGTCACACCCCTCCTCCCATTATATGTCCTCCTGCAGTGGGGGCATACTGAGGGGTCCGTATCCCCCGCAGCTTGCTGCTCCCTCTGGAGTTCGTCCTCAAGGCTCCGGAGCACTTCTTGCAGCAGTTGTTCTGTTTCCGGCTGCCCAGTGCCCATATCTGTAGGGTCATCTAGCTGTTCCTCTTCTTCTTCTGAGTCGTTCTGGCTGCTCTCATCATCCGTAATTGCCACCCCTTCTGGTGCAATCCCTGCGCTGGGGCTTACCTCGAGAGACAACAGGCAGGACCTTTCTTTTCTGCTTGTTTGGTTCATTGTGCTGAAGGTTTCCTTCAGGAGTCTTCTGTACTCTTCCTCCAACATGTCCTTAGCCTTATAGCAGGGGCTCGTCTTTTCTGCCTCTTGTCGGACCTTTTCTGTATAGGACCTCTCGCTGGCTTCTTCCTTTTCCCTTGCTTCTTGTTGTTTTTTCAATCTCTCTTTTCTTCTGGAGTTCTCCTCGAGTTGTCTTTCCAGCCCTTCTTGGGCCGTCCTGATCTCATTTCGCATCAGGATCTCCCTCATTTCGTTCTGCTTTTTCCTGATGAATTTCCTGCACTCTTCTCTGTATTCAGCGTGTTCAGGGGTGCTGTTCTTGCCTCCTTCCACACTTATCCACACTCCCATTTCTTCCAGTCCCTTGAGTGTTTCCTCTATCAGGGTCTTCTGCTCTGACTCAGGTTCTTTGGTAGCTTTTAGCTTCTGTACAGTCCGTTCTATCTTAGCCTTCTTCTCATCATTCCACCTCTCAACCTTTCGTTCAGCCTCCCGTTTCTTTTGGTGTATTTCTTTGACCTGCAGGGCTGCATCTTCTATCTCCCCCTCGCAGGTCTGGATATACTTCATGAGTCTTTGCCACAAGTCCTTGCATTTCTCTGTCACCGGTTCCTCGCCTGCCTGTGACCTTGCTTCTGCCAACTCTTCCAGAGCCACTTTTCCTATCTCTTCTCTGTCTTCTTCTTCCATTGCTTCTTTCCATTCCTCCATGATCGTTTTCAGGCAGTACCACAGATCTATACATTTCTGCCTCTGTACCTCCTCCTCCTCGTCCAGGGCCTGCTCTGTTCCTTGGTTCTTCTCCTCTAGTCTTCCTGAGGCATTTGTGAAGAGTTTGTCGTCTTTCCAGTGCTCACTTCTGGCCATCTTGTATTTTTCCACCACCTGTTCCTCCGTGTCCTCTATAGTCCAGCCCCCTTTTTCGTCCTGTCCTGCGCCTTCCAGAGGGTGTTCAGGGAACGCTGGTTTGGTGGGGGATGTCGATGTTAGATCGATGAGGGATGATGTTGATCGCACTGATGCCGGTCGGGGTGGTGGCGGCTCCGGCTGAGGGTTAGCCTGCTCCCTTCTAATCCTTTTTACCTCCTTCAGCACCTCCGCACAGGTCCCTTCTAGCGTGATCCCTTTTACCACCAGTGGGGCCTGTACTGCCAGATGCACCGCCGGGGCCGGCGATCCATACAACGGCGCCTGTATTGCCAGAGCCCGTGGGACTCTTTCCTCCAGACGTCGGATTATATCCCGCACATTGTCTTCTTCTCGTGGCATTTCTGGGTATAGTTTGCCCTTCTCCGCATATGGAGGTGGACGCGGCTCCTCCATGGGTGGAGCCCCTGGTTCTGGTGCCTGAGTCAAGGTGTCCACTTCCCTTCCTGTGGGCTGCAGCTGGGGGCATTTTTCCGTGATAGGCGTCGAGGGTGGCGTCTCGTCCTGGTCAACCCTCTGCTTCCTCTTCCTTTCAGCTATTTTGGCGAAGGCCTCCAGGGTGTTCAGCTCCCGTGTCCTCTTTTCCTGTCTCCGTGTGCTCTTGTCGTAGCCTTTGTAATTCATAATTTTCTCCTTCATCTGGGCGATTATTGTCGAACTAAAGGATCCTTCCTTTGGCCATGCCGTATGGTCTCCCTTATATCTCAAGAACCATTTATGGTTGATGCTCTTTACGTCTTTCTCAGCGATGGCATTCTCCTTTACTACTTCCTCCAGGGGTGTCATCACTCTGGTCGCCATTCTTCTTGGAGGTCCAAACCGTAGTCTCTCCTTTCCTGTTCTGCTATGTCCTCTCGGTCAGTGCAGAACATAAGATAGTCCTGCTTGTATTGCCTTTCTCTCTCCCTCTTGCACCTGTTCTGGTCCTTTTCTTCCCAGTCCAGCCGTAGGTCGCTCACCAAGTATAGTATAGAATTCTGCACGTCGTCCCACTCCTTGAAGACAGTATTTAGCTTGCCTCTTCTTTCTTCAAATGCCCTTCCTTTATCGTTCACTGCGCTCACGCTCCACCCGTTACTCCCGTGCTCGGAGATTCTTATTGTCCACTTCTCTTTTATTTTCAGGTCACCCGATGTAGCTCCTCCTTCACTTCCGGCTGCTTGGGGCTGTGGTTCCTCCTGCTTTCTCACTGGCAGGCTATTAGGGGTCAGTTCCCCCAACAAAGAAAGCGTTGCCTTTAGGTCTATGTCGCCTCGATTCTTGCACCTATAAGGGAATTTGCACTCAAAGGGGACCTCACCCACGTATCCCACGTATTCTTGGTCCTTTCCGTCTCTGACGCTTATCTCCCAGTCGCGTTCGTCGTATTCAACGATATCTATGGCCCAGAGCACGTTCTGCTGTCCCTGTTCCATATACCTTTTAGAATCCTTCCTCTCTTTATCTAAGGGGTTCTTGAGCCTCTGCTAGTCTGATGTGTCACTATCGTTACTCCTTATGTCCATAGGTGTTTCTAATCCTAACGGGTAAACTTTCCCTATCAGATATTCTATTTTTTCTAGTAGCTCCGTGTGACTATGGCACCGATATGTTTCGTTCACAAGACCCTCTTGGTTTTGCGTAAATATGCACCACTTATTATCCTGCTGTTGAAGGAAAATGATATGCCACTTACTTTCTAAGTTCATTCGCTATTTTGTGGGCGCCACTCTATTTATTCTCTCTGAATTCTTATTTTTATTTTATTGTTATAATTATCCTCCCTATTTTACCAACGCTATTTTATCAGTGGGGACTTTGGGTCCTTCCTTTTCCTTTTCAATAATATTTCTTCACTCAAAATTATCTTTTAACCTTTTATTTTGTTCTTCACAAAATACATTTATTGACTTTATTTCTTTTTTATTTTATTGAAACAGGTACAAAACTTTCATTTTAAGCAATGTTAGCAGATTACAAGTTTTTCTCTAAACAGTTATTGTGGAGTTTATTCAGCTAAGCAGTTGTTATAGAGATTATCTAGTTAGGCAGTCGTTATAGAGGCCTTGCAGTAGTACCTCCCCCTTTTATTCTTCCTAGCTTTCTATCTATAATCCCTATTTGTCCTTCTCCTTTTTCCAGCTGGGGAACTTCTCCTAAACTTGCGCTTTCTGCCCTCAGGTGGGGCAAAGAGCTGGTCAACCACCGGTCTCGTGTTCACCTCTACGAACTTTCCTACCTGTTCTATCACTGTCTGCAGGACCAATGGCGCTATGCGGGTGCCTAGCTTCGAGTGGGTTCCTCCGTATTTGTCAAACTGGTCAATATGAACTGAGTATTTATCCCTATTGTTCCCTTCCTTATTCCAGAAAACTGATATTGACAAAGACTCGCTCATAAAACTGGCCAGCCTACTTCTGTCTCGACCAACTATTTCTCTTACCTCCCGCCCTATGTTCTGTACTGGCTGGGGCTCAACCGGGCCTTGAACCTCCTCCTGCTGAGGCACAGTTGAACTATGGCTTGGGCTATCCCAGGGGTTGGTTGGGCTATAGCTTGTAGAGGGCGGTGGGCTATATCTGGGGGTGGTCGGGCTGCCAACTATACGGAATGGATTAGGGATTAACTGATGGGATACGGTGTTACCTGGATAGGGAGTTAAGGCTCTCACTGGTCCCGACTGACCTGACTCCTGGCGCTCCTCCTCTTCGGACCCTAGGCTACTGTAGTTTGCCTCTGGTGGGGCACTGGATTCCCCCTGTCCAATATCTGTCTCTACCTCTCCCACGCTACTGCTCAGAGTGAACTCTCCTGGGGAGTCTGTGTCGGGCTCTCCCTCACCTGAATCGTCAGAAACTTCGAGGCGGTAGAGGACTTCTCCTAGGGTCTCTGGCCTATGGTCTCTCACAATCCTAAGCTTGGGCACCGCTGCTTCAACAGGGGGTTTGGGGGGGGTTTCTGCATAAACCTCCAACAACTGCAACAACTTTCTTATGTTTAGACTATGGTTAGTATGCAAATTTCTTATGAATATCGTAGCTGCGGCTTCTATGATATGGGTACGACGTCCGTCTGTCAGTGTGGCGATCCTCCTTCCCTCGCCGAGCTCCTCTACCTCAAATGTATGTGTGTACTTGTCTCGCATCTATTGTGGGCCCATGCCCAGGCAACAAAACAAAACACAACAGCGCACACTCAGCTTTTACAGAAACAACAACAGATTATGATAAAATATATTTTGTTCATCACCCTTCGCCCAGGACAATTTTGCGCACTTTAACTCACCGTCAATATTACAGTTTACCTATTAACCCGTTCTTTTCTCTGAAACACACATATATTTTAGGGTAGCCCGCGCTCCCTTTACACAAAATACTATTTTAGTTTTCTCCTTGAAAACTAGATTTCCTCCTTGGAAATTAAAACACTATTTTAGCTTTCTCCTTGAAAACTAGATTTCCTCCTTGGAAATTATTACATGGCCATTTAACTCAGTTTTCATCTTGAAAACTATTTTTAACCGGTTTTCAAAATCACAAAAACGTTTTTTAAGGTCAACAGTACAACCCAATCTCTGTCTTGTGTCTCCACTATTCTTTTGAGGATTCAGGCAAACACCCCTTCCCGGCTTACCCACCGACTCCCACAGTACAGCCTTCCCTAATAATAAGCAAAACGCTTACCTTTTGGGCCCGGAACGCTGTACTGTTGAAGCCTGCTTCACCCGGGACAGAACTGCTTTCCTTGTTGAATCCTTTCAAATCTCGGTAGGAACCTCCAGATCTGTCGTGGAAAAACTATCCACTTTCCCGAACCTCCAATCCAACTAGCACTTTGATGTCAAAGACCCGAAAGAGAACACCAAGACGAGAGATGCTGAAGACTGTTGATCCTTTATTCACCGTATTGCAGTGAAGAATACAATCCAAACAGCGTCAGGACTGGACCGTCAGGCAATAGAGTGATGAGTGGCAGCTGCTACCCCGATGAGATCTGATCTGAATGTGTCTGAGCTCTCTCTTTTATGCTCTGAGGGGCCTGAGGGGCGTCCCATTACCAGGAACGTCACCAGGCCCCTTTTAGCCAATCAGAACGTTTTTGGACTTGAGATATTGGTGGAAAGCCCTTCCCAATCAAACATTAAAAATATGTGTTGCTGGGCAGAATACATGTGACCAGGTTCTATGTGTAATCTGTTGCCAGGCAGAGTATGCTTTTGTTTTGGTTCTATGCGTACTTTCACTTTTGGTTCTGCCTCCTTTTCTTGTAAATCCCTCCACTTCTCCTAAGCCTTGTTTGCTTCTACTTTCACTGCCAGTTTCACTCTTAGTCTCCTTCAGTCCAGTCTCATGACTTCCAGTAAATGTTGCATAACAGCATGCACACATATGTTTCTAATAAACCGGCATGCACACGCACACACACACACAAGCATTATATCCAGATAAAATCACCACAAAAGCCTGGAGCTCGTGAAAAGAGTGTATCGAATCAACACCAGCATGACTGACTCTGCTGACGCGATCGTGCAGAACTTCTCCGACGTCTTCAGAGGTTTTGGTATGCTGCCATTCACATACAAAATTCAGCTGAAAGACAACGCACAGTCAGTTGTTCATGCCGCAAGAAGAGTTCCACTGGCACTCTTGAAGAAAGAGATGGAGCGGATGACGGCGCTTGGAGTGATAAAGAAGATCGAAGAACCGACAGAGTGGGTTAATTCCATGGTCTGCGTAAAGAAAAAGAATGGAGAGCTGAGGATATGGATGGATCCAAAAGACCTCAATGAAAACATCAAGCGTGAACACTACCAAATACCCAAGCGAGAGGAGATCACCAGCAAGATGGCAGGCGCCAGATACTTCTCCAAACTTGATGCGTGACAAGGTTTTTGGCAACTGAGGCTGGATGAGAGCAGTACCAAGATGTGTACGTTCAATACACCCTTTGGACGATACTGTTTTCAGAGGCTCCCCTTTGGAATCATATCCGCCTCTGAAATCTTTCATAGGGCAATGGAGCACATCATCGAAGGCCTGGATGGAGTACACTGTAACAAGATTCCGTGATTTTCACAGCATCACTGCTGTTTTTGGGGAAAATGTGTACTGTATTTGTGAATACAGTATGTTGCTGTGGTTTCGCTATGAATTATGGTCAAAAATGGTCAAACTACAGTAATAAAAATTTGCTGCGAATCATAACACAGTAATAAATCTGACTCCTCCCTCACTTGTCAGCTTTTTGAAATTTTTGAAAAAACATGGCGGAAAATCAGTTGGGGTTTTCTGTTTTCTTTTTGCACATAAATACAAAGTTAAGCTCCCAGATAGCAAGGTGACATTGATATTATGTTGATTTTCCATCCAAATCATCATTTTGAAAAGATATTGAAAAGTCATGGATTTATGGTTTACTGGGAAATTTTGACGTGGTGATTGAAACGTGCACCGCGCGACGACGTTTGAACTGTCCGGCGGGAGATCATTTTTGAGCAACAGTTCAGTCAGTCAGACCAACGGTGTTCAGCACTCTGACAAGTTCGCAGCTCCACCTTAATGGTAAGCAAGCATTTATTTATGTAACGTTAATGTTTCATTGTGAAAGTGTACTACATTAAATTCGGGCATGTGTACAGTCTATGTACGTTGTACTGTCTAACTTACAACTCATCCATGCTTGTTGGATCAACTAAGTAAGTAGCAGCTAACGTTAGGCTAGCTATCATAGTTGCTGTTGCTGTGACGGTGGCATTAACGTTAATGTTTTATGTTACGTTAACGTTATGGCAGTCTCATTTATATTAGGCCTACCTTAGTTCTCAGTAAGTTACAGTTTATTATATTCATATCATTTATATAAAACATTCACTAGTAGTGCTAGGCCTAGTATGTTACTGTCACAAATGTTAGGCTGAAGATGATGTGCTGCTGGTTAACGTTAACGTGGAGGTTTAGCTGACTTATGTAACGTTAACTCCCCGTAATCATGTACGGTTTTGTGAGTTTAATAGGCGAACTTTAGCAATATTGATATAAGTTAACTTTAAGTCACATCTGACTATCATTAACCGTTGTTCGGACGAACAGCGCGAATGGCTGTTGCTGCAAGCAAACTTCATCAATGAGCTCACCCAGCTGGCTAACGTTAAATATAGCAGCTACCTTGCGAAACTGAGTTATGCTAACACCATCTTCAGCCTGGCATTTTGACAGTAAACTCAAAAAACATACAGTATATATATATAAATGATTATTCTAAAGTTTCACTTGTAAGTAGCCTTCAGTTTCAGTTGAACATTGTTATCTAACACTATTTATCTTTTCTTCTTCTATTTCTGCTAGGTGCTGCTTCACTCTGCTACTGGTGGTGGATCAGGCTGACTGCAACCGTTGGTCTAACGTTAGGATGCAGCACACGAGAATTTCTAAACGGAAAAAAGTGAATAAATGTACTTGCTTTTCAAACTGATAACAAGTTGTCAATGGTTATTTATGCAAGTTTGTGTAGCCTAAACCATACTTAGGCCTAGCCAAATTTATCCTGGCTGTAGATAAAGCAGGATATGAATTTCCCAAAATTACTGTATATAATATTACAGCACTGGTATTACTACTGTACTTAGTAACAGTATGATCCATAAGTACTGTGATTAAAAATACGGTAGACAATTCAATGCTGTATACATTACAGCACTGGTAGTACTACTGTAGTTTGCATTTACAGTATCAGGCATAGGTACTGTGATTTCATATACAGTAGGTGTACTGTAGAGTGAAATACAGCAACTTGCTGGTTATTTGCTGCCAGCAAGTTGCTGTAAATTTTACGTTAAACTTTTTACAGTGTAAGAGCCTATGTAGATGACATCACCATATGGGGGTCCACAATCCAGCAGCACAATCAGAGACTGACCAATGTTCTAGAGTGAATACAGAAGAATGGATTAAAGCTCAACAAAAACAAATGCCAGTTTGCTGCTCAAGAGATCGTGTTCCTCGAAGACAAGCTCTCAGCTCAGGGCATACAGCCAGATGAAGAAAAGATCAACGCCATACTGAACATGCCAAAACCAACAAACAAACCAGGTGTCCTACGCATCATGGGAATGGTAAACTTCATCGGGAAATTCATACCCAATCTCTCAGCAAAAACAACTTACCTGCGTGAGCTCCTCCACAAAGAAAACAACTTCGACTGGACAGTCAACCATGAGCGCGAGTGGCAAAAGCTCAAAGATGCACTCACTGCCACACCTGTGCTGACATTCTTCGACCCAACCAAAAGAATCAAGGTGTCTACAGATGCTTCGAAAGATGGAATCGGTGCAGTACTACTACAAGCTGAAGGTGAGCACTGGAGACCTGTAGCATATGCATCTAGGTCTATGACAGAGACTGAGTGCAGATATGCACAAATTGAGAAAGAGTGTCTCGGATTAGTGTTTGGCCTTGAGAAGTTTCACAAGAGCTACTGCAGAGAATACATGAAGGACACTTAGGTGTTGAAAAATGTAAAAGAAGGGCAAGAGACACAGTATTCTGGCCTGGACTTAACAAAGACATTGACAACATGATAAGCAAATGCGAGACATGCCAGAAATACAGAAACAAACAAACAAAAGAGCCAATGACTGTAGCTGATGTTACAACAACACCATGGCACAAAGTAGGAATGGACTTGTTCCACCTGAAAGGAAAGGACTACTTAGTAGTAATTGACTATTTCTCAAATTACCCTGAGATGGCATTACTCTCAAGTACATCGTCCAACTGTGTCATTGCACATGCCAAATCCATCTTCGCCAGACATGGCATTCCGCATACAGTAATGAGTGACAATGGACCATGCTTTAGTAGCAAAGAGTGGCAAGACTTCGCAAAAGTCTATGATTTCAAGCATGTCACATCTAGCCCACTGTATGCACAGTCTAATGGCAAAGCAGAGAAAGGCGTTCACATCCTGAAGCAGCTGTTGAAAAAGGCTGCAGACAGTGACTCCGATCCTTACCTGGCTCTACTGAGCTACAGAGCATCACCTCTGGAATGCGGACTGTCACCTGCTGAGCTGCTGATGAAGAGAAAGCTCCGAACAACACTTCCAACCTGTGCAAAGCTAAAGAAATACCCAAAGCTGGAACAAAATCTGAAACATCAGAAAATGAAACAAAAGACTTTCTATGACAGAACAGCAAAGCCGCTTCCACCACTGTCCAGGGACGACGCAGTCAGGATTGAAAGTCCTGAAGGATGGACGACAAAAGCCACGGTTCTTCAAGAGGTCGCTCCACAGTCCTACACCGTGAGAACGCCAGAAGGACAGATCATCAGGCGAAACCGGCGCAGTCTCCTGAAAACACCAGCAACATCAGAGACTGTTCCAGACCAAGAGCTCAGTCAAACCCAAGCTGAGTCCGAGTCAATCTCCACACATAATGCACACTGCAACACAGACACACACACTGATAATCTAACCAATACATCTTTTCCAGGTGAAACGCTGATAAGAAGATCCACAAGACGTATCAAGAAACCTGAGAGACTTGACCTGTAAAAAAAAAAAAGTGTTATGGCATTAATGTTTGTTTAGTTACAGTAATTAATTTGCTATTGTGTCTCGCAGTAAGATACTAAGAATGAGTTATGATGTTTGTTGCTACTACCAATGATAAGATAAGTAGTCCATGCAGTTTAATGAAAAGTTTTCTAAGGTAAATACTGACACTTGTGATTCGTTTAGTTTTTATGCTTCAGAGAAAGGGGGATGTGGTGATATCTGTAGTTCCACGTCTTACCACAAGGTGACAGTACCGGTTCTATTAATGAGTGATTACTGTTATTACAGATCAGATTTAGCACTGAGATCATACAGTGAAGTCGCATGTAAGATGCTCCGTCTTTTAATAATAAATGACGAATTGCTGAATACAGTTTCTTTATTGAAATGAAGAACAAAACAACGGGGGCATGTACGGTGGGACGGTTGGGCACAGTGACGGGAACAGGAACAAGCACAGAGACAGAAACTAGAACAGTGACGAGCACTGGGACTGGGACTGGAACAGTGACGAGCACTGGGACTGGGACTGGAACAGTGACGAGCACTGGGACTGGGACTGGGACTGGAACAGTGGGTGACGCAGACTTGGGAAAACGGCCCCCCTCAGAGACAGGAGTGGACAGTCACAAACAGGGGTAGACGGACACACAGACGGTTCAGGCAGCGAAGCTGACTTGGGGGGCAAACACTGACACAGTCTCACCTACACACTCACTCTCACAAAGACACATTCAGACACAGATGCTACTGGGATGAGAAAGTGTCTACATAATAATAACTCCCATGCAGAATTACTCTCAGGGAACAGAACATACAATCCAACAAAAACACAATGCAAACACAGAACCCAAATACACAGAACAATCAAATCAAGAATCGATGACAGAGCAGGTAATGAGTCAACACAGGTGTGCAATTAACAATTAACAAACGGGCAGAGACAAAAAGGGACCTGAGGGGTATTTCCAGGGGGTCAGGATTTGAAGGGTTAGCTTCAGCCACTTAGCATGGCATTTGGCCGCCGACATTTTTGAAAACATGGCGTTACATGGTTGCAACTTCCGGCACCAGTTTTTACATGCTGATTGGTAGATGACAGCTCATGCACGAGTTTAGTTTTGGGCACGAGCGTCCTCGTGCGTCCATGTTGGTTTGCATTTCTGGAAGACGACAAATAAAACAACTAACTACTTGGATTAAGCTACTGATACTTGACTTAATGCCTACATGGTTTAGGCTGTATTACCGGACTTTGTGGTAAATAAAAGAAAAATTTTAATGTTGTCATATTAGGCTATTATTTGCCGTATATGCGGGGTGCCAAGTAATTACCTTAAAGTAACTGACTATGACCATACACTTTGGCAGATGCATAGCAATGACCTATATCCAATTATAGACCTCTGAAGTTCGCCTACAAAAAAGCTGCCATCTTTGACATCCGGTATCTGGCGATTTTTCCTAAGGGAAAATAACATGGGGATTTTGAATTATCGCACCTGCTAAACTCTCGCGGGGATGAAAAAGTCTGAAATGCAGACGTTTTCCTGAACACACTTTTGTCCTCTGCCTTCGAGTGGATATTGTGATCTCCAGTACGTGAAGGCGGCACACTTAGATTTTTGCTACCCCAGAGCTAACTTTCAATGCAACTTGCCATAGGTAGTTAGCTTCAATTAAGAACCGGATCTCCTTATATGGGCAAAGATGGCCGTTTTGGTTCTTTTTTGTAGGCGAACTTCAGAGGTCTATTAGCCTACTCATTGCGTTGTGTATGAAGACTATTTTAAAACGCACAGGCTGTAGTTCTGTAGAACGCAAGGTCTGGATCATATAACCTGTCTCCCCAAGTGATTTAAAACGAAACAAATGTCAATGACTTATTTCGTTTGCTTTCTTGCAACATTGACATGATTAGGCTATGCATTTGATTTAAATGTTCAGGCTGCCAGTCGAGGCAAAAGCCAAATGTCCAACAACAGTTGCAGACTCTATGCCTGCTCGAACCACAATACCCGAGGGATGTGCGCTTCTATCGGAAGTTTAACTTGCGTTGGCTTCATTTCGTCTGCCTGCAAATGTAGCCTAGGCTTAACAAGCTGCAAATTCACACTGGGTGCAGCAAAAATCCCAGCTATCCACACGTTTCTTACATACCATGTCTACTTAATTAATAGTCATTTTCGTTGGATAGCCTATTGCGTAATAGGCCTACAACCTGTCCAAATATAGTATTTAGGGATCATTATTTGTGAAGCCTAAAGTGACACAATATTGATTCGCATCGTTTATTATCACATATGAACATCACATTAAATAACCTAGGACTTCAGAGACAGGGCAAACTTTACCACCATTCCCAAAATGTAATCCCAAACAATTAAATGAATTTGCGCTTATAACGAGGTGAAGCGCGTTCCCGAACAACTTCTTTTCCTCTGAGGGAATGTCCAATCTTCATCAACGAAATACCGTTGTACCTTACGTTGTCTCCGTCTGTAACGTGGAATCTAATAGGCTAATTCTAGCTGGTGCCGGAAACGAACACCCATGAAACGCCATTTTCGTAAAGATGGCTGCGGTCAATTTCATGCTTTTTTGGCTGAAGTAGCTAGCCTAGCATGGGCCATTGAAATGAATGGGGGCGGGACTTAGTCACTCGCTCCAGTTATATATAATACCTCCATGGGTATTTCACAAAACCTAGATAAAGGATTAAGCTGGGATTTTTAGGTTATCCTGGATGAATTTAGCCTTGACTTGGTTTCACAAAAGAGATGGCACATAAATTACCATGGGGATTTATTCTCTGCACCTAGCCTGGTCCCGACCAGGCTAATAGCCAAGCTAAGTTAATTCTAATGGTAATTATGTCATCTTATTGGTTCTGCTAGCTGTCATTCACATCAGACCTCCATGCTAATTTTTAAGGAGCTTTATTCCATTTATAAACTAATTGCTAAATGTATTTGCTCGCAAAACAAAACAGATTGTCTGCCTACTACCATATGGTTATTGTTTTAATTGTGATAGCCTTATAATTATTAACATAGGTTATAGGTACTCATTGTTTGCTTATTTTATTGATAGACGTTTGATGAATAGCCTAGGGCCTACTGTAGTTGATTGGGAGTGGAGGGGCAAGTTTTCGAAGGTATTTTCAACTACAATATTAATATTGGTATATCATACTATGTGCATATTTGCAGTGGCAAGCGCTTTCTTACTGACGTTGCGTTCCGAGACAAGGAAGCACTCACACGTGGGTGCATACGTAAATTTGCATTCAGTTGGTCTACCACGCCTACTCCTGCTGTTTTACAGAAATAGCCATGATTCCCCATTCCAAAAAGGACAACTTTACTTAATTGTTAGTCTATGTCAAAAGCCGTTGTTCACTTTGTGTGAATGACGCTATTTTCAGCGTCTTTTTTAATCCAACCGTGGGCACTTTGGAGCAGAAACGAGAACGCGCACACATCCTGAATTATTTACACCTGGCTTGGCATAGTCGCTCCTACTCATCCTGGATTGCCATTAGTGAAACGAGTTGAGCTAGGATGACCAGACAACGCTATGTCAAACCTCGCTTTATCACTTATCTTGGATGTCTTAATTCTGCCTTTGTGAAATACCCCTCAGGTGAGAACAGAAAATGGAGGGAACAAGCAGAGACAGGAAGCAAAGACCAAATAAGGGGAAGGGCGCAGACAACACAAGACAGATGACAGAGCACATGATCACAAAAACAAAACACAACAAAAACAAGGTGCAATACACAAAATAGCCAGCAGGGTGGCCAATGGATTCAAGTACAGACTCAAGTCATGACAAAATGGTTCTACAAAGAGATGTCACCTTAAAGGTTCTTCGAAGCAAAAGGTTCTACTATCTATGGCATTGTTCTGAAGAACCCATTTTGGTAAAATCTTTTTTTTCCACTTCAATTTCTACTTCCTTTCTATTTGTACTGTTGCCATTGTTACCCATGTTATCGATGTTATCTGGCAGTAGTGCTGCACTGATACAATGGGCCTGTCCACTGGAGAAAGTTGAGACGCCGGTCAACTCGACACATACTGACACTCAGATTAGAACAAACCATCTTAACATTTCTGCCTTAATAAGTTTTCAGTTTGTGAAGTGGAAAGAGAAAGAGTGATTGAAAGAGTTTGGTGTGGAGTGTGTGCATATATCATCATCAACATTATCATCACTTAAAACCCTCATTTCAAATATGTATTTATTTATGTCAAAACAAGCAAACCCACAGAAAAGTCACAGAACAGTCTGACAGCACAAACAAGTTCACAACTAAGTAACAACACATAGCCTCTTTCATAAGGATATGATATAAAAACAATATGTAAGCTTTTAAATAAACTAAAGTCTATTTTAAATGACTATTCTTCACAAAAAACATGCTTATGCAATCACTGCAAAAATTCATGCAAACATAAAAATACTAATACAACTTGTACACTGTATTTCAAAAGTTTGTTGTCTCAATACGAGTCCTCTTCACCCTGATCATAATGTCTGGTCTTTGGCACATGGAATGTACCCATTTTTTGGAGAACATAAGGTTCAATCTTGTCTCATTACTTTGTGGTACGGTATGTTTTTCTCCCTTCCCAAAACTGGAAGCAGAGTCTTCTGCAGAACATAATTCACACAGTACTGATCATTAATTCTGTTCGCCTGAAGCACTTTGTGGACTTTGGAGAGACCTAGAACAGGTAGCTACTCTAAACCATTTGTGGTGAAGAACATGCAACATTATGGTGAGCAGTGGAGAGAACAAGCTTCGGAGACACAGTGTATTTTCAAAATGTCTCTTGACTAAATAGATAGAAATATAAAATGTTGTGACTTAATATGATGAAGTCTCACACACTTGACCAGCACATACTGTATATTTTCAAATACTGGACTGATCAGCCTCACTGCCACTTCAGTCAAATCATGTCAAGTCACTTGTATTGAAGCTGAACAGAAACTGAATCAAAGCACTTTCTAGTTGAAGTTAAAAAAAAAGACATGGAGGGATTAAAATATTTATCAATAAAACTACAAACATCACTGCAAATCTCACTATTCATCAATAATATGACTATGCTACATAACAATATGATGCATACAATTATTTAGAATGCAAACTGCAAACTATTTTTAGTTTAGCAAAAAAACTCATCAGTCGGTGTTCCGGTCAGGTCATCTTACTCTCATGGTTTGTTGACGGTGCTGTAGATTGCAGTCTCATCCCCGGTTCTGTGGACAGTGAACATCTCAGTCAACTTTTCACTCAAACATGCATCATACTGATTAGTATAACAGAGAATGGGTCAGTGTTTGTCTTTTTTAACAGTGAGGAGGTGACCATGGCCCTTGCTGAACCAAGAAGCAGATAGATGAGACCTATAACCGTCCCGTATTTCTGACCTCTTGCGTGTATGCATCACTTAATATTCATTTCTATACAAACCAAGACAGCGGATTCCTAAAAAAATACAAGCACCAACACCATAAGTGTATCTAAATTAGCTATGTACCAAAAATTACATTTTACCGTGACTCGAATAGTTGTAAACAGTGTTGTAAGGCTGCGTGTACAAATCCGCTTGGAGCTCCAGTGAAATTTTGATTTGCAACGAGAATTCTCTGTCTAACCAGGTCTAACCGTTGATGTGCCGTGAGAAAGGTCGGAAATATGTGACCCACCAGGCCACCTACGAGTGTGGTAAACAAAATCAGATATTTCAGGCAGGTAAACACCCGGTAAGAACCAAACCAGATTTTGTTCAAATCTACACACCTATGGCTACTGAAAAATGTACAGTAAGGTTCATTTATCAAATGTTATTTTGAAGTATTAAAAAACGTCATTGTTTTAGATTTTTCAAACGAAAGGGCTGGTAATTGGTGCTTTTAGGATACTCTACTTTTTTGAAGATTTAAACAGGTCAAAGTTTGTATTACAAGACAGAGAAGTTGCTGATAACTAAATCAATTTGACTGTAAAGAATACTGCACTTTCAGCTATATTCTTTCTTTCTTATATTTATATTCTTTCATATCTCCTGCCAATATTTGTGCAGAAAAAGTATCCACTTGTAGAGCGCAATATCCAGTGAAACCTGCACATGACACACAATAACAAATTCACACAATAACAAATTCACAAAGTATTTTACTGCTCACTAATGTTCAGTTGTCTGTAATGAAAGTAAATACTCACTGGGTGGCATCACTGAGTCCCTGCAGACTCACTGAGGCGTACTGGGTCTCCTCCTGTGATGTGCCAGACAGAAGCGGCTGAGGGACGTTGGGTTCTGGTTTGGACTTCCTGAACTGGACACTGGCATACTGGACGTCCTCGTCCTGGCTGGGCCCCTCCTGCTGTTTGTTGGACTTAAACTGGACGCTGGCGTACTGGACATCATCTTCATCATCATCTTTGTGTTCTGCAGGAACTCTCTGTCCACAGCCAGAGGCCATGGGGATTGTGGAGACGTTGCAGACAGGATCAGAGTGTCCCTGTGAAAGACCAGATAATCCGCCTTATTCACCCAGCGGCCAGAACGAGGCTAAAGGGTACACTTGCCATTACACCTCAGTCCAAACTGCCAAAAAAAACTCACTGAAGAAAAAAAACAGGCAAAGGCAAATAACTAGAATGGTTACTCTAACACAGGGGTGCCGAAACTTTATTACATCTGGAGTAATTATATTTTGGTGCTAGATTTACTCACGTGAAAAAGTTAGGACACCCATGCTAAAGTTGACTAAAAAGAGGAATGAAAAATCATCTTTTGGAAATTGATCTTTTTTTTTTTTTAAACACTTTATTTATGGTGTTTTTTCCACAATACAGATAATACATTTGTAGATTATAATGTGATATTTTGGTCAAAACAGCAACCACAACAATTGACGCCACACCTACTAGACAAATACAGACAAAAGGGGGGAAACCCCCCCTCCAAAAAAAAACAAAAAAAACAAACAAAAAACCAAACAAGCAAACAAACAAACAAACAAAAAAAAAACCAACAACAAAAACAAACAAAGTCAAAGTCAAAGTCAAAGTCAGCTTTATTGTCAATTTCTTCACATGTTCCAGACATACAAAGAGATCGAAATTACGTTTCTCACTATCCCACGGTGGAGACAAGACATATTTTACCAATTTAAGTCCACAGACAAACATAACATTCAAGTAAACAAAAAAGTAAGTAAATAAGTAATAAGAGGGCACATATAATGAAAAAATAAGAGCAGCAAAATTTGGTTGAAATTGTGCATAGACAGTCAACAAAATACAAAAAATACAAAAAATAGTGCAAAGTCAGGCCAATAAAAGGCTGAGGTAGTTCTGTTTGACCTAAGTAAGAAAGAAAGTGGCATAGTGGTGCAAGTTATGTAAGAGCAGCAGAAGTGTTGTGTTTTCAGGACAACAACAACAAGTTGCAAAGTGTGCAAGTGGAGTGGTGCAGGCGGCCATTGTGGGTCCAATGTCCAGGATGTTATGTAGCTGAGGGGTGGAGGGGGGAGAGGAGGGAGAGAGTTCAGCATCCTAACAGCTTGGTGTATGAAGCTGTTGGTGAGTCTGGTAGTGCGGGAGCGCAGGCTTCTGTACCTCTTCCCAGAGGGCAGTAGATCAAACAGATTGTGAGCGGGGTGACTTGCATCACTCACAATTTTGGTCGCCTTGCGGGTGAGGTGGGTGGTGTAAATGTCCTTCAGGGAGGGGAGTGAAGCACCAATAATCCTTCCAGCTGTGTTCACTATGCGCTGCAGGGCTTTCCTGTTGTATTCAGTGCAGCTTCCGCCCCACACAGCGATACAGCTGGAGAGGATGCTCTCAATGGTGCCTCGGTAGAATGTGGTCATGATGGCTGGTGGAGCACTTGCTCGCCTGAGTTTCCGCAGGAAGTACAGGCGGCGCTGAGCTCTCTTCGCCAGTGATGCAGTGTTGGTGGTCCAGGAGAGGTCTTCACTGATGTGCACCCCCAGGAATTTGGTGCTGCTCGCTCTCTCCACCACAGCACCATCGATGGTCAGTGGCAGGTGTTGGGTGTGACCTCTCCGGAAGTCAACAACAATCTCTTTGGTCTTGCTGACGTTAAGCAGGAGGTTGTTGTCCCTGCACCACGTGGTCAGATGGTCGACCTCCAACCTGTATTGAGTCTCGTCGCCCTTGGTGATGAGACCCACCAGAGTTGTGTCGTCAGCAAATTTCACTATGTGATTGTTGCTGTAGGTTGCAGTGCAGTCATGCGTCAGCAGGGTGAAGAGCAGCGGACTGAGCACGCAGCCTTGGGGGGCCCCTGTGCTCAGTGTGATGCTGCTTGAGGTATTGTTGCCAACACGTACTACTTGAGGCCTCTGACAGAGGAAGTCCAGTAGCCAGTTGCAGAGGTAGGTACTGAGTCCCAGTTTGTCAAGTTGTTTGTCAAGATGCACAAAAGGGGTGCATCACTGTATAATTAGGACAGGTAAGTAGGATAGAGCAACAATCTACACATGAGGTACAGTATATGCTCACAGTTCCAGGCCAGGTAAGGTATCCACATATTGTATAAAGGGGTCCCACATTTTATAAAATTTGTGAACAGAGCCATTGAGAGTACATCTAATCTTTTCTAGCTTCATATTGAGCATGACGTCTCTAAACCATTGACTACTTGTTGGAGGAATTGAATCCTTCCATTTAAAAAGAATGGCACGTCTAGCTAATAAGGAGAGAAAGGCAATGACCCTTTGTAGGTGTACTAGGAGACTGGACCCATCTGAGGATGATGCAATACCCAAAATGGCAATTGTTGGGGAGGGCTCAATATCAAGATTATATGATTTGGAAATTGTGTCAAAAAAGGAATCCCAGAAAGGCGCCAGTTTAGGACAAGACCATAGCATATGGTAGTTACTAGCGGGGGCCTGTTTGCACCTGTCACAAATGGGGTTTATTGTTGGAAATATTTTTGCTAGTCTAACTTTGGAAAAGTGCAGTCCATGAAGGACCTTAAATTGTATTAAAGCATGTCTGGAACAAATAGAAGATGAGTGGACCCTAAGCAGAGCCATGTCCCATTCTTCATCTGAAAGTGGGACCCCCATATCATTTTCCCATTGTTCCCGAATATGAGATACAGAGGGACTGAGTGTATCCATTATCTGTGAATAAATCCTTGACACCCTACCTTTTTTTAACAAATTCACCCTTAACAGAGAGTCTAGACAAGACAAAGGGGGAGGGTTTGGGAAATTGGCAAATTTCTTACGTATAAAATCCCTGACTTGTAAGTAGCGGAAAAAGTGGGCATTGGTCAGCTCATATTTTGCAGACAGTTGTTCAAAACTCGCAAAAGTATTATCAATATATAAATCCCTAATGCTATGTATACCTTTGTCATGCCAGGTTTGGAAGCCTTTATCTAATAAAGATGGCCGGAAAAGGTGGTTATTTACTATAGGAGAGTGGGAAGAGATGCTCTGGATACCCAAGCATTTTTTGAATTGTTTCAGAATGTGTAATGACTGAGTTACCATTACATTTCCACTCACATTATTAACCGTTGGTGGCAGGGATGCACAGAGTAAAGCGGGGAGTGAGTGTGGACTGCTTGTGGCTTGTTCGATTTGAAGCCACGCAGGAGCAGTGCCACTCCACTCTTTCAACCATAAAGAGATAGCATTCAGATTTGCAGCCCAATAATATGAACGGAGGTTTGGTAAGGAAAGTCCACCACAGGTTTTTGGTCTCTCCAAAAATTCTTTCCTTATGCGTGCTGATTTATTATTCCAAATAAAAGGAGAGATTGTTTGATTAAATGCCCTAAAAAATGTCAGTGGTATAAAAATAGGTACAGCTTGAAATAAATAAAGATATTTGGGTACTATGTTCATTTTTACAGAGTTTATTCTCCCAATAAGGGATAATGGTAAAGTGGACCAGCGTTTGATGTCTTTTTTGGTCTGCTCCAGAAGAGGGGCAAAATGTTTCTTAAATAAATGATGGTAGGACTTGGTAACTTCTACTCCAAGATATGTAAAAGAGTCACCTGAGAGCTTAAATGGTAGGTTGGGATATGTTTCGGCAGTTTTATTAATGGGAAAGTACTCGCTTTTGTTATAATTAATTTTGTACCCTGATATTTTTCCAAAGTTCTCCAGGACAGTTAGAGCTTCAGGTATGCTCGCGATAGGATTGGTGGTATATAATAATAAATCGTCTGCATAGAGTGAGACTGTGTGTGTTAGGCCACCACGCACAATACCTTGAATGCGACTATTGCTTCTTAGAGCTATTGAAAGTGGCTCTATAGCTAGAACAAAAAGTAGTGGACTTAGTGGATCTCCTTGTTTGGTCCCCCTGTGTAAAGAAAAGTAATCAGAGGAGACTGAATTGGTATAAACTGATGAAGTTGGGTCAGTGTATATCAACTTAATTAGTTTAATGAATTTACGGCCAAATCCAAATCTAGACAATGTATGGAAAAGATAGTCCCATTCGACCCTATCGAATGCCTTTTCGGCATCAAGTGATATTACAGCTTCTGGAGATTTGCTAGGTTTAGTATATATAATGTTAAACAGGCGCCTCAAATTAAAATAGGACTGCCTGTCCTGGATGAATCCAGTCTGGTCTTCTGAAATTAAATAAGGAAGGGCTGACTCAAGGCGGAGTGCAATAACTTTTGAGAATACTTTACCATCACAATTTGTCAAACTGATGGGTCTGTATGATGAACAGTCAAGCGGGTCTTTGTTTTTTTTCAGCAGTAGTGTGATAGATGCCTGACGGAGGGTGGGCGGGAGAATTTTATTTTTTAGTGCTTCCTTATAGACTGAGAAAAGAAGAGGGGCGAGTTGGTCCTTACATTTTTTGTAGAATTCTGTGGGGAATCCATCAGGGCCAGGGGCCTTACCACTTTGTAGAGACATTATTGCAGTTAATATTTCTTCTTGTGTGATTGGCTGTTCTAAGTTCACCTTGGTTTCAGAATCAATTGTAGGAATATCTAAATTAGAGAAAAAAGTGTTGAATTGGTGCTGATCAGGTTCTAGGTCTGAGGAGTATAAGTTGGAGTAAAACTCTCTGAATTGATCATTGATGGCTTGATGATCCTCAGTTACTGAGCCATCAGATAATGTAATTTGGGAGATGACATGAGATGCTGCTTTTTGACGAAGCTGACTGGCCAGTAATTTGGAAGGTTTATCGCCCTCTTCGTAGAATCTAGAGCGGGATTTAAAGATTAACCTTTCTGCCTCAGTAGTTGACAAAAGATCAGCTTCAGTTTGCAAGCCTATTCTCGCCTTGACAAGATCTGGAGTTGGAGAAGCCGAAATGCGGCTATCCAGAGCCTTAATTCTAGAGGACAGATCTGCAAAGTTATTTTGGTGAATTTTCCTTGTGTAAGCATTATGAGCAATGATCTGCCCTCTAAGATATACCTTAAGTGCTTCCCATAATGTTGAAGCTGAGACGTCATCAGTAACATTTGTATCTAAGTAGATATCTATTTGTTCTTCAACAAACAAAACAAAGTCAGAGTCAGCAAGCAGAAGTGGATCAAGCCGCCATGACCGTCTTAGCCTTTGAGGTGGGAGTTTTATAGTCATACTAACAGGGGCATGATCAGAGATCATAATTGGATTATATTTACATTCAGAAATAGCATTCAGCAGAAAAGGATCCACTAGAAAAAAATCTATTCTTGAAAATGATTTGTGTGCATTAGAAAAAAAAGAATACTCTCTCTTGGCGGGATTTTTAATTCTCCATGGGTCTATCAATTTATGCATATCCATGAAAGATTGTACTACTTGTGCTGACTTATTTGGCCTTGACACAGAGTGAGATGAACGATCCCAAACTGGGTCCATTACCAGATTGTAATCACCAGATAAAATAAGACGATGACTGTCTAGATTAGGAATAGAACTAAACATTCTCTTAAAAAAACAGTCATCGTCAAAGTTGGGGGCATAAATGTTAACTAATATGACTGGTAGCTGAAACAGCTTTCCCACGACCATTATATATCTACCATTTGGATCGATCAGAAACAGTATTAGTTGCATGAAATTGAATATTTTTATGAATAAGTATGGCTGCACCTCTACTTTTACTATCAAATTTCGAATGAAACATCTGTCCCACCCAATCCTTATGAATCCTATTATGATCTCTATTACGAAGGTGGGTTTCCTGCAACATGGCAATGCCTACACCAAGATGTTGTAGGTGTAAGAGAACCTTTTTTCTTTTAACAATATGATTAAGACCCTTTACATTCCAACTCAGAATATTCACATCCCTGTTACCTGGGGTTGCACTGAAATTATTTTGTGCCATTGATGCTCCTCATTTCAGATATTTCAATATCTATCCTAATTGAATGATAAAATGTAATAGTGGATGCACAGAAAAAATAAAAAACATACACATCACACACGCAGTCACATTTAACATATACTGAACAAAACCCCAGTGCCATAAAATGGCAACCCCCCCTTAAACACTTTGAATTTCCGCAAACTCTCATTTGCATTCTTCCTGCTGTTAGCAAGAATTTCTAACATTGTGAACCACGAAAATGCCATGTAGTTACACAGCTAACGATAATGGGAAAAACCAACGATTGTCCATCATAAGTCCTTAGACTTTAAGTAGTTGCATTGATGGTCGTGAGCAATGGAACATAACAAAGTAGAACATATGTATTTTCTCGTAATGGTGCAACTAGAAGTAACCTATTCTGCATTCGACCCGTCACCTTGGTCCTCATCCGAAGCCGCGGGTAGAGAAGATTGGCTAGCGATGTTGTGGCTGATGTATGCGTGTGCTTCCTCGGGATCGGTGAACTTTATGCGCTTCTTGTCATGGCTGAACTGTAGTGTGGCAGGGTAGTACATGGCGAACTTGACCTGTGCTGCGTGGAGCAGCTGCTTGGATTCGGAGAAGGCGGCGCGGCGCTTATTAATGTCTGGGCTGAAATCGGGGAAGATGTGAATTCTTGTTCCATTGTAGGTAAGTGTACCTTTCTCGCGCGCTAGGCGCAGGATCCGCTCCTTGGTCTGGAAGTGATGTAGCTTTACGATCAGTGGTCTTGGTCTGTTGCCCTCTCCGGGCTTAGGGGCCAAGCTTCTGTGAGCTCTATCCACGGATGGTGGTGTTTGAAAGTTGTCTTCCCCAAACAATTCCAGAAGTAGCTTAGCAATGAACTCCGTTGGCTTGGCTCCCTCTGTATTTTCTGGTATCCCCACTATTCGAATGTTCTGCCTTCTTGTGTAATTTTCCAAGTACGTTACCTTGTCCCTCAG
Organism: Alosa pseudoharengus; assembly: GCF_046254945.1. Classification (NCBI taxonomy): domain Eukaryota; kingdom Metazoa; phylum Chordata; class Actinopteri; order Clupeiformes; family Clupeidae; genus Alosa; species Alosa pseudoharengus. Next base: position 35,040,298 of record NW_027468564.1, on the reverse strand, counting down.
CTCACGATTCTCTTTAGCTAGGGAGGCTTGTGACAGTTCCACACAATTCAGTCTTTTGTCAAGATCATTAAGTCCATCCTCCACACTCGCGATTCTCTGGCCAAAAACATTGAGCGTTGTATTCAGAGAGGCTATAGATGTCCGGTTTTCCTCTCGAAACGAGTCGATTGAAGCTTGTATTGCGTTAACTGCTTTTGCTAGCGCCGCCATGCTCTTGGAATTAGCCTCTGCTTCTGAGTTAGCCATGGTGTTGGCAGCGGTTCTTGAAGTCGACCTAACTTCTCTTGGCTCTTTAGGGGTCTTATGCGACATCGTAGAAACACCATAAACGACGTAGTGCGCAAGATATCAAAGTCTGGCTATCAGTAAGGTTCACAATATATGAATATAAAAAGATTTTGCAGGAGCTCCCGTAGACACGTCTACTCCTTAGGCATGCTCAATAGCGCCCCTGGAAATTGATCTTAATGCCATAATTAAAAAAAGAGTAAAAATCCAACCTTTAAAGACACTAATTTTCTTTGTGAATGAATAATGTGTCGTAAATAAATAAATGCTCTGCATTAAGATCAATTTCCAAAAGATGTTTTTTTTTTTATTCCTCTTAGTCAACTTTAGCATGGGTGTCCAAACCTTTTCACATGACTGTAGTTGGGACGCATTTGAATAAGCAGTGTTGTACCTGTGGTACCTGTGTATTGCTGTGTGGGGTCCTTGAGGTTGTTGTTGATTGAGTCTTCAGTCTCCTTTATTTCAAACACATAAACAAAGTCTAAACTATTGTGTGCAGACACAGAATAGCTACAGCTACATCTCTATCTCTCTCTTTCTCTCTCTCTCCAATATATATTTTATTCTGTAAAATAAGTCTCTGTAATTATTCACAATAAACCAATATAAAGGTGTTATGGAACTTGCCTCCAGCATGTGACTACCACCAGCAGGAGAGCTACAGCCGAGATGCCCCCCAAAGCACTAAACAGGACTCCTCTGGGCAAGCCAGGATCTAGAGAGAAAGATTTAGAAAAGCAATGTTTTGCTGACAAATTACTGTCACTCTAAATGTCAATTACTCTAATTCAGTTACTCTAAATTACTGTGTGATTTCATGAATGATTTGATGATTTCAGAAGCATAGGGAAGAATGTTAAAATTCACAGTTGTTGAAGTCTTGTCGATCCCCACAACATCTCATCAGCTGCATTGTGAAGTCACATATGCGACCCTACTGTCTGATACTGTAGGTTGAATCTCCAACTTATTGTAGTAACGTAATGTAGCAGCACGTAACAGTAGTAGCACAGTGCTCACAGTGGACATCCACAAATGGATGTTACCCCACCTGGGTAACACATGTATTGGCGCTTGATGGTGGTTTGGGCCCCCACTGGCGACCTCAAGGCAGTGCTGCCTTGCCTAACCCTGACCCTAATCCTAACCCTAACCCTGACCCTGACCCTAATCCTAATCCTAGCTGCCTTGAAGTCGACAGTGGGGCCCCAAAATATATTATTTGTATAAAACAAAATATTTGTATGGGCAGATAAGGTTTAAAGGTTCAAAGGTTAGATGTTGTCTCTAAAAGAGTCTGTGTATTTCAAGTAGAGGTCTGCGCGGGACTGATTTTTCAGTCCCGCGCCCGCCCGCTCCCGCAATATTCTGTCCCGCTCCCGCATTAATGTGTCATTTTTAGTCCCGCTCCCACCCGCATCTGTAACATGATGTCCCGCTCCCGCCCACTAAAGCCCGCATGCAGGAGGGATAGCCTATTCAGTTTTTCTTTCTGTCTCACGAAAGGAGCACACACACCTGAGAAAGACTCCAGATGTCAGTTTCTTGGTTCTGAATGTAGGCTAACAACTGAAGTAGGCCTAGTCTGGTGCCCTCTTCCTCTGTCATGCTTTCGATTTCGAGTTTTGACAATGAGCACAAGGAACAAATTAAACCTACGTAAACGACAATATAGGCTATAGCCTAGGCCTGCTATCCGTCAGTTATGCTTAAACCCCGTTTTTAATGCTGCCTAACAGAACATCCAGCTGAACTATAGTTATGAACACTACTTTAATAATTTCCATATATATCAAAAGTTGTTCCGCGCCGCACTCTTTTGCGTCGGGACCCGCGGGTCCTGCGGGTCTACCGCGGGAGTGCAGACCTCTAATTTCAAGTTTCACACTTACATGTTACATTTATCTGTACTGCTGAAGAATTGTGTTTCCCAATCACATTCACAGCCACACAGTGGTAGAGTCCACTCTGCTCAGAGCTGATGTTGACAAGGCTGTAATTCTGACTTGATCCAACTTGTGATGAGCGATCTTCAAGCATCTTGTACCAGGTGTGATTGTACACTGGTGGGTTGGCATCACTGCTGCAGGTCAGAGTCACTGAACTGCCCTCTTTTATTTCACCAGAGGGACTGACTGATACTGAGGTGTTTTTTGGAGCATCTATATATAAACACAGAAATCGACACTGATCACAGCAGAGAAATCGGTGTTGATTTTTTAACACCATGCAGTAGGTAGATATTTGACAAAATGTTATTCGAATTTCACAAAACAATTAACAAATATATGATCATAACACATAGGTAACACGTGTATAGGCAGGTTTAAATGTTGATATGTTGTCTCTAAATGTGTCTGTGTATTTTCAAGTTCAGCACTTACTGGTCTGTTCTGTCCGATCACATTCTCAGCCTAACAGTAAAATAATCCACTCTCTTTAGCGCGGATCGTTGTAATATTCTGACTTGATACTACTTGTACAAATCTATTTCAAATCTTCTTGTACTTTCTGTCCAACAGACAGTCAGAGACTTAGTACACAGTTCTCTCCAAGTCTTACCATCAACACTGGGGTGCCGCAGGGCTGTGTCCTGAGCCCAATGCTCTATTCACTGTACACTTTTGACTGTATTTCCACGAACCCAACAAACACTTTAATTCAATTTGCAGACGACACAACAGTGGTGGGTTTGATTTCAAACAACAATGAAACCCATTCATTGTGAGGAAAAAACAGGCTGACGGAGTGATGTATGGACAATAACCTCACACTCAAGACAAAAGAACTCAATAACCTCAAACTCAACACCAACAACACAAAAGAACTTAATAACCTCACACTCGACACCAACAACACAAAAGAACTGAATAACCTCAAACTCAACACCAACAACACAAAGGAACTCAATAACCTCACACTCAACACCAACAACACAAAATAACTCATTATTGACTTTAGGAGACAACGGCAGGACCACACTCCTCTTGCCATCCGGGGAGAGGGAGGTGGAGAGGGTTGGCTGCTTCAAGTTTCTGGGGACTTACTGTACATTAGTGATGACCTCACGTGGACAATGAACACCTCGACCCTTGTGAAAAATGTGCAGCAGCGGCACTATTTCCTACGAACACTGAAGAAGAACCACCTGTCTGTAGAGCTGCTCAGAGCCTTCTACCAATGCTGCATAGAGAGTGTCTTTACATACTGTCTGACAGCCTGGTATACAAACTGAGGGAGTTCACAAAAAACCCCAAAGGATCATAAAAACACTGGACTCCCATTGGCCTCTCTGGAGGACATGTTCAGGACTCGTTGCCTCCACAGAGCCAACATCATCCCAGAGGATTCATCTCATCCATGTTATTCCTGTTCTTTTTGTTACCCTCTGGAAGGCCTTACAAAGCACTGAATATGCACACTTTCAGACTGAAAAACATTATCTATGCAAGGGATTACCTATCAGGTAACCTAGAGAAAAATTTGAAATTATGAAATATGACTAAGGCATTAAAATGCTGCTTGTTTGTCAGGATACTTTTTCACTGATTTATTTTAAAAATATGAGCTATGAGTGTGAATGTTATATATTGCATCCCCTAATTCTGTTTTACTGGTTTATTTGACAAATAATCTATATGGATTTGCTCTATAAAGACCTTATGTCTGTTGATTGTTTTGAGAGCCTATTGATGTATCTCAGAATAAAGGAATGTCCACAACATTAGTGATGTTTTTTTTTGTGTGTGTGAATGTATTTTACTTAACTCATTGAATGTAGCTGGATACTCATGAACGCATGTCTCTAATAGCCACAATAGGAGTAATTTTAGCAATACCGTATTTTGTGTGGCCCATTACGACCCAGTGGATCATGAAAATGTGCCAAAATTCACATTCCTTGCTTGTTGTTGGTACATTAATCCCATTCAGATTGCCACTTATTGTTATATATTTGTCATATTGAATATCCATATTTATTCTGTTTTATTATATTCTGTTAATACACTGCATATATCTATATTATTATTTCTACTATTATAATGTTACTGCTACATCTACATAGCCTACATTATTCTACTTATTGTATGAGATAACTGCTAATACACTGTACATATTTATATTTAATTCATATTACTCTAAACCACGTTCTGTAAATCAACTGTATACTACTGTTTACACTGCACTATATTTCTTGACCTGTCTCTGTATGTTTCATCACCTTTCTATACTTTACCTCACATTGCAACACAGCTCAGATCTTTGGTTGCTATGAAGGCCAGTTGTTCTAAATGGATGGTTGCTATGGCCAAAGGCCAGTTCTATCTCTGCTGTTGTCAAGCCGTTGTCAAGCGGGCATATCGTAGAATTCTGATTAACCTTATCTTATTTAAAACATCTCGTTTTACTTAGCCCACTTCCATACAGTGGGTCCCATTAAGAAGTGGCCACTTCATTCACCGTGATTACCGTGATTCACACAGCAGCATTATTAAATTAATCTGTCACCATACGCCTATGCCTACGTTTGCAAAGAAAACATTTTAATTTGATTCACATGAAACGTTACATTTCATGTACATGTTGACAATGAGTAGGCTAGTTTTGGTTGTTGGTGGTGTTATTGCATCCCTTAGTTATGCCTACAATGCAAGTTCCCTCGCGATTGGAAGCTCCTGTAGACAATAGTAGACGCATTTCAAAACATTGCGTTAGGAGTCCTTGCCACTTAGCTGTTGTGCCTGTCGTCTTCTGTGTCGTTTGGATCAGCTGTTGTGCATGTCGTCTTCTATGTTTGGTTTTAATGTTGTGCATGTTGACTTCTGTGTTTGAATCAGCTGTTGTGCATGTCGTCAACTGTCATTTGATTCTGCTGTTGTGCATGTCGTCTTCTATGTCGTTTGGTTTTAATGTTGTGCATGTCGTCCTCTCTGTCGTTTTTTTTAAATGTTGTGCATGTCGTCTGCTCTGTCGTTTGATTCTGCTGTTGTGTGTGTCGTCCTGTCGTTTGGTTTTAATTTGGGTTTAATGTTGTGTCGTCTGCTGTGTCATTTCATTCTGTTCATCTCGTTTTCTCTGCTATAGTGCAGATGTGCCATTTTTCAAGTCGCCCTCCCTTTCGTTGTATCCACAGACCCACTGCCCCCCCCCCCCCCATCAAACGTGGATAAACCAATCGCAGCTCAGCACCAGGCACTCTCGGCCAACTTCAGCCCAGACAGAGCTCGAACTACCGAAATTCTATCGAAATTGGTTGCCCACCCACTGCTTTTCGATGGATTTTCCATCGAAAGAGAAACACCTGTAGACATTCTCTGACCCTGTAGAGCCATGGACTGAGTTGCGACACTTTTTGATGTTCGGCATGGTTCATGTGCACCTCAACAGTCCCTATATTTCAGTGTTTCTCAATTTTTCAGACCCAGGACCACTTCACCAAAAAAAAAAAAAAAAATACGGACCACCTAGCTGAAAAAGAAAGAGTTGTATTGCTACCTGTGGCCATCAGATGTGCCATCTTTCAAGTCGCCCTCCCTTTCGTTGTATCCAGACCCACTGGCCCCGCCCATCAAACGTGGATAAACCAATCGCTGCTCAGCACCAGGCACTCTCGGCCAACTTCAGCCCAGACAGAGCTCGAACTGCCGAAATTGGTTGCAGTTCACCTTTAGTTCCTCTAGGGGCGGTCGCAAAAAAAACGTCCCCCCACTGCTTATCGCAAAAAAGTATGGATTTTCCATCGAAACAAACACCTGTACAAATTCTGACCCTGTAGAGCCATGGAGTTGCAATACTTGTTCCGTCATGGTTCATGTGCACCTCAACAGTCCCTATATTTCAGTGTTTCTCAAACTTTTTCAGACCAAGGACCACTTCACCAAAAAAAAAAAAAAACGGACCACCTAGCTGAAAAAGAAAGAGTAGACCTACTTCAACAGTATATTATACAATAGCTTACTCACTGAACCACCTTGCTTATCGTCTTTGCACCTTGCTTATTGTGTCAGAGGATTCATATGATTTAAACTGGCATAGCTTACATAGGCAGTGTTGCAGAACTGTTTGGAATTACATACAAGTTGGTTCAATATTGAAAATGTTTTCAATAAAACAGTTGCAACTCATATTTCAAATAGCTGGTGAGACTGCAGCATAAAAAGGTGACTGATACATTTTAGATATTTTATTCATTTTTCAATGTGTGAAACAAGTGTGTGTTAACAAAAAAAACAGGGGGAAAAACAACAAAAATACCGGAAGGGAGGTGTGGTGGGACTGCAACATAGAAAAGAGGTTTGACACTTATTTATATTTTCAAAAAAGATTTCAGTTCCTAATGTCTGAAGTGTGTGTGTGTGAACAACAGAAAATACACAATGTGCAAAGGAAGGGTAGCTGTCTATAAACTCTGCACACCTATAACAGGGACAAGCTAAGGAGGATGCAGCACGTTTGATGGAGCCAGGAGTGTTAGGGGAGATGTTGAAGCTGAAGCATCCTTTTTCGTGGCCTGAAGATTGGTCACAAGGGCAGCTGGATACCAGTTCAAAACGTAGCAGTGACTGCTGCATTAACATTAATCCTGGAAGTAAGCCAGGTACAGAAGTGCATTCTCACCAGTAGCTTGTCCGAGGACTGCCCGGAGAACACTTTCAGCTGCATCAGACAGAGGAATCCTGTCCCAACGCCAGTGGAGTTGACACAGTTGTCCAGTTCCTCTCGATGGTCAAAACCGGAAGCTACCAGGAGGATGGCTGTGACCATCCTCCTGGACTTCCAGGATATCAAGGAGACCATCTGCAGTCTTGGTCTGAGGGAGGAGGAGAGGAGCTGATAAACGCTACAGCAACACCTGACTTAACAAAAACAGATACTACTGTATTATATCATATTGCAGGATTCATTGTTAAGAGGGTCAACAGCAATTTACTTTGAGTAATGCCAGCATGCTGTAACAGGAAATGGCAATGACGACACACTTCTTTCATGCCATGACCTAAGAAAGAAATTGTCAGCACATACATCAGAAGCAAACCTTGAGAGCAAGATTCAAAGCAGAGAGACAAGGAAGTGTCGTGGAAATTATCCACTTCCCGAAACCTCCAATCCAACTAGCACTCTGATGTCAAAGACCCGAAGGAGAACACCAAGACGAGAAATGCTGAAGACTGTTGATCCTTTATTCACCGTATTGCAGTGATGATACAATCCAAACAATGTCAGGACTGAACCGTCAGGCAAGAGAGTGATGAGTTGCAGCTGCTACCCCGATGAGATCCGATCTGAATGTGCCTGAGCTCTCTCTTTTATGCTCTCAGGGGCCTGAGAGGCGTTCCTATCATCAGGAGCGTCACCAGGCCCCTTCTAGCCAATCAGAACGTTTTGGGACTTGAGATATTGGTGGAAACTCCTTCTCATATAAACATTAAAAAAATGTGTGTTGCTAGGCAGAATACATGTGATCAGGTTCTATGTGTAATCTGTTGCCAGGCAGGGTATGTTTTGATTTGGTTCTATGTGTCATCCCAATTTTGGTTTCACTTCCCCTCCCTGGAAGGTCCCTGCATCTCCTCTTCTGCTAGCCCCTTCTATTTATGCCCTTCTGGTAAGCACCTTTCTTTCCCAGGCCCTGTTTTTACTTTCACTCTTAGCCTTTGACCGCTCAGTCTCATGACTTTCAGTAAATGTTGCATAACAGTTGCACAAACAACACCTTTATAGTAAATGGAATGTTTTCCAATAAACCAGCACACACACACACAAGTATTATTATTATGTCTAGATAAAATCACCACATATTCCCCCCTTTGAGGCTAAATCAGCCTCACTATTCAGCATAAGCAGTATTTAAACACAGGAGTGTGTCATGACCCCTTATATATCGTCGCGACACCTCAGGCTAGATGCACATGAGCAAGTTACAGGGGAATAGTGTCTATTATTAAAAAACCTAATGTTAAACATGAAACCTTAAACCTTATGTAAGAACTAATAAGAATGTGTCGGCATCACTGCCCTTATGTGAGTGAGTAATAACATTGATAAGCAAACCCCGAACGCCCAGATCAAGTGACAGAAAGGCCAATTGTTCGTTAAGAACGAGTTGTGAAATCTCCCCATTTATTGACTGAAACAAATGGCTGGGACCCGAAACGGATACGTCCCCAAAGTGACCTGAAACCTCATATATTTCAACCAGTCACTTTTTGCACACGAGGTTAAGTAAAACCCCATGCTTCATGGCACTCAATGCACTAGGTATGGTAGCAGGCATTGGCGCGGCCTAATCCGTCACTCATCTATGCCCTACGGGCGCAAGGTTATTCCGCAAACCTTATATATAAGAGTAAATGATAAATCAAGAGCCCTGGACGCCCAGAGCAGGTGACAGAACGACCAATTCCTTGTTATGAACATATGGCTAGGACCCGAGACGGATTTGTCCCCAAAGCGGCTAATGTGCTAGTCACTTTGAGCATAAAAGAATTTTCATGCAACGGCCATCGGTGCCAAATCGGAGTTACATAACAACTTCATGCTCCCACTCGTCACTCACCTATCCTTCTCCCAGGTATATGGCTCCTTAAGTAAATTCTTATATAGAATATGTAAATGGCGTATATATGGCCCTTGTCTGGCCTTTACGCACCACGCACCACCCCCCTTTGTTACTCGCAACGTCATCCCCTTACTCCTCCGGATTCCTCCGGGCATTCACACTAGCGTGAGAACGGGTGAGCGCGCCGGCCGCAGGCGCGCCACACCGAGGGGACGGGCCGCCATGCTCTGCCTTAGGTTGCCCCTGCTGGCCATTGGGGTCGTACCCGTCCTCGAGCACTGACCGCGCCACATACCTGCCACACCACTAGGCGGGCCAGGCCCGACGTACGGTAAGTTGGGGTGAGGTGAGCGCTTCTAGTAGCAAGCCTTGGTTATACCTGGCCGGGTTTGGATGGCCTTGCAGTTGAGGGCTAAAACCTCATATAAAATTGAATCAAGATTACTTAATGCGACTTGTTCGTGCGACTTATTCGTGTCAGGTCACAGCCCATAACCCTACCTTTTTACTCTGTCACCTGGGCGTGCAGGCATGTGTCTTGTGAATTACCTGTCAGTGTTGTGTATGTGAGCGTGAGTCAGTGTGCGTGTGTAGAGATGGGTGACTCGCAGGACCCCACCTCTACTCGTACATGACCGGGAGAGGAAACTCCGGGGGAGGAAACTCCTGTTCCTGCCCCCGCTCCTGTTCCAGCATTCGAGCGAGGAAGTCGCTCTCCATTACATGACCCTCGTTGAACTCGTCTTCCATTATTCGTCCCACACTGGTTTGCACTAAAAGAATTCTCTCACTTTCATCCTCCTCACCCCATGGTGTCATTACATTCTGGACCAAGAGCTGTCTGGCAACCACCTTTGAGCAAACTTTTCCACAACATTGAGTAATACAGCAAAACATTCCTACCACTAAGGCTGCTCCTAGCAATAACTTCCCCAGAAATGCTACAATTTTACCCCCCCATGACCCAAAGGTGTCCGTCAGCCACCGGGTTACAGGGGCAAAGATTCCTGAGATATCCGGGATTCCATCAAACGTCAGTCCTTTTCCAGAGTTCTCGTGGGCTTCCTTGTTTACAGCCTTGAGTCTTTTCATTGCGTTTGTGAAGTCGTCCATGTTCTCGCCTTCACCTGGGACGTACGTACAACACGAATCTGTTCCAACGATCGCGCACACTCCACCTTCCTTTGCTAGTATCCAGTCCACTGCTATCCTGGTTTCCATTGCCATTTTTGTGGTGGCGTTCAACCTCCTGTCAAACGCGTTAAACGCGTCTATAGTGGCATTCATGAACCGCAGGGCGTTGTAGTGGATATAGTTGATCCATTGAACATTCTTGGCGATGCCTACGGATGCTCCGTAGAAGGGGAGGGCGGCTTCAAATCCGGCGAGTACCTCGTCCCGTGCCTTGAACTGTCTCGGGACGTTGTGGGGTTGTCCGAATACGTCCATATACACTCCATCGTCAGCGTCTCTTCGGCTTCTCCTCTGGTTCCCTTTTATCGGCGTTTGCTGGTTGGCCCCTGGGCCGGTTGAGTTCAGTGTTGAGTTGCGTTCTGACCAAGGGACTATGTAGGTTTGCTGGGCCAGGGTGACCCTGGCACACTTTCCTCTCCAGTATTTTGGAAGGGTGTTTCGCAGTCCCCATCGTCTTCCACAGGCCCACCATAAGTCTGCCAGCGGAATATCCTGCTCGTGCATCCAATTCACGCTCAGCATCGTGGTGTTTACTTCGACTCCAATCCTCTTCCCGTTGTCGCTGCTTTCTACCAGGCGAAACGAGAGGCTGTTGGATTCGTGGACCCACTTTGCTGCACAGCGTCCTTCAAATGCTCCTACATCCTTCGCGCCCCCCCTGACTGTGCTTTCAGTGGGGTGTACTTCAAAGCATTCAAACCCTACGTCTTCTGGTATCTCATAAAGGTGGTGGGTTTTCCTTGCTACCCTGGCCCCCATGCCCGGGTAGTCTCTTCTACATCTTGCCTCATTCTCTTGGGTCTTGTGTGCCCCTTTCCCTTTTGTTTGCTCTGCATATAAGGGGCCTATACTAATCCACCCCTTCCGTAGCTCCTCACTTCCCAATCGTACAAGGCATCCGAAAGGAGAGAGTTTGTCTTCCTCGTATTGCCTTCCTGACTCTTGGTGCACTATATCTTCTTCTCCAGTTCCTGGTGCTGGCAGCACTGTCAGCTTTGGTTTCACCGCCGAACACACGTAACACCCTCCTTCTGGTTTTACTGTCTTTGCTGTGTATTTGGCCCATTGCATCCATGAATTATTCTCCCAGGCGCCCAAAGCGCCCGTGGATCTTTTCCTTCTGTTCTTGGTTTGAGTCCCATTAACCTGTTCCTTTTCCAAGACCTTGGGAAGCATGCTTGTACTATTTACATTCTTGCTCTCATTTTTGCTTTGAGTCACTGCATTGTCCAGCACCGGGATGTATTCGTTACTTCCCGATGCTTCTGGTTCTGGGGTGTGTGTCTCATCTCCTGATCCTTCTATGTACAACATATTGTCCGTGTCTAGGGCACTGTCTTTGAGCAGCTCCTCTCCATCTCCTCGCAGAGAGTCATTGGGGGTGGCAGTCTGCACCCCCTTCGTCGCTCTCGTCGTTTTCTGGGGAGCCCGGGAGGGGCCAGTCAAGGGCCTCTTCGAAGCCTCCAGTCCAATGGGTACCGGGGGAACTGTCCCAGTTGGTCCTCTGGAGAATTCGTCTTGTTTCCTGGCTGGTTCCTGGGCGGTCATCCCCGGAGTGGGGGCCGCCCGTGTCGTGCCCTGAGTCCGTCGGCCTCTCCACCACAGGCTCCGCAGGAAGCCGCGAGCCCTGCTGAGGAGGTGTCCGGGGGGGAGGCGTATGGACAGTGGGTAGTCTGAGTGCGTCGAGGGCCTTGGCCATTTCTGCGGCAGCTTGCTGTGCTCCACTCTGGTCGTTGGCAGGGGCGTCGGCTGGGTATGGATAATCCCAGTCGGCGTAGAAGTCCCCAAAGTCGATGGTGTCGTTCCCTTGCTGGTGTGATGGTGGCGATGGCGGTGCTTCTTCTTCCGGCCTCGGCGCTTCTTCGGCGTCGCCTCCTGTGAGGTCGGGTGTGTCCGTGGCATGAGAGCGGGCTGTAGGGTCGGCTGGTGGACCACCGCTGGTTGAGGCTGTGGCAGGTCTGGGTACTTGGGATTCGGGAGTGGCTCCCATCTCAGGTGGATGTCGCCTTCTCCTCCTCGAGCCTGGCTCGGCCCCAGCATCGCCAGCACCTGTAGGCACAGATAGGGGAGGGAGAACAGCAGGCACCCTAGGTACATTGCGCCCAGGGCCATCAGCAGGAGCCGGCAGTATCCTCTGCCTCGTACTCCTACGCGTACTCGGTCCTCCCCTTTGTTCCCCACCACCATCATCCTCCCCGGGGGAGTCTGGTGGGGGTCCTGGCGGGCTCTGGTCCCCATCATCGTCCTCCGACTCCTCTGGACCTCTTGCTCCTTCTGGTGGCACCGCCCTGTAACAAGAGTTAAGGTGATACCACAAATCTGATCCTTGCACTCTTACCGCCCGGGGGGTAGCCTGGGTCACTCTGTAGGGCCCCTCTGCTCTGGGGTCGAGACACGATCTCTTAAACACCCTCAGGTACACCCAGTCTCCCACTTGGATCGGTCCTGGCTCAGTCCTCCGCTCCCGCGCTCTCTCTCTTCTCTTCTGTTCGTTGAAAACTGCCCTGTGAACTTGAGAAAGCTGTTTAATATAACTGCTCACCTCTTGTTCTAGAATTTCCAGCGGGGGCCTCTGATCCCCTCTGAACCGTGGCGTGGGCATCGCCCGCCCCGTCACCATTTCGTGCGGGGTCAGATGCGTGGTTCGATTTTTTTCACAACGCATTTTCATCAGCGCGATTGGTAGTGCGTCAACCCAATTTAGGTTTGGCAGGTTTGGGTCGTCGTGCGCGCTTCGGACGATCTTCGCTATTTTATTCTTCAGCGTTCCGTTCGCTCTTTCGACCATCCCCTGAGATTGCGGGTGGTAAACACAACCAAACCGAGTCTTGATGCACAGCGCCTGTGCAATCTTTTTCCATGTGTTGGCCGTAAACGCTCGGCCATTGTCGCTGCTGATTATTTCTGGGATCCCAAACCTGGGTATCACCTCCCTCGCTAGGAATCGAATCACCGTTTTCTCGTCCTGCCCTCGGCTTGGACAGGCTTCTACCCATCGTGAGTAGCGGCATATTATTACCAGTACGTGTTTGTACGTGTTCACCGTTCGACCCATGTCGATGTAATCCATCACCAGGTGTTTGAACGGTCCCTCTGGGAGTGGCACGTGTCCCAGGGGCCGTGGTCCTATACCTATTGTTATGTTGTTTCTGTAATTGTGTGTGGCACAAGTGTGGCAATTTCTTAACACGTAATTGATGCGATCTTGAAGGTATGGGGCCCAGAACCCCTTGTCAAGTATCTGCCGCTTGACCTCCCCCCTTGCGCAATGATCCACATCATGCGCATCATGAATGAGGAGATCAAGGAGCCCACTTGGGGCCACCACCCTTCCGTCATGACTTCGCCACACCCCATTCCTGCCTTTCGACGCGCCCCTCTCTTCCCATAACAATGTTTCGGCCTGCGGCGCTGCATTCTGTGCGTCTTTAATAGCGCTAAGCGTGAGTAAAGGATCCACAATCCTAAAGGTTCGTTCGTCAGGCAGGGTTCGGACCACTGGGGCTTGTATCACTGTGTCGGTTGCTGTGAAATAGCGATCAATTACGCTCGGTGAGTATCTGGCTTCACAAGGCTTGTCGCAGCACTCAGGGCAACTGGTCCTCTGGCATAGCGCGCAACAGGCGGGATCTACCTGGTGCTCATGGTCGTCATCACACCATTGGGAGCACCACATACACGTATTGTAGGGGTAGGGGCATTTTGTAGGGCAAGGCATACTGTGTATTGCCCTGTTAAGCAGTATTTTGTGCGGCTCGTTATCCTGTGGGGATTTAGGGGCTGTATTCAACTTCCTAGCCTCTAACGCCGCTTCCTTTGCTGCCTCATCTGCCTGTGCATTCCCTAGGGTAATGTAGTCCTGTCCCTTACAGTGCGCTTTGCATTTGCATATTGCGAGTGTTTTTGGACGCATCATAGCTGCTAACAACAACTGAATCTGCTCTAGATGCTGAATTGGGCTCCCATCCGATTTCTTGAACCCTCTCTGTTTCCACTGGGCGCCATGCACATGGCAAACATTGTGGGCATAGGCGCTATCTGTGTGTACGGTTGCATCCTGCCCTTCTGCTAAAGAGCATGCTGCTGTCAGCGCCTTTAATTCAGCTAGTTGCGCTGAACATGGTTGTGTGCACGGTTCGCTCATAACTGTCACAAAGGTTTCTGGACCTTTCATCTGCACTACGCTGAATCCTGCATGCGTCTTGTTGTCATAGTTATGGCTAGAGCCATCCACAAAGTAGGTGATTCCTTGTCCTAACGGCTCACTCTGCAGGTCTTCCCTCAGCTTGGAGAAGGCGATTGAGTCCGCCACACAGTCATGTGGCTCGCCCTCATAATCAAGCGGGATGAGATCCGCCGGGTTTCCTGCCGTGTCGCATGCCTTTATAGTGACATCTGGGCAGAGTGACAGATTGTAGTACCTCAACTGCCTTTGAGGCGTCACGCAGAACTTCCCTTGTTCCACTAACTGCGCTATTGCGTGGCTGGTGTGTACCACCACTGGCCATCCCATGGTAATGTTGGAAGCTTTGACGTATGCCGAATACACTGCTTCAAGACCCTGGAAGCATGGTGGGTAGCCTTGGGCCACCGCGTCCAGCTTTGAGCTGTAGTAGGCGATTGCCTGTTTGCCGCGTCCATGACACTGTGTCTGTGCCACAATCGCGGTCATGTACGCGTCTTTTCCTGTTTCCTTCCTGACCGACACGTACAGATAGAAGGGTCTTCCGTAATCCGGCAGTGCAAGTGCAGGTGCTTGCTGTAGTTCTCCTTTGATGCGTTCAAACGCTTCATTTCCATCCATTGTCCATGTGAGGCGGTTCCTCAGGTGGCTGGTTCCAGCTTGCACGATCATGGCTCGTAGTGGGGCTATTTTTTGTTCATAGCATTCCACCCAGTCGCTGCTGAAACCTATGAGTCCAATGAACGACATCATTTGCTTCACTGTGTTTGGCTTCGGTGCCTTGGTAATTGCTTCAATGTGTTCTGGGGCGATGCCCTTGTGTCCATGCGAAATTCGGCGACCTAAGTAGATCACCTGGGGCTGTGCAAATTGCAGCTTCTTCCTTGACGCTTTGTACCCCCCTTCGGCCAGAACGGTCAGTACGTAGACTGTATCCTTCTCACACGTTTCCTGGTCCGGTGAGCATACCAAGACATCGTCAACATACTGCAGAATCGTGCTCCGGCACGCGATGTGTTTTAAGTCCTCCTTTAGCGCCTGGTTGAAAATGTGCGGTGAGTGCTTGAACCCTTGTGGGAGCCTTGTGTACTGGAACGTCTTGCCTTGATATTTGAATGCAAAGAACTCCCTACTTGCGGGGGCCACTCGTATCGTAAAAAATGCTTGAACCAGATCAATGGCGGAGAACGTCGTTGCACTCGCCGGGATGTTGGTCATCAGTACGTTAGCATGTGGGACGTCCGCTGGATAGTCCTCAATGCGTTCATTAACAGGTCTGAGGTCCTGGACCATTCTCCATCGCACTCCGTCTGCCTTCAGCACAGGAAATATGGGTGTGTTGCACCTCGCACTTGGGACTTCCTCTAAGACCCCTGCTCCCAGGAGATCTTCAATTGTTCCTCTTATTCCTTCAGCTGCTTCTGCTGAAATGGGGTACTGTGGTTGGAAAGGCAGCGTCGCTCCTGGTTTCAGTCTGAACCCCACAGGGCTTGCTGACTTTACTAATCCTATGTCGCCATCTCCTTGTGACCATACCACAGGCGGCACTTTTCTCAATATTCTCTCTGTTCGCTCGGTGCCTGTCTCTGTCGCTTCTTGTAGCATCATCACTTTCCAGGGGGTCGGTCCCGGCCTCCCTGTCTTTTTATCCGTCTCATTGTCTATGTAGTACTTCTTGTATTCCTCCCATTCTGGGTCAGATTTGTTGATGGGCACATGGTTCTCCTTATCCCAGCATCGATATCCTGCTCCTCCCAGTAGGCCATACATGCAGTATGGGTTGCCATAGGGGCATCCCTTAACGTAGGGTATGTCATGAACCTCCTCCGAGGCCATTTGTCCGCCCTGATGGCCTTCCTGGGAGTGTGTTGCTGGTTGTGCTGCCCTTTTCTTGGGGCACCATGACAGCTGTCGCATGTATGTGCCCCACTCCGCATCTTCTTTGCTGAATGGCACATGTCTCGTTTTGTCCCAGCAGCGGCGCCCCGCTCCTGGGAATAGGCGGTAGAGACAGAACCGATTCCCATATGGACACCCTTTAGCATAGGGTATCTCCTCTTTCTCCTGCGGTTCTGTGTCCATGATCTCGATCACTTGTGGGACTCCCCACACGGTGACTGGTCTGTCCAACCTTATCCTGAACATTGGTTCTCCTTCACAGCTTATGGCCGTTTGTAGTCGGTCATTCCCTGTATCTTTCCATTTGATGCACTTGGCCTCGAGCATTACTAGGCCCATTTCTCTTGCTCTGTGACCTCTGGCCACTCTCAGGGTGATGTGTGGCATTGTTCCGGGCATGTTGAAGATTACGCCTAGATCCCATCCTTCCACAAATTTCACCTCAGCGGCTACTCCTTCTTTGGCCACCACTAGTGCGCGTATGTCAAGTGGGATGCGTCCCCACTTACCCACTTCCCTATTCCATTTTTCTTCTCTCTCTTTGTTTGGCGTTTGGTCGAATTTTATCGTGCAGTGAAAAGGGCATCTTGGCGTCCTCAACTGAGCATGAAGGCTGTTTATTTGAAAGGCATGCTCGTTGTAGACCACTCGCTCTATGTTTGGTTCCAATCGTCCAATCCAGTAGACCTGGTGAGTTTCAGTTTGAGATGGGGCACTTATTCTTAGGGCCATTTGTGTTGCCAGTCCTGTTATCTGTACTCCTGTTGGGGAACACTCAATTTGGAGTCTTAGGTTGCACAGCGCATCTCGTCCCAATAGGTTGACGGGCGTGTGTTCTGCTATTAAGACTGGTATCCTGATTTCCTTGTCTTCTATTTGGATTGATACTGGGGCTGTCATTGGAATTAGCTGCGTTTTCCCCGAAAAACCCACTGTCTTCATAAACTTTCCTGAAGACCTGGGGAGGTGTTGGGCATCTTTTGGGTGAAGACAAGTATACGTTGCCCCTGTATCCACTAAACATTCTACCTCCATGCCCTCGATTAGAACCTGCAGCATTGGTTCTGCGTCAGCTCCCCTTGTCAGGGCGGGGAACTGACCCTCCCCTGGGTTTTCTGGGCCTCGTCAATTCCAGCTTCCCCCGTAAGGGGAGACTGGACCAGAGGGTGCCTGCATTTGCTGTGGAGCTCTCCCTTGTTGGGGAGCATAATTTCCCCCTTGCATTTGTCCTTGATTTGCCTGTCCTCCTTGGTTGTTCTGGCCTCTGGCTTTTGTGGGGCAATTCCTGGAGATGTGGCCTATTCCTCCGCATATCCAGCATTCAATGTTGTTCCCTTGGTTTTGCTGACCTTGGTATTGTCCTCTTCCATAGCCTCCTCTGCCTTGTCCTCCTCTTCCCTGGCGGGATCCTCCTCTGCCTCTTGGCTGGTACCATTGTTGTCCCTGTTGCTGTTGTTGTGGGGGTCCATATGGCGCTTGCTGCCATGTCTGCATCATGGGCTGCACAGGCTGTGGTTGCATCATTACTGGCTGCTGCATCATGGGTTGTTGTACCACCGGTTGTTGTGCCACTGGTTGTTGTGCCACTGGTTGTTGTGGCTGTGGGACGGGGGGTGTAGTGGGCATCACTGGAGCTTGGGTGGCTGCCCTTTTTGCCCCCTTTGCTTCCTGGAGCTGCACATGGGTCAGCTTCCTTATGGTCTCCTTTTCTTGTTGCTCCTCCCTGTCTTTCCCTTGTCTGTACAGAGTTACATGGTGCACTACTGCCAGCCTGAATTCCTCTTTGGGCATGGCTGCCACGCGCCAGTCATTTTCCAACTGTGTTCTCACTTCCTTTGGCAGGGCGTCCATGACCGCTCTCCTGAATTGCATGGTGAGAGGTCCTGAATCTTCTGGCCTTTGTTCCATCCTTATCGTCCATTCCTGCGCTGCCTTTTCCACGAAGGCTGCGGGATTATCACTATCTTTGAGCTTCTCTATCCAGACGGCTGAGGGGCTGTACTGGTTGGGGTATGCTGCCCTCAAGGCTTTCCATACATCATTTCGGACACTGTCGAAACACAGGGCATCCCTGTTGGCATTCATCAACCGCCCTAGGTTTTCTCTCTCCAGTACAGCCTCTGTGTCCGCCTTTCCCAATATCAGGCCGAGTAGATACTTTATGTCTCCCACGGCCAGATTTCGGCCTTGAGTTTCTGATTCTAGCCGACTTATCCATCGGCCCGCACCCTCATGCAGGACAGGGAGTCGTGAAATGAGGCCATTCACATCTGAGTGGGTCCACGGCTGGTAGTGGGCCGTTTGATTTTTTGTTATCAATGGTGCCATCACCACTGTCTCTTCTTCATCCGATTCTTCTGGGATGGCTTCCCTCCTTTCCTTTTCTCTTCTGGTTCTTTCTCTCTCCTTTTTTCCCTCCTTTTCCAATTTTTCCAGCTCCTTTTTGTTTTCTTTCAGGCCTTTTTTCACTCCTCCTTCAATTTCGTTGAGTCCCTTCCGCACCCCTTTTCTGATCTCGTCCAGGCCTTTCTCCACTCCTTTTTTCATCCTGCTGATTCCGAACAGTCCTGTGGCGAGTACACTTGGCGGGATCATCATTGGGAGCATTCCGGCCCGTCCTTTACATGCCTCTGTTTGTCGCTGGTGGGCCCTCACACCCTGTACTCCTCTGAACGCTCTTCCGCAGCCGAGACACACTGCGGGGTCCGCTTCTTTCGGGGCCTGTGGCAGTTCTCTTTGAACCTGTTCTGTGAGGAACTGTTCTACGACACCTAGTCCTTCCTCCTCCTCTCCTGCTGACTCATAGTCTTCTCCCGAGCCAGCCTGGCTGTCTGCCCCGTCCGTGTCTTCCCCTTCATCTTCCGCTATCGTGGTTGGGCTGCAGGATAGTTTGAAGGTTAGTCGGCGGGCCCCCTTTTTCTCGGAGGACTCCCGTCCGAGTCCTTGACGGTTTCTTCTCAGTTCCTCATTCTTCTTCCTTTCTTCCTCTCTGAGCTTTCCTTCCCTTTCTTCTTGCGCTACCATGGTCTTCATTCTTTTCAGGACTTCTGTCATTTCTCTATTTAGGCTCTCGCAGCATTCCCTGCAGGCCTTTTTATACTTGGCATGCTCTGGCGTGCTCCCTGGGCCTGCCCCTCCGTCTCCCCACCTTTCCACCTCTATTATTTCCTCCATAATCTCCTCGGCCAGCTTTCCTTCTTTTGATCCAATTCTTTTAGCGGCTTTCAACTCCTTCAGACCTTCTTCCATTCTCATCATTTTTCTCTCATACCGTTCTTCACTCCCTTGTTCCTCTTTTCTTTTTCTTCGGTGTCTGTCTTCTGCTTGTCTAACGGCCTCTTCCACTTCCTTCCAGCATGCCTGGATGTATTCCTTGAGCCTCCTCTCTAGCTCCTTGCACCCCTCCATCACAGGTTCCTTGTCCACCTGCGACCTCACCCAGGCCAGGGTTTCCAGGGCCTCTCCATTTCGGGCCTCTCTCTCCTCCTCCCCTGTGGCCTTTATCCATTTTTTCATGACTGCCTCCAGGTGGTCCCACAGCTCTTCAAACCACTGTTTCTGTCTTTCTTCTCTCCCCCCAGGGGCCTGCTCCCTCCTTTGGTCTGGGAGGCGTGGGGGTTCGCTCCTTTCAGCTTCCGGGTCACCCGCGCCCGTCTTCTGGCTCTCCCAATAGGGCTTTTGGGGGCTGGTTACTGGAGGTCCATTTGTCTCCCAATGTCCTTTTGTGCTCGCTTGGAAGTCGCTTACCACCTGCTCTTCCGTAGCCTCTTCTCCAATCCATTCCTTCCTTCCATCTGGCCCTGTGTTTTCCAGGAGGTATGCTGGGATTGTCGTCCCGGTTGGGGACGATGGTGGAGATGGTTGTGCAGACGCCGGTTGAGGTGTCGATAGTCCTGGCTGGGGGTTAGCCTGTTCCCATCTAATCCTCTTTATTTCTTTCAAAACCTCCGCGCAGGATCCTTCCAGGGTGATTCCTTTCACCACTAGCGGGGCCTGCACTGCCAGGTGCACCGTTGGGGCCTGTGGTCCATACACCGGTGCTTGCATCGCCAGGGCCCGCGGGTTTCTCTCCTCCAAGCGTCGGAATATCTCCCGCGCGTTATCTTCCTCTCGTGGCACATCCGGGTATAGTTTGTCCTTTTCCCTGTATGGGGGAGGACGTAGCTCCTCCACGGGTGGAGCTCCTGGTTCTGATGTTTGAGTCAAAGCATCCAGTTCCCTTCTCGTGGGCTGTAGTTGGGGGCACTTTTCTGTAATGGGTGTTGTGGGCGGAGTGTCGGGCGGTGTGTCACTCTGGTCAGCCCTCTGCCTCCTCTTCCTTTCCGATATTTTCGCGAAGGCCTCCAGAGTGTTCAACTCCTTCTCTCTCTTTTCCTGCCTCCGTGTGCTCTTGTCATAGCCTTTGTAGTTCATAATTTTCTCCCTCATCTGTGCAATTATTGTCGGGTTGAGTGACCCTTCCTTTGGCCATGCTGTGTGGTCTCCTTTGTATCTCAGGAACCATTTGTGGTTGATGCTCTTTACGTCTTTCTCAGCAATGGCATTCTCCTTTACTACTTCCTCCAGGGGTGTCATTACTCTGGTCGCCATTCTTCTTAGAGGTCCAAACCGTAGTCTCTCCTTTCCTGTTCTGCTATGTCCTCGCGGTCAGTGCAGAACATAAGATAGTCCTTCTTGTATCGCCTTTCCCTCTCCCTCTTGTACCTGTTTTGGTCTTTTTCTTCCCAGTCCAGCCGTAGGTCGCTCACTAAGTATAGTATAGAATTCCGCACGTCGTCCCACTCCTTGAAGACAGTATTTAGTTTGCCTCTTCTTTCTTCAAATGCCTTCCCTTTATCGTTCACTGCGCTTACGCTCCACCCGTTACTCCCGTGCTCGGAGATTCTTATTATCCACTTTTCTTTTATTTTCAGGTCACCTGATGTAGCTCCTCCTTCACTTCCTGCTGCTTGGGGCTGTGGTTCCTCCTGCTTCCTCACTGGCAGGCTATTAGGGGTTAGTTCATACACCAGGGGAAGTGTTGCCTTCTCGTCTATTTCGTCCCGATATCTGCACCTGAAAGGGAATCTGCACCCAAAGGGGAACCGCCCTACGTACCCCACTTGTTCTTGATCCTCTCGGTCTCGGATGCTTATTTTCCAATCGTGTTCGCCGTACTCAGTGATATCTATGGTCCAGATTACGTTTTGTTGCTGATGTTCCATATACTTTCAAAGTCTTTCCTGGACCTAACTACTGAGTTACTGAGCTTTGCTAATCTGATGTATCGCTATCGTCACTCCTTGTGTCCATAGGCGTTCCTAATTCTAATGGGTAAGCTTTCCCTATCAGATGTTCTACTTTCTCTAGTAGCTCTGTGTAACTATGGCACCGATATGCACCGCTCACAAGGCCCTCTCGGTTTCTCGTGAATATGCACCACTTATTGTCCCGTTGTTGAATGAAAGTGATATGCCACTTACTTTCTAAGTTCATTCGCTATTTGTGGGCGTCACCCTGCCTATTCTCTCTAAATTCTTACTTTTATCTATTATTATAACTATCCTTTTTATTTTACCACCGCTATTTCATCAGTGGGGACTTTAAGCCCTTACCTTTCCTTTCAATAATATTTCTTCACTCAAAATTATCCTTTAACCTTTTATTTTATTTTTCACAAAGTACATTTATTGGCTTTATTTCCCCTTTTATTTATTGAAGCAAGTACAAAACTTTTCACTTTAAGCAAAATCAGCAGATTACAAGTTTTTATTAAGCAGCTATTATAGAATTTTATTCAGCTAAGCAGTCGTTTTAGAGGTCTTGCAGCAGTACCTCCCCCTTCTTACTCTTCCCTAGTTATTTGTCCTTCTCCTCCTTGTAGCTGGAGAATCTCTCTCAAACTTGCGCTTTCTGCCCTCAGGTGGGGCAAAGAGCTGGTCAACCACTGGCCTTGTGTTTACCCCCACAAACTTTCCTACCTGCTCTATCACTGTCTGTAGGGCCAATGGCGCTACGCGGGTGCCTAGCCTGGAGTGGGTTCCTCCGTATTTGTCAAACTGATCAATGTGGACTGAATACTTGTCCCTGCTGTTTCCTTCCTTGTTCCAGAATATTGACACTGACAAAGACCCTCTCATAAAACTGGCCAGCCTACCTCTGTCTCGGCCAACTATCTCCCTCACCTCCCGCTCTATATCCTGCACTGACTGGGGCTCAGCCGGGCCGTGAATCTCTCCCTGCTCTCTCTCTTGCTCTGGCTCCTGCTCAGGCTGAGACACAGTGGGGCTTTGGCTTGGGCTATACTGGGGATTGGTTGGGCTGTAGCTTACAGAGGGTGGTGGGTTATATCGGGGAGTGGCTGGGCTATTGACTATACGGAATGGGCTGTGGATCAACTGGTGGGATACGGTGTTACCTGGATAGGGAGTTGGAGCTCTCACTGGACCCCCCTTATCTGGCTCCTGGCGCCCCTCTTCTTCTGACCCTAAGCTGCTGTAGCCTGTCTCTGGTGGGGCACTGGCCTCCCCCTGTCCAATGTCTACCTCTATCTCTCCCACACTACTGTTTGGAGTGAACTCCTCTGAGGAGTCTGTGTCGGGCTCTCCCTCACCTGAATCGTCGGAAACCTCAAGGCGGTAAAGGATTTCTCCTAGGGTCTCTGGCCTATGGTCTCTCACAATCCTAAGTTTAGGCACCGTTGCTCTAGCACGGGGCTCGGGGGGGGCATCTGCAAAAACCTCCAATAGCTGCAACAATCTTCTTATGTTCAGACTATGGTTGTTGTGCAACCTTCTTATGAAAATGCCCGCAGCCGCTTCGATTATGTGAGTCTGACGCCCGTCTGTCAGTGTGACGATCCTCCTTCCCTCGCCGAGCTCCTCTACCTCAAATGTGTATGTGTACTTGTCTTGCATCTATTGTGGGCCCATGCCCAGGCAACAAAACAAAACACAACGGCGCACACTCAGCTTTTACAGAAACAACAACAAATTATGATAAAATATGTTTTGTTCATCACCCTTTTTGTTCAGGACGGTTTTTTACACATTTTAACTCACAGCTAATATTGCAGTTTACCTATTAACCCGTTCTTTTCTCTGAGACACACATATATTTTAGGGCAGCCCGTGCTCCCTTTACACAAAATACTATTTTAGTTTTCTCCTTGAAAACTAGATTTCCTCCTTGGAAATTAAAACACTATTTCAGTTTTCTCCTTGAAAACTAGATTTCCTCCTTGGAAATCATTACATGGCCATTTAACTCAGTTTTCTCCTTGAAAACTATTTTTAACCGGTTTTCACAATCACAAAACGCTTTTAAGATCAACGGTACAACCCAATCTCTGTCTTGTGTCTCCACTATTCTTTTGAGGATTCTGGTAAAACACCCCTTCCCGGCCTACCCACCGACTCCCACAGTACAGCTCTCCTAATAATAAGCAAAACGCTTACCTTGTTTTGGGCCCTGAGAGCTGCACTGGAGAAGTCTGCTTCACCCGGGACGGAACTGTTTCCCCTGTTGAATCCTTTCAAATCTCGGTAGGAACCTCCAGATCTGTCGTGGAAATTATCCACTTCCCGAAACCTCCAATCCAACTAGCACTCTGATGTCAAAGACCCGAAGGAGAACACCAAGACGAGAAATGCTGAAGACTGTTGATCCTTTATTCACCGTATTGCAGTGATGATACAATCCAAACAATGTCAGGACTGAACCGTCAGGCAAGAGAGTGATGAGTTGCAGCTGCTACCCCGATGAGATCCGATCTGAATGTGCCTGAGCTCTCTCTTTTATGCTCTCAGGGGCCTGAGAGGCGTTCCTATCATCAGGAGCGTCACCAGGCCCCTTCTAGCCAATCAGAACGTTTTGGGACTTGAGATATTGGTGGAAACTCCTTCTCATATAAACATTAAAAAAATGTGTGTTGCTAGGCAGAATACATGTGATCAGGTTCTATGTGTAATCTGTTGCCAGGCAGGGTATGTTTTGATTTGGTTCTATGTGTCATCCCAATTTTGGTTTCACTTCCCCTCCCTGGAAGGTCCCTGCATCTCCTCTTCTGCTAGCCCCTTCTATTTATGCCCTTCTGGTAAGCACCTTTCTTTCCCAGGCCCTGTTTTTACTTTCACTCTTAGCCTTTGACCGCTCAGTCTCATGACTTTCAGTAAATGTTGCATAACAGTTGCACAAACAACACCTTTATAGTAAATGGAATGTTTTCCAATAAACCAGCACACACACACACAAGTATTATTATTATGTCTAGATAAAATCACCACAGAAGTTTAAAAATCCTTCTGTGCCTAAGCCCATGCCACCCACCTTGGTTGTTGCCATGGATGTACTTGGCCTGTCAGTTCCTGCTTCAGGGAGCCCCCAGCAGCCTAATCTTCATGCCAACCACCACTCCAATAACCACCCGTCAACCTGGTCACAGCCCGACAGAACAAAAAGGGCTGAGAATAACGTCACATGTCTATGTCATAATGAGGTACCTGTTGTACATGTGGTGTTTACTCAATGTCTTGAAGAAATGTTCACCAAATGAAGTCTGATGTAAGGTCTGAATATCATAACCATGGGTGTTAGCTACACATAGGTGATGGAAATATTGAGAAATGTTAGGTGGTTTCACTACTAACAATTAGAACTTCAGAGTAACATTTATAATATTGATGAGGTAGGTGTTAGCAAACCTGTTGTTCCCCTCCCCACTGTGACTGGCAATGGCACATCCTGTTAAGGACAAAGTCCCTGGAATATCACTGTAGCTCCCTGCCTGAAATGGGGCTTTGCTTGCTACATGATTCAATAACGGCTGCAGATTTACCATGCCATTATCATATGAATATACCTCATTTTTTAATGGGTGGCAGGGCTGTATGTTAACTTTTTCGTTGTTAGCACTGGTGATACAGAACCACACAAGGTAAAAAGGACATATATCCACAAAAGGTTAAAAGGACATTTTATCCTTCTTATAAAGATTACTGACCTAATGATAGGCAATGTCCTCGTCACTTCAGCTTCTCTCGGCATCTGCAAAGCTCATGTATTAAAAAAAATTATTTGGCAGATACAGCAATTATTCCATCAACATTACATCAAGAACACAAACCTGCAGTGGTGAGACCTTAGAAGTGCAAATTTACAGGGAAATAAATTATCTGAAAGCAGTTGGAACTATCTAGCTATATCAGGTTCAAAGCAAATGTAGCACATTAATTTACTCCACTGTTCAGCTGAAGAACAGTAATCACAAACTCGTTGATAACCAGCACATCTGAACTGAATGAAACGTATTTGATCAAAATCACGTTGGTGTCCTAGCTTATAGCATGTCGGTGAGCTGTCTCGCTAACGTTAGACCTAACGCTTCGCAAATATCATTATAAACAAAACCCCATTGATAACCAATCTAATTAAACAACGTCGTACTGACATTATTATTGGGCAGACAGCAATGGAATTGAATGAGGCCAACTGGCGAATTTCAATTTGTCAAAGTTTGGCACTGTTGAGATCTTAGCACAATCAGAAGTGACTTGGGAATATCTCCGCCATTTTTTCCATGGTCTTCTAGTTCTGCCCTCTAGCACCTTCCCAGGGTCGACAGATAGATACACTCCTCTCCAACAACAAATCACGCAGACCACAAGTTCCAATTCACTTTTCATGGTGTTGATGAAGTAGGGTAAAACTGAGAAATGAAAACACAACATTTATCCTATTAAATAAGCTGGCTACAGAAAATTACCCTAGCTGCTAGGATCACCAGAAGGCTAACGTGACTAAATATCCTTCGGTGGTGTGCTAATTCAATTCCATTGCTGTCTGCCTAATAATGTCAGTGGTAAGTACGACGTTGTTTAATTAGATTGGTTATCAATGGGGTTTTAAGTTTATAATGATATTTGCCAAAGCGTTACCTAACGTTAGCGAGACAGCTCACCGACATTAGTGTTAACGTTAAACATGCTATGAGCTAGGACACCAACGTGATTTTGATCAAATACGTTTCATTCAGCATGGTAACTATATTCAGATGTGCTGGTTATCAACGAGTTTGCGATTACTGTTATGCAGATGAACAGTGGAGTAAATTAATGTGCTACATTTGCTTTGAACCTGATATAGGAGTTTTTGCTCCAACTGCTTTCAGATAATTTATTTCCCTGTAAATTTGCACTTCTAAAGTCTCACCAGTGCAGGTTTGTGTTCTTGATGTAATGTTGATGGAATAATTTGTATTGCTGTATCTGCCAAATAATTTCTTAAATGCATATGAGCTTTGCAGATGCCGAGAGAGGCTGAAGTGACAAGAGGACATTGCCTATCATTAGGTCAGTAATCTTTATAAGAAGGATAAAATGTCCTTTTTACCTTTTGTGAATATATGTCCTTTTTACCTTGTATGGTTCTGTAGCACCAGTGCTAACAACGAAAGAGTTAACGTACAGCCCTGCCACCCATTAATAAATGAGGTATATTCATCTGATAATGGCATGGTAAATCTGCGGCTGTTATTGAATCATTACGTAGCAAGCAAAGCCCCATTTCAGGCAGGGAGCTACAGTGATATTCCAGGGACTTTGTCCTTAACAGGATGTGCCATTGCCAGTCACAGTGGGGAGGGGAACTCACAGGTTTGCTAACACCTACTTCTAATTGTTAGTAGTGAAACCACCTAAAATTTTTCAATATTTCCATCACCATGTGTAGCTAACACCCATGGTTATGATATTCAGAGCTCACATCAGACTTAATTTGGTGATAATTTCATCAAGACATTGAGTAAACACCACATGTACAGCAGATACCTCACCGGGTTGATGGATGGTTATTGGAGTGATGTAGTGGTGGTTGGCATGAAGATTAGGCTGCTGGGGGCTCCCTGAAGCTGGAACGGACAGGCCAAGTACATCTTCCTTGCCTCTCTGCTTTGAACCTTGCTCCCAAGGTGCCAATAGTCTGTTCTCTTTTCCTGCCTTGGTGCCTTATTTGATTTTGCTTCTAATGTATGTGCTGAAAATTTCTTTTTTAGGTCATAGCATGAAAGAAGTGTGTCGTCATTGCCATTTCCTGTTACAGCATGCTGGCGTTACTCACAAAGTCAATTGCTGTTGACCCTCTTAACAATGTATCCTGCAATATGATATAATACAGTAGTATCTGTTTTTGTTAAGTCAGGTGTTGCTGTAGCGTTTATCAGCTCCTCTCCTCCTCCCTCAGACCAAGATTGCAGATGGTCTCCTTGATATCCAGGAAGTCCAGGAGGATGGTCACAGCCATCCTTCTGGTATCTTCCGGTTTTTACCGTCGAGAGGAACTGGACAACTGTGTTGAAACTCCACTGGCGTTGGGACAGGATTCCTCTGTCTGAAAGTGTTCTCCGGGCAATCCTCGGACAAGCTACTGGTGAGAATGCACTTCTGTACCTGGCTTACTTCCAGGATTAATGTTGCAGCAGTCACCACTAAGTTTTGAACTGGTATCCAGCTGCCCTTGTGAACAATCTTCAGGCCACGAAAAAGATGGAAGGTGTCCCAATGCAAGTTTATGGCTTTCTCTAACTCATTCTTTTTCAATCTGCTTAGGGCAATTACGACAAGGTCGAACCGGTGGTCTACTTCCTCAAGGAACCATGATGTTTTCAGGGAGGACTGTGGCCGTTTCTCCTCCTCAACCAGGTTTTTCAGGACAGCACTGGTCACTCTACTAAAGACGTGCATGGCAGGTTGGACACTGAAATGGGAGTGGGTTGGCAGTCATGAAGGATAAATGGGTATGTACGGTTGTTCCTGTGTTAATGGCCGTTCGCATCAGGAACGATAACTATAATGATAAGTGTCCTCACTGATCAATTAAGAAAAGTCTCTCCTTGAATATGATAGCTAAAATTTGATGGATTTTGGTTGGCTGTCAGCTTTGTATGGTTCTCAACATCGCTCGGAAAGTGATCCCCAACAACATCTTTCTTCATGTTATCGTTACAGTTTATGTGTGGATGTAAGGTGGTCGGCCGTGTGTGGTGGGTCTTGCGGGAGATGGCCTGTTGCTTTGGTTTATGGTTATGACTTAATGTGGCAGCTGTGAATGTGTTGTTCCAGGTATAAACTGAATGTTACCTGCTCTGTTCTCCCTCCATTCTCCACTGTGCCTGTTCTGCTTACCTAGGACCAAGGATGCTGAGGACGAGAAAGGTGTGCGGTAGGATGAACAGCCTTCAGCTTCAACATCTCCCCTAACACTCCTGGCTCCATCAAACGTGCTGCATCCTCCTTAGCTTGTCCCTGTTATAGGTGTGCAGAGTTTATGGACAGCTACCCATCCTTTGCACATTGTGTCTTTTCTGTTGTTCACACACAGTTCAGACATTAGGAACTGAAATCTTTATTTTTTGAGAATATAAATTAGTGTCAAACCTCCTTTCTATGTTGCCATCTCACCATACCTCCCTTCCGGTATTTTTGTTGTTTTTCCCCCTGTTCCTTTTGTTAACACACACTTGTTTCACACATTGAAAAATGAATAAAATATCTAAAATGTATCAGTCACCTTTTTATGCTGCAGTCTCACCAGCTATTTGAAATATGAGTTGCAACTGTTTTATTGAAACGGTTGTTTGCTTATTGAGTTGCAAGAGTGTTATGGAAACAGTGGGTGTGTATTGATAGAACTTTTAAGCTGTAATTGATCATTTGTATATTTATTTGACACATGATTATGGCTGAGTCTTACAATATTATCAAGGCTGTGTGGTGGCAACTTTTATTTGATCAAAATAACTGAATAGGACACTAACAGAAATGCCTAAACACTAGATCTGTAGGCCACAGCATGCTGACATATCTGAGACAATGTTGTAAATATTGGGTAACTAAATTTGCAAGTAATAAAGCTGTTGCCCGGTAAGGCTAACACTCTTTTGACAACCACAAAATACAGCAGTGTTTCTCAAAGTGTGGTCCAGGAACCACAGGTGGTCCGCAAGCTATCCCAAGGGGTACGCGAGCAGACCTGGTAAAATATAATATAGATGAGTTTGCAATATTGAACCAATATTGTATGTAATTCCAAACAGTTCTGCAATGCCAGTTTAAATCATATGAATCCTCTGACACAATAAGCAAGGGGATTCAGTGAGTAAGCTATTGTATAATATACTGTTGAAGTAGGTCTACTCTTTCTTTTTCAGCTAGGTGGTCCGTTTTTTTTTTTTTTTGGTGAAGTGGTCCTTGGTCTGAAAAAGTTTGAGAAACACTGAAATATAGGGACTGTTGAGGTGCACATGAACCATGACGGAACAAGTATTGCAACTCCATGGCTCTACAGGGTCAGAATTTGTACAGGTGTTTGTTTCGATGGAAAATCCATACTTTTTTGCGATAAGCAGTGGGGGGACGTTTTTTTTGCGACCGCCCCTAGAGGAACTAAAGGTGAACTGCAACCAATTTCGGCAGTTCGAGCTCTGTCTGGGCTGAAGTTGGCCGAGAGTGCCTGGTGCTGAGCAGCGATTGGTTTATCCACGTTTGATGGGCGGGGCCAGTGGGTCTGGATACAACGAAAGGGAGGGCGACTTGAAAGATGGCACATCTGATGGCCACAGGTAGCAATACAACACCAGTCAATCAATTGACATGAGAGGCGACACATCTGACATCATCTGAACTTGGTAACGCCACAATCAACAGACAAAGAATATTATACATGTATGCACAGTCAAACGACAGGGGAGTCAACCTGCACTAGCCTATAACAGAGAAAACGAGATGAACAGCAGAATTAAATGACACAGCAGACGACACAACATTAAAGCCAAACGACAGAGAGGACGACACACACAACAGCAGAATCAAACAACACAGAAGACGACATGCCCAACATTAAAACCAAACGACATAAAAGACGACAACAACAGAATCAAATGACACAGCAGACGACAGGCACAACAGCTGATCCAAACGACACAGAAGACGACATGCACAACAGCTGAATCAAACGACACAGAAGACGACACGCACAACAGCTGATTCAAACAACACAGAAGACAACATGCACAACATTAAAACCAAACAACATAGAAGACGACATGCACAACAGCTGATCCAAACGACACAGAAGACGACATGCACAACAGCTGATCCAAACGACACAGAAGACGACATGCACAACAGCAGAATCAAACAACAGGCAAGTCGACATACTTGACGACATGTGCAACAACAGAGTCATGGCACAACATCACAGTCAACACTAGGGGGTGTCGTTTTGTAGGGTGAGCAATGACATGAACAAGGCCGTTTTGTCACGTCTGTCGTAAAGTGAATGTTGCATAGACATCTTCAAAGGACAAAAGTAGTTGACAAAAGCAATATTTAGTCGACATAGGCATTAATTTTGGCACTAATGGAACGCCATACTGCTTAGCATTCTAATAACAGAAGGGGCACATTTATGTTGACCACTACAACATGACTCATTATGTCTGTAACGTTAACTGTATAAAACACTTACTTTCATAAAGGACGCACACCATCCAGCACATGGAAACCGATATTTTAGGTTCTTGGCCACAAACTCAAAACGTGTCTCTCTGAAGCCCTGTTCTAGAATCTTTGCTCTGAAGGCTGTGTTGCTAGGCGACATCAAATAAACGAAATGATAGTCTTTCAGTATTAAATGTGTACATGTGATTCCGAATGGATGTGTGTGGTTTGCAATTAGGATAAACAAGAAATAACATTTCCAATAATTTCCCATGATAAATTACATAATATTTGCACCTTCCTTACTTGTGAATCTCACACCGTATTTCAAGTAGGCTACACTAGTGAAATGTAATACAACGCTGCCACCTAGCGTTCAGATAGGTAGGCTATTTAACATTAACGTGACGCTTGTTTATTCTTTCGTCAACTCCATGCTTTTAGGAAAACAATCTTTTTATCATAGTTCCCTCTTCAATGGCGATTACCAGCTCGTTTTTGTAATAGAGATAGCTGTTTATTGTCCCTAGGTTTACAGAAACACCTATTCATATTAATACAGGAAATCAAGTTAACGCTGCCGACCACTGCTTTGTCTATTACATGGCCCAGAATGCCTTGCATGTCTTTACAACAAAACAACACAGTAAAACCTAAATGCCCGTAAACATATGCATTTGCATACTTGTAACATTTTTAATAATACTCTCCCATCATGATATGTAACAATAATGAAAAATGTAATTTGAATACCGTCAATGTGAAAACAACTCTATTATGTAAGCTATATATAGCTACTGTTCTCCTTAGTCTTTCAGTTCGTAAGTCCATACTATCCCATGGCAGAGCAAGGATTTCATGATTGGGCAAGGTTGCCTGGAGACATTGTGCATACATGGAAGGCATTGTGATAGAAGGTGAATGGTGAAAAGTGAATGGTGTGAGTTACCAAATACTAGTGGGTGGTTTGCCAAATGATGAAAACTTTTGGAATATTTCTTTTTTTTTTTTAGCTTATGCACCCTCACACTGGAGTCCCCAGTTCATATACAAAATTTGGTATCGATATGTGACAGTGTTCCTGAGATATGGACGACTTCCTGTTTCGGAGCTTCGCCGCCAATTTCGTTTGGCTGTGACGGGTAAACACTTTCGAAAATCAAAAATCCTTCCGCTAACATTTGTGAGGCTTGGTCCAAGGATAATGTACGTCAAGTTTCGTGGCGTTCGGACCAAATTTGTGACCTGTGAAAATTTAGTTTCGCTTTCTGTTCAATCCAATATGGCGGACGAACGACACGCCCACCTGACGTTATCTTCGCGACCAACTTACACCGGTACTGACCGGACGTTTTAAAGTTGGAACGGTGTCTCTGTCTCAAAGGGCCTAGGCGCTAGAGCTGACAAAAAATTAGGGAGACGGGAAAAATAATAAAACTTAAGAAGAACAATAAGTGTGCTGCTTTGCAAGCACACTTAATAAAACATTAATGTGCAATAATGGGGCATCTTGCGCAATAATGAGACTACTTGTTTTAAAGCTGCTGATATTTCATAGTGATACTTTGACTGGATGCTTGCACAATGTGTATTGTGGGTGTGTGTATGTGTATGTGTGTATGGGTAAGAGTGTGTGTGTGTGTGTGTGAGAGAGAGAGAGAGAGAGAGAGAGAGCGAGCGAGTGTTCTTTTTTTACAATTTATTACTGTCTTTGACATGTATAGTGTATAAGTGGAACTGTGTGTCTGTGTATTACTGTCTTAAGATTCAGGCAGCAGAGCAAATTTCATTGTGTTTTATATACATTGACAATAAAAAGCTAATCTATTTTTATTCTATTCTTGGAGCATCTGATAGAAACATTTTATTTCAGCAAATCATTTATGTTTATTTCACATTCCATGCATGTGTTTCTAGTGTCCTCTCAGATGCCATAGTTATATAAAATCATCATTAAGAATGGTATTAATCACTTACATCTGACACTGAGAGTCTGTGCAGGTGAACTGTGAATCTCATGTCCCTGAACAGCACAGGAGTATTCGCCTGCATCTTCAGCGCTAACGGACTCTTTTGCCAGCCTGTTATCTGCTGTGTGTTTATGAAGCTGTGAGTTCCTGTACCAGATGTAGGTGGGGTTGTTACTCAGACTGCAGGTGCTGCTGCAGGTCAGTGTCACCTTCTCTCCCTCTTTCACTGTTGCTGGACTCACTGTTACATGAAGGTCTTTGTGCAAAAGGACTAAAAGTCATTATTATCATACAGGAAAATTAAGCTATTACTTTACTGCAACAAACAAAAAATATTTTATATTTGAAATTAATTTTCCAGAGTAGGCTACTAACCTGTCACTGTCAGAGAGACCTCATCTCCACTCCATTTCCCTGTTGGGGCATCAGTTATAAACCTGAATCTGTATTTTTCTTCAGCGTCACCTTCTGTCAGATTCTTGATTCGTAGGGTGCAGTTGTTCACTTTATCACCAAGATATTCCACACGCCCCTGATATCTGGAATCCAGACTCAAGTCTGTTGGTGTATTAGGCCTCCAATTGATGTGCCAGAATGTTTCTCTTATTTGACGACCACTTGGATATGAGTAAGTGCAGTAAATGTCCACAAATGACCCCTTTAAACCACAGATGCTGGTAGAGGAATATGTCACACCCCAGTTGCCCTCACCAAGGACACCTGGTCACATGATAGAGAGGTTAAAGCATCACTGCTAATGGACCTTTCACAACTGAAGATTTGCCTTAGAATTTAGATTTGGCAGCAGTTACTGGCTGCAATATGCAGTGTTGGAGAGTAACTGAATACATGTATTCGGGATTACGTCTTCAGAATACAAAATATGACTGTATTTAGTCACAGTTACATTTTCAATGAGTGGTATTCAGAATACAGTTACTTTGGCCATTATAAGGGGTTACTTTTACAATCTTTCTCATATGAATTTCTGGGCTTTTTTAACTGAAATTCTAATATTTCTGTGAGATGATCTTGTGCATTAACAAAATGTATAATGTTTCAGTTCATCCTATAAAGTTAAGTTGTAGGTTTTTTGCTGACATCGCCTGTGGGTCTTACAAACTGAAATAGCAGCTTGATTTTCCCACTTGATAAAATGTAAAACAGCGCTTATGTAATCCAAGTATTTAGAATACGGTACTTAGATAGAGTAATGTAACGGAATACGTTACAAATTACATTTTAGGGCATGTATTCTGTATTCTGTAACTGATTACATTTTAAAAGTATTCTTCCCAACACTGGCAATATGGTAAAGTGCATTGTGGGAAATGTGGACTAGCTGCTCATAACCTTGTAAACAGTAACACTGTAGATATGACCACCACTTTGAGATTAGTCACAAAGGGTCAGATGCAGCTTCAACATTTTATGAAGAGAGTTCAAAGTCTAAACTCGTTTACATTTTGGTTTTGATGCACATCGTAAACTAACTTAGAGAAGAGAAGGCCCCCAGAGCCCAGCCATGAGAAATAAAAATGTAACCATATGGCAGGATTACCTGAGAAAAGGCAAAAGACTGTAGTGAGAATGACAGGGCCTTTTGTGAATGACATGTCTGCGTCAACCTTCAAAAAAAGATAAGCCTTTGGAGACAGGAATTAAAATGATTTTATATTAATGGAGGCAAAAACTGAAATCTAGTTCCTACTTTTGCATTCAAGATGGTGATTAACTGTTTGCACAAGTTTACCATGAACAAGGGGGCTGCATATTTGGAACAGGATTGATGATGGCCTCAAGGTGTTGCCCTCTATCTCCAACTTCAAAAGACAACTAAAAAATAATTTCCTACTAACCTATATTAATATAAAACTGATGTTTCCTCATGGACTACTGGGATGTATGTGTATGATTGTATGTGTATGTAATGTTATGTATGTATGTTATGTGTTTTGGTGCGCTTTGCGCGCATTTATTCATCACCATCTGGTTACAGGTGGTAACTGTGTATACCATTGTCTGTACCACTACCCTTTCATGAACCATGGGCCGCCACCTATAAGCTTTCATAGCTTCCTTGGGGGACCCATTCACTCTACACAATTGATTATGTAGCCCTACTGGATTATTGTAATGTTTGAAGTAGTATTGTGAATAAACTCAACTCAACTCAAGGTAGTCTTACCACACTGTACTTTATATAAATCTGCATGGAAAGTGGGCAGTAAGAGGTAAGAGGTAAGAACTTGACGATGTTCCTTATTACTACTTGTAAAATAACAAAGGTAATTTTAAATCATGATTTTTAAACCAGCTCCAAAATGTGTAATTTGTAAAAGTACTCACTCAAACATTCTCACTAACACATCTGTTATTAGCTTACATTGCCTTCAGTGTTATGAATGTGATGACTGAAGCCAACATGAGCAGAAACGAACTTCCCCTTATGTAAAACAGTACGTGCCTTAAGAGGCGTTGACACAAGGGTAACCAAGACCTCTTCATATCTTACAAGTCTAATGCTATTTTTCTAGTTTGTTTGCATTTTTAACATGTTATACTGGTTTGCTGAACCATCAAGAGTAATACTTGTTATTTCAGCCAAATGCAAACATAAAATAAGTTAAGAAATAAATATAATCTCTATGCATGAACATACTTTGTTCACCAAAACAGACACAAAAATCCAGACATCTTGCATGATGCTATATCCATATCACAAACACCAACATTTTAAAAAGATTTACAAAGTAGCAGAACACCAGTCATGCATTTCCTATATTAGCACTATGCAAATAACTACTGAATTGGGAGACTTGTGATATTTCAGCATCATCAGCTCTAGCGGCAGCAGTGCAGTGAAGTGTAGTGATGTGGTCACATGTTCATGTAAGTTAAGAAGACGGGAAACTGCTTCTAGCTCATATAGTGTCTGAGTAGGGTGAGACTATTACACTCTCACAAGTACACAATTTCATATTGTTTTTCACTTTGACATTCTTTTAGACACACTCTCACACATAGGCCTGCAGTGCTATACTGTGCAACAGTTTTAGGCATGATGGAAAGAACACAGTTAACTGAGGATGCTTGCAAAATGACATGAAGAAGTTTATACAAACACTGTCATTGGTCAGCCAGAGTAAAGTTTAGCCTTGTTCTCTTTCATTAGTCAGCATTACCATGCACTCATCTGTATGCAAATCAGTTATCATTCTATATATTATACTCAGGAGAGTCTAGAGAAGCTGTCACATTCCTATCTTTCAAAAAAGAGGAATGAATATACCAGTTTCATTTTGTACATGATTTTGTTGTTTTTAAATAACTAATTGACTAAAGAAGTAAAATATTGCACTTACTTGTGTTTCCTGAGAGGAAGAGAGAGAGAGCCGATCTGTCTCGGGAACTTCTTAAGCTAGTGGTGAAAATGTATACGTGTGTGTGTGAGAGAGAGGGGGGGGGGCTTTTAGAACTGATACAGAGACTTCTCTTTTTGTCTTATCTGTGGTCATTGTGAAGTGAGGCCTTTCTACAGAAGAGCAGCTCCCTCCTTCCCTCACTCACTCCCTCACTTATTCTCCAGACTCCCCACTGTACTTACTGTACATCTTACATCTTACTAGCTGGACATTCAAATAGGTTCACAAGTTTATTTTATTTAAAATGATTACATTCCAATTCCAAAAATGTACTTTATTTATTTATTTACATTTATGAAGAAGAACATCAACGTGCCAGGCTACTCTGACACTGATCTGACATCATCATCTTCTTGTCCTGAGTGTGAGACTGTGGTTGTCTCAGTTTGCTGGTTGTTATGGTGATGGGCTAAAGTGGTCACTTCTTGTTTTCTGCCTGGAAACTGTTAGAATGTGTGATGGCGGTTGGGCAGCTTTTCTCCATCTCTTTGCAGGTTCTGCTCCTCTCCCCTTGGAGTCCTCCCCATTCCAGTGTTCTCCAGACACAAATGTAACTCTCATTGAAAAATTAATGTTCCTTAGTATTTGTGTCTTTCTTCAGTCTTCTTTATGCATCATATTTCTGCTCTGTTTTCTGTTTCTGTGTGTACATTCGGACACACTCTCTTTCACACACACACACACACACACACGCACACACACACACACACACAGACACGCATACACACACACACTTCCCATTTCCCAGCGCCAGGCTTCCAAAGGCTGGCTGGCTGGCTGTCCAAAGGCCACTTCCACTGTAAAAACACAGAGCTGCCAACAGCACCTCTGCACATAATAGCACTTCAATGAGGTGCATAATAGCAAAACAATGATAGCAGGGGATAAAAACTACATTAATATTAATGCATTAACAATTAACTACAGTGATTATTACTGCCTGTGGTAATAATAGTAAGAGTAATAATATACTAGTAAGAGTAATAATGACACCTGTTTTCACCTCCAGTGCTCAAATTCAATTGTTTCCCTATGGAACGGCCTGGTGTTTATAAAAGCTCATACTTGATACATCATAGCTTTTTGTGTGAGGTTGGTGCCCTATGTCGTGACATAGGTGCCCTTTTTTTATTCTCGCCCCTGCCCTTCAAGATGTCTGAGCGTGCCACTGCACACACACACACATGCACACACACATGCACACACACACACACACACATAGCAATTTGTACCAGTAGAATAGGATAAGTTCCCAGAGTGACTATCTCTCCTTCTCAACAAACCCAACCCAAGTACAATATTTTAAGCTTAAGACTACAATGTGAAATTACATTTGTCTTGTGCCCCACTGTGTGACTGCATAAATGACCTCATGGTCAGCCTTTTTCACGCTAGAGTTGACATTGCTAAAGTATCAGTAAATGTTTATCCAGTAAATATTCTCAGTGTTTCAGTGAAAATGTATTCAGTAACTCATTTTAAAAGGCTGATGTTTTTGACACGGTCTGTGAAATGGGAATGTTGTGTGATTTTGAGAACAAAGCCTGATAATAATGATAATTTCATTTTTGTTGTTTTTTTATTTAGGACAGCACACATTCATATACATTTCTGTAAAATGTGCCAGTGTTAGCCAGCCGGCTAATTTATCATCTGTAGTCCTTTGGCTAGATGTTATGAGGACCATCAATTGACTTGGTCAGTTGTTCTTAGATGCTCATAAAAACACAAAACAAAGAAGCAAAAACAAAACACATTAAGGAGACAACAGCAACTCAGGACAGGCCATCACTCATGGAGATAAAAACAGAAAAAACATATACAACCATCATCACTTAGCATTTAAAAAAGGACCCAAAGCTGGCATATTTGCCTGTATAAA
This sequence comes from Alosa pseudoharengus, assembly GCF_046254945.1. Taxonomy (NCBI): domain Eukaryota; kingdom Metazoa; phylum Chordata; class Actinopteri; order Clupeiformes; family Clupeidae; genus Alosa; species Alosa pseudoharengus. Next base: position 35,002,420 of record NW_027468564.1, on the reverse strand, counting down.
GGATTGTCCTCTACACTTCTCTTCACAGCATGTCCTCCATCAGTTGGTGTGTCCATGGTCGTTTTTTTCTAGCTCCTCCCAGCTGCCTCTGACAGATCGCGTGGACAGTTGCAATCAATTATTTAGTAAATAAATATGAATTACTACTACAAATAAAAATATGATGAGACTAGTTTTTTCCCCATAGACAGTAAAAGAAAAAAGAGTTTTCCCCTGTATTCCCCATAGACATTAAAAGTATTCCTATGCCGATGGAATGAGCACTTCCGAATTAACACGCATTTGACATCACTCATCTCTCGTCTCTGAAAGACTAACTTCTACTGTAATTCGAGTGCACAGCAAGCCTCGAAGATTAGACACAAATGTTCTTGTAGCCAAGGAAGAGCCTTTTCCAATGACATGCAAATGTACCATAAGAACCCTACAAAACACTTTACCCGGACACATATTTTACCTTTTTTTAACTCAAAACGCATACTGACAATAAAAATCTTACTACACAAGAACCTCTTTGGGAAGAAGCATAACCTTAGTGTCAAATGAAAGCTAACCCGTTCTTGTTCGCATCTACAATGTATGGCAGTGACTGTATCATATAATTAAAGAAGCGTTATTTCACATGAATCTACTGTGCATAAAAGTTTTCCACAAAGGACACTGAGCAAAACACATGGGTATGCCCACACAAATAAATTTGTGAAAAATTCATATTTTAGTCTATAGTGATCTACTTTAAGTTATAGCTTCACAAGACCTGGTTCCAGGCCTCAGTTGTGTTTCAAAATTATCGAGATGACTCAAGCCTCTGTAACTCTCGATCTCCAAAATATAGATAAATATTTTGGAGATCGAGGGGTAGTGTGATGTTTCATTGGATTAGATACATTCAAATATTATGCATAATTTTGATATATATATGTATTAACATTTAATCCAATGAAACATCAAACTACCCCTAAATCTCAAAAAGAAATGGGACACTCTGAGACTAACAGGAACACACAAAATGGAGGGGTAGGGGGAAAGGAAGGTAGTATTGGATTCAGTGTTAATCATTTGTTTTCCTTGACAGCCAGGTAATATACAATATACATTTTAGCTTTGTTCCTTAGGTTTACTTTTTGTTTTTATTTCCAAGATTATATAAAGAAGGACTATTGTATCCTCTCAAATGGCCACACTGTTGTCCACATTTTTGGGGTTCAAATAAGTGTAGGGAGGCTCCAGCGTCTCGTTCCGCTCCTCAATTTGTTCCGACAACTTCTTCAGATTCTTCTGAAAATCTTCAATGTGTTTGCAAGGAACTTTCTCATCAAACAGCTCTTCTGGGAAATATCCAAGACGGTACTGCAGAGAGTGAGATAACTATGTATATTGACATTGAAAACAACAGACTCAAATAGCCAAAGTGAAGTTTTTGTTTTGTTTTAAAGAGTACATTTTATTTATAGTTACCGTACATGTATTGGGTGAGCAACCCCCAAACCTGGGTTTTTCTTATACAAACTATTTTGCAATTTACATATATTCTTCATATAACTTAATCACTTGGCACGTCTGAGGGCAGTAGTACATCAATAATAATAATAACTACAATATGAATAATGTCAGATCAAAGCCATTTAGATTTTGTGTTATATTACTGTTTTTTATTTTGTTTTATCTTTAATGGTAATCTTAAAACATGTGTCTTTGTGATGCACAAACTCACATGGTCTGTTGACTTTGTGCTTAGCAGTTTCAGGACAGCCATCCCATTCACCGTTGTGCTCATACTAGGTATGGTCTCCAGGATGGTGGCCATCGTAGTCTGGCCTTTCTGTTTGGGAGGGGGCATTCTGAGGGCAGTGGGATAGTTGGGCATCCAGCCGCCATACTCAAACTGGGGGTATTTAGATACAAAGTAAAAGAACTGTGTCATACATTTGACCATGTTGTTATAGCACCCCTCAGCCGCTGTGCTCCTCCAAGAAGTGTTGTCTGGCACTGCCACCCCGACATCCACAGCAATCCAGACTATTTTCATCTGTAGTCCCCCAATGATGGAGCAATCTGCCAAGTGCAACCAGAGCAGGAGGCATCCTCCACCCCTAGCCCTTCTGACAACCTAACACACCTGAGACATACCTCTTGAATTTCCCCTTGGGTATCTATCTATCTATCTATCTATCTATCTATCTATCTATCACCTGAGACATACCTCCCCTAGCCCTTCTGACAACCTAACACACCTGAGAGATACCTCCACCCCTAGCCCTTCTGACAACCTAACACACCTGAGAGATACCTCCCTTTTCTACCATTTTCTCCTCCTACCACACAATGTATCCACACCTAGCCCTCTATGGTACGCATTATGATCTGAATGGGGGAAAAAATGTTTGTAATGTTTTTCCTGCTTAAAAATAGTCTCTTAAACAAAATTAGTGAAGATTTTTAAAAATATATATTTTATTTTATTTTTATAAAACCGTTGCCTGTAGGCAACATTGTACCATAATGGAAAACATTAAACTATGCATGTTTTCTTAAGCAAAATAATAAGGCATATTTGTTTATAACATATTTTTATTTAACCAAATACATAGAAAACAGAATTATGTAGTTTTTACCCCATAATATTAGTTCATTTTTGCAAAAAAGTAAAACAAAATATCGTATCATATTCCCCCATTGCCCACAGGCAACATTGTACCATTGTGGAACCCTATTATAACCAAATCATAATATCTTCAAATCCTCATGTAGATTATTTTAAATGACTGTTTATTAAAATTAAAGTAAAATTCATTACAACAAGTAAAAAATTCCCTACATTCCCTAAATTATATCACGTATGGCCTATTGTGATTCCATAACGGTACAATGTTGCCTGTGGGCAACATGCAGATTTTTGCTATTTTTTAAAATATACACCGTACCATAGAGGGTAATTGAATTGACATTGCAGTAGTAATTCCTAGGGCCCTATTGGTCAGTCTGATCGGTACGGTCTAAAGCGCATGGTTTAAGCACATTTAGGGTGTGTCCAGTCCAATATTGCTATTATGACAGCATAATAAGTTAGCCAGACACCAGGCACTTTTCCCAAAAGAGTTGTTCTTATGTTTCTTAATTAGTCATGAGTGTGTTTTGGGTGCAACATCCATTAACATCCATCTGTCATTCTCTTTAAAGGACCCCTAAAGAGTTTTTTTTTTACCTTAACATAATGTTTCCAAAGTCATTTTGATGGCACATAAACTCTCAATAGGGCGGGCGCCACTTCTGTCGCACTCTGAGCAGGTCTTATTGCTTGTAACAGCCATAGTATTCCAGATATTGATATTTAATTTAGCTTATATAGTATATTTAGTATTTAGCATTTTAGTATCATGTTTATCTTCTACTGTCTCTATTGTACAGTTGAGTTTTTTTAATATGTATACTACTTTTTCTGCTGTAAGTGCATGTTGTGTGTGAGGTCTGTATGCTACTGAGACCTTGAATTTCCCCTTGGGGATCAATAAAGTATCTATCTATCTATCTATCTATCTATCTAAGTGATATGTGAAAATAATGTTTTTTTTCTTTGTTTTCATAAAAGCATGAAACTTGGTACAGTTTGGGGCCCTGAACATTTTCAGAAATGGAGCCATCGCAAAAACGCCTCGTGGCGGCCATTTTACTTTCCGCCATAACCTTGTAACAGCCATAGGAAGTTGCTGTTCGGGTATGAATACTTCCCCACCTCCGAAATCAAAATGGAAAAGAGCTGCTATAGAGCTGTGTGCGACAAACATTTGAAAAACTGCCTTGTGCCACACCTGCATGGACTGCAGCCAAACACACTCACCTGCACTCAGTTTGTTTTATTGCTGTTTATGTCTTGTGTATGTAGGTGTATGTATGTCTTTATACTGGGAGATTTTAACTGTGATTGGGTTAATGGAACAGACCACCACCACCCCCGCATTCCCTATAATGGTTTAGCCCAGACCTAATTGGGTAATTGCCTAGCCTATTTAAAGGCAGGCTTATTTCACACAGGAGAGAGACACAATAGACTGGAGATGCAGGAGAAACAGGAGGACATATGGGAGTGCCAGAGATCCAGGGCCAGGGAAGTTAAATGTTTGTTTGTTTTCAGTTTGTTAACCCTTGCTTGTTGTGAGGCAAGAGGAGAGTACTAGTGATGGCGAACTGAAGCTTTCTGAACCAGTGAAGCTTCCAATCCAATTGTATCGAAAAAAGGTTCAGTACTCGAAGCTTCAGAACTCTATGAGGACCTCTGCTGGTGAAAGTTAAGGATAGCATTGTGTCACGAAGTGTTTCAGACATTAGCCATGAATGTCTTTGAGTCGAAGATGAATAAATGTTGAGCATGAATTAATGGATAAATAAATAATGTCATAAATAGGCCTAACTAAGCCTATTTTGTACCCTGCATAAATACAAATGTAATTGCCTTCTCTACAAAAATAATAAAGGTAGTATTTTGGCTGTGAACATTTCTTGTATTTGTAAACAAAATACATCAATTTAGAAGGGAGATGAATAAAGAATGGGCATGCACATTGCACAAACATTTCTGTGATTACGTTGAGTACATAGACTATGATTGAGTACGTAGACCAATTGTAAACTGGGTTGTGTTGTAACTGTGCGATTTAGTCCTGCACACGCCTGGACTCGAACCCGCGAAACAGACGCACCTTAGAACGGGAGTCGAGCGTGCTGATAATTGAGCTAAAAGCCCAGCCTATAAGCTTTCGTGTCAGCAGCATTATTGACTCTGTTGGCTCTCCTTCTTCAACAACCCACAACGGCGCCCCCCGTGTCGCGCAACTTTAATGCTTTGAATTACATTTCGAAGCAGTCACGTGGGTGTGTGTGAAACGAAGCTTCGGACGTCACTGATCACGTGATTATCACAAAACGAATCAAGCGCCGATACAAAGCTTCACTCCAAATTGGTTCATATCTTCGATACACGCTTCGAAGCAGGGGGTTCACGGGTAACATCACTAGAGAGTACGTCCAAAGTTGCAAGGTCGCCTTGCTTGGACAGGGAGCCTAGAAAGGTTAGGTTCCTGGTGCCTAGTTTAATGGCACGGTACATGTTTGTTTGTCCACTGAAGATCCCCGGATTTCATGTTTGGACTCTAAATTATGCTTCCTGGATCTGCCTGCTTGTCTATGGACTAAATAAATTATTGTTATTACATTTTTGTATGGAACTGCTGTCTCCTGCCTTCCCTCAACACCACCTAATCCAGTGGAGCACCTCCCTAAACGTGGGGTGGTCGCCTCGGTCCCTCACAAAGCTGCTACAGGAATTCAGAACTTTGGGAATTCTATAGACTGCTGTCGGTGCATTCCGTCTTTATTGTATCAGAGTTATGTTTACATTTTGTCGCAAAAGACGCATATTTAGTTTATTTATTATTGCGCCTCTCTGCTGTAGGGGGACCCCGAGAGCAAATCTTCTTTGGTGATCCTTTAAGATCAAAGAGTGCAACATCAAACAGCATGTTGTTATTTTGCAAGGACAAAACAGTATTACACTTAGTTATTTATGTTGACTATTGATTGACATTAGATTGACATACATTTACTGTACTTACCCCAATAATATTCGAATGACTGAATTTAAATCCTAAGGATATTTATTCAAACAGACGAGTCGTTACAGTGACAAAATATGGCATATAAGTCAGATTCATAAATAATTACTGTGTATCTTAAAGATGGATTTGGCTTCTGTGCTTGCTCTACAGATTGTGGATGTTTCACAAAATGTATGGAAACAAAGGTTTAATTTCTGCTTATAGAGAAAACAACTAATAATGGTCTGTCATTACTTCTTTAGAGGGATGCTTTCTGAGTGGAGTAATGTTGTTGATGGACCACTTAGATTCACAGACCTTGATAAGAAATTACCTGTCCATTGCTGACAGCAGCATGTTGGGCCGATACAGTGAAGATCACCATGGTAACAAACTTGATGAGATCAGCCACTGTCTGAAAAGAGTCAGGTATTCCTAAGGGAAAGAAAGGCAGACATGTAAATTAATAAACAGTAAGGTTAAAGCAGCACTATAGACAATTTGCTCACGGGGTCCCCTTACAGTTGAGAAGCACAATATTATTGTTCCTACCCAAACACAGAAGGTCGGTAATTGCCTACAGAGGGCCGTCATGAGGTTATGTGCCATCAAAATTGTTTTGGAAAAGTTATGCTAAGGTAAAACATCTCTTAAGGGTGAAATCTGGCGAGTTTTCACATAGATTTCCATTTCTCGAGGTCACGAGTACTGTCAGTACGGAAAACAACTAAAACAATCGGTTTACCTTTCTCGAGTTGCTACAGCCAGCAGCTAACGCAGCCAGGCAGCTACAGCACTTTCTGGGGGCATGTACATGGGAGCTCACAGACATGCCCATAGAGTAAATATAATATAATAGTTCTTTTGGCATCTTCTAATAAATGTATAAACATAAACAAATGCAATCGCTGACAGCACATTTAAATAATCCATATTTTTTATATGTATGTATTCATTCATTTTAAAACAAGCTACAGATATCAACAGATGTGAAGAAAGAATAATTTCATAACGCTATGCTTTGCCCATATATCCTGTAAAGTTTGAATTAAAACCAGCAAGCATCAGTCTGGCTGTCTTGTAATACCACCATTTACCACATGTGAATGTCTGACAGCAATCATTTGACATGTGTCCAACCAAGGATATTATTCCTACACACACCTGTTTCTTCTATTCCCAAGAATCCCTTGGAGAAAATCTCACTGATCCAGCTCTGCAGTTCTGTGTCCTCCTGCACAACCGCATCAGATCTGTAGTAATGTTGCAAGACTCCTTCAACATACCTGCAAATGACAACACACACACACACACACACACACACACAAAGAGACAGTAGAATGTGTGATTTGTGTGTACAATCTGTAAATGTACAGTATGTAACCTTTCCAACGGTAAACTTATGTAACCATGGCTCAGGGAGGTTTTCACGACACAGCTGGGGAGCATACCTATGTCCCCAGGGTCCTATGTTCCCTAGTTTAATATTATGCTAACACACAGTGGCTAAATGTCTCACAGACGGATGTGTGTTACTGTTAATTTTGTGAGGGCTTAGGGCTGTGAAATTGTAAAGTGCATGAAGACTCACTCGCACCCTTTCTGTGCCCTTTCTAGTCAGCATTTATATTGATTTATACCCAATGGAATTACCAACAATTCCTAATGTTGTGACATGAAACGCAGGGTTACCCAAAGGGAGGCTGGAAGTTTGACAAAAACATCATAAACCTGTCATCACCTGTCATAAAACGGAAATGGAATCATCTTAGCAACATGCTATTGGTGTTGTCAATTTAACCTGTCACAGGTGATATGTCAACATTCCTGTTATTGCCATTTTGACCCTTACAGCCTCTCAAACTCAGATATCAGTTTAAGTCTTTGTGGGTTCAGGGCAGAGGGGGGCATTCAGCCATTAACCCTTCTATTATGTTCAGAACAAGACACATCTTAAATTTAAATATTTCAGTATTGTCCAGGCTTTCTTACAAAGAGTCACAACAACTAGGTTAAGTGCCTTGCTCAAGGGTACAACGGTGGAAGCCAGAAATTTAACCCACAACTTTTCTGACAAATGCATGCTAGCAGCTACTTAATCACTACGCTATGACTGCACCACTACGCTACCACTACACACTATTTGTCATGAGTGTGATGGTCTCTATGAAGAACAACATCTTTAGTGTTCTGTGTCAAATAAAATACTTACACGTAAAAACACACTTACACTTATAAATAAAATACTGTTTTTTGTTCTTCATTTGTCTGACAAAATTAGCACAAATCTAAAAGAAAACTTCACTGGCATAGACTGTAAATATGCCTGTGCACTATCTGATTTTTTTTTCTTTGTATGCAGACTTATTGGAAGGATCTAATTATTATGGATTTGATATGAAATCCAGCAGTGAAATGAACACAAAGAACACAAACCCCTTGTGTGATTTATAGAGCTGGGGAACATACTGTAGGACCCTGGGATCATAGCACCTTAGGAACATAGGACCCTCTAACTGGGGGACATACAGTAGGACCCTTTTTCATGTTCCCATTATCTACCATATTAATCTGGGGGATATAGGACCCTGGGAGTATAGGGCCGTAGGGACATAGGACCCTTGTAACATAGGGATGACCCCCATAGGGAGCTACCAGCTTCCTGCTTCCTCTCTCAACATCACTCCCATCCGGGTCAGGACACCAATGTAATCTGCATTGTGTTGACCACGTGGCTCAGTCCTACACATAACCAGACTCAGACCTGCAATTTATAGCACCTCAGATTGGGAGTTGAGAGCGCTAACAAGTGAGCTAAACCCCATGATGCTAGCATCGCTTTCTACCACGTCTTTGAAGGTGTCAGGTGGTTTACACAATGTACATAACGCACAGCCACATACCAGCTGGCAACCATTACACGTACTTGTAGATGATGTTCCACAGTTCCATGCCATCATCTCTGTAGTAGTAGTTGGGGACGTCCTCCAGGCCTCTCTCAGAGATGTTGTCAGGCAGACAGAGGGAGCTGTAGGTCAGGGATTCTGATGCACGCCTCAGGAACCTACCCAAGGCCAAAACACCAATGCCTGCATACTAGGATTGTACATTATAATCAGAAATAAAGTTGAATAATAGTGATGCCACAAATGAAATGGCATTAAACAACTAAATGTGTGATTATACAAAGGACAAAATTGTCCCCAATGAAGGTGCAAACACATGGTACATCTCTACAAAACTATTAACAAACAGTATATTTGTACTATGTTGTATGTTTATTGTTTACCTTTGCAAAGAATCCTCTCTCCGAAATCAGCAGATTCCGTGCCATGATATTGATCTGGAGTGTCCAATGAGTGTGGGGAATGAGGAGCTACAATTAAAGACAAAATGAACAGCTGGTCATTGCATGGTATATTGATGTTCCATAAGGTCACATTAAAACAATTTGGCAACAACTTGTGCTGGAAAGCAGTTCAGCATATCCAAATGTTTAACGAGTCTTGAATGTTTTCTCTTTTTGCGATGTCTAGTGATCAAGTTGTGTGGAGGACCAAAAATGACTCAAGTGAAAATCAACTAGATGTACCGCAGAGCGGTACAAAATATGACCGCCGCCCAGTCCAGCACATTTTTTCCAGAAAAATAAGTCACGCTTGTCAAATTGTGTTCATTTCCTACTTTGTTTCTTTTTTGTGTGTTTGTAATTGAGTGTCTGCAGAGTGTGTGGTTGTTTTTGTGTATATGTGTTTTGTGTGTGTTTTTTTTGTGTGTGAGTGTATGTGTGTGTGTGCGTGTGTTTGTGTATGTAGGTGTGTTTGTATGTGTGTGTATGTGTGTGTGTGTGTGTGTGTGTGTGTGTGTGTGTGTGTGCGCATGTGTGTGTGTCTTTATGTATGTGTACATAAATAAAGCAAATCAGGGAACCACCTTCTCTTTGCGATAAGTGCCATGGGATCTTTAACAACCATAGTGAGTCAGGACCTCAATTTAACATTCATGCAAAGGAAAACATCTCCTGCAGTACATTGTCCCTGTCACTACAATAGGACATTGGGATTGATATTTGTTTGGTGGCTTTTGGCCACAGGGAAGAGTGCCACGTACTGACCAGCCACCAACACCGCTTCCAGCAGGAACCTACTCTTCAAAGGAGGTTTCTTATCCAAGTACTAACTAAGCCTGCTTAGCTTCAGTAATTCAGCAAAGTTAGGGTATCTGCTGGTCTGGCTGCTGGCTAAAAACAAAAGGTGAAAGGCATATAGGATTCTAACTGTCTCACTGAATTGCATTATGCACACTCAATTCTCACTGGTATCTGCTAGACAACAAGTACCAAAACATGATTAGTTCATAGATTTCACACGTAAAATACATTTTATACAACCCCACCATCTTGCCTGTTCATAATTCTGAGAAATTCTTGAATTGTGTACTTGTGTGCGTGTACGTGTTTATGTTTGTGTGTGTGTGTGTGTGCGTGCGTGCGTGCATGTGCTTGTGGGTGTGCCTGTGTGTGTGCATGTGCATGCATGCGTACATATGTCTACTGTGTGTGTATGTGTCATACGTATGATTTCTGTGAATGTATGTGTGTGTGTGGGTGTGTGAATATCTGTTTATGCACATGTGTGCATATGGAATGGGGTAACATGACCCCTGGAGGCAAACAAACGCAAAACGAAAAACAATGGTTCCATGCTATCCTTGTGGGGCTACATGTAAAAATGAGCTGTTGTAATTGCAGGTATCTGTGACCTAACATGGTCAAAACTGCACAAAATTGGAAGTGTAGGATCAATATGACACCCTCTGAATGCACGCCAAGTTTCGTGGAATTCCGTTCATGGGGGCCCATACAATAAATTAATTTATGTTACTGTACACCAACTGGCCTGCACACATATACACAAAAACAACTGCACACACTCAATTACAAACACAAACAAGGAACAGAGTAGGAAATGAACACAATTTGACAAACATGACTTATTTTTGTGGAAAAAATGTGCTGGACTGGGCGGCGGGCATATTTTGTACCGCTCTATGGTACATCTAGTTTATGCAGAAGTGGGACGAGCGTAATGTTTCATTCGCCCTTCAGGTCAGGACAAATGAAACAGCATGAGAGAGAATGAAACATATACTTTCTCCCGTATTTTTTTTGGCAAATTTGAAAACAGTCAGCTTACACTTCGAATCATAGCCTACTTCTTTCTCTTTCTTGCCATGGTGGAAATTAGAAAACAGAATAACGTTCCTGAACCCTTTTGTTTTGTTGCCAGCATAAAAAGTGTAGGCTTACCATCGGCCTATCCTTGTCATAAAATATTGGACATATCATTAGCATAGTTCATATTGAAAAAAGTTTAAACAATTTGAAACTCTAGCTTTCACCACTGCAGTCTTTATTAATGCCATCTAATCATAACGTTAGCGTGTGCAATCTGCACCATAGAACTGGCTTAAACAGGCGATATAGCGGGTATTTGAAGATTAAATGCAAACTGAAACTAAAAAACAGACCAGGCCTCTATTTGAGAGCGGCCTTTATTTATCCAAACCTATAGCAACACCAGGCGTGTAAAAGAGGCAGGCGTCTATTTGGGACTCAGCTTTTATTTTAAGTTTTACGGTAAAAGGCCATTTCTTGTATTGTTTTTTTTTTAAGGCCAGAAATGTGAATACCTAAAACAGTGGAGGCCTCATTTTGACAAAAGCCCCCCCCCCCATTAAACATTGGATTAGAGGGTCTCTGGTTTCAGCTGCTATTTGGTCTTGCCACCCTGCTGAGGGCTTAACTTAGACCCGGGCCTGTCTTGGACCACAGGAAAATATCTGAAATCTAAGATATTTGTCAAAGGAGAAATTATAATCTGCTTGTGTTTGATATCATTTTTAAAGTCTACATGTGAGAAATAAAGTATTTTCAGTTGTAGAACAGTAAATTTAATGCATATGATGTTTCTGTAACCTGGGATATTTGAGGCATTCTCGGATGGGATTTACTGTACCCATACCAGTGGCGGCTGGTGGTTCTAAAAATAATGGAGGAAGGAAGGTGCGCTTGATTGGTGTTGGTGGCAAATGTGAGGTTGTGATGGTGTTGGAGGCATATGTGAACAATAGAGTATGTAGGCCGCCTACCCAGACACGTTTAAAGCAGCAGTATGTACTACAGTATGTAGCATTTTAACTGGCAATGTTGTGCTATAAAAGCTGTGCTGACATTCTCAGGGGTGGTCTGACATAAGGAGCTAGGCTAGCATGCAGTAGCCAGAAAAGTTATGGGTTCAATTCTTGACTTCCACCATTGTGCATAAAATGCATTGTTTTATAAAACCATGTAACTATTTACTATTAAAAGATAGACCTTAAATGTGGTTATTTGTAACATGCTATTGTTTTAAAGCCAAATCGCTATAGTTTAAAGACAGGTTGTAATAGCTAAGTGGGAATTTACTCGAAAGGCAAATGTTATTGAAGACGTCATTAAAAGAATGCATCAATGCCGCTGGGGTCTGACGCCAACAGAGTTGTCCTAGTGATTCGGGGGTTTCCAGATGAATGCCATCTATATGTTAATTGTGCTAAGTTTAGATTTAAGAGAAGAACACAGATGCTTCCGGCCTCTTCTATTCTGCTCCTTGTCTGCCTGCACACTCTTCTGGAGGAGGCCTTGCTCTCTCTCTGGCCTCTCTCCCTCTCCTATGTTTGTTTTAATTATAGGCCAGGTCCATGTCAGATTCCATTCTTTCATACAAGCTGACGTCACAGACCACTCAAAATTAAAAAAGAAATACCTTGTAAAGGGGGTGCAGAGATGGGAGGTTCCGTAACGTTGCCATGGTGAAAACCTCAGCCAGCAGGTGAGTTCTCAGCAGGTGGAAGTCGAGCTCGTGCACGGTGAACTCTGCGGCTCGCACAAAGATCTTCGCCAGCAGCCAGTCATCCTCAGAGTCAGTGGGCAAGAAGATGGGGTTCTCAGGTCCAACCTTTTGCCTTAACTATGGAGAAATGACAAACATGTAGAACTGCTACACCAGTATGTATTCCTAATCTGCATAATATGTTAATTACCGACCATTTAATTTACCCAGTGTGCAACTGGCACGGAATCAAAACAAAGTTAGCCTACACCAGTTCAAAAGCGCTGATTGTCTTGGCAGAAGAACAAGAGCGAGACACTGTCAACAATGCTTTATATCAGCCCCCCCAAAAAACGGTGCACATCAATACTCCTAATTTTACTATTGATTCTTTTTTGATCATTTGCCATGAAATATTACCATGAATATATTACTTGTGCATTAATTGTGGAATATGAAATATAGCTCATGTAATATAAATGTGACAAAAATGGCCATTTTCCACGATGAAATTTGGCATGCAGGGTGTCAAATGAAAGCTCAGAGACTGTAGTTTCGGGATGTGGTGTAATATCTCACGGCAAATAATGTGTGGGCAATAGGCATTAAATCAAGTGCACAAATGGTAAAATATGAAATATAGGTAATGTAAAGTAAATCTATAAAATATGGCCATTTTCCACGACGAAATTTGGCATGCAGGGGGTCATATGAAAGCTCCGAGACTGTAGTTTCGGGATGTGGTGTAATATTTCACGGCAAATAATGTATGGGCCATAGGTATCAAATCTAGTGCATAAATTGTGGAATATGAAATATAGCTCATGTAAATTAAATCTATGAAATATGCCCATTTTCCACAACGAAATTGGCCATGCATGGTGTCAAATGAAAGCTCTGAGACTGTAGCATCGCGATGCGGTGTAATATTTCACGGCAAATGATGTGTGAGCAATAGGTATCAAATAGCTCATGTAATATAAATGTAAGAAAAATGGCCATTTTCCACGACGAAATTTGGCATGCAGGGTGTCAAATGAAAGCTCAGAGACTGTAGTTTCGGGATGTGGTGTAATATTTCACGGCAAATGATGTATGGGCCATAGGTATCAAATCTAGTGCATAAATTGTGGAATATGAAATATAGCTCATGTAATTTAAATGTAAGAAAAATGGCCATTTTCCACAATGGAATTTGGCATGCAAGGTGTCATATGAAAGCTCAGAGACTGTAGTTTCGGGATGTGGTGTAATATTTCACGGCAAATAATGTATGGGCCATAGGTATCAAATCTAGTGCATAAATTGTGGAATATGAAATATAGCTCATGTAATTTAAATGTAAGAAAAATGGCCATTTTCCACGATGGAATTTGGCATGCAAGGTGTCATATGAAAGCTCAGAGACTGTAGTTTCGGGATGTGGTGTAATATTTCACGGCAAATAATGTATGGGCCATAGGTATCAAATCTAGTGCAATCTAGAAACAGAAAAGCTTCCAAATCTGCCCCCCTCCCAAACAAGTGCAATATGAACCGATCTATTTGACTGAAAGCATGTTGTATCATTTACTTAAAGATTGGTCGACAATGGAGTCACCAGAAAAAAAGGCTTTTATTCGTCTGTGAGGAGTAGCCTACATGTTCGTCTGCTACTAGGCAAATGCCAGTGTCATCGCGTATAAGCACTGCCCCCTGTCGGTAGAAAATTGCAATATTTAAGGTGGAATGGAAACTTGACTGAGAAAACAGCGTCGCTGTCAAACCTGTCCCTGGGATAAGTAACTTTGCGCCGATATGAAAAAGGAACTACGTTACGTTACCAAATTTTCAGTAGTAGCGCGTTACACTACTTTTTACTCGAAAAAGTAGTTACATTACTGTAACGCGTTACACACAACACTGTTTGTAGTATACCACCAACAACTGTACAGGAGTGTGTAATACCATGAACGTCATGGAGTCTTACCAGAGACTTTCTAATGAGGAGACACAGCACTCAAAAAATCCTCCATAGAAATGCATGGGGTTAGTTTGTTGTCTACACATATCCCACCTCTTCCTCGGCAAAACGTCGACATGTGAATACATTGAGCTAATCATGTGGTGTGATGTGAATACATTGAGCCAATCATATGATATGTTGTGAAGACATCGTGCCAATCATGTGTTGTGAACTTCGCCGCTGGAGCAAGATCGGTGTTGTGAAGCCTTGCGCACGCGCATTTCTGCCGAATAGGATGCCCGATGAGTACCCAAAAAGTGTTGCAATATGGCCGCCGAGTGGAGGGACTTGCCTAAAAGGACTTTGGTCTTAACTATGCTTTTCACTAGCCTAAAACCATTGAATGCTATTTACTTTCACGTGTTTCTTAAAGTGACAGGCACTCAATACACACTACACACCACATGATATGCCTGTAATAGATTAAAAATCAATATGAAGTGTTCAAATTGCTAAATATTTTTACCTACTTGTCTTGTAATAACGCACATCATAAAATACTATAAATCATTGACAAAATATATAATCTTTATATGAATTCCAAAATAAATGAAATACAAACATATGACATTTAGCCATAATCTTCTATGTGTGTTTGTGTGTGTGTGTGTGTGTGTGGGGGGGGGGGGGGTATAGCAGAATTTAGGATGTTCTCCAGAATTCAATTTCTATCTAGCCTATTCCATGTTTCCATTATCTACCTCCAAAACAAATGTTCGAATGCACAAACTGGAAATACTAGAACACTTTCTAATGGTGTGTTAAATTATCAGGAGAGAGACTACAGCATTTTACTTATTTTTTTTTTTTTCCAAAAGGGAAATGCGAATATAGTTTACAAAGCCGAGTGATTATTTTATTATTACTATGCAGTGTCTTACTGTGTTTAAAAAACAGCAATAAATAACCTTTAAATATCAAAACCTCCGAAGAATGTGTTTGTGTGATTTTATACATTAGTACTGTTGGCGATCAGCAAAATGATCGTAATAATCGTGAAAACATGATTATTCTTCAGACAATTATCGTACCAACAAAATCTGTAATCGTGACATCCCTAAACTGCTCCAAATGTGCAGGTTGGTGCTATGCATGACAGCCTCCGCCACTGATGTATGTGTAAAGCATGAAATTGAAAAGCTCTTTGGCAAAGGCACTATACAAATGCAGTCCTTTTACCCATGCTGTCTCTGCATTTATATCCACAACTATTGAATATTCCACAATTTATGTTGGATTCCATCAAGCACTTCTGTTGCATATCTTAATATGTTTATCCAGATATGTATGATTGGTCCACACCCCTCCCCAAACCCCGCCCCTAATGTTCCCCAGTAGAAAAAAGCCAACCAGAAGCCAGAAACCCCAGACCAGAGCACCCAGCTCAGAAGGGGGACCACTTCCTCGAGTCTGGCCAGGTAGAGAGGAAGGAAACTAAGATCTAGGACTTACCACTCGACTATCCCCCTTCTACAACTGTCACTCGATTAGTTCTTATTGCTGTATTAAGACCTCACTATTTTCCCTCAAATTTAAAAACTTGATTGGCATTTGCCATTGTGGTGCACATACTGTACTATACTTCCTTTTGTTCAGGTGTGTTTACCTGTATGGCGATGGGCAGCATCTTGTTCTCATGGTTGAGGTGGAGCAGCACCAGAGGAGCAGTGAGAAAAAACAGCTGTTTGTTTCTCACCGCTTTTCCTATGAGTCCGTCCAACATCTTGTAGTCACAGAGGAAGACATTCCCTTTCTGGATGGATTAGATGTGGTTGAAGGTAAACAACAAATGGACTGATAGGTGTCTTGAAATGATCTTTAAAAATGAAATGTATCATTATTATTGTTATTGTTATTATTATTATTTACAATCATGAATTTGATAGCCAATAGCACACATTCAATCAGAAAATGTATGTCTACTGTATTTTACAGTAAGTTATTTCAGACAGCAGTATCTGTTAATTGAATGAGTGTAAAAGTGAATAAAAGTGAATCCATTGATGACTTCCACTGCTAGACTGTTGAATGACTGTAATGCCTACTTTTATTTCCAGTGCTAAGGTGCTTTTTCCAAGAAGGCCTTTGACCATCTCCTCTGTGACAGGGAAGTTCCCGGGCAGTTTTGAGCAGCGCTTGATCATCATGGGGTTGATGCCATTCAGGAACTGGTAGCCAAAGAACTCGTCCTTATCCCAGTGCTCTCTAACATATTCTGCAAATGATGGCAAATCAGAATATATGCTCAAATATAAAGGTCAGTCGATACTTTGTTTTAAAATACAGAAATTGTGAACAGCTCTTTAATGATGAGCTCTTGTTTAAGATGAGTACCCAAGGTTTTGTTTTCAATTTCGTAAAGGAGTGCATCTAGTTCTTCCATGTTTTGCCAGAATCTTCTGCTCTGAGCTAATCCTTTTAGCTGCATATCAGCTAACCTAAACAGAAAGA
This sequence comes from Alosa pseudoharengus, assembly GCF_046254945.1. Classification (NCBI taxonomy): domain Eukaryota; kingdom Metazoa; phylum Chordata; class Actinopteri; order Clupeiformes; family Clupeidae; genus Alosa; species Alosa pseudoharengus. The sequence continues at coordinate 34,985,501 of NW_027468564.1, read as the reverse complement.
ATTGGTAGACAGTCCATTAATAAAAATAAAAGGTAAAATACTGGTAGGTAAACATTAAAAAAGCCAAACATATGCCGGTTTTTATTCTGGAACCTTTTCCACTTACTGCTTTTTTTCTGTGTACCAAGCCTCCATTTCCTTTGTAGAAGAGAACTGGAGTTCAGCAGGCAGAGCATATGGAGAATCAAAATTGATAATGTGGGGCATGCACTCATCGTACACACGCCACCTGTGAGAAGAATATACAGATAGTTAGATTTTTTATTTTATTTAACTGAATTCAACACAAATTTGGTGTGCTGTCCACAAACCTCAATGCATGCTGTCGATTTTTTAGCTGCATCCTCCTTTCTCGAAGGGTTAATTTGTTGGTGTCCTGGAGCACAAGCAAAGCTGAAATGGAAATGTATTTAACATTAATTTAACAATACATTGACACTGTTAATTGACAATCTGAATACATCTTACATGTTTATGGTAATATCACCCAAAGCAAAACTATGCAGCAATTTTGTAACTTTATAGGCATGTTTTTTTGGGAAAAACAACCATGCTGGCACTATGCAACAGGAATTTGTCTGCAACTGTGTGTGTGTGTGTGTGGGGGGGGGGAGGGGGGGGGGACGGTTCAAGATATGCAAGACGTTTGCAAGATATCAGCAATGAATTCTCAAGAACAATAGTAATTGCCTACCTTTAGCAGGTCTTAGAACAATCTTCTCGTCACAGGCCAGCCAGCGGTAGCATGGAAACAAAATCTCATCACCTTCAGGCGTTTTAACCGAGATCTTGTCGCAAAACCAATTGTTGTCAAAAGACTCAAATTCCTTTAAGTGTAGTGTGATAAAGATGAGCTTCCCCAGGCCCTCTTTACACTGTTTATTAAATGTCCACACCTGTAAAGACGTATGAAAAGCAAATTTATTCATTTTTTTGCAGAACTCAACCCGCATCCACAGAAAAGGCTACACTAATTTAAAACCAAACATTGCAGTTAGTGGTAACTGGAGCGTCTGTCATAGTGTGATTGGTTAGTGACCCCCCTTCCTCCCCCCACCATACAGTGCACGTGCGTTAGTGGTAATCAATCAGAAAGAGACTTGACTTGGCTTCAATAAAATGGATTTGTGGTTAGAAAAGCAAAAACATATAATTATGCAAGTGCAGGGACATCTACCAGTGCGAGAGTTCCACCAATGCCCTGTCAGATAACAACAGGAATGAAAACAGGAGCTACAGCAGCAAAGATGGATGACAGAAAAGAAGGACATATCAGGCTAGTTGGAAAACAGAATTCCCCTGGATAGCATGAAATGCACTTCTGCTACTGCTAAACACATCCCCCTCTTCCATCATCAACCCAAGACTAGGGATGTTAACCAGTAGCCGTTTAACCGGTGGTTGACCGAATCAACGTTGACCGGTTAAAATTTTCTGCCGCCGGTTAAAAAAACAAAAAAAACACTATTTTTAAAGCTCCCGAATGCCAGCCAGCGTCTGTTATTACACTGCGCACACACGTGTTATTGGTGTTGTATTGTATGGGGCGATATGATCACTCAATATCTAAAAATGATAAATGTGAGCATAAGCCGTCCCACGGCGGAATTTATTAGCGCAACCACAGCACAGAGCCATGGCTCTGCCACAGCAGAGCTCACGTAGCCATTCCGAAAACAGTTTATACCGGTTACTATAGTGACTATTTGTACGCCTTACATGACAGGTCCTGTCTGCGCAGCTAAAAAAAACTTCACTGCTTGTTAGTGGCTGCTTGTTACTGGCTGCTTGTTGACTATGGCATGATGATAATTGTAACAATGTAATGGCAAACGAAGACACGAAAGACTAACTTAGCATATGCCTACTTGTTGTGTTTTATTATTCATCTGTACTTAAATGGCATGACGACAGGAACTTATTGCAAAGGATTTTGTGCAGCACGCTACAGAGGCTGTTGGCAATCGGTACGTTTTTTTTACGAAGACGTTGGTTAATATACTTTCCTGTAACACCACCAAATGTAGCGTTCTCTGTTTGTGACTTTGTAACGTGAGCTTTTTATAGCCCGAGCTCCAAGGGCGTAGGTTTGGTCTCAGCTTTGGTGGGGACACATCCCCAACTCCTGTTGTCACAATACCAACATTATTGTTTCAATACCAATACTAAGGGAAGAATCTCAATTTCGATACTTTTGCGATTTTTTAAAACTTCTTTTGGTTTGTGTGATTTGTGAGATCATTCACATCAGTGGCAATCATAATTTGATTGACCCTCCACACACACACACACACACACACACACACACAAACACAGACATACATAGAAAGTGATGGTTGCCATCAGTGTTGGGCAAGTTACTTCAAAATCGTAATGTATTATGTATTACTCATTAGGCTACTGTCATTTTAAAGTAATTTGTTACATTATAATATGTATCTGAATTGTAAGGCATTACACTACTATTGTATTACTTTTGAGTTACTTTCACCAAAATATCTAGAAATATGAATTTGGAATTCTAAATGCAGTTTATTATGCTCAATGCAGCTCATTGCACTTCTAATGGAGGGCGCTGTGGTACAACATAATGACTGAGCTAGGCTTAAGGCTAACAGAATGCAATAGGCACAGTGATGGCTCATGATGCAATACAAGGAACAATCATAGCCAGAATTCTGTTAAAAGCAGACCAAAGGTCAAAGTCTGGTCAATTGTGATAGAAATGTTGTAACTTTAGGCTTAGGCCTACTCATTAAAATTAACAGAGAGCCCACTACCTGTATATTGCAACCCAAAACATGTAATATGTATTTCAAATACAAAATAGTATTTTGTCATTTTTATTTTATTGGGTTGAAGGAAATGGCTCTGTATTTTGTATCAAAATACTTTATTGGTGTGTATTTTTGTATTTTAAAAATACTGCAAAATACTATATGTGAAAAACACTAAAAAAAGTAGATACTATACACACAGGTGTAATGAATAATTGGTAATTAGGCAACAATGGTTAATGTTTATCGCAATCAGCTAATGTGAGAACAGCTGTGTTCAACGACATTCACAGCTTTTCAGTGACGGACTTTGCATCAGCTCTGGTCTGAAGTATAAGTATAAGTATAAATACTCTTTTGATCCCGTGAGGGAAATTTGGTCTCTGCATTTATCCCAATCTGTGAATTAGTGAAACACACTCAGCACACAGTAAACACAGTGAGGTACTCACTAATCACGGCGCAGTGAGCTGCCTGCAACAACAGCGGCGCTCAGGGAGCAGTGAGGGGTTAGGTGCCTTGCATAAGGGCACTTCAGCTATGCCTACTGATCGGGGTTCGAACCAACCCTCCGGTCACAAGTCCAAAGCGCTAACCAGTAGGCCACGGCTGCCCTGAAGCACTGGTGTGAAGTCATACGCAAGTAAAGATGAGCAAGGTTACCTGTGCAAGTTCACATAAGGACACCGACAAAGGCAACAATGTCCTTTTGTTTCCAAGCCAATTAACAGAAAAAATGTCAGATATCTCAATGAACCACAATGACATCAATAGATGGTAAGGTGTTGAGTGTGTTCCTTCCTTGTAGCATCCTTTTCTGCATTCCACAGTGGGGAGAAGTTCACCTTGTTTAATTAAATAACAATTCTATTTCCTTATTAGCTGCATACTTGAGGTTGGAGATATTAAGGCAAGTCAAGTTTCTCACATACTGGAAGTTCAAGATATATACAGCCTTATGATTTTCTTATTCAGTTCTACACTGGACTTGAATTACGAAATTCGGCACAGATACACAATTATGATTTTGGCCTATTGATTATAATGTTAATGTATAAACCGTTGCAACTCTGCCATCAATCATTTTGTTAAGCCCAACAAACGACTCTATACGCGATTTCAATGCCAGATTTAGTTTCGATTTCTAGAGCTCACAAGTCAACGGAGAGTTGCTAGACTAGCCCTGCCGCTAGGGGCGCGTTTAGATTTCTAGTGCTTTCAAAAAGTATTTTGAGTATTTTCTAAATACAGTATTTTATTTCGATACATTAAAAATGAGGGTAGGCCTATTAGGTATTTTATTTTGAAATACATTCTGATGTATTTTTGCTCATCCCTGCCTGTTCCCAGCATTAGCACAACACTTTGCGATGGTTAGCTTTTGTTACCTGTGAGGATATATGCTAGGCCTAAGTGACTGACCTATATGGGTGCGTTTGGAGATGAAATCAGACGTTGTTGCCACACACCTTGCATGTAGCTGTTCGCTTATTTCCTCTGTGCACGAAGTTATTGTAACCGAAAGTAATGATAAAAGGCACAACTCCGGGAGGACTTCTTGTCGCCATGGTCAATGCATTTTTTGAGTGTGCGCACATTCGTTACGTTGCACATTATGGCAAAGGGGCCATGCCGCTCGTTATAGGCTACGTTTTCCAAAGTATTCTGTATGTTGCAATAAAATAGAAATACATGAAAACATTTAGATTAAAAAAGCAATAATTGCATGAAATACAGCTTGTTCAGGAGTCTCGAAGCGTCCGAGTCTGAAGTCTTTTGAGAGGAGTCGCAAGTTAAGTCTGAAGTCATTGTTTTTGCAACCTCATTGTTTTAGGCTAGTGAAAAATAGTTTTCGCAAGTGCAAAGATATGTGGATTCAATTAATCATGTTTGCTATGTCATTAGATTAAATAAATGTTCAAAAAACTAACAAGTCAAAGAAAAGCTTTATGGGATGAGAACATAGAAGAAATATCTGGTGTCTCGCAATGTTTTTTTTAATTTCTATGGAAATGCACTTAGTTTATCTTTTATTTCTTTGCATTGTGCAGGCTACATTCAGAAATATACTGCAAGATTGGCAGCCTAGTGGCTTCTTTTCTGTGCTATTAGGCTTATTCGATCTACGTAATAATCAGGTAATAACGTTCGCAGCGGCCATTTTGTTGATATAGAAAATGCATAGGTGGGTCTATTTAATGCAGCTGTCAATGACAAGCGCGACAGCGCCGGTATGATCGCTGTAGGCTATTTATTTATTTGTACAAAAGGTAACGTGATGGTAGGCCTATGTTGTGCAATAGGCCTAGGCTACAGGGCAGGCCGTTCTAACAACAGCAATACAGGCCGTTCTAACAACAGCAAATAGCCCTAGAGTCACCCACTGTCAGAAACATACCTGTCAACTTTTTCCAGCTGTCTTCCTGTTTTAATATTTTCCCGTAAAATATCCCATATTTTATCACTTTCATAACATTAGCCCCATCGGACTTGGCCGTCTCTGTACTGTTGTCCTGTACCCCCTGCCCTTCCAGCGAAAATATGTTTTTAAAGCATCGTTTTGCTTGCCTGAAGGCGACCAGAGTGATCAGAACAGTGTGGGAGAGAGCACGATTTGACGCCAATCTCATTAGACCTAGCTTAGCTTCACCTCGTTTAATTAGTGCAGCAGTTTCAGTAGGCCTACGAATTCTTGCTCTCAGCAGAGGGATAGCAACAGAAAGACGAATGTTGAAATGTCCCTGTATTTTGGGTGAGTAACCTGGAAAATCTCCCTTATTTTCGTTGCTCATTGTTGACATGGTCAGAAAACGAGAAGAGAATGAGACTGAGAAGTAGTCAGCGCAGGAGAGACTGGTGGCTACATAGGATAAATAGCCTAGGCTAAACTTACAGCCAACTCCTCACATCCATCGCCATTATTATATTTGTATTAATACTATATTATATTGTCCTCTGTGGGCTTAAGTTAAATACGTTTTTAACAGCTGCCCCTATGCAATGCGGAGACATCAGCAGTAGCTTGATGTAGTCGCCTACCGTAGATTACCTTTGGACATTTGCATAGATAGTATTGCTAGGTAGGCAATGTTAGCCAACGTTAGTAGCCTAGGCTAATATATTTATTCATGATACGCCCTTTTCAGCTTGTCTTAGTGGCACGGCAAGTGGCAAATAGTAGGCACAAACTCAGCGGAGAAAGATATCAGTAGATACTTCTAATTTGTATAGTGTTTTGTTCACTTGGATTTTGGAAATGTTACAGAGAAATATGTTAGCCCTTTCTGCCTCCAGACCATGTAGTTGCATCCTCCTGTAGAAGTTATCAGACAAAAACGATCACTGGCTAACCCACTTTAAACTACTTTAGCAAAGTCCTTGGCTGCAGGTTGTGAGCAACAGGCAAACGCAAGATACAATTGCAGTCCAATGAGATGCAACTTTATTCTCTCCGATCATGGCAATGTTAGACGATGTCGTTGGTGGAACAAATATAAGTTCGCCGACCTTGACTCAGGCGACTTGAACGCTTGTCCCCTTCAGCTGCGACGTGTGCCGATGTATGAACAAGACAGTTGGGCTATAAATAAATATCGGGGTAATTTACAGTTGACAATAATGACGGATATTTACTTAATGCTATTAGATATGGGTCCATACGTTTATTTACTTATATTGACGAGATGAAGCTGTTAGGCTACTGTGCTCTGCTCAGCTCAAATCTACGCGCTACAGGCGATTGTCACATAGAATAGCCTATAGAACTGGAATGTCATATCAACAATATGGCTGCGGCGGTGTTTGCGAATAAGCCCTATAGCCTATGCGACTCTCCGTACGGCACACCCATATTCAACATGACTCCTAACTTTGGTTGAAAGATTGCAGAAGCTAGGTTTAGCTGTGACAATATCCTGGGTAATCCTAACAGCTAATGTTATTTTACACAGTAGGCTAAAATCCGAATTTGAAAGCCTGGTCACTAGTCGCCAGTTTGTATGGCTAGTTTGCCTACTTAGACTCTGCATAATGAAAAAGCTTTGTATGTCCCCTTTCTTCTTCTTGGGTGGCATAGCTGATCTACAAACCACAAAAAGGGGCAAACATGTACATGCTGAAGGGCAAAGGGAATATCAAAATGTTTTACTTTGGCCTTTTATGGGGTAGGCTATGTATTGGCAGACAACCCTGGTAACTTACCGTTGTCATTGACACACCTGCTCGCTTGACTGCCACTGCAAAGTAGCCTGTGCATTGGCATTCTCTATGTGTAGCCTGCGTGTCAGATAACCCTGACGTTTCTTGTATTGTCGTGCTGGCTGTCGGAATGATCAGCAGTACAAATAAGTTCACTAAAGTATTGGTGGGGACAATTTTGTCATCTTAAAATTTTGATTAGGACTAGTCCTTAGCGTCCCACCCTAAATCTACGCCCATGCCGAGCTCGGTGCCGCGTTGCATGGAAGGTCGACGTTGTGCGTAATGTTTGCCTGTGCGTGGGTGCGCAGGGAAAGCAATTATTTTTCTCCCCAAAACAAAACCCTTATTCCTCCACAAGTAGTGGACAATGATTGGGGAAAATGTATAATACAAAGGGCACGAACTAACATTGTGTGACGGAGCCTAACCATTCTAAAATGGGGGGATAACCCATTTTTAGTTTCACGAGCAGAGAAAGACGCGCGACAGGACACGGGTATCATAAATGGCAGAATTTTCGGTGACCGACTTTAACCGGTTAATGAGGCTCAGAGGCCGGTTAAGATTTTTTTAAAATTTCGCCATCCCTACCCAAGACCAAGCATTTTTAAAAGCTTTTCTTCAAAATGGCTTTTCAATCTAGGCTAAAGAACTCAAACGATTTAGATCACATGAAAAGGTCAATTTGCATATGTGTTTGAATCCCTTGTAATACCTGTTGCTGCTGGATTACATACAATACAAGTCAATGAAAGAGTGTCATGTGGCTGCTTTCAAGACAATTCAAATCATACATACATAATACCTTCTTGCATTTGTTTCATTCCTCCTTAAAATGTTTATACTCACAAATATTTTCCATTAAAAGCAATAGTCTGATATTTGCTTGAACTGTTATTATAAAATATATGATAAAGTATGTGCAGATATGATCCCTGTGCACACAATGCAGCACACCTTTTGTCTTTAAGGGCCCTATTTTGGCGATAAGAAATGGATGGTCAGAAGCATAAAGTTTATAAACATTAAAGGCGTGGCCAGTCCACATTCACATTCATTAATGGTGTGATTTTGTGATCAAACGCTGGGTGCAAAAAGGGTTGTTCTTAGGTTTCTTAATCAGTCATGGGTGTGTTTTAGGCGTAACATCCTTTACACCAATGAGAAGGACATCTGTCATTCCCTTTAACAGCACGCAGCGCATCTTCAAAGAGCACATCGGTATTTTGATAGTCGGCGCATTTCAAGTCAAGTAGTTTATTGTCATGTACTAAAAGGAATTATACGTTTTATAAGTGGATTACTGTTTTATCGTCTTTGATCCAGAAATAAATCAATCAATCAATCAAAAGTAATGAAATTTTTGTGCTCAAGAGACAGCTCAACTTTAAAGAATAATTTAAAAGTAGTAATTAAAAAGGTATATATTGTGTGTGTGTGTGTGGGGTAGGGCTGGGCGATAAAACGATAGCGATATGTATCGCAATAGACATGTAGTCGATATCAATAAAAAATGCGTTCGATAGAACATTCGATAATTAAAAGCAACACACACCTCCCTCCTTACGTTGTCTATAAATATAATATATCTTGCATTGTAGCTAGTATGTGCAACTCTACCAGAAGTAGGCCTACCTCAACACAGACTCTGAATGAGTCCTTGCCCCGTGCGCGCGCTCTCTCTCTCTCTCTCTCTCTCTCTCTCTCTCTCTCTAGGTGCATCCCTCCTCAGCATGCGCATGTAACCCAAACATTCACAATCGTGCAAGATGACTGAATTGCTATTAAATCCGGTTAGCATCATTAGCACGCTGCACAAATTTGTTAAAAACTGTTGCATTCAAATTGACTGCTAAATTCTAATCAACTCAATCCCAATGCAAATGGAAAAGTATTTTCCAAGACTCAAACGGGCCTGTCCCAAGGAGAAAAAGTATTCATTTGAAACTTAAACACACGTGGGGAAACTGAACAGTCTAACCAGTAGACTTACTATGATAAACTAGCAAATTACTTTGTTTACAATATTTCCAGGCTTCGACCAGTGCTACTCATTCAGACTTATGTGCACAATTAGTTATTTGAGTGTTTTTCATGATTGTGTTGCTATTTCTTTTCCCTGTTTGCTTTGATTGATAACTGAGGTGATTCAAATCAGAGGAAGGTTAAGTTTAAAATAAAAGTGTTTAAAACTTTTTTTCCCCTTCTGGTCCTTATCTGAAATAGATTTAAAAAAAATCAATAATTATCAATATCGAGCGATATGAAATACTTATATCGTGATACAGTTTTCAGCCATATCGCCCAGCCCTAGTGTGTGTGTGTGTGGGGGGGGGGGTATAATGAAACGGTGTGTGGGGGGGTGTTGGTGTGTGTGTATGTGGGGGGTAATGATGTGTGTGGGGGAGGGGGTTGTACCTGTGTGTGTGTGTGAGTGGGGAGGGGGTATGTTTTGCCCAGTGTTCTCTGTTCCTGTGATAGTTTTGGGTCTTTCAAGTGGGGCCTAAACGCATATCTGTTCAACATGCACTTCTTATGAGTTATTGTTTGTATATTATAGTATTTGTTTTCTCATTATGCTATTAAAGGTCCCCTGTGTAACGTTTTAGTTGTTTGTTAACAAAATCAACATTTCCCATTTATAAATGAGGCCCAGTCATGTTTAATTACCACCACCACCAATTTGAAGCATACCTATTGGCTTAGAAAATCCTTATTTATAATAGCGCAGGGACGACTCTCCATGTACGTGTGCCATTTTAAACTAACGGTGGCCAGCAAGGGACATATGCGAAATACAGCTCAGTGGCCTCTGCATGCAAAGGAAAACATTATCACTTTGGTAGCTTGGATTCATCTGCAGAATTCCTCTACATTCAGCAATGTAAGTTACAAACCCATTTTCTACAAGCCACGGCTTCCTAACGTTCTGACACTGAAATTGTATTTTCCAACTAAATAAATTAAGAGAAAAATAACTTTGTGATCTGTCACCGTCTCACTTGATCTCTAGTTTCTAGACCCAGAGACAGTTCATAAACTAACCTAACATAGTTTTGCTAGAACTAGTAGACTACCACAAAGTTGCTGAATGTGTGTTGTTGCAGGTTTCAGTTCGCAACAATACAAGTTTAACCAAAGTCCTTAGCTGCTAAATAGCTAGGGAACATAACTAGCCATTCCTATTCACTTTCTGTTTACTGTGATAACGTGAGCTAGCTAGCTCAGTTAACATGCGAAATGAAACTATTTATTCCATGTCCAAAAGAGTGTTTTATTGACATCACACACAAGCAATGGCAATAAAATAGTACACAAAATGATATGATTATATTGTTATTACTTATTCAGAGAAAAGTTTATGTTTTGACGCACCTAAGAGTCCGGACCTAGTGACAGTTTTGGTAACACTTTACTTGACTGGTGAGTTCATAACACATTCATAGCAGCTGTCATAAACTGCACATAAAGCATTCATGACTGTTTCATGAGACATGACTCAACATTCATACTAGGGCTGTCAATCGATTAAAAAAATTAATCAAATTAATTACATACTCTGTGATTAATTAATCTAAATTAATCGCATATATAATTTTTGCTGTGAATATATTTTAAATATTTAAATTCAAATGAATCATTGAATAATCAGCATTAGTGACATTAAAGTTTAAAAACTCTTTCATTATTATTTTCACTGTTCAAATGATGGCCATAATAATCTATGATATGACGTAATATGATGAGGAAATCAATTCAAAAGTGCTTCGGGAAGAAGTTTTTTTTTAATACAGGCATTTCAGGCCACAGATATAACCCAGGGGACACAATGAAAATAAATTAACACTCCCTTGAATGTCAACACTATTTCTTTGCATTGATGTGCGACTTTAGAGTTGACAAACTCCGGTGATATGCAAATTCCTTGCTGCAGACATTGCAGAGGGCTTTATTTTAATCAACACTTCATTTTTATCAACATCAGGCTGTTTTTTAAAAGTAAATGTTCCAATCAATGAACTAGGCAGCACATTTTTCTCTCTCCTTCATTTTACAGTCTAATGGTTACTGACTAGAATGGCTCGGGGTCAAAGGTCATACGGAATCGGTTAATCTGCGTTATTTTTTTTAATCAGTTATTTTTTCTCAAATTAATTAATCGAAATTAATCAGTTAATTTGACAACCCTAATTCATACCAAACCTTTCATGAATGTGGAAGACAGAACGACGAGAGCTTGTCAAAATAAAAGTCCAAAGTCGCAAAGCAGCATTGCTGTTTTTGGTCCAAACCTCTTATCTGATCATTTCACATCTGAGTCAATGGGCAACTCCAGTGCCAAAAAGACAGAACATGGTCAAGCAAATCATTTTTGTTTCATAAAAATATATTTGTTTTATGATGTAACCTTTGCAGATGATTTCTCATCTTTTGCTACTGGGAGTTTCCAACCGTTCCAGGTTACACAAATACGGGTCAGCTGAATGTAGGCTAGTTTACCTCCCAGTGTTAAACTCAGTGATTACAAATACTTCACAACTTGTATAGTAAAGTGACATTCGATGTAGACTTCATTCGATATTCATGAAATATTTACAAAGATACACAAATAAGATGTTGGACTTTTATTTTGACAAGTTGTCGTCGTTCTGTCTTCCATATTCATGAAAGGTTTGGTATAAATGTTGAGTCATGTCTCATGAAACAGTCATGAATGCTTTATGTGTAGTTTATGACAGCTGCTGTGAATGTGCTATGAACTCACCCGTCAAGTAAAGTGTTACCACAGTTTTTGATGTGCGATGGCTACCGTAGTTATGGGAGAAATTCTTACACAGGGGGGCTTTAATTGAATTGGCATTATTGTTTATTATTGCTATTCTCCTTAATGTAGTCTTGCCAACATTTTAAATTGTTCACTGTTAAATGTAACTATTGTATTGTTTATATTTGTATGTCACCTTGGATGTGTATGTCACTTTACAAAAGCGTCTGCCAAATCCCATAACCATAACCATAAAATAAGTGCACTTACTGATCCTTCATAAAAGCTCAGAAAGCTTTCAGATTCAAGCTTCTTTTTTTTACTCTCTTTCTTGAGACCATGGAATTGGATGGAGATGTAGCTGGTTGTGCCAGCGAAGACCCTGTTTCCTGTGTATACTGTCACTTTGTACATCCCCATGGTTATTCTGAAAAGTATTGGAAATTATTCATTAAGTGATGATTTGTATGAAATAAAATTATGGACATTTGATAACTGTTTGCAGGCTATAGTCACAGATCTTTCCACTCAATGAGGAAGACCTTTTGTTACTGATGAGGACAACTGAAATGAAAACTTTGCACATTCAATTGCAAATTGCAAAACATTTACAAATCGCATGACCAAATTGTATACTGATCTTTCAACTGCATGAATTGTCAATGAATTCGTATTAGAATGTGAAAAAAAGTTCTTTTTTTACAACACTCAACATTATTCTCAAGTTCAAATAGGTCAAAATCCATGAAATTACAAATCATTTTTTAAATTACAACATTTACAAGTCTATTTCTTCTATTATCCAACTAACAGTGTAGATGTAGAGTAGTTCCCGCCCATTGTGTGAATGTGTGAACAAGAAGGGGGGGAATGGAACAATGTTGAACTAAATGTATTAAATAATTAATAAATTGTTATTACACTAAATGTGTACTAAATTATTATTATTACAGTGCATGGAAATGTTATGTTATCCAAGGTTGTCTTCTTCTGCTTCTTCTTTTTCTTCCCACCAAATTTCTGCGTCTAATTCAGCTTCAACCGTTTAATGTAGAAAAAATTGTATTGTAAATTTTGTAACATAGGTCTTGCAAAGGACACTTGAGCAGTGCATATTTCATTTTTGTAAACTTAATACTTTTTGACATATTAATAAAAAACAAGCTTATTTTTCCCATAGATTTTGCATTAGCATTATGACATCATAAAGTACCAATTAAACTGATTTGCAACTACTGAGGTTCCGACCTATGTCACTATTCCTTATTGTTCCCATAACAACCAGAATAGAGATATTAACACCGCCATTTTGGGAGTCAAAAGATAAAGGAGTCTACAGTAATAGTGATACACATGTGAATTAAAGAATCAAAGTTTGCTTTATTGAGTATTTTAAATTACCTGGTACAAGGTGATCGACATCCTAGACCTCAAGTAAGGTACTGTGACACTAACTATTTAGTTAACACAACTTCTTGATACACGCATGACCATTAATTAAACCTTTAAAAACTTCAAACCATTAGTTTGAAGACTATTTTCTGGCTGGACATAACATAGTCTACTCAGTCCTACATAGTGCTACTGTTCTACAGGCTACATAACCACGTTATTGAATATGACAGACAGTAGCATGCAGGAATAAACAAAATATATGTGCCTAAGTGCCTGGATGAGTCGACGTGAGGGGCCTTTATAGCAAAGACGAAGTTGCATCCAAAGCTGGTAGCGCCTACCACATAGGCAATGGATCCTTCAAGCAAACTGTTTCTTGATGTCTGCAGCTAATAACATAGGCCTATCAATGGGAGCTACTGGGATTTTCAAGTGAAATCTGGATTACATTTAGTTTTTTTTTGTTTGGCAAAACTGACGTGTTGACTATGCTACTGGTCATCTATAATGAACTGACTTTTTAACTAGGTTACATTTGTAACTTAGCCCACTATGTTTTTCTAAATGACAGAGGCTAACTAACTAATCTTACAATACACTTGGATTAAACTCTGAAAGACAATATGCATGAACTTTACTGGATATTTGAGGGAGTTTCTCCATGGACAACTAGAAAGCATGGAGAAAAGGACAGAACAGCTGTTAGAACTGACTTGTGAATGTCGGGAGTGTACCTATATTCCCCGGGTCCTACTGTATGTTCCCCGCTTTGTATGGGACCGGGGAACATAGGACCCTAACCCTAACCGCAAGTAGGGAACATAGGACCCGGGGAACATAGGGATGACCCTGTTACAAAAGTGAACATCCCCCACCCAGAGTGTCATGGTATTTTCTATCAAACATCAGAAAAGTCTTGGGGGCATTCTTATGTTTCCCGGGTCCTATGCTCCCCTCTTGGGGTTAGGGTTAGTATCAGAATTAGGGTCCTATGTTCCCCGGTCCCATACAAAGCGGGAACATAGGACCTGGGGAACATAGGTACGGCAAAGATAATTAATGCGTAGCAAGATGGGTCGTCCTAGTTCATGTCTATGAGGGCAAACTGGAGTTCAGTCAGAGACGGGCTCTGGTTCAGTCCCCACCTGCACAGGGGCGTGTCACTGACGTGACTGACGTTTGAACGCCTCGGTTCCACGCCAGACAGAAGCCGGAGTACAAAACAAACTTGGTGTACACCTGCATTAATGTTGATTTTCTCCCGACTGGAGGGTCATACTGTCACAACATTCTCCTGAAATGGGGAGGAGGGTTTGGAGATCATGATACCGTGTCCAAAATGTGCATCCATTGCTCAGAAAAATAAGGCTTTGACAAATTCTGGGAAATTCTTGGATTCTGCCATAGACCTCAATGTTAAAAAGGTGCGGGGCGTGTAGGCTACTACTGCTACCCTATTTGCATACATTTCCTGGGACAGAAAATGGCCTCTCAGGAAGTATCTTCGTAATCAACCATCTTTGGGTAGGCTCAGAGCCCGTTTACGGAGAGCCGGATCACTCCCTATTAACTCCATTGTACCTGCAATCTGTTGTACTTCCGCTAGGGGCGATCACAAATAAGTGCAAAAACAATGGGGGTCTATGGAGCTAGACGGCTAAATGTGTCTCTTTTCACCTGGTTGTCGTTGAAAAATCGAGATTTGATTGTGGTTTCTGCAAGCTCAATATGGATTATAGGTCAAAAGTTGAATGAACGAGCACTTACGTCCTTTCGATTTCTTACAGGTTGGGTCGTTGTTGCCCACAACACACTAGCTTTCTGCTAATGAAGGACGTCATTGACGCATTTGAAAGGCTTTTACATCAAATAAGTATTTTCTCTGCCCCCTCTTTCGCATGCAACATTCAAATTTCTGGGCAAAAAATTATATCCAGAGAAAAGTGGATTTGAGGGGTACAGCTCCATAGACCTCCATTCATTCTGCACTTATTCGTGAGCGCCCTCATGTGGAACCAGAAAAGGAACTGCAACCAGTTCAGAAACCGGAAGTTTCCCGAGAGTGGCGGTTCTCCCCTTATTAGACATTCTCTGGTAGGCTCCCGTATACAAGGGAGCTGCCATAATGGCGTTACTACGGTGGCGCATTGCATTCACATCACAAAAAAAAAAAAATCAGGTTATCTCAGAATTATGAGATAATTATCTCATAATTACGAATGACATATTATCTCATAATTACGAGATAATTATCTCATAATTACGAGATAATTATCTCGTAATTATGAGATAAGGATAGGATCCGTGCTGAGGATGTAAACAGCCTTTCAATAAAAGCAAGCACATATTTCCTACTTATTTCCTTCTTTGAATGACTTTAAGATTAACATGTATTTAAGTGGCATGAAACATAAGCCTGTCAAATCGCCAACAACCCCAAAGCAAAGAGTATAGAAGCTTCTAAAGGCTACTCTTTGCCCAAAGGCAATACAATGTTGCACGTTGACAGTCCTACCAGTAGGTGGAGGTACTACTACGCATAGGGCTACCTCCATCCACGTTGTCACACGCACGCCTATTGTTTATTTTGTGCAGCTAGGCTACTTGTTCAAGTGGCATTGATGAGTTAAACAGTCACATTTTTCCTACACGTATTATATTGAGAGAAAATAGTCAGTTATAAACAAAGAACTCTTCTTATGTAACCCTTTCGTAAATGGACTGAAGTTGGCTCTAAATATCTACTTTTATTGATTATGCTAACCGTTAGCATCTCTATGGGATTTCTCATATACATTAGCCATAAGCTAACACATTAGTTTCTATTCTGTAACTTGAAATGCTAGTCTACGTGATTGCTCTTAAACAAAACATCAAAGGAAATAACTGAGATGTACTCTGTTGGTCTGCTTAGTTTTACAGTGAATCCTAAGTAAAGGTTTGAAGGGAACTTCAGCTTCAGACTTTCTCTTGGGAAGCTGATAGGTCTATCTTCTCTAATGTTGCTAGCTAGACCATGTCATTGCCACACACAAGTGGGGGCAGTAATTGGAAATGTGTCATAAATCATAATTATCTTGTAATTACGAGATAATTATCTCGTAATTATGAGATATGTCATAATTATGAGATACTATCTCGTAATTATGAGATAATTATCTCATAATTATGAGATAATATCTTGTAATTATGAGAGAACCTGATTTTTTATTTTTTTTTTGTGATGTGAATGCAATGGGCCACCGTACGTTACAAACTATCCCCATGCATTTCTATAGAGGATTTTTTGAGTGCTGTGTCTCTTCATTAGAAAGACTCTGCCGTAAAGGGATATTCCACCATTTGGGGAATTACACTCATTTTCCACCTCCCCTTGAATTAAACAATTGATTTTTACCTTTCTAAAGTTCATCCAGCCGTTCTCTGAGTCTGGCGATACCACTTTTAGCTCCAGCCTAGCATACCGGTAGATCATTGAATCAGATCATAGATATATACACTAGATGTCGCCTTGACTACTGCTGTTCATTGGAACGAATGCGTCAATCGAGACGCCCTCTTGCCGCAGTGATCCACTCCTCTATAATGCATTAGCGTCAATCTGGGCAAAGATCTAGCGAAAATAAAATCACCATAAATCGTCAAAATCTCAAGCAATTATCTAGTTTTTTGGGTTGTTCCAACTGACAGGCATGTATTTATGGTTGAGTCTAGAGAAAACTAAGCTTAAGACGATAATAAAGATACATTTTACCCGTCTAGTCCCATAGACTCCCATTCATTCTGCACTAGCTAGCGGCGGCCCCTAGAGGAACAATGAGTAAACTGCAACCAGGTTCGATACAATGAATGTAAACAGGCTCTTCGTAGACAGGCTCTGGTTGAGGCCACATACCCCTCGTCTCGTTTACTCATGTATTTTGTAATCTCACCAGAAGTTGCTGTAGATCTGTAGAACATACCTCTGCTACTACATAGGCTACGCCAGTCATTACTTTTATAATCATGGGTCAGTGCCATGGGCAAACGAGATTTAGCTAAATTCACAAATGACAAAGCCATGAGAAAGGTGATTTTCTTACGTTTCAACAACAAAGTAGCCGATCTGCCATCATTGTGAGAAGTTCCCAAATTTGTCGCTAATCACTAAAAAGGTTTTCTATCGCTGGGCCAAACGTCGCTAAATAGGTAACACTGACAATATAGGAGAACTAGCTGTGCTTTCGAGATGTCTCGTAAATGTCTCGTAAATCCGCCGCCCGAGTTGGAAAGTGTAAATTACCCAGCTTTCTTGCGGCATTTTGGGCAGGCACGCCCACTTTACCTCGGAGTACTTGAGGGTACCCCGAGGTGGACATACGACCTTACAACAAACATGGCTGCGCCCATAGTTGAGATGAGATGACTTTTTTTGCATATGTACTGTGTTGGTCATGTTAAAGTTGATGTAATGCTCTTACACACTAGATTACATTGCTGCTTCAATCCGGTCACCAATTCATGCATTGCACGGTCTTGCTGTGCCTGCAATACAATGTAACAATTTGTTTTCCAGCCGTTTAGCTAGAGGCTACATGTAGCACAAAACAATAACAATGACTAGCTTCCTGCTAATGCCCCTCGTGGCTCGAGAGAAAGGCGTTCCAATAGCCACTCATTGGTACATGTTGTACGGGTGAGTGTACGATGATTTACGAGACATCTCGAAAGCAGCATAGTTTAGCGCTTCAGATCCCTGTTCCAAGATGGCGGCGGTGTTGACGCATGCTGAGAAGTAGAAGGCGACATCTAGTGTATATCTATGGAATCAGATTAGACCACTAGCATCTCGCCTGCTAGTAGTATCACTCTTAACACTCACTCCGGTAATTTACTATATTTTAATACTTGTCTCTACTCAAGTTACAAAGTGTGATAAGACTAATAGAAAAGGAATTGTGGTATAGTAATACTTCTATAGCTTAGCCTACCATAAATTAGGCTAATACAGCGTAAATCTATTCGGGTGATTTTGTAGTTCTTCAGAGCCCTATTTTTTTACCACCCCTGCTGTCTGTAGACCTACCACGTCGATTACGGACACTGTGATCACGTTTACCACTGCCATCTCCAGCTATGGACAAAGGGTCGAAATATGCTTAGTGGACTGTCGCGCAAAGAGCTACAGTACCTTCACGAGTGCTCATTTGTTTTCCGGTGGAGCGTTAACTGTGTTGTAACGGCATCTTCTGTTATATTCTGCTCCTTAGGCTACATCTTCACTCCGAGTCTCTTGACACTCAATATCTTGTTTGCTCAATAATAAAAATGTTAACACACACATAAATCCTTCTTTATAGTAACGTGCTGATTCACTAGATGCAACACCCAACTGGGTCCGTGTAGACACTTATTACATTAACAAAAGCGGCAGGCTCAAACACACCACCGGAAAACAAACAGGCGTAGCCTAAGCTTACAGTTTTTTGTGCAAGTAGCCCAATGCAAAGACGCACCTCCATTTACATTCACAAACATTTTATTCACCATTTGGTGTATTTCTGCTGCAATTTGTGCAAAACTATTTCAAAAATACTATCACTTCAACGTCAATACAAACATGCACATTTTCTCATTGGCTGTTTGGACTTGAATCGAAGCTCTGGATGTCTGCCATCTAATGGTAGAGAGTAGGCTACAAATGATATTTGACACCATAGGCTACGTGGATCTATCTTCAGTTTTAATCAGTGTTGTTGTTTGTTGCAATTTTGCGATTTTGGTGCCTGTCAAGATTTATTAAATTAGGTGTATCAACATCCATTAACTATCTACCTATCAACATGCATTAAACTATGTCCATCAACATCCATTAAACTTTCTGCTTCTATTTTGTTGCCAATGTTTGTCTCCTGTTGAATGTATAGTCTATTTTACTAAGTGTCCAGTCACATGTATTGTCCCTGTATATTGCTTTTATGTTGCCTTTATGTCCATGTTCTCTTGTCTACTTAATGTCCCTGTTTGATGCTTTTATGGTGCTTTTATGTCTATGTTCTCTTGTCTTGTTGTGCAGTGTCCTTTGGTGACATGAAAGGCGCTTTAAATAAAATGTATTATTATTATTATTAGTAGTAGTAGTAGTAGTAGTAGTACTAGTCTACCTATCAACATCCATTAAACATTATGTCCATCAACATCCATTAAACTATTTGCCTATCAACATGCATTAAACTATCAGTCTATCAACAACTTTTAAACAATCAACATTCATTATACTATGTGTATCAACATCCATTTAACTATTGGTCTATCAACAACTTTTTAACTATTTATATTCAACTTTTAAACAGCCTACTTTTATCAACTTTCATTAAACTATGCAACCAACATGTCTATCCTAGGAACATCTTAGTAACCATCTCTGCATTATCTGTTTTAACTATACATGATATTTTACATAACACTTTCTGCATTTTCATGCACTGGTAATTCCTTGGAATTGAATTTCTATATAGTTATTATTATATTATTATTATAATTTAAGAAAATAAACAACAGAGGAAATGCCAGCCACTAACGCTTACCAAAATATTCTGAATAGGACAGTCGGCAGGACGAGCTTTCTTACAAAACAGCTCTGGCTTAAGACCAAGACTCCAAGACAAGCAGAGAGGATGAGTGGCCTTGCTTTTAAAAGCACAGGTACACCTACGCACAAGAGCACACCTGCAGGGAAATACACAAATTAAAAACACCTGCAGGGAAACACACAAGGAAATGGCCTGAGGGGAGGAGGAAAAACCCAGTCAACTGAATCAGGGGATTTTAACTTCCTTATGGTTATCATGCCAATGGTCATAAGTCATTCTGATATATTTTTTTTAAATATATGCAATGTGCTATTTGTTCATTTTTGGCTATGTGCCTACATAACCTTTACTTTTTCCTCCTTCTGTAAAAATATTATTATTATTATTATGACCGCCGCGCAGCGAAGCGGCGGTCATATAGGTTTAGTCAGATTTTTTTCTTTTTTTTTTTTTCTTTTTCGAATGCCCAAATTTCCGTCAATGAGTCCCGGGACACTGAAAGACCGGGGTACACGAAACTTGGTGGGCATGTAACCCCACATGGATAGCATGGAACCATCGTTTTTCGTTTTGATCTGTAGCCCCCCCGCTGGACTGGACCCCCGAAAGGAGGGTAGGGCAGACACAGTTTTCTGTGAATATCTCGAAAACCGTAGGGTTTAGGAGGACCATTTTTTTTATGTTTGTTGATCTCAAGGGGCCATGTCAACCCATTCCATAACCACTTATTTCATGTATAGCGCCACCTAGTTAAACACAAAAAAGTAAAAATGAGGTGTTGTAATTGAAGGTATCTGTGACCTAACATAGTCAAAACTGCACGAAATTGGAAGTGTAGGATCCTTATGACACTCTCTGTATGCACGCCAAATTTTGTGGAATTCCGTTCATGGGGGGCCACACAATAAATTAATTTATGTTACTATACACCAACTGGCCTGTAGGTAGCCCCCCCGCTGGACTGGACCCCCCGAAAGGAGGGTAGGGCAGACACAGTTCTCTGTGAATATCTTGAGAACTGTAGGGCCTAGGATGACCATTTTTTTCCGTATGTTTGCCTCCAGGGGTCATGTTAACCCATTTCATGTGCACACATGTGCACAAACAGATACACACACACACATACACTCTCAAAAATGATGTGTTAAATAATTACACATTTTTTGTGTTATCACAATTTGAACACAATTTGTGTTATTTTGTGTTGTTACTGTGTTATATTACTGGAATATTAGGGGTTTGCACGGCGTGTCATCAGATCTGGACGTTGCCATAGTGGAGGTACTCGCCTCATTAGAAAGCATTAGGCACTGAAGTAAATCCCTAACATCGTCAAGGAAAATGGTTAATTATTGCCGTGTTTTAGGTTGTACCAATAGGTCAGACTGAGAAAAACATCTGGTGTAGGTATCGACTTCCAAAAGTTATTAAAAAACCAGGGAGAAAGGAGAATAATGCCAGAAGTTATCAGAAGAAGGGGGGCGCTTGTGGTTGAACTTGGTACTTCGTCTCCCTCACCCAACTCATATGGATCTGCGCTGCCAATAAACTGTAATTTCTCGAAACATCGCGCCTTTTCTTGTGGTCCAAGTCCTGCCCTATATGCCTTTGCATCTTAGACGCATTTTGATGAGCTTTTCTGTTGTTTAGACACGGCTACAATCACGTAAGATATCCAAAGTGCATAATACTCCATTGTACTTCATTCACCGAGTACCGCCAATATGGCCGCGCGTGCTGGGTTACCATGGTTACCGGCCAGAACGTGACGTCCGTGCAAACCCCTAATTGACCTCTCCAGAATAAGTCCCGCCTCTGTAACTTCCGTATCCATCCAACTTCCGGGCGTGGATTGTCTATGAGAAATAACATGGCGTTTCGAAATATCATACCGGTAAAACATCTGTAGGTAGCGAAGTTGAAAAAGCTGGTGGGCAGATTGGCCTACACACTTCTGCCATATAGTTTCCACTGGATTTTTTGATTGTCGGTGCCGTTTAAGTAGTATACTATAGACTATACTACTTAAACGGCACCGAAAATCAAAAAATCCAGTGGAAACTAGATGGCAGAAGTGTGTAGGCCAATCTGCCCAGCAGCTTTTTCTACTTTGTCACCTACAGAGTTTGACAGGTACAATCTTTCAAAACGCCATGTTATTTCCCATAGACAATCCACGCCCGGAAGTTGGATGGATACGGAAGCTAGGAGGCGGGATATATTCTGGAGAGGTCTATACTGCCAAACACAAAATGTGTTAAATTATTGGCCAATCCCTGGTGTCCTGGATGAGCCGTTACCCTGAGAGGAGAGGTTCTTTTCTCAGCACTGGAAGAAGTTGCAAGTGGCACATAGAGTGGAATTAAATGTCTGAATAAAAGGTAAGGTAGACCCATGTCTTCAGACGTATTTGTTATGTTTATTTTAAAGACTGTTGCAACTTGCAATATTGTAAAGGTTAAATGATAATAAAGTCCAGCATCGATTGTTAGCCAAGTAGCTCTAGCAGCTAACGTTAGGTTATTGATTAGCAATCGTTATGCTAGTCCATGTTAAGTCAATCCTGACCTTACATTAACACACTCTGAAAAACACTGGCATACATGTAGAAACTAAAATATTCTAACGTTACGTCATCTCGTATTACTATGTGGGTAAATCCGCATTTTGGGTAGCTGCTAAAGTTTTAGCTATGGACAGCTAACGTTAGCAAGGTTTGTGGGAACTGGTATGACCTTGTAGTGCTAACAAGGTATGAAATGCTAACGTTATGGCTCAGGATGTCAAAACTACAAACTACTATCTACGTTACAAATTACGATAAGTTACAACACTATCTAACTTACTATAACTACTATAAATCATGATAACCACCGTTATTTATTTAGCAGCTGATTCACTTTTACTTGCATAGATAACGGTGACCGTTTTATTCTGAACAATCGGTGGTTACGTTACAAGCCATAATAGACATAAGGTCAGGTAACGTGAATGTAGTCGTTTTTGTTATAGGCCTATGCAGTTATATCTCTTTTGCTCCAAATAGTCTAGCAAGTTAACGATGATGAATGAACTTAATGCATTTAGAAGCTACCACGCTGCCAAGGGAAAACACATTTGCATTCCGAACGCGACACTAACGTTAGTGAATAGAGTTTGATGAAACGATATTGCATGCAGTTAGTAGACCCAGTGTTGAACTAGCTTCTACATCTATGCACAACGTTATGATGATCTTTTATAGTTTATAGAGTGTGTAGTTTTTTTTTTGGGGGGGTGCAGGTTAAGCAATAATGTGACGCATTAATGAAACAGTAATCAATGCTGCCATTTTGATAATAACCTAAAGTAACATTTCGTTTCTGACCAGTTCGCTAACGTTAGTCACCCAGATTGTGTGTTCTTATTTTGGAAATGCTGAATGATTTAAAAAATAAACAGTATGGAAGTTGAAATAAGTTATGTGTTCACAATATGGTGTGAAATCAAATTTATAATAATCTATTTTGTTGCAGCTACAAGGTTGTGGATTGCTGCTAGACATCCAACGTTGGAGGTTTTTGCAGAGTTTACACGCTTTGTGGACATGCCATATTTGGTGAGTGCATATTGTTTTGGGACAATGAAAATAATGAAAGTTGGATGAATTGTCTTTAATCCCTCTGATATCATTCTAATTTTTCAAATGACCTATTTGTAATAAAAATAGTAAAATAAAGATGAAAATAATGATAGTTGGATGAACTGTCTTTAACCCCTCTGATATCATTCTAATTATTCAAATGACTGTATTTTGTCCATTTATGTACTTTGACACAGAATTTGGAAAGATGTTTCCTGGAAAAGCTGCTGTTCATCCGAAAATGGGAGGGAATGTCCACAAGTGAACCTGCAGCTGCCTTGCCACCAGTTCCTGAGCATGATTGATGGTAGGAGGAATTATCTCTATTAAGCTTTTGTGCTACAGTGAATGAATGCAATTTATTTTAACAAGAAAGTAAGAGTTTACTAAATTTGTTTGTTTTTATAGTTTCATGTTACAGAGCTCTTCATAAGCTTGTCCATCTGCTGCCCCCCACTGCATCAGGCAGGGGCAAAGGGAACACCAAATGCAGTGTGAAGTCAGCTTCGGGCTACATTTTGGATATAAAACCGGTAGGCCCCTCATATAGTAAATGTTTCTTTTGTGTGCTTACAGGACGGAACGCCTATATTGTATGTTTTATGGTGCAATGTTATATCTGGTATAATGTTAAATGAGTATTGTCAATTTGTAAATTGCTTGAAACCCTGCATATGTCTAATGACTTGTTTATGTTCTTGTTCTTTCTTTAAAATAACAGACTGGAACCAGCATTTCCAGTGTGCTGAACAATCCTCCTGCTAGACCAGTAGAACATCCCCAGCCCCACTTGGTGTGCATTGGAGATCCCTCCGCCTCCGCCCAATACATCATTGTTGCAGAAAACGACAAACTTGCCATTCCTCTTAAGGAAAACGGTTTGAGAAGTTATGCACATTTCACCAGAAAGTGAAAATCAAAATGTTTTTCTTAAGGATACTTGTTTTTCCATAACCATTTCCATGCAATTGCTGTCCAGAGAACAGAGGACTTTAAACTAATTAGTATAAGAGATTTAATTGATTTTAGACCAATACATTTGATATTTTTTAACAATGATATTTTTGTAAACCCTCGTTATGAACTTGTGTAATGTTTATGTGTACAATATTTGTAATAAATAATACATAATTTCACATTAGGCTGTCAGGAATTCATCTTTTATTGCACACACTATTTGGTTTAAATAATTTCATAATTGTCTTATCTGCTAAGATCCATAAATATACTAAAAATATAAATAAAACGACAACATGCACTTCATTATGCTGTGATTGAATTGACATTGTTGTTTATTATTGCTATTATCCTTCTAATAGTCTGACCAACATCTTAATTTGCTCCCTGTTAAATGTAAGTATTATATTGTCTTGTATTTGTATGTGGCTTTGGACAAAAGCATAACCATAACCAAATGAAAGTAACAATAACCAAATTGACAAATTGTGTCAACTATTTACACACAGGTGTGTTAAAATATAAACACAGTAACTGTGTTAACCATAACCAAATTGTGTCAACTATAACACACAGGTGTGTTAAAATATCAACACAGTACATGGGTTTAACACAAAAAATAACACAAAATGTGTTGTCCTTACCTAAACACATTGATGTGTTAAAAATGTGTTGTTTCCAACACATCCTTTTTGAGAGTGTACATTCACAGTAATCATACGTATGACACATACTAACACAGTAGACATATGTACGCTTGCATGCACAGGCACATACGCAGGCACACACACAAGCACGCACACACACACACACACTCACACACACACACACCCACACACATAACATAAACATAACACAAACAATCAAGAATTTCTCAGAATTATGAACAGGCAAGATGGAGGTGGGGTTGTATAAAATTAATTTTACATGTGAAATCTATGAACTAATCATGTTTTGGTACTTGTTGTCTAGCAGATACCAGTGAGAATTGAGTGTGGATAATGCAATTTAGTGAGACAGTTAGAATCATATAGGTCTTTCAGCGTGATTTCTTTTTGTGGAAAAAATGTGCTGGACTGGGCGGCGGTCATATTTTGTACCGCTCTGCGGTACATCTAGTTATTATTATTTTAACAGGGTCATGTGTATGCTTGTATATTTCATAATGTAACCATAATAATAAAATGCCAACTTGGCGTGTAACTTGCAATGAGTCGTTAGCTTTGGTTAGCTAATGTACCTAAGAAAATAAAATCCAATTGAAATCAGATGACAAAACTGTGTAAGGAAAAATGTATGCATTTCAGACTTCGTCGTCATAGATTTTTTTCAATATTTCCATGCTATTTTCCCATAGGAAAAAATCACATTTACCCAGATCTCATTATATGACCAAAGATAGCAGCATTTTTGTAGGTGAATACAATATCTAATAACCTCAAGACATAAATATCAATGGAATGTCAATATCTAATAACCTCATGAATGTCATATTCCTTTACAGACAAAACTAACACAATTCAGTTATGCAATCAGTAGTCAGACTGTTTTGGATTATACAAATATCATTCATTTGAACAATTCCAGGACAGATAACACACGTTTCTGCTAGTATGTTCCATGTGATACACAAGCATGCAACCAACCGCATGCATGCCTATACAATCTTCAACCTGATTTCATTGCAGCCACGTTTCCTTGGGATGACAATCAAATTTACGGAGTGCTATCTATCAACTCATAACCAATTATTTGTTGGTTTATATGAAAATGAGAAAACTTCATCTTAATCTACTTCTCTATACATGATGGTGATCATGTGAGTGGGAACAAATTAAAAAGAATCTGCCTAAAGTGTTCACACAAGGAAATGTAACATGATATTTTTCCTTGGTTCTTCCTTGAGTCAGATATCTTGTGAATGCAATGCGTCTTGAAGATCTGCATGCCTACTGTATACCTGAAGACAGTTAACACGTTTCTGGTAGAATGTTCCATGTGATACTGATAGTATATTTTTTACTACCATATTTCTCTTAAGACTCAATCAGAACGATGAAGATCAGGATCCAGGCTTTATTCTTTTCAATGAGGGCCAGTGGCCCTCAAGGGAGAGAGGTACATGTTTGGGTCACCCCATCATTGGTTTCCACCAGATGTTCTCAGTATTTCTCTAACTTCTCTGACTAACAGAGACCATATTTAAAGTAACATACAAAGAGAGGGAGTGACCTACTGGTATGAATATGCAAGGTAAAGGTGTGGTGTATGGGGGATGTGGCCTTTTGGGTGACATCTGGCCAGCTTCTATTGTCTTTTAATTAAAACTACCCCCTTTCCTGGGAAGTCCTTCAGAGGCTTGGACACATGCGGTTCTACAAACATCAACATTTCACACCTGGTGATAGGCAAGGGGCTATAGACAGGCTTTCACTGAATTCAAGGATAAACAAAGGATGCTTGCATACAGACCAAAGACACACACACAGGGTACACATGGGTACAAAATCACAAATGACCATAAGAACTACACAGTATTCAAGTCATAAAGACTTGAATCATTAAACTATTCACATAAAATATTAATACAGAATTATTTCCTTCAATACACAAGCATAAAGCCAACCGTATGCATTCCTATAAAATCTTCAACCTGGGCTCCTTGCAGCCATGTTTCCCTGGGATGATCCTTCAACGACACAGTTAATACAGCACATCTTTTTTTTATTATTATTATTCATTCTTGGAATTTATTCAGAATTGACTCCTCGTTGAAACTGATCAGAGTAGATGCATTCCTGTCTGTGAAGTTGAACTACTATCTCTGGTTTGGTAACTTCAGATTGTAAGAAATCTCACAGTATTTCAGTGAAGGCTATTGCGGAGGCATCATCCCTCATGTGATGTGAAGCCTTCCTTGTGTGTGAAGATGTACACAGGTAAAGACGAGCAAGTTTATCGGTCCAAGCAGTTCTATTGTCTCTATGCCAGTCCTTAACCAAAAAATTACAACATATCTCAATGAACCACAATGACATTAAGGTTCTAGGTGTGTTTGAATTCAGTTCCTTATAGCATTCTTTCTACAATCCACAGTGGATTTAATTTTCTGTTTAAAGTTCAAAGACATCCACTGGGGTGTATAATGAATGTAGAATATGTACAAATATTGGGGACAATGTGCACTATGGCTCCAGGCATCCCAAACTGGTTTACATGACATGCACACAGAATCATTACTGAGAATATGTGGAAAGGTACAGCACATGGCAAATGTGGTAGGAAATATATGTGTAAAAATATTTTTTGTTTTAACCTCCAAGCAGATTCCATTCATGTCCAGAGTTAGGGTGATTTAGAGAAAACGTGAATAGAACACTATTCAGATGCATTACACCTCAATTGCCCTTTTAGAAATGAACAAAATCATGAATGTTACCCTAGGTTGTTGGGAGGCATTTTCTTTCCAAATGGTGTTTGTGGGGTAAGATATGCCACTAGAGCTGGGGTAAGTTGAGCCAGCTAACTTCATCTGTCAAAATTCATCTGACTTAATTAAAGGTACACTATGCAGGATTTTTAGCTTAATGTGCACATGTTTTAGCTTAATTTACCTTCATTTAACAGCTTCAGAGCGATTGGAATGGTTATATGACTTTTTTCGGGTTGAATGGTGGCCGTCTCGCTTCCACCTAGCGCCTGTGAGCGGAAAAACCACCCTTGCAACTGTGGGCCCGCGGGCCGACGGCCTCAGTGTCAGGAAGTATAACGAGTGTAACGAATTGCTTTACTGCATTCAAATACATACACGCCAGGCACCGGCTAGAAAAAGGTAGCGATGGAGTTTCTCAGACATTTGTCATGACAGAGCCAGCGAAAAAGAAGCAAAAACTGAGAAAACAGTAAGGAAATTGCCAATACTGCATAGTTTACCTTTAAATAGGTTATTTTAAAGGTAAACAGAATTAGTGAAACACACTCAGCACACAGTGAGGTGAAGACACACTAATCCCGACGCAGTGAGCTGCCTGAGGGGTTAGGGGTTAGGGGCCTTGCTCAAGGGCACTTCAGCCGTGCCTACTGGTCGGGGTTCGAACCGGCAACCCTCCGGTAACAAGTCCGAATCCCTAACCAGTAGGCCACGGCTGCCCCTATATTTGGCAAATTCCCAGTTAAATGTTATGTTTTTTTTCTACTGTTTGTAGAAATTAAATTATTGTTTGAAGAAAATAAAAATGTTTTACCTGAAATCTTTGTTTTGGCCCAACTTACCTTAAATGTACTGGAGGCTCATCTTACCCCACATATGGGGTGAGCTGTGCCACAAGACCAACCTTTTTGCAGACAGCATATCTCTACCCTTATAAGTTATCAAAGAGTTGTTGGTTACAGAAGTAGTAAAACACTTTATTTTTTGTTTGGTGTGAAGATTACAAAACAAAACCTCTTTGACACATTAGAATGATGAAGAATGTAAAAATGGCTAATCTTACCCCGTTCTCCTGAAATTCAGGAGTGCGTAAATGGCGTTCACTTGTGTTTAGCTTCCACTACAGCCCTGTCAGGAACAGCTTATTGCAGCCTACAGAGGCATTTTATTTTGGTATATGGTTTGTCATGTGTTGAGTGAAGAGTTCATGAAATAGGCCTACTCTACCATGACTAGATGTACCGCAGAGCGGTACAAAATATGACCGCCGCCCAGTCCAGCACATTTTTTCCACAAAAAGAAATCACGCTGAAAAGGCCTATATGATTCTAACTGTCTCACTAAATTGCATTATCCACACTCAATTCTCACTGGTATCTGCTAGACAACAAGTACCAAAACATGATTAGTTCATAGATTTTACATGTAAAATTAATTTTATACAACCATCTTGCCTGTTCATAATTCTGAGAAATTCTTGATTGTTTGTGTTATGTTATGTGTGTGGGTGTGTGTGTGTGTGAGTGTGTGTGTGTGTGTGTGTGTGTGTGTGTGTGTGTGTGTGCGTGCTTGTGTGTGTGCCTGCGTATGTGCCTGTGCATGCAAGTGTACATATGTCTACTGTGTATGTGTCATACGTATGATTACTGTGAATGTGTGTGTGTGTGTGTGTGTGTGTGTGTATCTGTTTGTGCACATGTGTGCACATGAAATGGGTTAACATGACCCCTGGAGGCAAACATACGGAAAAAAATGGTCATCCTAGGCCCTACAGTTTTCAAGATATTCACAGAGAACTGTGTATGCCCTACCCTCCTTTCGGGGGGTCCAGTCCAGCGGGGGGGCTACAGATCAAAACGAAAAATGACGGTTCCATGCTATCCATGTGGGGGTACATGCCCACCAAGTTTTGTGTACCCCGGTCTTTCAGTGTCCCGGGAATCCTTGTTGGTGTATGTCACTAAATGTACACATAAATTATTTTATTGTAAGGCCCCCCATGAACGAAAGTACACAAAACTTGGCATGCATTCGGAGGGTGTCATAATGATCCTACACTTTTAATTTCGTGCAGTTTTGACCTTGTCAGCCAGAGATATTGTGGTGAAAACACCTAATTTTTTGCTTTTTAATTTTTAACTAGGTGGCGCTATACATGAAATAAGTGGTAATGGGATGGGTTGACGTGCCCCCTTAAGACCTACATACATAAAACAGGTGGACCTCCTAGGCCCTACGGTTCTCGAGATATTCACAGAAAACTGTCTCCGGCCACCTACAGGCCAGTTGGTGTATAGTAACATAAATTAATTTATTGTGTGGCCCCCCATGAACGGAATTCCACAAAACTTGGTGTGCATACAGAGGGTGTCATAATGATCCTACACTTCCAATTTCGTGCAGTTTTGACTATGTTAGGTCACAGATACCTTCAATTACAACACTTCATTTTTACTTTTTTGTGTTTAACTAGGTGGCGCTATACATGAAATGAGTGGTTATGGAATGGGTTGACATGGCTCCTTGAGATCAACATACAAAAAAAAAATGGTCCTCCTAAACCCTATGGTTCTCGAGATATTCACAGAAAACTGTGTCTGCCCTACCCTCCTTTCGGGGGGTCCAGTCCAGCGGGGGGGCCACAGATCAAAACGAAAAACGATGGTTCCATGCTATCCAAGTGGGGTTACATGCCCACCAAGTTTCGTGTACCCCGGTCTTTCAGTGTCCTGGGAATCATTGACGGAAATTTGGGCATGCGAAAAAAAAAAAAAATCTGACTAAACCTATATGACGGCCGCTTCGCTGCGCGGCGGTCATAATAATGGGTGTGATTGAAGATTGATGCAGAGTTGTAGACAAATGTAAAAATGATTCAGTATCTTTTTAAAAAAATATCAGAATGACTTATGACCATTGGCATGATAACCATCCTGTATGTAAATGACACTATAAGGAAGTTAAAATCCTCCGATTCATTTGTCATGGTTGACGGAACTTTCCCCCGTCCTAGCCTCAGGCCATTTCCTTGTGTGTTTCCCTGCAGGTGTTCTCTTGTGCGCATGTGTACCTGTGCCTTTAAAAGCAATGCCACTCATCCTCTCTTTGCAGATGCTTGTCTTGGAGTCTTAAGCCTTGTTTTGTGAGAAAGCTCGTCCTGCCGACTCTCCTGTTCAGAATATTTTGGTAAGCATTACTGGCTGGCATTTCCACTGGAGTTTATTTGGCATAATAATAATAATAATAATAATAATAATAATAATAATAATAATAACAACTTATTAGATAGATAGATAGATAGATAGATAGATAGATACTTTATTGATCCCCAAGGGATCAAGTGTAGTATTGTGGTTCCGTTGCTTTCCTCCCATCACCTCCGTCAAAAAGTTGAGAAATGTTCAACTTCTGCTACACCAATGGGCAGCAACGCAAGGAACCAGCCAACCAAATTATGGTGGTTAGCTTCAAGGCATAGTACACACACCCGACTGTCAGGAAAACCCACTGGCATGCATTAACGCAACGCAAGTGTATGAGAGTAGGATAAGAAGGGTCTTCATTGGAAAGATCTGCGATTTACAAATCATTCCTTAATTATTAATTTCCATTTCTTTTCAGAATAACCATGAAGATGTACAAAGTGACAACATGCACAGGAAACAGGGCCTTCGCTGGCACAACAAGCTACATCTCCATCCAATTTCATGGTCCCGAGAAAAAGAGTGAAAAAAAGTTGTTGGAAAAGAAAAATGAGAGCTTTTTCTCTCTTTTTCGCTTTCTGGGCTTTTATAAAGGATCCGTAAGTGCACTCATTTTTAAAGCAATGACATGGTAAACTAAGTACAGATGTTCACTGTGTAGATGCCAGTACACGTTAGTTATGTGAAGATAATAATGCCAAGGAATCCCTTGGGTGGCTGATAAATTATATGACTATCCATTTCTTACACTGAAAAGTGCTAATTACATTGGGAAATTATAGAAAACGTTTTTAGTTGCATCTTTCCCATTCATTTGGCAGTATAAAATGTCATCTTTCAATTGTGCAATCATTAGTCTGTATTTGGGACCCCATTGTGTTTCTGTTTTCCTTCTTCTTCTTCTTCTTCTTATTGGGGGCTGCAGGACCACATTGTGCTTGTATGTTTTCTTATGATTGGGGGCATAACAGCGAAGCTGTCGGATTATTATTATTTGCATACCTCTGGCACTCTGGTGCGCTGACCCGAGGACCTGTGCCGAGATAGATGGACGGTCAGCAGCAACGCCGAGGCTGATGGAGAACCGGGGCAAATGAAACACTTTTTAATGAAACGTAATTTACAAAGACATTGTAAAACACTGAAAGTTAATATTTTGTCACTAGCAACCTACATCTGCCCTCTGTCAAATACAGTTGCATTTACAGCTCTGAACAAAACCGTTCAAGAGTTATTTAAGGAGAAGTCGAACGTGCGTTATGTTTCATTCGTCCCTCCTGGCTGGGACAAACTAGCCTCGTGAGACCATCCTGATCTCGCGAGCTTCAGGGTTTCACTCGCAGATCAGTCTGGATACTTTCCGTTAAAGAAAATTTGGAGCAGTTCACCAAACGAACGTCCAATCAGCGTTGGCTTTGAGGCGGGTTGAGGTGTGATGCAACGAACAACATGACGGCATCCACAGAGATGAGCATAGCTATCGCGCAAGTTTTATTCAAATTAGAAAGTATTCCTGGGTAAACTGTGAAGCTATGAGTCTCAGCCATGCAGCTGGGAGGAATGAACGACACAGACATCCTCCACGGCTCCAAGGGCCTACCGTGAAAACTTGATGGGAATTGTCGTTGATTAGGTTCATAAATGGTAAGTTAAAACATCTTGCGGAGCAAATCCATCTGGCGGAGTCAGGTTAGGGACATGAATGGTACTTGAATGAATGGTACTTCAAGTATGTGTTATTTTAGATAGATTGCTGCTGGGTGATATGTCTTGGTTCATGTCTGTTAACAACTCATTGCCGTCATGGTGATTAGCGTATTTCACGGTTATGGAAATATCATGCACTATGCCATTAATAGCTAGAATAATGCATGTTTCGAATTATATAATGTTTCTATAGTACAAAATGTTATTTCACTCTGTTTTTATGTGGTTAAAGCCACCACACATCCAAATAAAGTGCCCTTCATGACCCACAGGCCGTCAGTCTCCATAGGTTAACATGGCAAAACTCGACCCCCTACCTGATAGCCCCAAATATATTTGCATCTTTCTAAAACTGCTTTTCCATGTCTCACCTGCATAAAATATAGTATAAACACAGATACGTGTGCATTGACTTAGAATAAATGGGGTTTACTGCCTGGTCGGGACAAATGAAATAGGTGTTTCAATCGTCCCCCCATAGACATTTAGCATTATAGGATGTTTTGCATCCATTACAAACAAACATGCAATGTGAACGTCTGGGATTGGGGAGAGCACTAAATGCTCTACTGAATAAGCATGAAGTCAAACCTTTAAATGAAAAACACTCTTTAATAATCAAAAAAATAAACCGCTAATGAAGTAAACTTGTGACCATCAGAAATCGTTTATCACCTGTAACTCTGTGATAACAGGACGTAACAGGATGGCATTTGGCTGAGCAACGGAGGTTAATATGCTCTATGTTTTGTCCAAATGATGTCTGTCTATCATCGTTGCACTCGTAGAAAACCGGAATGTTTCATTCGTCCCCCGTTTCAATCGTCCCGGTTGTACCCTACTGCAAACCAGAGAATTGAGAGCTGGTGGGGAGTGATGAGAAAAGACACGACAGGCTTCTACTGGCGCTCGATTTGCTCACCCAGCTGTCCAGTGCACGTTAGACTATACATATTTCGTGGCCACAAATGACTATTTCATGGGAACGAATTAATATTTCGTGGCCACAAATGACCTATTTCGTGGGAACGAATTAATATTTCGTGGCCACAAATGACCTATTTCGTGGGAACGAATTAATATTTCGTGGCCACAAATTAGTACTTTGTGGGAACGAATTGCTATTTTGTGGCCACAACTTATTATTTTGTAGGAACGAATTGCTATTTTGTGGCCACAACTTATTATTTTTTTTCCCCATGACATATCCGGGGCTCCGTAAAAAGGTAACGATAAAGCACATGGATTTGTTTACAAGTTAGCAAAACGGTTAGCATAAGTTCGGCAGACAATGTGGATGTTACAAGGTAAGAAACACAATTTAAAACGAGTTTCTTGTTTCTCACTTCTCTTTCCGGGACGGTAGTCTCAATGTTGCAAGGTTGGGTTTCCGCCTGGGGACGCTAGGGGCAGCGGGAAAAGTCACCATTTTCACCGGAACAGGTCATTTAACCATCCAAATGATTTCTAAACGGGTTTATTACGTTGAAATAGTTGCCAAGTTCCCCTTTAATTAGATTCCCAAGGCCTTTGGGAATAAAAACAGCCCCATAATAGCACAGCCTCTCCACCATAGTTCTCATTAAGTATGGGGTTCTTTTCAGTATAGTCATTCTTCTATGTACGCCAAACACACCTAAAGTGTTCCTAGCCAAAGAGTGCAATTTTCATGTCATCTGACAATAGACTACACTTCCAGACAAAGTCAAAGTACCATTCGGTAACTCCTGCCGTTTACATTGGTAATTATGACCGCCGCGCAGCGATTTTTTTTTTTCTTTTTTTCTTTTTCGCATGGCCAAATTTTCGTCAAGGATTCCCGGGACACTGAAAGACTGAGGTGCACGAAACTTGGTGGGCATGTAGCCCCACAAGGATAGCATGGAACCATTGTTTATGGTTTTGATCTGTAGCCCCCCCGCTGGACTGGACCCCCCGAAAGGAGGGTAGGCCGGACACAGTTTTCTGTGAATATCTCGAGAACCGTAGGGTTTAGGAGGACCACCTTTTTTTTGTATGTTGATCTTAAGGGGCCATGTCAACTCATCCCATTACCACTCAATTCATGTATAGCGCCACCTAGTTAAAAACTAAAAAGCAAAAAATTAGGTGTTGTAATCACAATATGGTCAACATGGTCAAAACTGCACAAAATTGAAAGTTTATGATCATTATGACACCCTCTGAATGCATGCCAAGTTTCGTGGACTTTAGTTCATGGGGGGGCATACAATAAATTAATTTATGTGTACATTTACACCAACAGAGTTTTCTGTGAATATCTTGAGAACCGTAGGGCCTAGGATGACCAATTTCTTTGCGCATGTTTGCCTCCAGGGGTCATGTTAAACCATTCCATATGCACATATGTGCATAAACAGATATTCACACACACACATACATTCACAATAATCATACGTATGACACATACACACACAGTAGACATATGTACGCATGCATGCACATGCACACACACAGGCACACCCACAAGCACATGCACGCACACACACACACACACACACACACACACACATAAACATGTACACGCACACATGCACACAATTCAAGAATTTCTCAGAATTATGAACAGGCAAGATGGGGGTGGGGTTGTATAAAATGTATTTTACATGTCAAATCTATGAACTAATCATGTTTTGGTTAGTACTTGGCTAAGAAACCTCCTTGGAAGAGTAGGTTCCTGCTGGAAGTGATGTTGGTGGCTGGCCGGTAGGTGGCACTCCCTGTGGCCAAAAGCCACCAAACAAATATCAATCCCAATGTCCTATTGCAGTGACAGGGACACTGTACTGCAGATGTTTTCCTTTGCATGAATGTTAAATTGAGTTCCTGACTCACCATGGTTGTTAAAGATCCCATGGCAATTACTTAAAGAGTACGTGGTTCCCTGATTTGCTGTATTTATGTACACATACACATAAAAACACACACACACACACAAAGACATGTAAACACACACACACATACATGCACACACACGACACGCACAAACACGCACACAAACACATAAACACACACACATGCACCCATACAAACACACCTACATACACAAACACAAGCACGCACCCACACACACAAAAACACACACAAAACACATATACACAAAAACAACCACACACTCTGTGCACACTCAATTACAAACACACAAAAAAGGAACAAAGTAGGAAATGAACACAATTTGAAAAGCGTGACTTATTGTTGTGGAAAAAATGTGCTGGACTGGGCGGCGGTCATATTTTGTACCACTCTGCGGTACATCTAGTTAAATGACTGGACAGGCGTTTACCTAGCATGCCCTCTAAATAAGCTATTAGCAGTGAGGTCACTTTTGATTGTTTGGGGGCCTTGGAGACCCCAAGATGACACCTTTGTCTGTAACTCTCCAATAGTGGTCCTTAATAGTGAATCTTACCATCCTCCATACTGTACATGGGGGTGAAATAACCATGGGTCTTTGTCCAAGCATGTTTTTTACATTTCCAGTTGATTAGAACCTTTTAATCATTGTTTTAACTGTAAATATAGGCAGCCAACGTCACAGTAGGCCTATGCTACAGAACTTGCACCTGCGCCAAAAGTGCAACCTATGTTTAGCCTACATTTTCATTTAGCTATTGTGATCATGGATACATTCAGAGTAGCAGTCGCATTTATGTTGGTGCAAACTCTTTTCGTCTGTTTGCAATTGTGAATACAGTTTAAAAGAGAAAGAGGAAGGGATTTGTTGCTGTTGTTGCTATTTTCGGGATTCTGATTGGCTAACTTGAGCTTCTCGTTACACTGCCACCTACAGGTTTGGCATGCTCTTGAAGGCATATACACGAGTATTGTAAACAAATATTTTTCTGAAAACTGACAGGTGTGCACAATGTTATTTTTGAAAACGGAGAGGGTGAAATGTTGTGTAAACGTGGCCTGAGAAAACATTGGAGAACCCATTTGCAAACTGTTTTTGAAAATTGATGCCCTGATTAAAAAAACAATGCAACTGATCTCAGCTGGTATTCTGTCTATAATGGAGTGGAATGGAAATGGAAAGTGACCTCAAATATTTTAACCGGTAGTGTAGCCTATATACTGTATGTATATTACATTTACATCTATTCATTTGGTAGATGCGTTTATCCAAAGCGACCTAAAGCAATGTATTAATATTTAAGCAACAGATCTACAGGGGTGTACTTTTGGGGCAGCCGTGGCCTACTGGTTAGCACTCTGGACTTGTAACCGGAGGGTTGCCGGTTCGAGCCCCGACCAGTGGGCCACGGCTGAAGTGCCCTTGAGCAAGGCATCTAACCTCTCACTGCTCCCCGAGCGCCGCTGTTGTAGCAGGCAGCTCACTGCGCCGGGATTAGTGTGTGCTTCACCTCACTGTGGGCTGTATTTTGGGTCACCAGCGCATGGCGTAAAGTTCGCTATTCACCCGCGCAAAGTTGAATTCGGTATTTTGCACGTTTATTTTTTAAGCATTGCGCCCAGGGGTGTGGCAATTAACAACCTAGGGAGGGGACTAGCGCATTGTCTAAAAATCGCTATCATACACCACCTAAACCTGGTCAGAAGTCAATGGCGAGTTGTTCATATGCTATTTTAAGAACGCATGTCAACAGTGATATTGGTAGGTGCACGCACCATCCTTCTATCATTCATGAACGCACACCAGCGCACGTGCATGCAAAGCATTACAAATTGCACGATTACAATGGGAAACATAATTAGAACAAAGATATTACGAAATACTGTACATCTCATGATGAGTAGTTATTCGCCATCATTTGCAAATTGGTAATGACGGTTAAAAGTGATTAGGGGAGAGGCGAGAGACACGTATGGAGCACAGCTGAAGACGCACTGTCACGAGATATAAGCAACTCCTCTGCAGGATAAATGTTTAGTAGAGGTCCTGGGAAAGATTTGTATGCACTTCATTTAGCGGAGAATATCTCAACTGTTATAGACTAATATGACCCCATTGAACAACGTGGGATGTGTGCCAAAATCGCTACCCGGGACGAAAGTCCTGAAAATGACCACAATAGGTGACACTATTATCACATTATAGGTGAATGGGACTTTTTTTTTTCCTTAATAGATATTCTCATAAACTTCTACCAGTTTAATCTTCATATTAAGATAAATACTTTTTGTATTACACTTTGTCTTAAAAATAAAATAAAATATGCAAATTAGCCAATATCTCATTAAATATGCGTATATAAACCCTTGAAGCTATAGATTTTCTGAGGTGATCACAATGTTCACAATGACAATGATTGTAAGGTCATAGAAGAGTGT
Organism: Alosa pseudoharengus; assembly: GCF_046254945.1. NCBI lineage: Eukaryota > Metazoa > Chordata > Actinopteri > Clupeiformes > Clupeidae > Alosa > Alosa pseudoharengus. The sequence continues at coordinate 34,947,560 of NW_027468564.1, read as the reverse complement.
AAGCATTCTGATTTGATATAAAGAAAATGGCTAAAAAACAGTCAACCACATAGCCTACAACTAGCAACAAACAAGAATTGCCAGTTATTTATTAACCTAAACTTTAAAAGCTTACATTTCCTATCTGTTCTAAATATTGCTGTCATCACCACAACTTTTTTTTTCAACAAAAGTTTACTTGGCAGCCATAGTGACCTGAGATCATAGCAGAGCACATGGCTGTCAAGCAAGATGACTTGTGAGATCAAGAAAAGTAAGGCAATCTACTCTTTATTCTTTGTGTTGCTGTGTACACTTACTATGTGTCATAATCATATGAGTTGTAATTTTGTGTATTTAAATAATTATAATGAATTTGTATCAGTTTTATATTTAATTTGGTGTGTATTGTAGCTAGCTAACTACAGTTTGTTAGCTAACTAGCTGCTAGTGTTTTCTTTTATTTTGCAAAATGGGGAAAATGTCATCACAACTTGTGATCACATAGTCTCAGACAAATTGATGAAGTTACAGTTTCTTCATGTCATGAAGTTATTCCTCCCAAATAATAGATAAGTTGGTACATACCAATTACTCATATTTGAAACCTTATTTTACAAAATATCAAATGACCTGGAGAGAGTGAGAGAACGACTTATCCATCCAGTGTCACATAGCTAATACTTCATTGACTGGGCTACAGCAGGAAACATGGTGAGATAGGCTTTAATTAATTCATTTCAATTTACAGTATCTGTGGATTATGGGGGTTAAAAATAGAAAGTGACATGTCATGTTTAAGGCAACTTTTGTTTGAAGTAGGAAATGTTTTATGGTAAAAAAAAATTAAATCTAGCTTTTTTGAGCAACCTAACCGTAGTATATCAATCTTGACGAGTGCATCCTATGCCAGAAGAAGAAGCAATCTGAGTACCTCTCTAGTGGTGAAATTGGCAGGGGTGTTATTGTTTCGCTTGCCAAACAAACAAAGATTAATGACACTCAAACTGCTAGGGTTCTTCAACTGACAGTGTAAGAGCAAGATATCATAAAATACCACACCAAATCCTGCTACAGAACATTACAAAGGGATATGGCTAAGGCTGATTGCACAACCCAACCATTAGAACAATCTGAGCCATCTCAGCAGAGACCTATTAATGATCCAACTGAGCGACGAAGCAAGAGATTTAAGACCAGTGCAACCTGACCCTAGCCAGATGAATTTCGCTCCGCCTAGCTCCACTCATCCATCTGGAACCGATCCATTGAAGTGTTGCTTCAGAAGGCTGGGCCTAATCAAAAAATGTTTGCATATGATTGAATAAGCCACTTGTCCGTCATCTATTGACGTGCTACTTCAACCACTCACATCGAAGTCAACCCGTGACGCTGATAACAGTCTCACAGTCGCTTCTATGTCACATCTATGAAACTCCCACCCTGCGTCCTGATTGGCTGTACCATAAAATCGGTTGCAGAAATCACTCTCAATGGAAGAGGTCCCAGATGGATGTGAGTGAAGCTAGGCGGAGCTAAGCTGAACGAAATTCATCTGGCTAGGGTCAGGTTAACTGACACTGTCATCAGGTGATACAGATGTCTTTGTGTGCCTATTATACCACACAACAGTCAATTGGAGAAATCTTGGCCTCCAAGAGCTCTGGCTCATCCGCAACTCAGGAGTGAACAGATCAATATTACCACTTCATGATATATGCATAGCGCTGGGAGACAAGCTCATACAGTGTCTCCCAGCACTACATGCGCTGACTGGGTGCGATACAACCAGAAAAATATCAACCAAACTTGCAGCTCTGAACACTGTCCGCAAACCAGACAACTCGTCTCTGATCCTCAACTTCAACTGTCCACATCTAACAGAGAGTGCAATACAAATGGCGGAAACATTCTTGGTTAAATGTCTCAAACCATCAACAGACAAGGAGACATTTGATGACCTGCGCATTGCTGCGTTTGATAGTCATGCCCTTAAAGGAATTATCCGGAGTAAAATGCACTTTAGATCGATTTCCGGATGATTGGGGGTACATACGTTGAGTTGACATCAAAATTATGTCATTCGGATGTGTTTTGAGAAAGTTCGATTGTACCGTTTTCAGTCACAACTCGTAGCCTGGAAGTGAGCGGGGCATTTCAATTGCGCCGCTACAAAACGCTATTTTTATACCTCTTCTACAGTTCCAAACAACATAACACTTACGTGGTAGTGAGTAGAGGGTCCCTAAAGCCAAACCGAAGTATCCCGAGGTCTTTATGTGGTCGAATATTTTCCGGAAATGTTGCCATCTTTGCCGCCACCTTCAGGGGAAAGTCCGTAGGAGTCTTATTGCTGTGTAATACGCTCTGGAAATTCACAATTTCGTCGCCGTTTAAAAAAAAAAAACATAGTCCAGTCCATACAACTTCATTTCAATTTCGAAAGAAATACTGGACTGTTTTTTTTTTTTTTTTAAAACGGCGACGAAATTGTGAATTTCCAGAACGTGTTACAACACACTCAGCAATAAGACTCCTACGGACTTTCCCCTGAAGGTGGCGGCAAAGATGGCAACATTTCCGGAAAGGTACTGGCTTGGTGAACCACGTAAGTGTTATGTTGTTTGGAACTGTAGAAGAGGTATAAAAATAGCGTTTTGTAGCGGCGCAATTGAAATGCCCCGCTCACTTCCAGGCTACGAGTTGTGACTGAAAACGGTACAATCGAACTTTATCAAAACACATCCGAATGACATAATTTTGATGTCAACTCAACGTATACCCCCAATCATCCGGAAATCGATCTAAAGTGCATTTTACTCCGGATAATTCCTTTAACTCATTGAATGCCAGGCTGTTTTCGGGAGCTTTGTCCTAGAGTGCCAGCAATCTAGACCATTGTTGATGATTTTTGTACAGCCACATCATATTCTGTGTTATAGCTATGAACACATACAATAGCTCGATTAAAAGGTGAGACTTTAAGCTCTCGGTGGGTGCAAACCGTGTATTTCTACACGCCTCTGTTCCTGAGAAATCCCAAGCTAAACAGTGACTAGTTTTCATCAAAATCGCTGTTTTTTTCTAGAAATGGAGATATAACGTCTTTCATGAAATAAGTGTTGCCTGTTACTTACTTGTGTAAACTTTCCGGGAAATGATCAGCGAGACCTGGCGAGACTGCCACCTTGTGATAGACTCAAGAAAATGGCCTGGTTTTGACCTGACGTGCATGCGTCACTGATTCGACCCAAAGCGGCAACCGAGTTATGATAAAATGTCCAGATAAAATGTCCAGATTGTGCGTTTTCATGAGTTTCACGATCGTCATATATTTAATTTCCATTCATCACAGAGTTCCAAAATCACATATAAGGTGTGTTAGAGTGTCTAGTTTCGTAATTTAAAAAAGAAAACTAAAAACGTAATATTACGTTTTTGGTACTCAACGCATGGGAAGGAAAAACGTAATATTACGTTTTTGGCACTCAATGAGTTAAGATGGACTTTGAGAGGACCGCTTGCACCTCAACTAATGCAAGAAAACATACTGTATACAAAGAGCCTAACAGCAGCTTTGGGTCCAAGCACCATTTACAGATGCCACCTCGATCTTAAATGCAGATGCTTATGGTTTTGTAAGTAAGGGAAGTTTATTAGTCCCTGAGATTGTAATCTCAAAACCTGAAGGTTTGCCAGATCCCTGCTCGTGTGGCAAGTGTACACACAAGAATGGCTGTCCCTGTCGGGTAGCTGGTATACATTGCTGCAAGTACTGCAAATGTAAGGGAGGCAATAGTTGTAAAAATCCTATCACTGAATAAGTTCTCATTATAATCACCATACCTGGAATCTGTTGAGAAAAAGTTGAAAGTTTTACCTTGCAACACAGGGAATAAACTTGAAGAGTTTATGTACGCATATTTAATGAGATATTGGCTAATTTGCATATTTTATTTTATTTTTAAGACAAAGTGTAATACAAAAAGTATTTCTCTTATTATGAAGATTAAACTGGTAGAAGTTTATGAGAATATCTATAAAGGGAAAAAAAGTCCCATTCACCTATAATGTGATAATAGTGTCACCTATTGTGGTCATTTTCAGGACTTTCGTCTCGGGTAGCGATTTTGGCACACATCCCACGTTGTTCAATGGGGTCATATTAGTCTATAACAGTTGAGATATTCTCCGCTAAATGAAGTGCATACAAATCTTTCCCAGGACCTAGACTAGTTGTTTTATTCAGTCATTTGAGCAACGTTAGGGTAAGTGTTGCTTTTTCCAGCCTATGTTTTCCGTGGTAACCCATTGTCAGTCAATAGTGAAAGTAACTGCATATAACTGTCTTGTCGTTGACTGACTCCTTGGTGAAGTTAGTTTCACTTTGCCAATGAGTTCAAATAGACGAGTGCAAATGCGTGAAGGCTATGCTAGGTTTTAGTAAAGCATGTTTTAAGAATGACTACGGTCTCGCAAGCAGCCTCCTTCAAATGCGCCTTTGAATGCCAAAATACCGATACATTTATTTGACATATCGCGCGTTGCGCCGTTGAAGGGAATGACAGATGTCATTCTCATTGGTTTAAAATGATGTTACGCCCCAAACACACCCATATGACTGATTAAAAGACCTAGGAACACCTTGTTACGCCATGCGCTCCACTTTTGATAGCGAAACCCCTCCCAATGTGAACTGGATATCCTACTAAATTTGAATAGACTTTTGACGAGTGACGATGCACTTTAGAATGTCATGATAGGGCCCTGCGTGTTCACTGTGTGCTGTTTGTGTTTCACTAATTCATGGATTGGGTTAAATGCAAAGACCAAATTTCCCTCACGGGATCAAAAGAGTATACTTATACTTACAGTATACATACTTATACTTATACTTATACAGCTACAGCAATAGAATAACATTGACGCTATTAAGCTTTTAACATTTAAGCATTTAGTGCCCTTTCTGGTTGATTTAAAACAAACAAACTTTATATAGTGTCTTAAAATCGCATATGCATATTTTCATATGTCTTTACAGAGGTTGGAATTTAAGGTACAATGTAAAGAGGCCGTGGGGGAGCTCGTACTTGTCCAACTCCATTCCGAGACATCTATGGAGCTTTTCAACCACTGGTTTTGTGATAAGATCTTGGTTACAACACCTGAAGGCGATACAATTCTGTTTCCATGCTACCGCTGGCTGGCCCCTAATGAGAAGCTTGTATTAAGACCTGCCAAAGGTAGGCACTAGGGATAGACTTAACAATTACTGTTGTACTTGAGAATTCATTACTGAATCCATTGCTAATGTCTTGCAAATGTACTACACACACACACACACACACACACACACACACACACACACACACACACAGTTTTGTATACTGCAGTTCAGACAAATTCCTGTTACGCATATTCCTGGCATGCATATTCAAATTACTCAATTTGATTGTTAATACAGTATTCATTTGAGGATGATGCCAAAAGTAGCTTTTCTCAAAACATGGCTAAACATTTGTAAAATGCTGCATAGTTTTGCTTTGGGTTATATTACCATAAACATGTAAGACGTATTCAGGTTGTCAATTAACAGTGTTCTTAATACATTTCCATTTCAGCTTTGCTTGTTTCCCCGGACAACAAAACCGAAAGGCAGGAGCTGCTAAAAAAACAACAGGACACATATAGGTTTGTGGACAGCACACAGGGTTAGATTCAGCTAAATTAAATATTTTTTCAACTGACTGTATACTGTTCTCACAGGTGGCGTGCGTACAATGATTTGCCGCATGAGGCCCCCCACTTTATTGATTTTGATTCTTCCTATGCACTGCCTGCTGAACTCCAGTTCTCTTTCACAAAGAATTCAGAGTTTAGCTTCACAGCAGTAATACAGTAAGTACCTAAGTAATTAAACAAAACAAAAAAGCAATGGTTGCTATTCAAAATATAATTAACTTCTATGCTAATATGGAGAAGGTCCCAGCAAACACACCAGCATGTATTTTGCCTTTTTAAACTTTTTTTTTTTTTTTACCATTTATTGTTATTAATGAAATGTCTACCAATGATTTGTCTTTAGGATATTTCGTTTGAAGCTAATAGGACTAACTAATTCCAGAGGTTTGTGGGATAGCATGGAAAAACTGAAAGCAATCCTTTGTGGAAGGAGAAACAAAACCTTGGGTACTCATCTTAAACAAGATCTCATTGTCAATGAGCTGTTCATAATTTCTGTAGTTAAAAACAAAGTACCGGCTGACCTGTACATCAGAGCATATGTTTTTCTGACTTGCCATCCTTTGCAGAATATGTTAGGGAGCACTGGAAAGAAGACTGGTTCTTTGGCTACCAGTTCCTGAATGGCATCAACCCCATGGTGATCAAGTGCTGCGAAAAGCTGCCCAGAAACTTCCCCGTCACAGAGGAGATGGTCAGAGGCCTTCTTGGAAAAAGCACCTTAGAGGCAGAAATAAAAGTAGGCATTACAGTCATTCAATAGTCTAGCAGTAGAAGTCATCAATGGATTCACTTTTATTCACTTTTTTTACTCATTCAATTAACTGATGCTTACGGAGCCCAGGAGGTGTCATTGCAAGATATTTTTTGGTATATATCCAGAAAATGTGCGCTCATTTTACTAAATTGTGTGCACATTTTACTAAATCGTGCGCACGTTTTACTAAATCGTGCTCACATTTTACTAAATTGTGCTAGCCTGGGTGCCATTCCGAACTTAGTCCCGCCCACAACATTTGAGGTCGGGAAGTTCGGTCTGGCATTGCTCCATTGTGGAGCAAGTATGTCCGCCCTAGATCGGGCGGACCAATCAAATCGACCTTTACGATGATGGACAGGTGAGCAACAGCGCCTGGTCTATCACGTCATCTGAGCACGCTTAGATAAGGCTTATGTTTGAAACAAAAACGCTGTGGCTAGAAGGATACATGGCTTTTAAGACCCCATATGGAAAATGCATATTATTTAATGAGATTTGTATCACTGAAAACGATTATTTCTGAAAACTTTGGCCAAAGTTGAGATGTGGGAAAACTCGTGGTTTCACTTTCATCAAGGGAAAACAGCGCTGTTGCATTGCAACATGTTCCCTCGTTCGTTTGAAATCTCTAATTGACCACCTGTTTGAGGGATTTGCGACAGCCTTTCCAAGCTGTTTAACATGTTTGTAGCATATCAGTGTTCAACAGAATTATTTTTAAAAACGGAGGGGATATAGGCCATCAGTTTTTTCCTAATAGCCTACCCTACTAGGTATATCTTAGATTTCGCTAATGAGTGTTGTAGGCTAGGAGTTATTGACGGCACTAACTTTTACAAAAGACCAACAAACAATGTTAAGGTATTTGTGGAGAAGAAGGATGGTTCGTGTGTTTTCTTCCTACACCTCAGGTAAGCTATTTCGTTGCTCTGATTGGTTAGGGCTATCCAATTGAGTGCAGAGGCATTCCCCCCCTGTATCGGTTGAAACACGCCCCATAATTATGTCCCAATGGAGCAGTATCAGACTTATATTCTGACTAGAATTGAGTATGACAATGTCAGGCTAAAATTGTGCACTCATGTTACTAAATTGTGCTCTCAAATTAGTCTATCGTGCTCACGATTTAGTAAAACGTGTGCACGATTTAGTAAAACTTTTTACTAAATAGTGTTCTCATTTGACTAAATTGTGCTCTCATTTTAATTGTTGTAAATTGAGAGCACAATTTAGTAAAATGAGTGCACAATTTAGTAAAACGTGTGCACAATTTAGTAAAACTAGATGTACCGCAGAGCGGTACAAAATATGACCGCCGCCCATTCCAGCACATTTTTTCCACAAAAATAAATCACGCTGAAAGGCCTATATGATTCTAACTAGGGGTGTGAATCTCTCATGTAAAAGACGATACGATTCACATCTAGATACATGGGCACGATTTGATACAAGAAAAGATACATGTTCATAAAAAACGATTCAGTACGATTCGATGCAATGCGATTCGATGCAGTTCGATGCAGTTGAAGAATGGAAAGCATTCTGAAAGATTTGTATCATTTGCTTAAGGTGCACATTAATTTTATATTATCAATTATCATGGTCATGTCAATTAGGCAAAAACAAATGTGTGAATATGATTATCCAAACTGAGGTTTGTATCATATATTGTATTGAAATGAAAAAAGAATAGTCTACATTTCAGCCTAACAAAGCAGCCAAATACAACATAAAAATAATTTTTTATAGATTTTATAGAGTTATATCTGATTGTTTTCAAGGAGCTGTAGCCTATTGTTGAGGTAAGACAATATCGAAATAAAATATAAAATAAAACGGTGCTTAAGACAATCTTGGCCTTTTCTCATAGCCTACAAGAACAAAGTAGGCCTACATATCAATGAACTGGGCCTATTTTGTTCCAAGTCTGTGTGAATATGAACAAAATAATAATAATTTGTAGGCCTACATCGTTTAAGCAGCAAGGGCCAAATTATTCTTTAACATTAAGGAAATCCCTTCATCAAACGTAAGGCTACTCTACAGACTATCGTTGCCGTTTAGGAATGCTATAGTGTTTAATTTCAAGCTGGATTTTGACAAACAAAAAAGTAAAATCTGTCAAACACCGACAGAGTGCGAGTTGTCACGTGCTTAAGTTGCAGTAGATGTATGGGTAATGAAGTCCTTTGTCTACTTTGGGCAATGAGTGTAGCCCAAAATGAACTTCATTACCCACAAATCCGTGCCACGTGTAGTTTCAAAACAGGAAGTGGGACGAACGCGCTACTTGCAACGTAAATCAGAGTCTGAGCGAGCAGAAAAGGTTATGAACCGATTTGTAACAAGTAAATCGATATAACGACCGGTTCATTTCAGTTTTATTCCGATACGGGGCTTCACATATCGATGTAGCCGTATCTTACACGTTAAAAACGGATACCGATACGTATCGGTTAATCTTTACACCCCTAATTCTAACTGTCTCACTAAATTGCATTATCCACACTCAATTCTCACTGATATCTGCTAGACAACAAGTACCAAAACATGATTAGTTCATAGATTTACATGTAAAATTCATTTTATACAACCCCACCTCCATCTTGCCTTTTCATAATTCTGAGAAATTCTTGAATTGTGTGCATGTACATGTTTATGTTATGTGTGTGGGTGTGTGTGTGTGTGTGTGTGTGTGCGTGCTTGTGTGTGTGCCTGTGTATGTGCCTGTGCATGCAAGCGTACATATGTCTACTGTGTGAGTATGTGTCAAAAAAGAAAAAAAAAAATCTGACTAAACCTATATGACCGCCGCTTTGCTGCGCGGCGGTCATAATAAGCGCACATTCTCTCGATACACAAAAATATCTTGCAATGACACCTAACAATAATGCTAATAATAATAACTAGATGTACCGCAGAGCGGTACAAAATATGACCGCCACCCAGTCCAGCACATTTTTTCCACAAAAATAAATCACGCTGAAAGGCCTATATGATTCTAACTGTCTCACTAAATTGCATTATCCACACTCAATTCTCACTGATATCTGCTAGACAACAAGTACCAAAACATGATTAGTTCATAGATTTCACATGTAAAATTCATTTTATACAACCCCACCTCCATCTTGCCTGTTCATAATTCTGAGAAATTCTTGAATTGTGTGCATGTGTGCATGTTCATGTTTATGTTATGTGTGTGTGTGTGTGTGTGTGTGCGTGCGTGCCTGTGTATGTGCCTGTGCAAGCGTACATATGTCTACTGTGTGAGTATGTGTCATACGTATGATTACTGTGAATGTATGTGTGTGTGTGTGTATCTGTTTGTGCACATGTGTGTACATGAAATGGGTTAACATGACCCCTGGAGGCAAACATATGGAAAAAAATGGTCATTCTAGTCCCTACAGTTCTCAAGATATTCACAGAGAACTGTGTCTGCCCTACCCTCCTTTCGGGGGGTCCAGTCCAGCGGGGGGGCTACAGATCAAAACGAAAAACGACGGTTCCATGCTATCCATGTAGGGTTACATGCCCACCAAGTTTTGTGTACCCCGGTCTTTCAGTGTACCGGGAATCCTTGTTGGTGTACGTCACTAAATGTACACATACATTATTTTATTGTAAGGCCCCCCATGAATGAAAGTACACAAAACTTGGCATGCATTCGGAGGGTGTCATAATGATCCTACACTTTTAATTCCGTGCAGTTTTGACCTTATCAGCCAGAGATATTGTGATGAAAACACCTAATTTTTTGCTTTTTAATTTTTAACTAGGTGGCGCTATACATGAAATAAGTGGTAATGGGATGGGTTGACATGCCCCCTTAAGATCAACATACATAAAAAAGGTGGACCTCCTAGGCCCTACGGTTCTCGAGATATTCACAGAAAACTGTCTCCGGCCACCTACAGGCCAGTTGGTGTATAGTAACATAAATTAATTTATTGTGTGGCCCCCCATGAACGGAATTCCACGAAACTTGGCGTGCATACAAAGGGGGTCATAATGATCCTACACTTCCAATTTCGTGCAGTTTTGACTATGTTAGGTCACAGATACCTGCGATTACAACACCTCATTTTTACTTTTTTGTGTTTAACTAGGTGGCGCTATACATGAAATGAGTGGTTATGGAATGGGTTGACATGGCCCCTTGAGATCAACATACAAAAAAACAATGGTCCTCCTAAACCCTACGGTTCTCGAGATATTCACAGAAAACTGTGTCTGCCCTACCCTCCTTTCGGGGGGTCCAGTCCAGCGGGGGGGCTACAGATCAAAACGAAAAACGATGGTTCCATGCTATCCATGTGGGGTTACATGCCCACCAAGTTTCGTGTACCCCGGTCTTTCAGTGTCCCGGGACTCATTGACGGAAATTTGGGCATGCGAAAAAGAAAAAAAAAAAACAAATCTGACTAAACCTATATGACCGCCGCTTCGCTGCGCGGCGGTCATAATAATACATTTTATTTTTGAAGAGCCTTTCAAGACACTCAGTTTGTTGTTTGCCTTCAACTACATCTAATCCATCCAGAAAAGGAACATCTTCCTGTGTGACTACAAGATGCTGGATGGACTTGATGGAAATAAACTGAAAAACAAACAGTTTTTTCTCACCGCTCCACTGGTGCTGCTCCACCTCAACCATGAGAACAAGATGCTGCCCATCGCCATACAGGTAAACACACCTGAACAAAAGGAAGTATAGTATGTGCACCACAATGGCAAATGGCAATCAAGTTTTGAATTTGAGGGAAAATAGTGAGGTCTTAACACAGCAATAAGAACTAATCGAGTGACAGTTGTAGAAGGGGGATAGTCGAGTGGTAAGTGCTAGATCTTAGTTTCCTTCCTCTCTACCTGGCCAGACTCGAGGAAGTGGGTCCCACTTCTGAGCTGGGTGCTCTGGTCTGGGGTTTCTGGCTTCTGGTTGGCTTTTTTCTACTGGGGAAATTAGGGGCGGGTTTGGGGAGGGATGTGGACCAATCACAGTTTATTTTCCAATACAGAGTACATAAAACATGAGTTCATGAAATTCATTCCACAATGACATTGCAAGGCCAACATAAACACAATACAGGAATACTCCTCCCCTCCCTTCCCTTCAATCCCACCCTCCACCCCAATCACAGTTTGTACACATATCTGTATAAGCATATGGGGCGTGCCACTGCCACAACGAAATGTGTCCAGTGTCACGGAAATCCATTTCGAGATTCGCGATTTGAATGCAGAGAGGGTTGAAAAATGACTAAAATATGTACAAATAATCAAATGGCTAATAATGCGTCGGGCATTATTTCATATCAGCTAGAATTCTGGTTGTGATTTACTGAAAATGTTTGCAGTTTAGTGTAAACCTATTTGGCTGCAGCATTGGCTACAAACCTCATAGCCTGCAATATGGATGAATGATAGTGATCACAAAGGTAGTAACGTAATGAAGCTTTATTTGAGTTTTATTTTGTGATTTCCCCATTAGATGTCGCTTTGCGTAAGCTTTACGTTGGCGGTGAAAGATGCGTACGCACATTTCAGCCCCGTTCACGCAACTATTTTGTGTGTAGCAGCTTTTATAGATAGGTCCGACTCAATTTGTTTTGAGTTGGCGACCTATTTAAAAACAATTAGCATTAGGCTATTTTCTCCTTGTTGTCTTTAGAAGTTGATAGAACATTATAGGCTACCTCACAAGTTATACGAATGCCTCACTAGTTTTACCGCCTGTGTGAAGCTGCGCTCATTTACACTTCACAAACTTTAAAGCTGATTTTCTCAGAACTTTTTGCTGAGATTTCAAACTGGACTCATATCGTGGTGGCACGCCCCATATGCAACAGACGTGCTTGATGGAACCCAACAAATTGTGGGGCATTCAATACTAGTTGTGGATATAAATGCAGAGACAGCATGGGTAAAAGGACTGCATTTGTATAGTGCTTGTTTTTCCAAGGAACTTTTCAATTTCTTGCCTTACATTCACCCATTCACACACACACTCATACACCGATGGCGGAGGCTGCCATGCAAGGCGCCAACCTGCTCATCGGAGCTCTGGGGTTGAGTGTCTTGCTCAAGGACATTTCGACAGGGTCAAGAGGAGTCTCAAATCTGCAGGTTGCTGGACAACTTCTCTACCTCCAGAGCCCCACATTCACAATATTTATAGTCTAATATCATATAATTATTATGCTAATATAGCACCTCAATGGGAATATAATGTGGACTTTTGGCCAGCCATCCTTTCTAACACAGGGTAAATGAAATGGTCGGCACTTACCATATTATGCAGATTTATGGATTCATTTCCATAGTTAAGGCAAGAGGCTGGACCTGAGAACCCCATCTTCCTGCCCACCGACCCCAAGCATGACTGGCTGCTGGCTAAGATCTTTGTGAGAGCTGCAGAGTTCAGCGTGCATGAGCTCGACTTTCACCTGCTAAGAACTCACCTGCTGTCTGAGGTGTTCACCGTGGCAACGTTGCGGAACCTCCCATCTCAGCACCCGCTTTACAAGGTATTTTTTTAGTTTTGAGTGGTCTGTGACATCAACTTGTGTGAAAGAATGGAATCTGACATGGACCTGGCCTATAATTAAAACAAACATATTCTGCAGTGCATTGGTGTCCATGTACTTCACAGCTGTCTTCTCGTTTTGAAAATGGAAAACAAAAAACAAGAAATGACCGTTTCTACTTGACAATAAAATTGAAAGGTGGAATACAACCCGTTATCTGATTTTATATGCAATGCATATAAATGGAAATTGGGAAATTAAAATACCTGTGCTGTCTTCGACACCTAGGGCCCTACTTGGCGATCAGAAACGTGACGCAAAGCACTGACACAGAGTTTACTCTTATGTTACACCCAGGTAGTGACGGATTTTTCGCCATGTGCTGCACTTTTATTAAACAATGTGCACAGGGGTGTGGCAATTAACGACATAAGGTGTGGTCTGGCGCCTTATCTAAAAATTGCTATCTTACAACATCTAAAAACCATTACGCCACTGAACAAGAAAAACCTGGTCTATAGCAAAAGGCGCACATGTAGCAAAGCTGAAGACGAACTGTCATGAGATGTAGCCTAAGTAGCAATTTCTCTGCAGGATAAATGTCCTTAGGTTTTTTATTCAGCCATTTGAACATTATTGGGGTAAGAGTTGCTTTTTTCAGGCTATGTTTTCGATGGTAACCCCTTGTCAGTCAATAGTGAAAGTAGTTGTGTAAGTGTATAACTGTTTTGTCATTGACTATGACACCATGGTGAAGTTAGTTTCACTTTGCCTATGAGTTCAAATAATGGACCAGTACAGATATGTATAGCCTATACTCTGCTAGTCACAAACAGGTTTTAGTTAGTGGAATAACTGTTCCTTACGGTGTCGTGTGCAAGCAGATTCCTTCAAATGTACCAGTGACCATCAAAATACCAATGCGCTGTTTGAAATCGCGTTGCTTGCTGTTTCCATGTTTATTTTTCCATTTCAAAATGGAAACTGAATGGTCGTGAAGTACACAGACCACTAGCCTTCATATGGGCTGATCAGACTGTACATGCTATGATATGTAATTGAGCCAGAAAGAGATTCAGAACGTTGTGAGGAGAGTTCACAAAAGAATCCAAGCTAAAACTAAAGAAAAATAATCCAGATTGAGACCTGAATACACCCCAATGATACATGAAGTGGAAATAAAACAGGATTTGGAAAGTCTGCCCTGGATTCTGATAGTATCTGGCACGCATGGGCTGGTTTCAACTGTATGAAACTATTGGTCACTAATGACCATCTGGCAGCTCTTCACTTAAGACAGTGGTCCCCAAACTATGGCCCGCGGGCCGAATACGGCCCGCCACCTCATTTTGGGTGGCCCCCCAAAACATGTCCGTGGTATATAGCATCTGTCCCGCACGGGAGTACGACATCGTCAAACTATAAACTCCGTAATTTCCCCCATTCATTATCTATGGTGAGTGTTAACAGTACACATGTAATACTCTTTTTGTCCACTGGTGGTTGTTTTGGAGCTGTTTCGCGTTTGCCATTGAAAACAGAATGAAATGTAGGCCTACCTGCAATCAATATAAGAAGCCTATGCTGACTGCATCAGTGCTGAAAGGATCCTAGAAGTTTATCAATTAATTGTTAATAACTAACTAACTTCTATTCAAGTCATATTTCTGGGACTTTCTGGGATAATTATTTCTATTTTTATTCACTCGTTCACAGAGTTCTCATCAGGTGAGTGAAAGTTAGAATGGTGGTCATTTCAGATGTTTTTGCCAGCACTTCATAAAACTTGTTTGAGAACTTTAAATTAATTGCTTGTTCACAACTTGAGCTGTGTATGCATAGACACAGAGTTCACACATTTTTGAATAAAATACTTTTGGGACTCCCTGCTAATACTTTTGGGAATGCTTTTGGGAAAAGTCTTTTTATTAATATTATTTCATTTGAGCTACATTTTACACTGATATGACATGATGGCAACATAAACACAGCTAACAATGGTATTAAATTGCAGTAGCCTATGCTTAAATGTAATGGAATATTCAACTAAGGTACACTGTTCACAGCACTAAGCTATTTATGGTTACTGATATACTTCGAGTCTCTGGCCCTCTCTTAGAGCCAGGCATAGTGAGCTGGCTTTACTTTTGGGGACCACTGACTTAAGACATTTAAGTCCTTTCAATAACCATCTGAACTGAATGAATACATGTGGAAATAGTAAATACATGTAGAATAGACATTAATTACTATTTTTGCATGACCAAATCCTAGTTATCTATCTATCATTATAGCTGTGGCCTGTCCAGATGTTTTAGTATATGTTAAACTGCTTTCCAGCCT
Organism: Alosa pseudoharengus; assembly: GCF_046254945.1. Classification (NCBI taxonomy): domain Eukaryota; kingdom Metazoa; phylum Chordata; class Actinopteri; order Clupeiformes; family Clupeidae; genus Alosa; species Alosa pseudoharengus. The sequence goes on along the minus strand of NW_027468564.1, from coordinate 34,932,206 downwards.
AAATAAATTGTAAATTATTTTAATAGGACGTTATGGAGCAATGTTTCATGTAATGACCAGCTGTTCACTTTGTTATTTATTTAATTGTAGCTCCTCTTTCCCCACACTCGATACACACTCCACATCAATATCATGGCACGAAATCAGCTGATTTCGGAGGATGGAGTCTTTGCAAGGGTAAACATACAACATAGTACAAATATACTGTTAGTTAGATTTGTACCATGTGTTTTCACTTTCATTGTGGATAGTTTTGTCCTTTGTGTACTCACACATTTAGTTGTTTAATTTGTTACTGATTATAGTGTACAATCCTAGCATACAGGCATTGGTGGTGAGATGACGATGGGTAAGTTTCTGAAGCGTGCAACAGCCTCCCTGACCTACAGCTCCCTCTGTCTGCCTGACAACATCTCTGAGAGAGGCCTGGAGGACGTCCCCAACTACTACTACAGAGATGATGGCATGGAACTGTGGAACATCATCTACAAGTATGTGTAATGGTTGCCAGCTGGTATGTGGCTGTGCGTTATGTACATTGTGTAAACCACCTGACACCTTCAAAGACGTGGTAGAAAGCGATGCTAGCATCATGGGGTTTAGCTCACTTGTTAGCGCTCTCAACTCCCAATCTGCACAAGAGGTGCTGCAAATGCCGAGTAGTTTTGCACACAGATCACACATTCTACTCTCTCTGTGTGTGTGTGTGTGTGTGCGTGTGGCCATTTGTAGGTATGTTAAAGGAGTCTTGCAACATTACTACACATCTGATGGGGTTGTGCAGAAAGACACAGAACTGCAGAGCTGGATCAGAGAAATTTTCTCCAAGGGATTCTTGGGAATAGAAGAAACAGGTGTGTGCAGAAATAATATCCTTGGTTGGACGCATATGAAATGATTGCAGTCAGATGGCACGGCACTGTTGCACAAATTTGGAGGAGCCTCTCGCTGCAGCCTGCGGGAAGGCGGGGCTTGACATCAAGCCCAGCCCACATCCAAGTCAGCCATGTTTTTTTGTATTACGTCACGCAGTTTAAAATTGCTGGCGGCGAGAGGGAGGGAGGCAGTCGGCACCATTTGGCAGAGAGAGCAAGGACTCGCAACGAGACTGGGCGAGCTGCTAGTGCTACATTCTACAAACCAGCAACTTACTGCAAAACACGTTTTATTGTGTAATTCAACACGTAAACTGTGGATTCAAACCAGTGCAGCAACTCGCAACAGCACCAACGTTTCCATAAGAACGATGTTGTCACACTACTCGTTCGTCAGATAGGAACTAGCTAGCTGGCTAGCTAGCCAGCAAAGTTAACCACCCAGATGGCAAGAGGCTGGCGGCGGCCCACCGGTTTCGCTGTCGCCGGCGGACCGCTGAGTTTTTGCACATCGGTTCTACCGCGGTCCGCTGGGCTAACGAGCCTCAGATTTGACAACCTTTTCTTTATTCATTTATACGGCGGACTGCCGGTGGCCTTACGTTACCATCGCGGGTTGCTGACAAGTAGCCTATCTACCGGTGGTCCGATAGCTGCTTGCTATCTGGGCAGTAGCCTATATTTGAGATGAGGATGTCGAGCTTGATCTAACCGGTTAACGTTACACAATACATGTTTCTGGTAGCCTAGAAATCTAGACGCACCCTAGCGGCGGCAAATTAATTTGCTCAGCCTGTACGTCTAGTATCAAACCATAGGGATTTCTATTGGCTGACGCTGTGGACGTCATCCAATCACAGCGCTCTATTTTGTTAGAGAGTCTTAAGGCGGGCTTAACAGGATAACGACAGTCCTGCAACGGTGAACAACAAGGAAGGTGGCTATGGCGAACGAAGAGCGGTTGTTTGAATCGGCGTTGGCGTCAACTTTGGAGGAGTTGGATTTGTGCCTTTCTTTGAAAGTTGAGCAACACAATGCACTTAAGTCATTCCTTTTGAAGAAGGATGTATTTGCCGTTTTGCCGACCGGATACGGATATGGTCGTAGCGCTGGCCTATTGCATGCCTAGGCAGTTTGAAAGACAATTCTCTGCCCGCCCCTTGGATTAAGCGAGGTGAATGGTTCGATTCCAGACTATACATTTCAATGATATAGGATGGCCCGCCAGGCTATGTTTCTGGTTCACCTGTTGTTAATAAAGCAAAATCGCCCCTTTGTAGGCTATTTGGTTGTAATGGAGAATTCTTGCTGTTAAACTGATAGTCCATGATAATGAAACATCACACCGTTCTACTTTTGAGGGCTAAATTATATGAAATATGGCTCGTTTTCCGTTTGAACACATTGTCATCAATATTTAAAATGACCAATTTTTGTGAATGTGCATGGTTATTGTTTCAAAACCGGAAATCAAATGAACGAAAAAGTAGGCCTACACGAACCCAATTACAGTCTAGCCTAGGCCTACATGAAAAATTCACTGTTGTTGCATGAAATGTAATTTGTGTTTAGCCTAAATCATCAGTTTCTATCATCTAATATGAAACAATATACTATATAATTCGCTACCGGGCTGTCGGCAGTAGGCCTAAAGCCAAAGCGTATGGGGAGTGACGTAGGCAAAGAAAACATGGCTGAGTTGGATGTGGGCGGGGCTTGATGTCAAGCCTTGCCTTCCCGCAGGCTGCAGCGAGCTGTACTTGGAAATTTGCTTTATATTTACAAGAGCACCACATGTGGTAAAAAAAGGTATTACAAGACAGCCAGGCTGATGCTTGCTGATTTGAATGCAAACTTTACAGGATATCTGGGGAAAACAAAGCATGGCATTATAAAACGATTCTTTCCTCACAATCTGTAGATATTTGTAGCTTGTTCTAAAATAAATTAATACATATAAAAAATGAAAAACACAGCTTCTTTTAATGTGTAGTCAGAAAGCCACGTTTGTTTATGCAGGAATTTGTTTATGTTTATACATTTATTAGCACACACTTTTGTGCAAAATAACGTACATTATATTCTCACCAAGGACCCAATGACCCCAGAGAAGTAGTTCATCCCTCCCTCCAGTATTCCTAGAGAAACTCCACGCAGAGTTTCGTTTTGTCCCCTTAGAATTATAGGGTTCTATCTACGTTCTGAGTAGTTCTGAGATATTGAGCTTCAAAGTCTTAGAATTCCATAGACTTATACTGATAAGTGGAAAAAACCTCTTCAGATATAATATCCAAAAATGTATACAACTACAAGAAACACCTCACCTCATCTTCTTAAGGTGTCACAGAATAAGATTATGTAAATAACTCAATTTTGACAAAAATTGTCAGATAGAACCTTATAATTCTAAGGGGACGGTTTTTGTTTAGGGGACATGCTGGCACCGACTTTGCTTGTTTCCAGTTTTTGGAGTCTGGGCTGTCTACAGGTTTTTTACAGTGTACTCACAGAATGGGCAGCTAGCGGTTGTGAAGAGATGATTGCCGAATGTGACAAAAATGTTATTGAATTGAAATTGTGTATGATCGCTGACTGCACCTTTAATGAAACAAAAATGGAATTGAATTTAATAAGCAGAACAAAAATAAAAAGGGATATACAAAAAGGGAAAAGCTTCTACTGTCTCTATTGTGTAGTGGAGTTTTTTATATTTATATACTTACATGTATATTACTTTTTCTGCTGTAAGTGCATGTTGCGTGTGATGTCTGTATGCTACTGAGACCTTGAATTTCCCCTTGGGGATCAATAAAGTATCTATCTATCTATCGCTAGCTTCACAAGTTAAAATAATTGATCTGCTATTATTTTTAGAAGGATCCTGCCTGGATAAAGATAGTATCACTATACTGTGTTTTGATGTTCCACTTTCTTTCCCTTAGGAATACCTGGGTCTTTTCAGACAGTGTCTGATCTCATCAAGTTTGTTACCATGGTGATCTTCACTGCATCAGCTCAACATGCTGCTGTCAACAATGGACAGGTAATTTCTTATCAAGGTCTGTGCATCTATTTGATCCATCAACAACATTACTGCACTCACAAAGCATCTCTCCAAAGAAGTAATGTCAGGCCATTATTAGTTGTTGTTTCTATAAGCAGACATTATACTTAACGTGATGCTTTGTAAAACATCCACAATATGTAGGGCAAGGACAGTGGGCAAACTGTTCTTTAAGATAAAGATGTACTGTAATTATTTATGAATCTGACTCATATGCCAGACTTTGTCACTGTAACAACTCGTCTGCTTGGATGAATATCCTTAGGATGTTTATTCAGTCATTTGAATATTATTGGGGTAAGTGTTGTTTTTTTCAGGTTAAAAAAAATAACTTTTTTTAAGTTTCTCTGCATCGTGCCCTTAACAAGCAAGCTTGCATCTTATCATTGATTTCAAAGGCAGCTTGCAGTCACATGTTTCATCTAGTTATTAATTCACAGGACATTCAGTCCTTTTACTAACTCAACGGTTATGAAAAAATATGTGTATAATATAGCCACAAGCGGCAATGGCGGGTCCGAGCACCTGGGTCTGCAACCCGTGACATTTCGGAATCCAACAAAGCACTGACCTGCTGCGTTTGTGAAATGTACATATTTGATGCATGTGCTATTTTTTTGTGCGTTATTTTCTGGCACATTTACTTGTTTGGCCAGGTGGGGACGCAATGCAAGGCAGGCCCATTGGGTGTCATCATAATCATAATATATATTAACCAGAGAAATTTCAGACCATTTAATTTAAGCAAAGAACATTTCTGATACACTTTCTGGTTGGCCAGATGGTGGCGTTATGTTAGGCATGGAAATTACACAAGTGAATATCATCACAATAATGATATCCAATATTATGTAAAGTTCAGATCAATCAGATAAGGTATTGGCCATTTCTGGCACATTTCCTGCTTGGTCAGGTGGTGGCGCCAGCAAAGCATGCCGATTGTGTGTCATAATCATAATATCTATTAACATAAGAAGTTTCAGGGTGTTCATTCAGATTATTTTCTGCTATGTTACATTTTAGTGTGACAGCATTCAGTATGTGGCGCTACACTACAATTACATAGGCTATGAGGATGCATCTGAAAGTTTACCACAAACATTTTGTGATCTATCGTGGAACGGTTGAGAAGTGATCCTAAAAATACATGAATATCATTGGTATTATGTTTCTACTAATGTCTGTATGTGTGTGTGTGTGTGTGTGTTCTGTGTCGACTCCACACAATCTATCTCTGTCTATCTCTCTCTCTGTGTGTGTGTGTGTGTGTGTGTGTGTGTGTGTGTGTGTCTGTGTCTGTGACTGTGTGTGTCACAGATTTGGTCAGGATTTGCCTCTGCTTCGTATCTCTGACAGAGAAGAGATACTCACTTTCTCTCCCTGTGTGTGTGTGTGTGTGTGTCTATCTGTGTGTGTGTGTGTGTGTGTGTGTGTGTGTGTGTGTGTGTGTGAGTATGTGTCTCTCTCTTTCTCTGTGTGTGTGTGTTTGTCTGTCTGTGTGTGTATGCATGTCTGTCTCTGTGTATGTCTGTGTGTGTTTGTCTGTCTGTGTGTGTATGCATGTCTGTCTCTGTGTATGTCTGTGTGTGTGTGTCTGTGTGTGTGTGTCTGTTTCTGTGTCTCTGTGTGTGTGTATGTCTATATCTGTGTGTGTTTCTCTCTCTCTCTCTCTCTCTCTCTCTCTCTCTCTCTCTCTCTGTCTCTTTCTCTCTGTGTGAGGCAACACATTTAAATTCATTTTAACGTAATTTCAGCATGTGTGTGTGTGTGTCTGTTTGTGTATGTGTGTGTGTGTGCTTGAGTGTGTGTCTCTGTGTGTGTGTGTGTGTGTGTATGTCTATCTATCTGTGTCTCTCTCTCTCTCTCTGTGTCTCTGTGTGAGGCAACAAATTTAAATTCATTTTAGCGTGATTTCAGCATATTACAACATATCAACAATTCCATCACAGTTTAACATCTGAGCAATCTTGGCATCAAGTTTGCCAATTTTTACATGAATCTGAAAAAACATCTAGGAGGAGTACATGAAAATGTATCATGTGACATCAATGTAATTGCCATTCTTTCTGTTGCCAGTTGGTGGTGCTAAGCCAAATATGCATTTTGGGCATGTGAATATCATACTAATAATTACCATGGTATTCAATGACCTGTGAAATTTAAAAACATTTCAAGCCAGGCATAGTGTATTATGACACATTAATTATACTGATTGATTCAGTTTCCCATTGTGAAGGTTCTTTAGAACGTGTAAAAATCGGTTATTTGCACGGCTAGAAGTAGAACCTTCTTAAATATTTTGTATCAATTTGCCCGAGTTCTTTAGAACGTTCAGTTAAAACTACCGTTAATTTGAAACATTGTATCAAGGAAAAACAGCAAAGAAACACCACTGCGCTGAATATGTCTAATTACGGCCTACCAGAAATTACTTTCAATGAACACCTGCTGCCGCGCATCAGTGAGGCTGTTGGACTTGCTCTTCACCAACCACTCTGCGCACTACCGCCATTCAGCCGCTGTCCGAGGCTGGACTGGAGAGCCGGCAGATCAAACTTCACCATCAAGGGGAACGTGCAGTTCAATTTACAAAAATAAAAATGCCTTATTTTGATTCCATCAATGTTTTGACTGTTTTATATGTAGTCTAGGTGGTAGATCCCCGGGTTAGTGTTCCAGCGTAGCAACCATTCATGCGGGACTATAGTAACAGTTTGAAATAAACAGCTTTAACTATCCAAATGAGATAACAAAAAATAAAATTAACTTAATATTTAACATGTTGTCCATTATCCCTTACTTATAAGGGAGTGTCGTCCATTATCCCTTACTTATATTATGACACGGGTTGCCACACTCTAATGGGAACACAATGAAATGGAGACACCAAGGCATCCCATGTGTTTATTTGCCTTACTGGTTCAGTACTTAGGTGCTTCACATTGATCTTAAATGATTCTGTTGGATACATTCTTTGCTGTGGCAAAATATGTCAAAAGCTCATTTATCTGAAAGTAATTGTGAAAGATAATGCCAACCTTTTTCTTATTCTATTCTTGTTTTATGTTGCCACAATTCCCTTGATATGGTTTTGACATAAAAAAAATAAGAAAATATATCTAAAGGGGTTTTAGAAGACAAGATAGATAAAATATAAAAAAAAATATTAAAGTTCTCTAACTCTGTTACCATAAAATGCTGTTTTTATCCCCCTCCCTCAATGGCATTAAGCCCAAAAAATTCCAAAAGAAAGTGCCATGGTAGGACACTTGATTTAGTATACTGTATTTTCCGGACTATAAGTCGCATCAGTCAAAAAAATGCATCATGAAGAGAAAAAAAACATATATAAGTCGCACCGCACTATAAGTCGCAATTGCAAATGTATTTCACAAAATCCAAGACCAGAACAGAACAGACTATGTAACGGGACACAGAGGCCAAAAATATTGAGAATTCTACTGGAAGACAGAGAAGTGAATGGTGGCAAGCTGAGGCAATAAGGCCGACAGTAACTAGCAATTTACAAAAGATTCACTGAACAAAAATGCCGATGTGGTACATGAAAATTTAGCTAAAAATGTGGAAAATGCAATGCAATCAAGCATTTTGGGCGATATATAGGCACAAGCTGGCAGCAGAGCAAATCCTCGGCAGGCTACCTCCAAGAGAACGAGAGAGAAAAAAAGATGCACATTTAAAAGAAAGTGCAAAAATTCAACAATGCTTTCGACTAACGACTATTGTAAAATCCTCAAATTATGGCTGGGGTTTTTTAGGCTGTGCAAAGCACATCACCTTTAATTGGGGCAAGCTTGTATTCGAGGCAAGCCTTTATTTCTTATGTGGTGTGTTTTATTGTGAGACATAGGTTTCGTTTGGAGTGGCATAACGGTAGGCAAAAGCAGAAGATGTTCGGTTTGGTTTGGGATTTAATTTACGCTTTCATTCATGGAACATGTGGTGTGCTGTAATGGAAACCTTATTGTGTATAGCCAAATAGGTCTACGATAGCCTAAATGAGTTTTTTATTATGCATGATGTACCTTTTTATAAAATTCATAGGCTGGAATGCCTCACAGCAACAATTGTATTTAAATGTAGGCTACTGCTTCATAATAATAATAATAATAATAATAATAATAATAACAATATTAATCTTAATAATAATCTATTTGTATAGCACCTTTCATACACAGAATGCAGCTCAAAGTGCTTAACAGTTGGAGTATGTACTGTAACACAATAATAGCTTCAGCCTCTGGCAAGCTCAGAAGGGGGCGGCAAGTGACTGGTACCTTGAGAGCGACGTGTTGGAGAACTTTTTTGTTGGAGAACTTTTCATTGGCAACATATTAAACCAACCAACAATATAAAATATTAAGAAGAGCTCTTTTATGAGTTAAATCGAAACAAATGTAGGCAATTATTACTGGCCTTTATTTGTCCAAATCTGAGACCTGGCTATAAATAGAATCCCGGCCATGACTTGAGGATTTAGGTATGCACGTGTGTTTCAGGCATAGTGCAAGCACTAATCTCTGACTGAAAGTGTGCAGAACTTGTGCATTTGAGAGCACGGTAATGTTTCATGTAGGATTCATGTCAGTTAATATGAATTAGTGGTTTTAGAAGAGATCCCGCACATTGTCCATTCCGCATGCAAAAACGTATTTATTTATTTAAAACACGTTTCGGTCTCAGACCTTCATCAGGTAAATTCCGGTCAGGTAAATTTACCTGATGAAGGTCTGAGACCAAAACGTTTTCTTATAACCTGCCAAACTGAAGAAAAAAAAGCAACTTATAGTCAGGAAAATACGGTATTCCATTTGAATTTGTTCATGCAAGTTCATTATCTTATATTTGGAACTAAGTGTCAATCACACACGCACACACACACACACACACACACACACACAAACACACACTCCCCTACACATTTTAACATGTACATTATCTGTAACAGGGGTGCTTTATAGAACTCGTTTCAATTTATTCTGTTTATTATTGACATTTTTTCTACCTTAAGGCAATGAATCACGGGACAACTTATTGGGCAATGTTGCTCTCCCATTGAAATTTGGCAACACTGTTTCTATCCAGGCTTGGAATTTCACCATTCTGGGGGCAAGGCCACTTGGCCTTCAGTTGGGCATATTTGGTGGGGGGCACAAAGGCCACATGTCAGGGCACCAAGGCCAAAGTTAACTATACAGTAGTAGGCTATAAAAATGATCAAAGTTGTATTTAGCCTATTCACTGCAGTAGACCTGCATCACTGTATGAAACATTACAAAAACATGAAACATGACATATTACATGTAACTGTAAATCATCTGATCATCTAATAAAAACAGATATCTAGGCTATATATAAAATGTATTTTATATTTGGCCTGCTATGAAATCATGTATTGAACAATTTAAATGTAGCACAGCTCAGCTTTAAGAAACTCAAATAGCCTAGATGCATACTTAGCATTTTGTGATCATTAAGGCTACTTTCACAAACTCTTAGTCAGCTGTCCTCTGATTTACCAATATCTAGGCGATATTTGTAACATTTATTTTGTATTTGGCACGTTATGAAATCATGTGGAACAATTTAAACACATTGTAAAACTTACAGCCCAAATTTGGAGACATCCATGCATGTCGAAATTTACTGCAAATTCAAAACTGGATTACTCTGGAACGGCTAACTGTACAGGGGACTGCTTTACACCTTTGTGTTCGGTAAGGTCTGCTGTTTATTCTGATATGTGGTTTGTCATGTGTTAAAAGAAGGGTTCGTGAAGTATTCCACCGAGATAGATAGATAGAGATAGATAGATACTTTATTGATCCCCAGGGGAAATTCAAGGTCTCAGCAGCATACATACAACACAACACATTCTTTATCAGCAGAAAGAGTAGTTAAAGTATATAATATAAAAACACAACTAAGCAGTAAGGACAGTAGAAGATAAGAATATGCTAAATATACTAAAATACAAATTATACTAACACTTAATACAATATATAAAAATATACTAAAATACAAATTACAAAAATACAAATTATACTAACACTTAATCTAATCAATTCTAAAAACAGTATCCACATAGATGAATGGGTAGGGAGATCGATCATGGGTAGGGAGATCATGGACGCAAAACCTTCAGTAGAATGTATGATTATATTGAATTATATTATTTACTTTTCTCGCGAACCGTTTAACACAGCAATTATCGGCTAACATCGTTTAAAAGCTGAGAAAAAGCTCTTTCATGTGATACTTGTGATGTCTGTGTGATGAATAGCTACTTCGCGAGTAGTTCAACTGAGAAGAATGGGTGAATTTGGACGCACTTTCTTGCGCTGTCACTTTCTCCACTGCGTAAAAGACTAAATTAATTTGCGCTGTGAATGCTAAGATTATTTTGACAGGCCACAGGCTAAATAAAAATCGCTATTAGTAGGACAAAGCAGAATATTGAAAGAAGGGGGCACCAAGGCCACCGTGGCCTGTAAACCTATGATTTTCAAAGGGGCTTCAAGGCCAACGCAAGGGGCTACGACGGCCATGGCCGTCGTGGCCGCTGTGAAATTCCTACCCTGTTTCTATCTGAAAGATTTGGATACTTATGGGCAACATTTTGAGATCATCCAATCAGAGTGCTAGCAATGAATCACATGACCATCTGTGAGCCTCTGAAATTTTCAACAAAGATGGCAGTGTCACGATAGAGTAGCGAGGGACAAGAGAGGCTTCTTATATCTTTTTACTCCGCTAAGTGTTTATGTTGAAACTCAAAATGGACATTTTACTTCATCAAATGCTTAAAAACCAATTAACATCTATGTTTATGTGCTGAGGTTATTAAGAAGACATCATTTCTTTCCAAGTAAATTTTTAGCTACCATTGCTCCATTGAGATTGAATGGGATTTAGCTAACTAGCCGTGGTTGCTAGTTGTCTATTGCCCTCATTAGTTGCCCTGTGTTGCCAGCAATATACATTGCCCAAATAAATGCCCTGTGTATCATCAGCTTTACAGTTAGCCATCACATTTTAATTAAGGAGGGATAAAAAATTAAGCTTGAGGATGGATGCAGTATTTCATAGCCTACCATATGTTTTGAAAGCAAAATGCTGCTCATGATTCCCACGGTGATCACATGACTGCATGAAGAGTCATAGGTCACCTATATGTTATTTTATCAACAAATAGAAAGCATCTTTTCTACGTTCTATTAATGTTTAATGTAGCCTATAGGACTTTTTTAATTTTTGGAAGAGGAAAAAAAATGCTTCAGATTAAATAATTTGGCGGACGCCCTATGGGTCACAAACCCCCGGTTGAATATCAATGGCTTAAACCATACGCTTTAGACCATGCATTTCAGTCCATCAAGATAGTGTCCCACCATCGGGCGACCACAGATGAAAATAGTCTGGATTGCTGTGGATGTCGTGGTGGCAGTGCCAGACGGCACTCCTTGGAGGAGCACAGCGGCTGAGGGGTGCTATAACAACATGGTCAAATGTATGACACAGTTCTTATACCTTGTATTTAAATTCACCCATGCAGTTTGAATACGGTGGCTGGATGCCCAACTACCCCACTGCCCTCAGAAAGGCCCCTCCCAAGGAGAAAGGCCAGACCACGATGGACACTATCCTGGAGACCCTACCTGATGTGGGTACGACGGTGAATGGAATGGCTGTCCTGGAACTGCTAAGCACAAAGTCAACAGACCATGTGAGTTTGTGCATCACAAAGGCACATTTTAAGATTGTCATTAGATATAAAACATGTAAAAAACAGTAATATAACACAAAATCTAAATTGATTTTATTATTATTATTATTGTTATTATTATTATTGTTATTATTATTATTATTATTATTATTATTATTATTATTGATATACTACTGCCCCCAGAGGTGCCAAGTTGAAAGGCGCTTAAGTCAAGGGGTAGGAATATACTGTATGTAAATTGTATAAATGCATAACGTTTACATAAGAATAACCCAGGTTTTGGGGTTGCTTCACCCATACATGTAACTTTAAATAACATGTACTCGGCATGTTCAAACAAGGGCAAATAAAATATCCAAAATAAACATTATTTAATTATCCACTTTGGCTATTTGAGTCTGCCATGTTCAATGTCAATACACAGAGTTATCTCACTCTCTGCAGTACCCTCTTGGATATTTCCCAGAAGATTTGTTTGATGAGAAAGTTCCTTGCGATCTCATTGAGGATTTTCAGAAGAATCTGAAGAAGTTGTCTGTTTGTATTGAGCAGCGGAATAAGAACCTGGAGCTTCCCTACACCTATTTGAACCCTGAAAATGTGGACAACAGTGTGGCCATTTGAGAGGATACAGTAGTCCCTACTTTTGTCTTACTATAAATAATAAAGATTTTTTTTTCTATCATAGGGCCCACATTTTCTAGTAGTGCCCATGAGTGTGAGTGTGAGAATGAAGGTTTGCTTAGGCTATTTTGATCAGTAAATCTTGAAGTTTCCAATAATTGTAATAACCTATGTTTTTATTTTAGACAAGGCATTAACTACATTGGATTGCCTCTCAATTGTAGGCCTATTTGTTAGCCTTCATGAATGTGTTGTAAAATAAGGAAACATTGTAATCATTTCATGATATGGTCACAATCATATATTAAAATTTGGAATTTGTGTGTTGGGTTTGGATTGATGTTTAACACATTTTGTTGGGTCAGGCAAGAATGAACCTCCAAAATGGTTGGGTGTGTGTGTTTAAAAACCCTGACCAGCACATCAGTAGTGGCTACAATGCAGGCTACAGTGTGCTATAATAATGTGACGTCAAATATTTTACAGTCCAATGTGTTACATGTATCAAGAGGCCTATTAACAACCACATAGCTCTGTGCAGCCATGTTATAATGAAAAACATATAGGAAATCTGTGAATACATTTTAAGGACTGTTAGATCATATTTACAAGTAATTTACACTTAAAAGAGATGGGGAAGAGTAAAAATGAGATTATATTAGATTAGATTCAACTTTATTGCCATTGTGCAGAGTACAAATACAAAGACAACGAAATGCTGTTTGCGTCTAATCATAAGTGCAAAAAAGCAGAAAAGTACAATGTGATATGCAAAGTATAGGCAGGTGGTGCTTACACTGGACAAGAAATATACTGTAGTGCAGTGTAGACAATAGTATACAGTTGGTTTACAGAAGATGGTTTACAGTAATACAGTAATTCTGTACAGATACAGAAATATGTGCAGTGTATTAGCTGTTACTTTATTAGAGCACAATAAGTATGGCTATGTAGTATGAGCAATGAATGAACAACATGTACAGATATGTGTAATGCAGTAGCAGTAACATTATAAGACTAGTAAGAATAATAGATATATGCAGTGTATTAACAGAATTAGAAAAACTGAATAAATATGGATAAGATTCAGATTCAAGATTCAATACTTTAATTGCCATACAACAGAAGTTGTTAGGAATTTGCTGCAGTGTGCTCTACAATACAACAGACAAGACCACACCACACTGTAAAAAATGTGACCAATGGTTACTTAAAAAAATTGTGGCAACAAAGTGACAAGTGAAATAATTGAATAGATTTTAAGTACTACAACTTTGATTAAAATTCATTGAATAAGTCAACTAGATTTACACCAAAGAAATAAATACTTTGTAATAACAGCAACAGTTAAAATGTGTAAGATTTTGTAATTTCATGCCAAATGATGAGTTATATAGCCTAAAACTATTGAGTAAATCCAAATTAATTTCACAAGCAAAACTGACTTGCATTTACTAACTTTCTATGCAAAATTAATTTAGATTTACTACATATCTGGTCCAACCTAATTTATATTTACTAATTATTTGGGCAAAAGTTATTTATATTTACTAATTATCTGGTGGAATTTGGTATAAGATTACTAAATGTCTGGATGAAGGTTATTTGCATTCATTAAAAAAAAAAAATTATATATAAATCATATTTCAGTGCCTTCTAAATCACTAAATATCATACCTTCTTATAATACCAAAATTTACTTAAGTTATGTCAACAGATCACAATGCATAAAAACAATAAGAGGTAAACATGTATCATTTCATTTATTTGTGCAACTTTGCCTCACAGGTCTACCCAACATTTTTCAAATGCAAAATGCATTTGGACTTGTAAGAGACAGAGCAGATAGAATTCTACTGGAACGATCACATTACTCATTTGTGTAACTGAAATTCTTTGAATAAATCATGTCCAATTTGCATACTATATCCTAATTGCCAATATTAAGTAAAAAAGTCACTTCTCTTAAAATGAGTGTGGTTGAGCAACTCAAGCATGTGAAGGTAACCATGTGACATTTGACAGAGACTTAACAATTCCTTTTCATTTTGCAAGGGTCCATTTTCCTAAGCTAGCAGTTTGTTCTTGAAAATGTTCACGTTTTGGCTTTGAACAGTCCAGCTCGAAGAGGAGTTCTGGAGGATTTCAAACGTATATCTGGGCTCCTTGGTATAGGCTGGATTCACTGCATATGTCCACCCAAGGAGCATGGAGCAAGCCCTTGGAAAGTTATCCAGAGCAGTCAGAACTTTCATTCCCTCTACCACGATACCAACGTCATCGGGACCCTCTGATGTATTGGTCTTGATGCTGTTGATTTCCATTCTTTGTACAGCAAGGTCCTGTGGCACACCATCTTCATCAGCATCCTGGAATAGTAAGAACATGTATATATATGACTGTTCAGCCCTGCACTGTATTGATGAGTATTTTACTCTACATTCACAAAGTCACCTATCAACGTATCTCTAAAGTCATTCGTGAAGCCAAGGGTCAGCAACTGGATTAACTCTGCTGCTCTGCTAATTAATAAGGTCTGTAAAAGTGGCTATCGGCTGCTGTTTGGAAAGAAAACCTTAGCAAGGAACTTTTAGAGGCATTAGAAAGAGACATAGTAGTGCAAATCTGCAAACATCAGTAGCTTGGCAAGGATTATTGGGAGAAATACACTTTATATACTGTAGGGATGACCTTCATATTTTAATATGTACTTACATCATACTTTTTAAGAAGATGATCTAAAGATCCCCCAAACACCAAATGACAACATCTCTGGTCAAGTTAGCGTTAGGATTGGTTGGAGCCTGAAATTACAAAAATAAACATTATTCAAGGGCTGGAAAACATCCACTGACCTAAAACTTTTTAAAACTGAAATTTTATTATATGAAACCCCATCAAGGCTCCTGTATTTATAGTTGGTTACCTGACGTTTTCAGGTAAAAAACTATGGCTCCAGGAAGTCATTGGTCCCAGCAAAGCAATAGTGCATAGCATCTGAGCCTGAATTGCAGGCTAGCATTATTTCTTGTACATTTAAGTAATGCAAAGGTTATTCCAACCCATTCCTAACCCTTCCTTAAATAAAATATTAGCTAACATAACTCATTGAAGGATACCTTGAGTAGGATGGCCTGCAACCTCAACCCTATTACCCTTGGCTTGGAAGAGATTCAGAAGCTTTGGTGTAGCAGCTACTCATCTAGCTTGGCCATGAACTTGATTCTCCATTGTGATTCTGTAAAATGCATCAGCTGGATCTGAAAGATAGAAACTAGTGTACATGATAGGTCTTACAACATTTTTAAAACCGGGGGGGGGGGGGGGGGGGGTACAATAACAAACTGTCCATGAAAAGTTAAGTAAAAAAAAAGGTAATATGAAACAGCGCACGTTAATTGTTTCAAACTGTAGCAACACAAAACTGACCTCCCGAAGTTAAGCAGGCTAGGTAGCCTTATTTCAGCAACATGGCTACCTTCAAACAGCCTAAACGTTACACGAGAGCAATTTACTTTCGGAAAATGAAATGCTGTAAATGTAACTTGCAATTACTCACCTCTGAGAGTAAAAATCTACTCCTATTTGTGCAGAAAAGCTGTCTCTAAAGTCAACTAGGCTAGGCTACTTGCTAGCTAGCTTAAAGTTGGCTTTAGAAGCTCTGGTTGAGGCGAGGGAAATTGGTAAAAGCATAGACTGTATATAGTTCTATATATACAGTCTATGGGCAGCATATGGCTATAGCCTGCTAGTAGTAGCCTATAACATTACAGCGTACTTTTCACATGAAATTGTCTTATTTTAGCCAGACACTGTTTAGCCCTTGCTTTAGGCTAAGTAGAAACAAAGACAAGACTGAATATAACCAGCTTCAGTTTGAGTTAAGCTACAGTGCAGCAAAATTGATTTGCGAACTTACAGTAGATAAAAATAATGTTCGTCTGCATAGGGCTATATGTGAAACAATAAATGAAACGGGTCTTACCTTTGGGAAAGTTTCCACGAAATGTGTGTGTTCCATCCATGTGGCGCGAAATGCCTTGAGCGGAAATGTAACTAAGGTGATTAAAAACAACAATCTCCCAATGAGTAAAATGTACTAATTTTCTGTATCTTTGACTTTCCTGATGAAATACAATTAAATACTACTCAGTGATTCACAGCAAATTTTATTCACACAAAACTGAGTAAAATGCAATTAACAAATACTTAAAAATTGTTGAATTCCACTCAATTTGATTCCAAACTACACATAGCCTTTTTTTATTATGTACAGCTCACTATAATTTATTTATTAAATATTAATTAACCCCAGTCTCAGTTTTTACAGTGCAGACGATATTCAGTATGAAATCAAAACCAACCCCCACTTAGCCTATGACGGCGTATGACCCTATAGCTTTCACTCCTGGTTCAGGCATTGTCTGATTTGTGGCAGGGGAGTAGTGGTAAAATAATAATAATAATAATAATAATAGCTTAAATGTATATAGCGCCTTTCAGGATACCCAAGGTTGCTTGACAAACAAAAAAGAAGTGGGTAAGCTACATGTATAAATTCTGTGATTAAGCGGATACCGGTAAGGTGGACCATGGCATACCGGTGTGTATTATGACCACATCGCTATAGGCTACCATTTGATGGTACCAAGGATATCACTGGGTGTTCTCTCAAAGGCCACACATATTCAATTCCTAAATTAATCGTAGTTCATTGTTAAAAAGACTCCAGAATAGAAGGAATAAATATGGTTGAACAGGATCAGCTCTGGGCATTTTTGTATTTTACCCATCCAAACAAAAAAGTAAAGAAGTACCAAGAGGGGAAACTCTGCAGTTCTGCCAACAATCGCTAGATAGCGTTGCTGTCGAGCTTTCGCCATTTTGGACTCACCATACCACTGGCGGTTGACTTCAATCAGAACATGCCAACGTACAGTAAACCAGCAAGATTGGTACTATATTGTGCTCAATTTTGAACCACTTCACAGCTCAAATTATATTGTTTATCATGGGCTACAGATCATGTCAATTCACTGGTCAGATACTTGTCAGCATGTCAGACACAATGAGGACAGAGGCAGTGGTTTCTTCAGGCTTCTTTCTCCATCATATTTCTGCTCTGTTTCCTGTTTCTGTGTACAGAGACATCCAGACACACATAATTTTAATATTTGATAAGCCTATTTGAGCTCAACCACCAATCAAATGTCTATGCTCATGAAGCACCGTCTTCATTGGCTGGGATTGTTTGTGAGTTGTTGATTGGCTGGGATTGTTTAAGAGTTAGTGCTGATTGGCTGGGGTTTGTTTGAGTTAGTGTTGATTGGCAAAGACTGTTTATGGGTTGTCTAGTGGTGTTGGCTTCCTATTTCCCAGTGCCAGACTTCCAAAGGCCACTTCCAAACACCAGAGCAAAACAGAACTGCCGACAGTACCTCTACTAACACCTGAATGAGGTGCATAATAGCAAAACAAGGATAGCACTACAGTAAGGAAAAAAACACTTTAGTAATATTAATGCATTAACTGTTAACATCAGTAAAATACTACCAAGTAGTAATACTATAAGAGTAATAACATATCGATACATTTGCTGTGGTTGTCTTCAAACATGCAATCTATTGACATGACTTTGCATGTTTACTAAAGGCTGCTAGCGAGGGTGTGAAAATGACCCTCAGTGTCAGTGGAAAGAGGAACTGAAAACACTGATGCAGAGTTTATTTTATGCTTTTCATCCTGGTGTGTGAGAAATGAATAACGTTTCAGATGGTTTCACTAAAGTAACAATAAAACAATCATTAACGCCATTCTACCTAGCGATGTGCCACTGGCACAACTTTCTTTATTTGTCCATCAGCCACCATGGGAAAACAACAAGGAAAGAAGAAATACTGCACCCCCCCCCTTCTTTCTTTCTCTCTCTCACTCTCTCTTTTTATCTCTGTCTTTCTTTCTCTCTATTGCTCGCTGTCTCTCTCTCTATCCCTCTCTTTATCTCTGTCCCCTAAAAGTATAATGTTTCTTAATGCAGCTATATATTCACATTTGTAATAGTAGCATAATGGAAGTTCCCGTACACACAGAGCAACACTCTGGATGCTACATGGATGGTATACTGGACTAGCCTGGATACCAGACTCTCTGACTTCACGAGAGAGTCTGGCCTAGATCCATAGGCAAACGTGAATGGTATAGTGGTCCTGGGTTACACGGCCATGCCACCCCTAGAGGACTCGTTTTTGTGCCCATTCGCAGCACCGCTGATGGAAGTCTGAACCCCTTCTTCCTTCAAAGCCCTGCAGAACCACATCGGCTATCGTGGAGAAAGTCCACATCACCGCAGGACAAGTGGGAGCAGATCTGAATACTATGGCTGTGCTGCAGGCATATCAGACGCAGATGCTTAAACGCATAGCAGACGGGGAGCTGGATGGCAAGGACAATATCCTCGACGAGCTGTGTCGCGCGACGGACCTAGCCCTCCGTGCGACGAAATGTGCGGTTCAAGCCACAGGCAGGACTATGTATACCTGGTGGTATTAGAGCGCCATTTATGGCTAAACCTGACACAGATCCCGGATAGAGACAAATCTTTTCTCCTGGACGCTTCTTTGTTTTCTAACAGACTATTCAGAGAAGCCATCTCAGTCCTGTCAGAGAAGTATGAAGCTTCACAAAATCAGTCTATGGCATAACAGCACATGCTCCCCTGTCACCAACAGGCAAATTTTCAACCAGCAAAGGGGAAACATGGAGGGCCAGCACGACGCTTTCTCTCATCCAACTCAAGAAGCACCCACTCATGCACTGTCACTAACGTGCGATCGGCGATCAACTACGGAAATACACATTTTGCATGCTCACAACAAAAAAGATTCTGGAGGAGGTACACAACGGGGAATTGGTTTGTGAAGCTGGATTTGACCGACGCATATTTTCATCTGTTAATCGCAGCAAAACACAGACTCTTCATGCAGTTTGCGTTCAAGAAAAAGTCTCTCTTTTTCACTTTTTCAGTCACTCTTCTTTGAGTTTCTCATTCTCCCATTTGGAATGTCTCTTGCTCCGCGTTAGTGTTAATTTCGTCAGACGAGACGAGAGGAAATATGTTCGTCAACGACCTTTTTTTTCATGACTAAGACGAGACGATGACGAGACGGCAGTAATGTCCTGAAACACTGACTAAGACTATCTTAAGATGCATTATTGTTGACGAAAAAAGACGAGACTAAAATGTTTTGCATGAAATAAAAACTAAGATAAAATCTCTCTTCATTTTCGTCTACAAAATGAGAAGACAGAATATCTAGCTGTTACGTTTTCAAAATATTCCGAATGAGTTCATACGCAACAGCTTTCCTGTAGGCTAGTCTACGTGCTGTTGCTGCAACCCTGTGGCTGCAACACGAAACTACATGGAACAAGAACACTGGAGATTTCTGCCAGAGTTAGCAAGCTAACTACCTAAGCTTTATGCCACAATGATACATACCCAGAAGTTGAAGCTTCTCTCATACAAATTAACATCCCCCAGAATGTCCATACGAAAATTTTCATCATGTAATGTCAACTATTTAACTAGTTAGACTGATGATGCGAAGTTTGCTAGCAAGTAAGCTAATATGGAAAGTTCACTAGCAAGTTAGCTATGGCTAAGATGGAGTGTCTGTTTGGGGAATGGGTTGTGTTTGGGCGCATATCGCCATCTAGCAAGGCGGAGTAAAACATTAATACTTTGGCCTACGATAGTGTTTCTCAAACTTTTTCAGTTTCAGGACCACTTAACTAACCCTAGCTAAAAAAAAAAAAAAAAAGATTAGGCCTACTTCAACAGTAGCCTATAATTAGTCTACACAATAGGCCTACTCACTGAACCACCTTGCTTATTGTCTTTGCACTTTGCTTATTGTGTCGGAGGATTCATACTGTGTGATTTAAACTGGCATATCTTACATAGACAGTGTTGCAGAACTGTTTGGATGTACATACAAGTTGGATCAATATTGCAAACAACTCATCTATATTATATTTTACCACGTCTGCTCGCGGACCACTTGGGATAGCTTGCGGACCACCAGTGATCCCCGGACCACACTTTGAGAAACACTGGTCTACGAATATGACAGTGGTCCAGTCAAATCTTTTACTGTCTATGGTCAAATCCCAGCCGAGCTATAACTGTAGCTCGACTTACCTGTGCATGTAAACATACTGACTGACAAAAAATCAGAATGAGTAATTATAACAGACGAGTAGCCCTGTGGACACACAATATTGTTGGAAAATTGAGATGTGTGAAACACTATTTGACTCAAATGGTAATCAGAAATAATTTGTTATAAAAAAAAAGACTAAAATGTGTTGACTAAAACTGACTAAGACTAAGATACCTTTAGTTTTCTTTTGACTAAAACTAGACTAAAATGACGAGACTTTTAGTCGACTAAAACTTGACTAACAAAAATGATATTTGAATAACTAAATATGACAAAGACTAAAAAGGACATTTCGTCACAAGACTAAGACTAAATTAAAAATAGGTGACAAAATTAACACTACTCCGCGTTATTTTACGAAATGCGTAGAAGTGTCTCTTTCCCCACTTCGCAAGATCGGGTTGAGAATACTGAACTTTTTAGACGATTAGGCTCTGATATCAGACTCCAGAGAACAAGCAATACATCAATAAAGAACCAGACAAAACATTCCCCAACCAGACAAAACATTCCCCAACCAAAAACCCTGGTTCAATGCCACTGTCAGAGCATTGCTCCAGACCTGGATTCAGCACTGAGGTCAGGAGACAGGGAGGACTACAAGAAGGCTAGAGCGGACCTGAATAGAGGCATCAAGGCTGCTAAAACAAAGTACGAAGAGGAGAACAAGGAAAACAGGGAAAACATCCCATGTGGTGAGGCATCCAGAACATCACAGGCTACAAGCAACGCCACAAGACTCCTGCTGACATCTCTCTACTGGACCAGCTCAACACCTTTTTGCCATGACAGACATGACCCATTGTTCTCTACGGTTCTCGATACAAAGAAAATAGCGAAATCACACACTTTTTGAGATCACAGTAATCAGCCACCGGGAATCTTCCCAACTCTCCCGATTACCACTCTGTAAGCCATCAACAACCCGAGTAGACAACGTAAAGTGTTGTCTAATTGCTGGAAATTTTTCCACGGTATCAAAATCAGTCTAACCTTTATTTTTAAGTGAAAATAAATGCAAATGTGTTCCTTTAAGGGTGTAGTCAATGTTGAAGAGAAATGGTCTTAAACACGTTTGTTTA
The DNA here is from genome assembly GCF_046254945.1 of Alosa pseudoharengus. Lineage (NCBI taxonomy): Eukaryota > Metazoa > Chordata > Actinopteri > Clupeiformes > Clupeidae > Alosa > Alosa pseudoharengus. The sequence goes on along the minus strand of NW_027468564.1, from coordinate 34,910,592 downwards.
AGAACATTTAATAATTTTTATAAATTAATTTAATAATTTTGCGACCCCTCCCACAATTTTGGTGACCCCCTGTTTAAGAACCACTACTGTAGATCTCAGACCCAACCCCTGTTCTGTGGAGAGGGAACATCTCAGTCAGTGGCAGCTTTTCTCTTTTAACTGTTTACAGTGCTAATCTAAAATCGCTTTTTTAAAAGTATCATCAGTGTCTCTACACATGAACTTGAGCATTGAGAACATTGTTCGTGTACACATAGTTTGCTAAAAAGAAAGGTTTTGGACAACTCACTCCTTGACTGGCAAAATGGCGGCGAGTAGAAAAACAAAGTGAGTTGTTCAAAACCTTTCTTTTAGTAAACTCTGTGTACACCAAAGATGTTCTCAATGCTCGAGTTCATGTGTAGAGACAACTTTGATCAAGGTTTCATGTTGTGTCAAGCCTTCTTAGTCTTTTAAAAATAGCGATTTTGACACGATCTTGTATCAAAATAGTAGTGCCCCTATGATTCCCATTCAGAAGGCCATTTGACCGAAAAACATCACAGACAAGCTTAAAAGTGGTGCTTCGGACGTAATTATGCTTTTAAACGAAAGTTTGACTCGGGTACATTCACAAAAACACCCTAGGAAGCATTTTGGCGAAAGTTACTCTTAAATATGTTTTCCGTTTGTGAAGTGGAAAGAGAAAGAGTGATTGAAAGAGTTTGGTGTGGAGTGTGTGCATATATATATATCATCATCATCATCATCATCATCAACAGTATCACCAGTTAAAACCCTCCTTTCAAATTGTATTTGTTTACGTCCAAACAAGCCACAGGCAATACAACAACACAGTATGAAACACTATATAAGTCTACTGGTAAAAATGCTAAACAAAATAGAACAATTCTACACACACACTACATACACTATCTGAAAAGTTTGTTTTCCAAAACCAAAAGCAAAATCAATCAAAAAATTCACACACAAACACACACACACACACTAATGGAAAACGTATAAAAAATACCAAAGGCATAGAATCACGGCTTAGTACATTTAACAAATTACAAACAATACCTCACACTGAGGCCAGCCAGGAGAGTCTCTAAAATAGCCTACGGCTCATTAATCAATTATGTTCAGGTGTTCAGAACTCCGGTGAGACCAGAGAGCGCAGCTCCGATGTTACACATGCAACATTAGTAAATGAAAGACACGGACAGGACAAACAGTGCTATAATGATACTTAACTAAAAGAAAGTAACTAAAATACTCAAAAATACTTGACTTTCAAAACCCACACAAATGAACAAATAGGCTAAGAATTGTAAATATGTTACAAATGTAAAACAGTCACACCATAATATAACTTCCTTTATAAGTAAAAAAAAAAAGAAAAAACGAACTATTTTGAAGATATGGAATGCCAAAAAGTAACTTTCCAATGTCATGCAAATTAAAAAGTTACAGTATGCCACATCTTGTATGGAACCAGGGCCTCTTGTATGTCCTAAAAGGCCCTCTTGTGTGTCCAAAACAGTCCCTCTTGTGTGTTCTAACAGGCCCTCTTGTGTGTTCTAACAGGCCCTATTGTGAGTTCTAACAGGCCCTCTTGAGAGTTCTAACAGGCCCTCTTGTGTGTTCTAACAGGCCCTCTTGTGTGTTCTAACAGGCCCTATTGTGTGTTCTAACAGGCCCTCTTGTGTGTTCTGACTGCATTCACTTTGTTGTAGCGTTCAGCATTCTACCGTCAGCACCCACTGCTGGTGAAGCTGGGAACCGCATCTCATCTGAAGGGCAAAGATCCACAGTTCTGCTTCAGACTTTATCTGATATGCAGAATCTGGTAATTCTCTCTTCTCTTAATTCTCGTAGTCTGAGGCCTCCGGAGGAACAGGAGTTGCAGTGGTATACGTGACAACGTCAGCTGAGACCTTCACATTCTGAGAGCAGAACACATGATAGATTTGAATAACACTTGATATGATTACATTAACACACACACACACACACACACACACACACACACATACATGAAGAAGTGTGTTGTAATGTCTTACATCCAGAGTGTCATATTCAGGGGATCTGGTGGTTAGGTTGAGACCTGTGTATGTGTCATCAGCTAGACCTGCAAAATACATACACATAAATAGTTAATTAAATAACTGAAAACACACAGCTAGAGAGAAAGAGAGAGAAAGAGAGAGAGAGAGAGAGTATTAACTGTGTTGATGAGGCCCTATAGGTTGTCCTGCAGGTTTTCTGGTGTCATTATATTTGAAAAAGACCAACTGAACTAACTGCAAGAGTGTCATATTCAGAGGACGTGGTCCCAGGGTTCAGAGCTGTGTATGTGTCATCACTGGAGTTCCTGTCTGCAGTCTGTTTGAACACACAATGAACCATGACAAGTGTTTTGACACTGAATTTGAAAGATTTCTGAATATTTCAAGGTCAGATTTTTCCAAATGGGACAATAACATTATCACAGCAATTAGTGTTTACCTGTGTGTTGCTGTGTGTGCTCCTTGAGGTTGTTGTTGATTGAGTCTTCTGTCTCCTATATTCCAAAACACAAACAAAGTTTAAACTATTGTGTGCAGACACAGAATAATTACATCTCTCTCTCTCTCTCTCTCTCTCTCTCTCCCTCTCTCTCTCCAATATAAGTTTTATTCTGTAAAATAAGTCTCTGTAATTATTCACAATAAACCAATATAAAGGTGTTATGGAACTTGCCTCCAGCACACAATGACCACCAGCAGGAGAGCTACAGCCGAGATGCCCCCCAAAGCACTAAACAGGACGACTCTGGGCAAGCCAGGTTCTAGAGAGAAACATTTAGACAAGCAATGTTTTGCTGACAACTTTTCAATGTAAAAAGTCTACCTCTTTAAGATAAATCAATAGAGAAATTCAGAGAAGAAGGTGCCAAAATCACCAACACTCTACAGAGACAAATGTGGAAGGGAAAGCAAGAAACTTTACTGGACCTGGCAAGGAGACCCTGACTCCGGTTGAGTTCTCTGTGCACTGGTGGGTTGGCATCGCTGCTGCAGGTCAGAGTCACTGAACTGCCCTCCACTGGTTCACTAGAAGGATGGACTGATGCCAATGTGTTTCTTGGAGCATCTGTCAGAGACATTTCTGTCATTTATGTTTTTCACATTCTGTGGATTTGTTTCCAGTGTCTTCTCAGATATATAAAATATAATCATAAAGGATGGTATGAATCTCACATACTTACATCTGACATTGAGAATCAACTCAGGTGAACTGTGAATCTCATGTCCCTTAACAGCACAGGAGTATTTGCCTGCATCTTCAGGCCTGGCTGAGTCTATAACCAGCCTGTTGTCTGCTGTGTGTAGATCATTAACAGACTGTGAGTTCCTGTACCAGATGTAGGTGGGGTTGTTACTCAGACTGCAGGTGGTGCTGCAGGTCAGTGTCATGTTGTCTCCCTCCTTCACTGTTGCTGGATTAACCAGCACTTGCAGTTCTGAAAGAGATTACATTGTATAAATGGAACATTTGATAAACATTATTTACTTTATTTACAGGTGTAATAATAACATGTGTATGTATTAATGAAAATTACCTGTAACTGCGAGTTCAACATTTTCACCAGCATACCTTCCTCCTACTTTATCAGTTATAAACCTGAAGCGATAACTCTTTGAGTCTCTGGTGGTCAGGTTTCCTATCCTCAGAGTGTGGCTATTATTATTATTTTCAGTGTAAATCGCTCGGCCTTGATAATGTTCATCCAGTATTAAATCCTGTGGGTTCTCTTCACCATCCACCCATGTGATATAATCTGTAAATTTGTATCAAAATGTCTCTTGACTAAATAATATGATGAGGTCTTACACACTTGACCAGCACATATATTTCAAATACCGGACTGATCAGCCTCACTGCCACTTCAGTCAAATCATGTCAGGTCACTTGTATTGAACATAACAGGAGTTGAATCAAAGCGTTTTCCAGTCAAGGTTGACATGGAGGTATTAAATAGCTCATCAATAAAACTAAACATTACTGCAAATATCACTACTCATCAATAATATGACTACGCTACATAACAATATGATGCATACAAATTATTTAGAATGTTGAAAATCTCACGACTCATCGGGCGGTGATTCGGTCAGGTCTCTCATGGTTTGGACTTCTTGTTGACATTGCTGTAGATTGCAGTCTCATCCCCAGTGAACATCTCAGTCAACTTTAACTCTTCACTCAAACATGCATCAGTCTGATGAGTATAACAGAGAATCTCACAGTAAAAAAGTAAGAGTGAGGAGGTGACCATGGGCCTTGCTAAACCAAGAAGCAGATTGATGAGTCTCCAACTATTAATATATATCCTCTTTATTCTTCTTTTTGGAGAGTTTGCTTTTTGAAGATTTAAACAGGCCAAGGTTTGTATTAAAAGACAGAGAAGTTGCTGATAACTGAATCAATTTGACTGTAAAGAATACTGCACTTTCAGCTATATTCTTTCTTTCTTATATTTATATTCTTTCATATCTCCTGTCAGGATAATTGCAGACATAGTATCCACTTGTAGAGCGCAATATCCAGTGAAACCTGCACATGACACACAATATCAAATTCACACAGTATTTCACTGATCACAAATGTTCAGTTGTCTGTAATGAGAGTAAATACTCACTGGGTGGCAGCACTGAGTCCTTGCAGATTCCCTGAGGCGTACTGGGTCTCCTCCTGTGATGTGCCAGACAGAAGCGGCTCAGGGACGGCGGGCTCTGGTTTGGACTTCCTGAACTGGACACTGGCGTACTGGACGTCCTCGTCCTGGCTGGGCACCTCCTGCTGTTTGTTGGACTTAAACTGGACACTGGCGTACTCAACTTTCTCCTCCTGGCTGGGCACCTCCTGCTGTTTGTTGGGCTTAAACTGGACACTGGCGTACTGGACGTCATCTTTGTCATCTCTGTGATCTGCAGGAACTCTCTGTTTACAGCCAGAGATTGTTGAGACGTTGTAGACAGGATCAGAGTGAAAAAGACCAGATAATAACTAACAATACATAGAATGGTTACTTGTTGGGCCTGTGAGTCAAACATTGGATATGCATGCTTTAATGCAATTTATTTCTGATCCTCTGAAAAGATATTACATTTGGGGCTGTATTTTGGGCACCAGCGCATGGTGTAAAACTCGTTTTTCACCCGCGGAAAGTTTAATTTGGTATTTTGCACGTTTATTTTTTAAACATTGCGCCCAGGGGTGTGGCAATTAACAACCTAGGGAGGTGCCTGGCGCATTGTCTAAAAATCGCTATCGTACACCACCTAAACCTGGTCAGAAGTCAATGGCGAGTTGTTCATATGCTATTTTAAGAGCGAGAATCTGTATTTTTACTCAGCGTCACTGTCTCTCAGGTCCTTGACTCGTATGGCGCAGTTGTTCACTTCATCACCAAGATATTCCGCACGCCCCTTATATTTGGAATCCAGACTCAAGTCTGTTGGTATCTCAGGAAACCAATTGATGTACCAGAATGTTTCTCTTATTTGACGATCGCTAGGATATGAGTAAGTGCAGGACATGTCCACAAATGACCCCTTTAAACCACAGATGCTGGTAGAGGAATACGTCACACTGTAGTCCTGACCAAGGACACCTGGTCACATGATAGAAAGAGGTTAAAACATCACTGCTACTGGACCTTCCACAGGTGAAGATCTGCCTTTGGAGATTGAAGATTTGGCAGCAGTTACTGGCTGCAATGTTGTGAAGTGCAGTGTGGGAAATGTTTACTACACATTATAGCTGCTCATAACCTTGTAAACAGTAACACTGTGGATATATGACCACTTTGTGATTAGTCACACAGGCTCAAATGCTGCTTCAGCACTTTATGAAGAGAGTTCACTGTCTGAACTCATTTACATTACTAACTTAGAGACGAGAAGGCCCTCAGAGCTCAGCCCTGAGATATAAGAATATAAATATAAGGCAGGATTACCTGATAAAAGGCAGAAGGCTGCAGTGAGAATCACAGGGCCTTTTGAGAATGACATGTCTGCATCAACCTTTAAAAAAAAGACAAGCCTTTGGAGATAATAATGAAAATGATGTAATATTAATGTAGGCAAAAACTGAAATCTACAGTAGTACCTACATTTGTATTCAACAGGGACATTAACTGCTTGCACAAGTTTACCATGAACAAGGTAGTCTTTTAACACTGTGCTTTATAGAAATTGTACTTTATGGAAATTGGGCAGCGAGCAAAATAGGTAAGTGAAGAACTTGACAATATTCCTTACTACTGCTTGTAAAACAAAAAAGGTAGTTATTTTAAATCATGATTTTCAAAACCAGCTCCAAAATGTGCCATTTGTTAAAAGTACTCACTCAAATGTTCTCATTAACACATCTTATCAGATAACATTGCCAAACATAAAATAAGTTAAGAAATAAATATAATCTCTATGCATGAACTTTGTTCACCAAAACAGACACACAAATCCAGACATTTTGCATGATGCTAATATAAATACCACAAAAACCAACATTTTTAAAAAAGATTTACAAAGTAGCAGAACACCAGTCATGCATTTCCTATATTAGCACTATGCAAATAATTACTGAATTGGGGGAGTTGTGATATTTCAGCATCATCAGCTCTAGCGGCAGCAGTGCAGTGAAGTGTAGCAATGTGGTCACATGTTCATGTAAGTTAAGCACACGGGAAACTGTTTCTAGCTCATATAGTGTATGAGTAGGGTGAGATTATTATACTCTCACAATTACACAATGTCACATTCTTTTACACACACTCTCTCTCTCACATAGGCCTGCAGTGGTATACTGTGCAACAGTTTTAGGCACGATGGAAAGAACACAGTTAACTGAGGATTACCATGCACTCGTCTGTATGCAAATCAGTAATCATTCTACATATTATATAAAGGGGAAGATAATACTAACACGCTTTGTTGGATCCACCTTGCTATCTTTACACTCTTAGTGGGGTAAAGATTAAGAACAGGAGAGTCTAGAGAAGCTGTCACATTCCCATCTTTCAAAACTAGAACGAGGAAAGAATATACCGGTTTCATTTTGGACTGTTATTGTTTTTTTTTAAAACTATTGATTAAAGAAGTAAAATATTGCACTTACTTGGGTTTGCTTAAAGGGAGAGAGAGAGAGAGTCGTTCTGTCTTTACGAGAACTTCATAAGCAAGTGATGAAAATGTATGTGTGTGAGAGAGAGAGAGAGGGGGGGGCTGTTAGAACTGGTGCAGAGACTGCGCTTCTTCAAAGTCAAAGTCAAAGTCAAAGTCAGCTTTATTGTCAATTTCTTCACATGTTCCAGACATACAAAGAGATCGAAATTACGTTTCTCTCTATCCCACGGTGGAGACAAGACATATTTTACCAATTTAAGTCCACAGACAAACATAACATTCAAGTAAACAAAAAAGTAAGTAAATAAGTAAAAAGAGGGCACATATAATGAAAAAATAAGAGCAGCAAAATTTGGTTGAAATTGTGCATAGACAGTCAATAAAATACTACTGCAAAGTCAGGCCAATAAAAGGCTGAGGTAGTTCTGTTTGACCTAAGTAAGAAGAAAGTGGCATAGTGGTGCAAGTTATGTAAGAGCAGCAGAAGTGTTGTGTTTTCAGGACAACAACAACAAGTTGCAAAGTGTACAAGTGTGCAAGTGGAGTGGTGCAGGCGGCCATTGTGGGTCCAATGTCCAGGATGTTATGTAGCTGAGGGTGGAGGGGGGAGAGGAGGGAGAGAGTTCAGCATCCTAACAGCTTGGTGTATGAAGCTGTTGGTGAGTCTGGTAGTGCGGGAGCGCAGGCTTCTGTACCTCTTCCCAGAGGGCAGTAGATCAAACAGATTGTGAGCGGGGTGACTTGCATCACTCACAATTTTGGTCGCCTTGCGGGTGAAGTGGGCAGATTCTTTTTTTGTCTTATCTGTGGTCAGTGTGAACTGAGGCCTTTCTACAGAAGAGCAGCTGCTGCAGACTCCCTACTGTACTTACTGTACATCTTACATCGTACTAGCTGGGCCATTCAACTAGGTTTAGAAGTGTATTTCATTTAAAAATGATTACAGTCCAATTCCAAAAAATGACTTTTATTAATTTATTTACGTTTATGAACATCATCATTGTGCCAGGCTACTCTGACACTGATCTGACATCATCATCTTCTTGTCCTGAGTGTGACAAGGATACAAGGAATACAAGGATACAAGGAAGTTTATTGTCACATGCATATAGTTACTGGAAGTAAGAAATGCAGTGAAATTATGTCTGGTGTCAGCCTATTTGTGCATTAATGCGGGGGGGGGGGGGGGGGGTGAGGGTAAAAAGTGCAGTAGAAGAGGGGTTTAGTAGATTAAGTGGCAAGGGCTGCATAAGAAAGGTTTGGGAGGATTGGGATTGGGGGGGGGGGGGCACCAACAAGGAGCACCCAAGAGCAACAGGGGCAAGGAAAAACTCCCTTACCAAGGACGAAACCTTGGCCAGATCCACGGCTCAAGGGGCTAACCCAACTGCCAACTGCCTGTTGGGGGGATGACCGGGGAGATGGGATAGTGTGCTGTGTATGTGGGGAGAGGGCAGTGTGCAATATGTGTGTTTGAGAAGCTTCCTCATGAGACAATGTGCTGTGTATTGGGGGGGGGGGGGGCAGTGTACTGCAAGTATGGTGAAGGGACTTACTATTGCAAGCAGAGTACTGTATGTATGATGTATGTGAGTGATGACAGTGAAGATGTGTGTGTGTGCGGGAGGGGAGTGGAGTAGTGACTGTGTGTGTGTGTGTGTAGTGTGTGTGTGGGTAGGTGGGGGCAGTGTGCTGTAAGTATGTAGAGGATGTGTGTTGGAGAGCAAGCAGTGAGCTGTATGTATGTGAGGTGTTGGGGATGGGGGTGGGGGGGGGGGGGGGGGGGCAGAAAGGCTAGGCAATCAAGGACATGGGTAGATGGAGGAGAAATCAAAAATAATAAATAAAAAGTTCTATGGAGATGTGCAAAAGTTGGAGAAAGTCAGATATGTGTGTGTGTGTGTGTGTGTGTGTGTGTGTGTGTGTGTGTTTTGACGTGTGATGAAATAAGAAAATAAATAAAAGGTCTGTAGCATAGGGAGAGGGATGTAAAAGTGCTAAAAGTCTTGTAGGTGTGTGTGTGTGTGGGGGGGGGATCATGAGTGCTGAGTAGTGAATAGTGAATGAGTGCAAAGTCAGTATAGTGTGAGTTCAGAGTTACTGACATGAGACACTGTGGTTGTGTCAGTTCGCTGGTTGTTATGGGGATGGGCTAATGTGGTTACTTCTTTTTTTCTGCCTGGAAACTGTTAGATGGCGGTTGGGCAGCTTTTCTCCATCTCTCTGCAGGTTCTGCTCATCTCACTTTGGAGTCCTCCCCATTCCAGTCTTCTCCAGACACAAATGTAACTCTCAATAATAAATAAATAAATAAATAAATAAATGCTCTTATTTACTTTTTGCTTGGTTATTTGCTCTGTGTAAGTGTTGTGGTGGTCAATGTTTCTTGGTATTTGTGGTATTGACCTTGCATGTTTACTAAAGGCTGCTAGCGAGGGTGTGAAAATGACCCTCAGTGTCAGTGGAAAGAGGAACTGAAAACACTGATGCAGAGTTTATTTAATGCTTTTCGTCCTGGTGTGTGAGAAATGAATAAAGTTTCAGATGGTTTCACTAAAGTAACAATATAACAATCATTAACGCCATTCTACCTAGCGATGTATACTGGCACAACTTTCTATATTTGTCCATCAGCCACCATGGGAAAACAACAAGAAAAGAAGAAATACTGCACCCCCCTTCTCTCTCTCGCTCTCTCTTTTTATCTCTGTCTTTCTTTCTCTCTATCGCTCGCTGTCTCTCTCTCTATCCCTCTCTTTATCTCTGTCCCCTAAAAGTATAATGTTTCTTAATGCAACAGTAGCATAATGGAAGTTCCCGTACACACAGAGCAACACTCTGGATGCTACATGGATAGTATACTGGACTAGCCTGGATACCAGACTCTCTGACTTCACAGAGAGCCTGGCCTAGCCTAGAAATCTAGACCTAGCGGCGGCAAATTAATTTGCTCAGCCTGTACGTCTAGTAGCAAACCATAGGGATTTCTATTGGCTGACGCCGTGGACGTCATCCAATCACAGCGCTCTATTTTGCTAGAGAGTCTTAAGGCGGGCTTAACAGGATGACGACAGTCCTGCGACAACAAGGAAGGTGGCTATGGCGAACGAAGAGCGGTTGTTTGAATCGGCGTTGGCGTCAACTTTGGAGGAGTTGGACTTGTGCTTTTCTTTGAAAGTTGAGCAACACAATGCACTTAAGTCATTCCTTTCGAAGATGTATTTGCCGTTTTGCTCTGGCCACGTCATCCTGCTCTTTGTTCTGATTGGTCGTAGCGCTGGCCTATTGCATGCCTAGGCAGTTTGAAAGACAATTCTCTGCCCGCCCCTTGGATTAAGCGAGGTGAATGGGTCGATTCCAGACTATACATTTCAATGATATAGGATGGCCCGCCAGGCTAAGCCTGGCCTAGATCCATAGGCAAACGTGACTGGCACAACTTTCTATATTTGTCTATCAGCCACCATGGGAAAACAACAAGGAAAGAAGTAATACCCCCCCCCTCTCTCTCGCTCTTGCTCTCTCTTTTTATCTCTGTCTGTCTTTCTTTCTCTCTATCACTCTGTCTCTCTCTCTATCCCTCTGATTATCTCTGTCCTCTAAAAGTATAATGTTTCTTAATGCAACTATATATTCACATTTGTAACAGTAGCATAATGGAAGTTCCCGTACACACAGAGCAACACTCTGGATGCTACCTGGATGGTATACTGGACTAGCCTGGATACCAGACTCTCTGACTTCACGAGAGAGTCTGGCCTAGATCCATAGGCAAACGTGAATGGTATAGTGGTCCTGGGTTACACGGCCATGCCACCCCTAGAGGACTCGTTTTTGTGCCCATTCGCAGCACCGCAATGGAAGTCTAAACCCCTTCTTCCTTCAAAGCCCTGCAGAACCACATCGGCTATCGTGGAGAAAGTCCACATCACCGCGGGACAAGTGGGAGCAGCTCTGAATACTATGGCTGTGCTGCTGGTATATCAGACGCAGATGCTTAAACGCATAGCATACGGGGAGCTGGATGGCAAGGACAATATCCTCGACGAGCTGTGTCACCCGACGGACCTAGCCCTCCGTGCGACGAAATGTGTGGTTCAAGCCACAGGCAGGACTATGTGTAACCTGGTGGTATTAGAGCGCCATTTATGTCGGGGGCACTCGGTAAGAGGTCGATGGATGGACAGCTGAAGAGCCCAGCACATAAACTTCCTAGAACTCTTGGCGGTCCAATTAACCCTAGTTCATTTTCAAACGCTCATCGCAAATTCACATGTTGTTCTGGTCAGATCAGACAATACTGCAACTGTGGCCTATATAAATCACCAAGCGGGCTTACGCTCAGCTTTGATGATGAAAATGACGAGAGATGTCCTATTGTGGGCCCATACTCGCCTCCTCTCTATCAGAGCAATACACCTCCCAGGGGAGTTGAATCACGGGGCGGACATGTTTTCAAGGGGGGGACCGATCCCGGGGGAATGGCGCCTTCAGCCACGGGTGGTGTGAATGATATGGCGGAGGTTTGGCCAGGCGCAAGTAGACCTTTTTGCCATGAGAGACACGACCCATTGTCCTCTATGGTTCTCAATACGCGACAGGGACGCTCCACTAGGGGTGGATGCCTTGGCCTGCCAATGGCCGAGAATGAGACTGTACGCTTTCCCCCCGATTTGTCTAATTCAAGCGGTGCTGGACCGAGTCAGGTTTGCGCAGATTCCTTTGCTATTAGTAGCCCCTCGATGGGAGAGTCAAATATTGTTTGCGGATTTGATTGCGCTGATGGACGGCTCCCCATGGGAAATCCCAGTATGCAGAGATCTGTTATCCCAGGTGAGGGGATCGGTGCTACACTGTGGGTCTGGCCCCTGAGAGGGAATACTTGTTAAATGTGGGGTTGTCTCACACAGTTGTTTCTACCATTCAGAACTCTCGAGCTATATACATGTAGCTCCAAGTGGCCGGTGTTTGAGTGCTGGTGTACGCAGCAAAGAGAAGCCCCCACTCAGTGCGGGATTGGAGTTGTGCTTGAATTTCTGCAAGGTTTATTCGATAGTGAGTTATCCCCCTCTACTCTAAAGGTGTACCTAGCTGCGTTTTTAGCTTGCCATGTTTCTCCGGACCAGACGTCTGTTGGAAGACGCACGCTGGTATCCAGGTTTATGAATGCCATACGGAGGTTGCGCCCAGCAAAATCGTTGCGCGCCCCAATGTGGAATCTATTGCTGGTGTAACAGAGCTACCCTTCTATTGCTGGTGTTACAGAGCTACCCTTCGAATCTTACACTCAGTCTCAATCCGCATTTTGTCGATCAAAACAGCGCTCTTACTGGCCCCTAGCCACGGCTAAGCGAGTGGGCGAGTTACACGCAATGTCAACGCACCTATCGTGCTTTATATTTGCTGACAATTCGATGGTAACTTTATTCCTCAGGCCAGGTTTCGTCCTCAAAGTTATTACGCCATCGTTTTGCAGGCAGAAGCTAGAGCTGACTGCATTCTCTCCATCGCCTTTCGAATCAGCGGAAGCAGAAACATTGTTTATGCCACAGGGTTCAAAGAAAGGGAAAGGGAAACGCGCTGTCTAAGCAACGTCTTTCTCACTGGATAGTGGAGGCCATCCAGTGGCTTATGAGAGTGCGGGTAAAGTCCCTCCTGCGGTGTTGAGGGCTCACACAACTCGGGGCATGGCCACGTCTTGGGCTTTTACACGTGGCATGTCGATAGAAGATATCTGTATGAGTGCTCATTGGAATTCCCCCGAATACCTTTGTGCAATTCTATAAGCTAGACATGTCTAAGGCTCCACTCGCCCATAGTGTGCTTAGTGTGGATAATGATGAGGTCTGCAGAGGCATTTGTGGCAGAGGCAGACAATGTGTTCTTTCATAGGCTTTCATAGCTAGGCTGACAGTTTTGAAAACCAAAGGTACTGTCAATTTGTTATTTTCCAATGGATAAATAGCACTCATTCAATGCGGAAAAATAAGGCTACATTGTGCTCTGTCACTGGCAAGCTCTCACAGCATCTTCGAGCCATTCATTACAAGAGGCGCAGGTAGGTCTAAATATTTGCATACACAGAGCATCCACTTTCACAGAAACACTGTGAATTGCAATAATACTGACACAGATTAGAACAAACCATCTAAACATTTTTGCCTTAATAAGTTTTCCATTAAGTGGAAAGAGAAATTGGAAGTTATTGGAAGAGTTTGGTGTGGCGTGTGTGCATATATCATCATCACTAAAAACCCTCCTTTCAAATTGTATTTATTTTGAAACAAGCAAGAACCCACAGGCAATAAAACAGCACAGTATAAAACACCATATAAGTCTACTGATAAAATGCTAAAAAGCTACACACACACAGATGTCTAAAGTGGTGTCTGTAACAACCTTTAAAATGAACGTGAATCTTTGACAGTCTGACAGCACAAACAAGTTCACAACTAGTAACTACACATAGCCTCTTTCATGAGGACATGATATAAACAATTAGTAATCTTTTAAATGACTATTATTTACAAACGTACTTAAGCAATCACCGCAAAAATGAATACGCAAACATGATAATACTAATGCAACTTGTTTTCCCAATACGAGTCCACAGCAGAATCAGTTAAAGACTTACTCACATACACACACACTAATAGAACATGTATGAATGCATTATTCTGTAAGTTTGTATTAAAATGTCTGTCGAGTAAATAGATATAAATATAAAATGTTGTGACTTTTAAAGAAGCCCTATGCAGGTCTGGTTATTCCTTCGCTGTTTCTGGGTTTTCGCCGGATTTGGGCTCGCATTTTTCACTACACAGCTCCCCCTGCAGCTTCGGTAGCGACTGCAGCAGTCGGTAGTGACTGCTACGCTAACCCCCCACTTCCGGTGAGTCACATCCGGATTTACCTGGACCGGGTCCAGAAAGTTGCATATTCGTTTTTTCCGCTGAGAAGTGATGGGGGGGGGGGGACAAAGCACACACCAAACGACCCAGAAAGTGTTGTAGAACCATCAGAACGACTCTCAACCTGCATAATTAAGGTAATTTTTGCTAACATTGTTGCATAGTGCTTCTTTAATATGATGAGGTCTCACACACTCACACTCTAGCACATACATTTCAAATACCGGACTGATCAGCCTCACTGCCACTTCAGTCAGATCATGTCCAGTCACTTGTATTATGTTCAATAACAGAAGCTGAATTAAAACGCTTTCCAGTAGTCAAGGTAAAAATGGAGGTATTAAACAGCTCATCAATTAAACATCACTGCAAACCTCATTAGTAACTAGTCGGTGTTTCGGTCAGGCCGTCGGTCTCTCATGGTCTGGACTTCTTGTTGACAGTGCTGAATCTCACTGTCAAGAAATACAACTGTTGTAAATTGACATGGGCCAATGTTTGTCTTTTAGGAGTGAGGAGAGGACCATTACCTTTGCTGAAACATGTATCCAACTGAAGTCACATTAGTTGTCTATTTTTTGTTGTTGTTGTTTTTTTAATTTTGAAGAATTTGCTTTGTTGAAGATGGTGTTACTATTTAGTTGCTTATGACTGAATCAAACCAACTATTAAAACAGCAATAAACAAGATTTGCTCTCAGGGTCCCCCTACAGTTGAGAAGCGCAATAATGAACAAACTAAATGCGTCTTTTGCGACAAAGTATTAACATAACTCTGACATAATATAGAGGGACCACACTGACAGCAATCTGCAGAAACATATCTCTGAATTCCTGTAGCATAGCAGCTCTTTTCCTATTCAATTTCAGGGGGGGATGTGGGGGGGGCAGTGTTCCTGCACAGAAACACAGAAAGTTGCTAGGTCAGTAATCGCCAATTTCTACAGGTGTATAAAATCAGGCACCTTGATTATCAATGCAGACTGCATGGTGCTTGATTAATACACCTGTGAAAACGGACCTGATGAAACCCATGAATACAGGGTCGCTCAGACTATTCGCCTTATTCACCCGGCGGCCATTACGAGGCTGAGGGGTACACTTGCCATTATACCTCAGTCCAGCAGATGGCGGTGGTAATGCACTCAGTTTGCAAACTGCCGAAAGAAAGGGTTCACTGGCCTGTTCTTCTTCAGTGAGTTTTTTTTAGCAGTTTGCAAACGGAGTGCATTACCACCACCATCTGCTGGACTGAGGTGTAATGGCAAGTGTTCCCATCAGCCTCGTAATAAGTGCCAGTCGTCATGTTATGAGGTTATATGCTATCAAAATGATTTTGGAAACGGTATGTTAAAGTAAAAATAACTGTTAAGGGTGCCTTTAAGAATATGGCACATCCGGCCATATTCTTTCTCTCACATTTCGTGCCAGAATTTGTCCTCCTCTTGTAGAACGGAATATGCAGTGAAGCATTCTCATAACACACAATAACAAATTTGCACAGTTTCCCACTGATCACTCATGTTGTGTCTACTGTGTACAAAATTCCTGTAATATCAGTAAATACTCACTGGGTGGCAGCACTGAGTCCCTGCAGATTCACTGAGGCGTACTGGGTCTCCTCCTGTGATGTGCCAGACAGAGGCGGCTCAGGGACGTTGGGTTCTGGTTTGGACTTCCTGAACTGGACGCTGGCGTACTGGACGTCCTCGTCCTGGCTGGGCACTTCCTGCTGTTTGTTGGGCTTAAACTGGACACTGGCGTACTGGATGTCTTCGTCCTGGCTGGGCACTTCCTGCTGTTTCTTGGGCTTAAACTGGACACTGGCGTACTCGACTTTCTCCTCCTGGCTGGGCGCCTCCCGCTGTTTGTTAGGCTTAAACTGGACACTGGCATATTGGACATCATCTTCATCATCTTTGTGATCTGCAGGAACTCTCTGTCCACAGCCAGATACCATGGGGATTGTGGAGACGTTGTCATAGACACGATCAGAGTGTCCCTGTTAAAGTCCAGATAATAATAAGAATAATAATTATTTTTTGACAGGAGCCAGATGACCTGAGGGCCAGTTCTTTTTTTTTTTAGTTTTACATGTCTATGCATTGACTTTTCTTTCCCGTGCATGTGCATCTGTGTAGGCTGACGTGTGCATTTCTTTGCTAATTCGTTATAAGTTATGCTCCACTATGTCTCTGTCTATGTATCTCTGTTAATGTACAGTAGTCTCTCTGATTGCTAACTCTTGTATTAATTCCATTATCACTACACACTGTCAAAACTCTGTGAACTGAATCAAAACAAAACAGTGCCTCATTTTATTTTGGGAAAGAGAGTGTGGACCATTTCAAATTCATCCAGGGCCAGCACTTAGCCCGTGGGCCGAACTCTGGACACTGATGCCCTAATCTATCCCCCAATGCCCATTTATCTCTGATCGTCTGAAAATATATTACATTTGGAGTAATATATAATGGTGCTACTTTTAGTTGGGACACATTTGAATAATCACTGTTTACCTGTGTGTTGCTGTGTGTGCTCCTTGAGGTTTTTGTTGACTGAGTCTCCTGTCTCCTATATTCCAAACACATAAACACAGTTTAAACTTGTATTGTGTGCAGACACAGAGTAACTAGACATATAAATAATCAATATGTTTTATTCTGTAAAAGAAGTCTCTGTGATGATTCATAATAAACTGATATAAAGGTATTTCTCTATGACTTGCCTCCAGCACACAATGACCACCAGCAGGAGAGCTACAGCCGAGATGCCCCCCAAAGCACTAAACAGGATTCCTCTCTGCAAGCCAGAATCTACAAGAGGAACATATACAAAATCATTGTTTTGCTAAATGTTGTACGTCAAAAGTCTCCTTCTGTAAAATATGTAGAGAAATCCTGGGAACAACAAAATGTTAGTGAAATCATCAACACTTTACAGAGACAAATGTTGAAGGAAATGCAAGAAACTGCTCTGGACCTGGCAAGGAGACCCTGACTCTGGTTGAGTTTGTTGAGCCAACTTTATTTCGTGCCTCACAGTGATAAAGTCCATCCACACCAGGGACGAAGTTAAGAGTGAGGTTCGGCATCCTCCCTGTGCCCTGAAGAAATGTTTCATCTCCGGTCTTCCTGTACCAGGTGTAGTTGTACACTTGTGGGTTGGCATCACTGCTGCAGGTCAGAGTCACTGAGTCGTCCTCCTGAAGGTCACCAGAGGGCCTGAGTGATGCTGAGGTCTTCCTGGGGGAGTCTAGTGGATGAAGGACATGATAATTATAGTCTGTACTGTTCTTCCTAGGCTTTTTATTTTTCTTCTTCTTCTAAAGTGTTTAATGCAGCCTCAACCGTTTAAACAATTTAACTACTTAAACTACCCAACTATTTAACTGTTCAGCCATCCAACTGTCAGTTATCATCAACTATGCCTCCAATCAACTATATTAAACCACCACCTACCTAGCAACCATCACAGCAACCACTGAAGTAAAGCATCTGTCAGTTTCCATAGCAACCAACATGATTATACTAGCAAACCACTATAGTAACTCCTTTATTTCTGATAGTAGCCACCATGGATACCCTAGCAACAACCTAGCAATGACCTCAAGTACCCTAGCAACAGCCTAGCAACCACTTTCAGTTAAAACCTAGCAACCAACATAGCAACCAACATGATTAACCTAGCAACCAGCATAGCAACCACCTCAAGTACCATAGCAACAGCCTAGCAACCATGTTAAATACCCTAGCAACAGCCTAGCAACCACTTCTGCATTTGAAACCTAGCAACCAATATAGCAACCAATGAGATTAACCTAGCAACCAGCATAGCAACCACCACAACTAACCTAGCAACAGCCTAGCAACCACCTCAAGTACCCTAGCAACAACCTAGCAACCACTTCCACAATGACAACCTAGCAACCAACATAGCAACCAACATGATTACCCTAGCTACCAGCATAGCAACAATTGAAATAAAGCATCTAGTCAGTTTCCATAGCAATCAACATGATTATACTAGCAAACCACTACAGTAACTCCTTTATTTCTGATAGTAGCCACCATGGATACTCTATCAACAACCTAGCAACAACCTCAAGTACCCTAGCAAGAACCTAGCAACCACTTTCACAGTTAAAACCTAGCAACCAACATAGTAACCAAAATGATTACCCTAGCAACCAGCCTAGCAATCACTTGAATTACATAGCAACCATCACAACTACCCTAGCAACACCCTAGCAACCATCTTAATTACCTTAGCAACAACATAGCAACCACCAGTATAATGTTAACCTAGCAACCACCATAGCAACCAACATGATTACCCTAGCAACCATCATAGCAACTACTTTATTTTGCATAGCAACCACCATAGGTTCCCTAGCAACAACATCGCAACCATCTGAATTATCCTAGCAGCAACCTAGCAACCACAACTATAATGTCAACCTAGCAACCACCATAACAACCAACATCATTACCTTAGCAACCACTATAGCAACCTAGCCTGGGTGTTCCCATGCTGCCTTGTGCGCGATTTGATTCACGCTGCTAAGGCAGCCTGGAGACCATGGAGCAAATTTTCGCCTGAGATAGGGGATGAGTTATGCACAGACGCATTTGATAGACATCCATGGTCCCAATAAACGGATCTGGGCATTTTTTTTTCAAATACGAGAAAATTAACGTTTGGTTCCCAGACCACGTCTCATTGAGAAGTAGTGGCGCTAGCCAGGCTAATAGCAACCACTTTATTTAGCATAGCAACCACAATAAGTACCCTAGGAACACTCTAGCAATCATAAGATTTACCTTAGCAACAACCTAGCAACCATCATTACAATGTCAACCTAGCAACCACCATAGCAACCAACATGATTACCCTAGCAACCACCATAGCAACCACTTTATTTGGCATAGCAACCATCATATGTACCCTAGCAACACAACTATCTGCATTATCTGTTTTACTCTGTATGAAATTTTACATCATATGTTTTGCATTTGTCATGCACTGGTAATTCCCTGGAATTGCATTTTCTATTTGTACATACCAATCTGATCAGCAACCTTTTCAGCTCTTGTTTACCTCGTGTAAGTAAAGGCCTACAGACACGGCCAGCGACGCAATGGCGATTTATGGCAGACGACCGGTAAAATGGAACAGAATTTATTGAAGTGAAGGCAACACACACGGCAAGTGGAACGACGGGGCGTTTCAGGAGGCCTTTGAATGCTGATCCACCGAACATCTCATCAGCTGCATTTTGAAGTCAGATAGACTCTGACTCTTAACTCTCTGAATACAAGTTTGATTCCTGAATTAATGTAGTGCCATCTTTAGCAAAGTTGTATCTAACAGTACTCACAGTGCACATCCAAAAATGTGGTATTCGAATCACCGACTCCATGTTTGTTCTCTGCCTTACAGTAGTAAAGCCCACTGTGGTTAGTGCTGCTGATGTTAGTGATGCTGTAACTCCAGCCTTGTCCAATCTGTGAGGACTCAGATCCATGTTTGTTTGTGTACCAGGTGTAGTTGTGCACTGGTGGGTTGGCATCACTACTGCAGGTCAGAGCTACTGAACTGCCCTCTTCTATTTCACCAGAGGGACTGACTGATACTGAGGTGTTTTTTGGAGCATCTGCAGAATTGAAAGGAAAGATTAAGAGAGACAGAAAAAAATCAGCATTGGCTTATGCATTGGTTGAAAATTATCTCATTGATCTCCTGGAAAATGTGAGAAGTTGCATTCTCCAAAATACATTTTAAGAAAGTATAATAAAGTGTGATTTTACTTGTCCAGAAACATCACACAAAACACCATTACTTTAGGAAACATTACATGATACTGAAATCATAATGGGCAGTGTAAATTCAGCAATTTAATTTCTGATTTCCAGTTCCACACTTACATGTTACATTTATCTGTAATGCTGAAGAATTGTGTTTCCCAATCACATTCTCAGCCACACAATAGTAGAGTCCACTCTGCTCAGAACTGATGTTGACAAAGCTGTGATTCTGACTCCATCCAACTTGTGAAGAGCGACCTTCAAGCATCTTGTACCGGATGTAGGTCTGCACTCGTGGGTTGGCATCACTGCTGCAGGTCAGAGTCACTGAACTGCCCTCTTCTATGTCACCAGAGGGACTGACTGATACTGAGGTGTTCCTTGGTACATCTATATATTGACCACAGAAGTGCACACACAGAGCAATAAACATTGATCACAGCTGAGAAATCCATATACATTTTCCATAACACCATGCAATAGGCCCACATGGTACTGTCTGATATTTAAATTCACAAGATAATCAACAACAATATTATTTTACTTGCCAAAACACATGGGTGACATATGTATGGACAGATAAGATGTTTAGATTATCTAAAAGAGTCGGTGTATTTCCAGTTCCACACTTACATGTTACAATTATCTGTACTGCTGTAGAATTGTGTTTCCCAATCTCATTCTCAGCCACACAGTAGTAGAGTCCAATCTGCTCAGAGCTGATGTTGACAAAAGTGTGGTTCTGACTCAATCCAACTTGTGAAGAGCAACCTTCGAGCATCTTGTACCAGATGTAGGTCTGCACTCGTGGGTTGGCATCACTACTGCAGGTCAGAGTCACTGAACTGCCCTCTTCTATGTCACCAGAGGGACTGACTGATACTGAGGTGTTTTTTGGAGCATCTGACAGAAACATTTTATTTTAGCAAATCGTTTATTTTATTGCACATTCCATGCATTTGTTTCTTCTCAGATACCATAGTTATGTAAAATATCATTATAAAGAATGATACAATCTCACATACTTACATATGACATTGAGATTCATTTCAGGTGAACTGTGAATCTCATGTCCCTTAACAGCACAGGAGTAATTGCCTGCATCTTCAGGCCTGGCTGAGTGTATATCCAGCCTGTTGTCTGCTGTGTGTAGATCATTAACAGACTGTGAGTTCCTGTACCAGATGTAGGTGGGGTTGTTACTCAGACTGCAGGTGGTGTTGCAGGTCAGTGTCACTTTGTCTCCCTCTTTCACTGTTGCTGGATTAACCAGCACTTGCAGTTCTGAAAGAGCATTACATTGTATAAATGGAACATTTGATAAACATTATTTAATTTATTTACAGGTGTAATAATAACATGTGTATGTATTAATGAAAATTACCTGTAACTGCGAGTTCAACATTTTCACCAGCATACCTTCCTCCTACTTTATCAGTTATAAACCTGAAGCGATAACTCTTTGAGTCTCTGGTGGTCAGGTTTCCTATCCTCAGAGTGTGGCTATTATTATTATTTTCAGTGTAAATCGCTCGGCCTTGATAATGTTTATCCAGTATTAAATCCTGTGGGTTCTCTTCACCATCCACCCATGTGGTAAACCAGAATGCCTTTGTGACTGCATGATCACAAGGGTATGTGTAATAGCTGTGGAGCTCCACTGAGGAGCCCTTCAAGACACAGAAGCTCTGTGGGGTGGAGGTCACACTCCAACCACTCACACCTGAAACATGAAAAAGAAGATTCCATAGTTGCATTCTCCTCACCAGGAACAGAACAAGAAAGTTACAATTATTTATTAAAATGTATAATAACATACTGTAACTGTAAATGTCATGAAATATATGATTACAATAGACCCTTTCAATTTGTTCCTGTTCATTCAAAACAATACAACTTTGTAGCCTGTATTGCTTACAAACAGTTGAAACAGTAGCTATGACCAATTCTGAGACAAAAAAAGATAAACAGCTGAAATCCATTTGCAGATTCAGAACAATGAATTGATATTTAACTGCCTAAAATTAGTTACAGTAGTTTGTGTTCCTCTTACTCAACATAACTGCACAATCATTTAGAGACAGAAAATGGAACCACAAAAATGAACAATGCAATCTGTACTTACACACAGACGGTGATGGGTGACCCTCATGTCCTCTTACAGCACAGGAGTAATAACCAGCATCCTCCGTTCTAAATGAGGGTATGGACAAGGTGTTGCTGCTGGTTGTGTGCGAGTTACTCAGAGGCTGTGAGTTCCTGTACCAGATGTAGGTGGGGTTGTTACTCAGACTGCAGGTGGTGCTGCAGATCAGTGTCACCTTCTCTCCCTCTTTCACTGATTCTGGACTCACTGTTACATGAAGGTCTTTGTGCAAAAGGACTAAAAGTCATTATTGTCATATAGGAAAATTAAGCTATTACTTTACTGCAACAAACAAAATCCTTTTACATTTAACATTTATTTTCCCCAGTACTAACCTGTAAGTGTCAGAGAGACCTCACCTCCACTCCATTTCCCGTCTTTGTCATCAGTTATGAACCTGAATTTGTATTTTTCCTCAGCGTCACCTTCTGTCAGATCTTTGATTCGTAGACTACAGTTGTTCACTTCATCCCCAAGATATTCCACACGCCCCTGATATCTGGTGTCCAGACTCAAGTCATGCGTGCCTTTTGTCCCAGTCGTCTTTTTGATGTGCCACAATGTTTTTTTTATTTTTCGATTCCCTGGATATGAGTAAGTGCAGGGAATGTCCACAAATGACCCCTTTAAACCGCAGATGCTGGTAGAGGAATACGTCACACTGTAGCCACCCTGACCAAGGACACCTGGTCACATGATAAAAAGAGTTTAAAGCATCACTGCTGCTGGACCTTTCACAGGTGAAGATCTGCCTTATTCAGATTTGGCAGCAGTTACTGGCTTCAATGGGGTGAAGTGCATTGTGGGAAATTTTACTACACATTATAGCTGCTCATAACCTTGTAAACAGTAACACTGTGGATATATGATCCCTTTGAGATTAGTCACACTTCAGCACTTTATGAAGAGATCATCTCGTTTACATTTTGGTTTTGATGCACATTGTAAACTAACTTAGAGACGAGAAGGCCCTCAGAGCTCAGGCCTAAGAAATAAAAATATAAATATAAGGCAGGATTACCTGATAAAAGGCAGAAGGCTGCAGTGAGAATCACAGGGCCTTTAGAGAATGACATGTCTGCATCAACCTTTAAAAAAAGACAAGACTGTGAAAAAGATTTCATATTAATGGAGGCAAGAACTGAAATCTAGTACATACTTTTGTATGCAGCAGGGAGAAAAACTGCTTGTACAAGTTTACCATGAACAAGGTAGTCTTACCACATTGAATTTTATATAAATCTGCATGGAAATTGGGCAGCGATCAAAATAGATAAGTGAAGAACTTATTCCTTACACTTATTCCTTACACTTACACTTACTTATTTTTAAAACCAGCTCCAAAATGTGCCATTTGTAAAAGCACTCACTCAAACATTCTCACTAACACATAAGTTATCTGCTAATGTTGCCTTCAGTGTTATGAATGCGGTGACAGAACCAAACATGAGCAGAAACAAACATGCTGATGCAGGGGGCAACCCACTACTTCCCCTTATGTGAAACAGAACGGGCTGAGGAGTGCATTAACACATTTCAAACACATCAAACTCTTCATATCTTATATGTTTAATGCTATTTTTCTGATTTGTTTGCATTTTTCATATGATAGGCTATACAGGTTTGCATAACCATAAAGATAACTTCAGCCAAATGCAAAGATGAAATAAGAAAAGAAATAAATATCATAGCAATATGTATGAACATACTTTGTTCAACAAAACAGACAGAAAAAATCCAGCACTCTTGCGTGATGCTACAGTAATATCCATATCACAAACACCAACATTTTTTAAAAAGATTTACAAAGTAGCAGAACACCAGTCATTCATTTCCTATATTAGCACTATGCAAACAATTACTGAATTGAGGGACTTGTGCTATTTCAGCATCATCAGCTCTAGTGGCAGCAGTGCAGTGAAGTGTAGCAATGTGATCAAATGCTCATATACAGTAAGTTAAGCAGACGGGAAACTGCTTCTAGCTCTTATAGTGTCTGAGGGTGAGACTATTACACTCTCACAATTACACAATGTCACATTCTTACACACATAGGCTACTCTCTCACATAGTCCTGCAGTGCTATACTGTGCAACAGTTTTAGGCATGATGGAAAGAACACAGTTAACTGAAGATGCTTGCAAAATGGCACGAAGAAGGTTATACAAACACTGTCATTGGTCAGCCAGAGTAAAGTTAGTTCTCTTTCATTAGTAAGCATTACCATGCACTCATCTGTATGCAAATCAGTTATCATTCTGCATATTATATAAAGGGGAGGATAATACTAACACACTTTGTTGGATCCACCTTGCTATCTTCACACTCTTAGTGGGGTACAGATTAAGATCAGGAGAGTCTAGAGAAGCTGTCACATTCTTATCTTTCAAAACTAGAACGAGGAATAAATATACCGGTTTCATTTTGGACTGTTGTTGTTGTCGTTGTTTTTAAATAACTAAATTGACTAAAGAAGTAAAATATTGCACTTACTTGTGTTTGCTGAGAGGGAGAGGAACAACCACTCTGTCTATACGGAAACTTAAGCAAGTGATGAAAATATATACGTGTGTGTGTGTATGTGCGTGTGTGTGAGAAAGGGGGGGGGGGGGGTGGCTGTTAAAACTGATGCGGCGACTATGCTTCTTTTTTTGTCTTATCTGTGGTCAGTGTGAACTGAGGCCTTTCTACAGAAGAGCAGCTGCTCCAGACTCCCCTCTGTACCAGGGTTGTGCACAATTCGAATTGCAATTCTGCTTCCTGTTTGCTACCTCAATTAAAATGCAAGTGAAATTCAAGAATTGAATTGGAATTTAAGAGCCAGTTTCAATTCAATTCTGGGATTTTGCACAAGCCTGCACTGTACTTACTGTACATCTTACATCGTACTAGCTGGACCATTCAACTAGGTTTACTAGTTAACATTAAATGTATACATTAAAAATAATAAGGCTACATTCCAATTCCAAAAAAATACTTTATAAATCTGACATCATCATCTTTTTGTCCTGAGTGTGAGACTGTGGTTGTCTCAGTTGGCTGGTTGTTATGGTGATGGGCTAATGTGGTCACTTCTTGTTCTCTGCCTGGAAACTGTTAGAATGTGTGATGGCGGTTGGTGAGCTTTTCTCTCTGCAGCTTCTGTTCCTCTCACTTTAGAGTCCTCCCCATCCCAGCCTTCTCCAGACACAAACATAACTCTCAATAATAAATAAATAAATAAATAATTACTCTTATTTACTTTTTGCTTGGTTATTTGGTCTGTGTAAGTTTTGTGGTGGTCAATGTTTCTTGGTATTTGCGGTATTGACCTTGCATGATTACTAAAGGCTGCTAGCGAGGGTGTGAAAATGACCATCAGTGTCAGTGGAAAGAGGAACTGAAAACTAACTGATGCAGAGTTTATTTTATGCTTTTCATCCTGGTGTGTGAGAAATAAAGGTAACACTTTACTTGACAGTATCGACATGACACTGTCATGAACATATGACACTGTCATGACATATGAACCCTAACCCTAACCCTAATCCTAACCTCTAACCCTAATCCCAACCCTAACCTCTGTTACACCCCCCCTCCCCTGAATTTCACCAAATTCAAGCAGCAACCAAATAGTACTTCCAAAGGCAAAGCCTACACTACTTTCAAACACTAGAGAGAGGGTCACCAATTACAGGACAGCCAACCACAAAGGTATCCATAATGATGAAGTGGAAGAAGAGGTGCACAAACTCTCACACAACAAACCACTGGCAGTAGGGTGCCTTATACACCCCACAAGACCATAAAGCCATAAACCATAAATTCCATAAATTATCCACAAAGCTAATCAGAAAAGCTTAATAAATAATATGTCATTAACTTTTATATTAGCATATAGTTTGTAAATAAACATTTAACATTTAAATGATGTAAGAAATAACTGTTAATTAGTCCCAAAAATACATTTAGTTAACTATTAACAAATATTAATACACTATTAGTTAATAGATTTGTTAAAACATTAACATACAGATTTGATGCAAACAACTAATATTTAATTAATGATGAAAAAACTATTAACTTGTGCCAAATAGATATTTTAGTAACAATTAATAAATAATAACAAAGGGTTAGGTAATTACTAGTTTGCTATTTATTATGGCACCTTGTTATGGAGTGTTACCAATGTTTCTTATAATGGAAGTTCCCGTACACACAGAGCAACATTCTGGATGCTACATGGATGGTATAGTGCAGTGTTTCTCAAACTTTTTCGGACCAAGAACCACTTAACCAATATAAAAAGCTCACGGACCACCTAGATTAAAAAAAGGTAGACCTACTTCAACAGTAGGCTATACTGTATTAGGCCCACATAATAGGTCTACTCACTGAACCACCTGGCTTATTGTCTTTGCACCTTGCTTATTGTGTCAGAGGATTCATACGATTTAAACTGACATACCTTACATAGGCAGTGTCGCAGAACTGTTTGGATTTACATACAAGTTGGTTCAATATTGCAAACAACTAATCTATATTATATTCTACCAAGTCTGCTCACGGACCACTTGGGATAGCTTGCGGACTAACACTGGTCTAGGGGGTGTGTACCAAGGCTCTATACCGGTTCAAGGAACGAAAACAGAAACCAAAAATGAGCAGAATTTTAAAAGGAACGGGAACGGAAACGAAAACCAAATGGTCTTCAACTGTTCCGGAACAGAAACATTATTCTGAAATCCCCAAAACCGGTTAATATTTTTTTGTTTTGTTCTATAGCCTATAAAATTTCACAAAAGCATAGCCTATTTCACGAAAAAAAAACAACCGCGTCTTGCTGTTGTAATGTATGCCATTTCAGTTGGGATCTTAAATAGGCCTAGGCCTGCTTGCACAGTGAAATTGATTTAGAAATGATGTTTGTAATGTAGGCCTGTGAAGATAACATATTGTGTCTGCAAATGATTTTGATACGAAATTCTATTTATCATAGAATATAGGCTACAGTCAGCAGCAGTCTGCATGGTATGTGAGATGGATATTGTAAATATTTTTGGATGCTGCCTGTGATTTATCATTTTTGCGCATTTAGACTACTGTGCAATTTAAGGGCAGTTCAGGAACAATATGTTGGTGGCGGAACGCAAGAAAAAAACGTTTTTTATGCCGGTTCCATTCGGAGCGGAGCGATTGAAAAAAATTTTTTTTTTTCAAGCCCTGGTGTGTACTGCTGATAGGTATTTAGGTCCTTGCTTATAAACAATTAGTAGTGCTTTAAAATACTGTGACTTACTGGAAGCCAGTGCAGGGACTTAAGAATTGGAGTAATGTGATCAGTTCTTTTAGTTTTCGTAAGAACCTTAGCCGTTGCATTTTGTATCACCTGAAGCTGTTTGATAGTCTTTTTAGGAAGGCCATGTGAAAAACCCATTGTAGGAGATAAATGCATCCATCACCAAAGTTATCATTCAGCATAATCATCCCCCCTAAATTAACCCTTCGTAACACAACGCTACACATTTGCACAGGTGCATAAGCAAGGAAGTTCTCTGTACTTAAATTTGTTTTGAAGGGATCCGGGCCAGGAGGGCTCCATCTCAATGCTTGATAATTGAGAATAATATAGAGTCTAAATCAGAACTAGAACTTCTGTGAGGAAGCTCCTCACAGAAGGGAACAGGGGGGTTTGGGGATAAGCTATGCCTAAAACACAGCATGAAACCTGATTTGTTATGCCATGACTGCTGGACAGAAAGAGCTTAGACATGTACAAGACATGTAAGGCTTCCTGAGATTCCCACCCGGCCTACGGTGATCTGCCTCCCCACCAGTAAGCAGGTATCCTTCTATCTCTGTCTTTTGTTTGTTTTGTGTTTGTAAAGACTATTGGTCTCATGTCTATGTGTTTTGGTTTGTAGTAATTATTTATTAATAAAAATCTATTTATGGATGGAACCATGTCTCCGGCACTGAGTAAAACAAACTTGTGTGCCTTCTTGAACCTGGTACTACTAAAGTTAACATTCGTCTGGGTGCAATTCCCAGAGTGGTGTAGTCACTTGAAAATGCTGCTCTTGCCACATATGCATGGTTTAGTATAAGTATGGACAAAGAGTGCCAGTTGACTGTTTGCATTCACATTGATGTGAAGATAGCAACTAAATATAATGAGCAGATACCCTGACACATGTACTTACTCTTTAACTGTCGCAGCCGCAGGGGCGTTTAGATAGATAGATAGATAGATAAATACTTTATTGATCCCCAAGGGGAAATTCAGTTTAGTGTCTGCCAGCAACAGAGGTAGACACATTCTCACATCCTGGAGGAGAATGTGAGGTCATCTACACATAACTTCTCCTTCAGTGTGTTAGCCTAGCGGGATGATGATTGTAAGTCTTTTATCTGGCATGCCTTCTACATAATCTATTAGCACAGGGATTCCCAAACTGTGGTACGCGTACCCCTGGTGGTACGAGAGATGAAAAGGGCAATGGCGGAAAGGAGTTAAAAATGATTAATTAATTAATACTCTAATTAATTCATAAATAATACATAATTTCTAATCGGGTTATAATGATATGGAAACGTGAAATTAAAGGAAATCATTTGTAAACTCTATAATAGGGTATGTTTTCATTAAAAAATAAGCTACACACAATAGGCTACACGTGATTTCCTGCGGGCAGCCAGAATATCTGGCGCGTTAGTTTCGTTGAAGTAAGGCTAGGTAGAAGGCTGCGTAAACTGGCTAAAAACAGGGACACTGTCCAAAAGGCCTAATTAAAGCGATCGAGGAGGAGAAGCGAGAGAAACAGAGCAGGACACAGGGAACGATGGAATGGGATGGGGGCAGACTAATCAAGGTAGAGATGGAGCGCAGGGGGATAAAAGAAAGAACGAGACAGAAAAGACTGCGCGAAGAAAACGAAAGTATGATGAGGCATAATAGCCCTAGGCTTCACGTGGATTGGGAGACAGACTGCCCAAAGCCACAGTGCGTGGTCTGCAGTGAGATGCTACCTAACCATTCAAATGTGGTTCTCCACACTGTTTTTTTTTAACGTGAGAGCTCATAGACCAGTTGCACATTTTTATTATGTTATCATGTAGTGCGGCTAATTAAACAACGATGCCTGGAATGCGTCAATAGAATGAGTTACTTTTTTATGTGTTGGATGGTGGGGGTACGCAAGCCGAGTCAGGATGTAGAAGGTGGTCCGCGGGGAAAAAAGTTTGGGAACCGCTGTATTAGCAGAGGTCACTTTTTACATTTTTTGGGGGATTTGGTCTTGACACTAAGATGATACCTTTTTCTGTTACTCTTCAACAGTGGTTCTTATGGATTTGTTTGGCCACTTACCATCCCCCATGGGGACAAGATAACCACCAGTCTTTGTCCAAGCATATTTGTCACTTTTCCAGTTGATTAGAATTAGCTGTGTACTAACCTCATAGTGGAAGAATTTTTTGCAAAATGTACGGATAAACCTTGGTTAGTAGACAGGAAATTACAGTAACAATCTTGAGAAATGTGATTTACAAAGTGCTAGTCAAGAGATAAAAACACACTGAGGTGTCAAATAATACATAAATATTACTTTTATGTGCTCTTATTACTTAAATATTACACATCACTGCATCACTGCATCACTAATCATCAGACAATCTTGATATCAGGCTGTAGTGTCTTGTTGTAGTTTGGGCTTCTTACTCAAACCATGGTGTCTTGCTGTTATGGTTTGGAATGTGTATTGATGTTGCTGTAGATCACAGATTCCACCCCTGCTGTTCTGTGGAGAGGCAACATCTCAGTCAGTGGCAGCTTTTCAAGTGAAACTGAGGACTACCATTTCTCATTGGATTTCTGTATGGATTATGCCTAAGGATATTTCAGTCTGGACGAAAGATCGGCACCTTCATCTTAATCTCTAAAAAACCTTTCTGTTTCTTTTTTTTTTCAGATTAACACCCAGCTTGAGTCATCTTCACTGATCCCAACTTGGGCATCAGTTACTCTGCACGTAACTTGGGCATCAAAATTGATGACCGACTTAACTTTTCTGAGCATGTGGCCTCAATTGCAAAATCATTGTCCTTTACAACATTATGAAGATCAGACCTTATCTGACACAAGATTCCATACAACTTTTTGATCAGGCCATGGTTATCTCCAAACTGGACTGTTGAAATTCACTGTTAGCTGCCTTGCCTTCTTGTGTAGTGACATAGTTACAATTGATTCAGAATGCTGCAGCATGCCTGGTCTTTACAGTATTTCATAATTGCTGAATTGAAACCTTCCACCCTTTTCTCAAAACTGTAAACACAAACCCCAAATCTCAAACTACATTCACAAAACCTCAACATCTGCAAAACTGAACAATCTCTCAAAACAGTTGTACCTGTGCTCAAAACCAAACACTGTCTTCAGATGATCTCACAAAGAGGTCAAAATGAAAACACTACTGAGCAGTTATTAGACATCAAAAAATGGAAAACACAGTGTTCCTGCTCATATAGCTCCAGGAGAAAATTGCATTGTTACAATACAGTAAATGCATTTTGCATCTAAAGAACAAAACAAAACAAAGCAAAGCAACGATTGCATAACTCAGTGGATTCAACATTTACTGTAAATCCAGTAAACATAAAGTATTGAGGTGTGTGTGGGGGGGGGGGGGTTGTGTTTACTGTTCTGAGAAAAGGGTTGAAGGTTTTTAAAAGATGTGTTTTAGCAATTGTGAAAAACTGTATACCGGAAAAGACAGGCATTTCAGTATTGTGAAGTACATTGCAGTCTACAGTATAGTATCTGTCCATTGTTGATATGAGCCTGCACTGTTCAGCAACCTGTTTACACTCTGAACTAGCTTATATCGGTTGTGTCACATAATTTGAAACACGCGTGTGGTTTACTAGTTGTGTTTAATTAATATATGACATTTGTGCTTTTTTTGTGTTTACCTTTTGCCACTTGTGGTTACCATTATGCATCACAAGTGCATTACAATGCAAAATGTGTCTTATGACATGAGAATGTGTTTAGTGTTTTGCAAAAAACAGTCTATGAGATCTGCAAATTGTGTTTCATATGTGAAAACTGTTTACGGTTTAGCCAAAGGAATGATTGATTCAAGACATGTGTTCAGGCAACTGAGAATTTGATTTAGAGAATGGAGTTTAGTATTTTAGCAATTGTGAAAAACTTTAAATGACAGATAGCCTATGCTGCGGGTCAGGTTTTACCATATAAAACAAACTATTAAGAATGTTAAACTCCCAGCCATATTCATTCTTTCACATTTTCTGCCAGCATTTGTGAAAATAACATACCCTAGTATAATGCAGTAGTGGCTCAGAATAACTCATGTCATCTCTGCTGTGTAAAATGTTCCTGTAATATCAGTAAATACTCACTGGGTGGCAGCACTGAGTCCCTGCAGATTCACTGAGGCGTACTGGGTCTCCTCCTGTGATGTGCCAGACAGAGATGGTTTGGATTTGCTGAACTGGACGTCCTCGTCCTGACTGGGCACTTCTTGCTGTTTTTTGGGCTTAAACTGGACGCTGGCGTATTGGACATCATCATCTTCTTCATTATCATCATCTTTGCGATCTGCAGGAACTCTCTGTTCAGAGACCATGGGGATTGTGGAGATGTTGCCATAGACAGGATCAGAGTGTCCCTGTGAAAGACCACACAATAAGCAATAACATGGTAGTTTACTCTGTTAGGGTGACTAGTCTAACAGTCCAACATTTTTTTGGCAGGAGCCAGATGAGATTACCTGAGGGCCATTTATGTGTTTTTAGTTTTGCATGCCTATGCATTGGGTTTTCTTTTCAGTGCATCTGTGTAGGTGTAACGGATGCCAGCTAGCTGAGCTGTGCTTGTGGAACGTTGGTAAACCTCACTCCCCGACGCCTCAAGAGTGCTGCTGGCATGCAAGCCAGTAGCCTGGGCTATTGGCTCAATTGTTAGCGCGCTCACCTCCCGATCAGAGGTGCTGCTGTTCGCGGGTTCGAGTCCGGGCGTGTGCAGGGCTTAATTGCGCAGGTTCAATACAACGCAGGTTACATAGGCTGACCTGTGAATTTCTTTCCTTTTACATGACGTCTAATGTATCTCTGATTGCTAACTTGTGTATTAATGCTCTTGGGTGCTCCTTGTTGGTGCCCTCCCCCAATCCCAATCCTCCCCCACCTTTCTTATACAGCCCTTGCCACTTAATCTACTAAACCCCTCTTCTACTGCACTTTTTACCCCGCCCCATAAATGCACAAATAGGCTGACACCAGACATAATTTCACTGCATTTCTTACTTCCAGTAACTATATGAATGTGACAATAAACTTCCTTGTATCCTTGTATCCTTGTAATGCCCTTTTCACTAGGAACTGTACACAATTGAACCAAAAACAAAACACCGTCTCATCTTATTTTGGGAAAGAGGCTGGAGGTCATTTTAATTTCATCCAGGGCCAGCACTCCAAACTTTGGATACTGATGCCCCGACGCAGTTTATTTCTGATCATCTGTAAAGATATTACATGTGGAGTAATCATATTATGGTGCTACATTTAGTTGGGACACATTTGAAGAATCAGTGTTTACCTGCGTGTTGCTGTGTGTGCTCCTTGAGGTTTTTGTTGATTGAATCTGGTGTCTCCTACATTCCAAAACACAAACAAAATGTAAAATATTTTGTGCAGACATATAGATAGATATTCAATATATGTTTTATTCTGTAAAAAAGTGGTGGTTCAGAGTAAACTGATATGAAAGTATGACTTGCCTCCAGCACACAATGGCCACCAACAAGAGAGCTACTACCAAGATGCCCCCCAAAGCAATAAACAGGATTTCTTTGGGCAAACCAGGATCTAAAGAGAACATTTAGAAAAGCATTGTTTTGTATTGCAAAAGTTTCTAAATAAGGAAATTCAGGGAAGACAAAACGGTTTCACAAGGTTTCCAAAATCATACACTCTACAGAGACTATCTACAGTTGGAAGTGAAAATAAGAAAGTGCTCTGGACCTGGCAAGAAGACCCTGACTCCGGTTGAGTTCTCCGTGCCGATCTCATTTTGCGCCTCACAGTGATAAAGTCCATCCACACCAGATAAGCGGTTAAGAGTGAAGTTAAGGATTCTCCTTGTGTCCTGAAGAACTGTTTCATCTCCGGTCTTCCTGTACCAGGTGTAGCTGTGCACTGGTGGGTCGGCATCACTGCTGCAGGTCAGAATCACTGAGTCACCCTCATGAAGTTCACCAGAGGGGCTGACTGATACTGAGGTATTCCTGGGGGAGTCTAATAGATGGGGAACATGATAATTGGATCAGCAACCTCTTCAGTTCTCTTTTACCTTATATATGTTACTCTAAGTTACTGTGTGATTTCATTAATGACTTGATGTCTTCTAAGATGCTATAAAAAAGATGGTATGAATCTCACATACATCTGATATCCTGAGTCATTTCAGGTGAACTGTGAATCTCATGTCCCTTAACAGCACAGGAGTATTTGCCTGCATCTTCAGGCCTGGCTGAGTCTATAACCAGCATGTTGTCTGCTGTGTGTAGATCATTAACAGGCTGTGAGTTCCTGTACCAGATGTAGGTGGGGTTGTTACTCAGACTGCAGGTGGTGTTGCAGGTCAGTGTCATGTTGTCTCCCTCCTTCACTGTTGCTGGATTAACCAGCACTTGCAGTTCTAAAAGAGATTACATTGCATTAATATATGATGTACTTAATACATAGAATATTCTTTCCTTGAGTCCATTTAAACATTTCAAATACTTTTAAGGACACTACCATTATGAAATATGTATATTTATGCAAATACCTGTAACTGAGAGTCCAAGATTTCCACCAGAATACTTTACGTCTTTATCAGTTACAAATCTGTATATATAATTTTTTGCATCACCAAGGTTCAGGTTTCTTATGCTCAGAGTGTGGCTATTGTTGTTATTTTCAATATAATCCACACGACCATGATAATGTTCATCCTCTCTCAGATCCGTATGTCCTGTGATATACCAGAATGCCTTTGTGACTGCATGATCACAAGGGTATGTGTAATAGCTGTGGAGTTCCACTGAGGAGCCCTTCAAGGCACAGATGCTCTGTGGGGTGTAGGTCACACTCCAGCCACTCACACCTGAAATATGGACACACACAATGAACAACGCAGAGTTTATTCTCCAGCTAAAGGGTTGCTATGTGTGTAGCTGCATTGTCCTCACCAGCCATTGGCAGATTCAGAACAATGAATTGATAGATTTAAAGGGAAACTTGTCAGGATTAGCTTTATTTCCCCCTCTGCTGGAGAAATTATGCATTATGCTATTTTAAACTGTGGAAAAAGGTAACGATAAAGCACATGGATTTGTTTACAAGCTAGCGAAATGGTTAGCAGAAGTGCGGCAGAACAATGTGGATGTTACAAGGTAAGAAACACGATAAAACGAGTTTCTTGTTATTCACTTCTCTTTCAGGGATGGCAGTCTCAATGTTGCAAGGTTGGTTTCTGCCTGGGGACGCTAGGGGCAGCGGGGAAAGTCACCATTCTCACCGGAACAGGTCATTTAACCATCCAAACGATTTCTAAATGGGTTTATTACATTGCAATAGTTGCCAAGTGCCCCTTTAACTGCCTAAAGTTACAGTAGTTTGAGTTCCTCTTACTCAACATGACTGCTGTATCTATATAGTGACAAAAAATGAAACTGCAAAAATGAGAAGAGCAATCGTTGCTTACACACAGATGGTGATGGGTGACCCGCATGTCCTCTTACAGCACAGGAGTAATAACCAGCATCTTCTGTTCTAAATGAGGGTATGGACAGGGTGTTGCTGCTGGTTGTGTGTGAGTTACTCAGAAGTTGTGTGTTCCTATACCAGATGTAGGTGGGGTTGTTACTCAGAGTGCAGGTGCTGCTGCAGGTCAGTGTCACTCTGTCGCCCTCTTCTACTGTTGCTGGACTTACTGTTACATGAAGATCTGTGTGCAAAAGCATGTTATTACTTAAATGCCACAAACAAAATACTTTTACATCTAAAATTATTTTTCCACAATACTAACCTGTAAGTGTCAGAGAGACCTCAGATCCAGAAAATTTGTTCTTTTCAAAATCAATTATACACCTAAATCTGTACTTTTCCTTAGTGTCACTGTCTCTCAAATGCTTGATTCGTAGGGTGCAGTTGTTCACTTTATCCCCAAGATATTCCACACGCCCCTGATATCTGGAATCCTGATTCAAATGATCTGGTTCTCTCCCACTCCATTCGATGAACCAGTATGCCTCTCTGACTGGCTGATTGCCTGGATACGAGTAAGTGCAGGCAATGTCCACAAATGACCCCTTTAAACCACAGATGCTGGAGGAATATGTCGCACTGTAGTCGTCCTGACCAAGGACACCTGGTCACATGATAGAGAGGTTAAAGCATCACTGCTGCAGGACATTTCACAGCTGAAGATCTGCCAGGACCTACTAGCTGCGATGGGATGAAGTGCATTGTGGGAAATCCTTACTACACATCAAAGCTGCTTAACCTTGTGTGGGCAGTGGGACTGGATCTGGATCAACATCAATAAGCATCAACAAGAAGTGTGTGGACATAACAGACTTGGTACAGAATTGGGATCTATTGGCCTTATTCACCCGGCGGCCAGAACGAGGATACAAGGTACACTTCCCATCACACTTCAGTCCAGCTTTTTCTGTGAGCTTTTTTTGGCAGTTTGCAAACGGAGTGCATTACCATCTGCAGAAGTGTGATGGCACGTGTACCTTGTAGCCTCAATCTGGCCGCCGGGTGAATAAGGCGAAGTGGGCAGACAATAACGTTGTGATAAAAGTCTTGTGCCACACCTATACGCCTTGATGCTCTACGTGCAAGCTGTTTGCTTCCGGTGGTAAGGAGCAGGGATCAGAACGCTGGTGCTGCAGTGAAGCTTCTGTCAGTCTCACATTGTTGTGATAGATAACCATGACAACCATAGATAACCATGACACCATGTCTTCCTGATGGGATACATGGATCTGGCTGGAGAGTGGAGGTGAGACTGCTTACAGTCTATGAGAAAAACAGTGGCTACGCCTACGCCACACCTCCACCTACTCCACTGCAGCCAAGTGGGTCTGTATCCAGAGGTGGAAAGTAACGAAATACATTTACTCACGTTACTGTATTGAGGAGTTTTTCTGTGTATTTTGTATTTTTTAAGTAGTTTATAAAATCGGTATGTTAAATTTTACTTGATTACATTTTGAGTGAAGTATTGTACTACATCAAAAATCCCATCCGTTACTTGAGTAAAAAAAAGTATTGGTACTTTTACTTGAGTACAATATTTTCGTACTTTTTCCACCTCTGTCCGACATCCACCTCGAATGTCCCCACTGTGCTTGCCCCTTGTATTTCAGAAAGGAAGGCTGGTTCGATCCAAGCTCTTGATTTTCAATGTCGCTTTTCAAACTTTGGACACGAAACTTCACTGCAGCACCAGTGTAACCAACTTAGAAAGAAGAAAAGGCCCTCAAGACTCAGCCCTAAGGCCAGCTGCAGACTGCCGGCGTGTCAGCTGCGTGGTGTGTCCAGTTTCATTTCTGGTTCCATGTTAACATCTCAGAGGTTGCACACTGCCTGCGTGACACGCACGTCTCAGGTGAGGCTTGAGCTGCGCTGAAAATGCATGTGTCACAGGGTGGGGGGGGGGGGCGCTAGGGCCACCCCTACTTCTACCCTCTACTGCTGGGGAGAAAACTGTACCCTTCAGTAAAGCTAAGTCAGAGACTTGGGTGTAAGAAAAATAGATTTATTTAAACATAAAATTATGAGTCTTTGTTAAAAGAGATGGACAACGTCCAAGGAGCAGTCCTCCAGTCCACACTCTAAACCCAGATTTAGTTGTAATAAATATGTTAGGTGGTCACTACTAATGTTTGTGTGTTTTGTGAAAACTCTATGTCATAACTAAAAGAAATGAGTTGATTGTACTATTTAAGTGAAATATACAGTGCACTGATCATGTTAAGCAGAGACAACGATAAATGTTATGTTTTTGCAAGGCAGAGGAGGGGTCTAAAAAAATTCTGCCCATCAACCGTTCCTTCTGCTTCTCAGTCCAGATGAATGACTCCATGCCTCATGCTGCTGTGACAAATAGGCTACTACATTAAATGGTGGGTGAACTTTCTGATGAACTTGTTGAAAAATTAAAATTCTGATGAAATAACCGAAAATTATGTTCAGTTTGACCAATAGTTAGCTAAATGTTTGTTTACGTGATTAACTTACATTAACCTGAGAAAAGTAAGGTAACATTAGCTCCGTTGTTAGCATGCTAGTAGTCTTTCAGACAGTTAGCTCATGGTAGCTACCTTCCAATGGGTGTGTATGCCAGATTATAACAATATCACATATGTTTTCTTGTAAATATACTTGTCTTGGTGCTACTAAGTTTAATTCAGACTTTATCATTGAAATAGGTGTTTCTGTCTGTAGAGAGTTTTAGCTAACCATAGCAGCACATGTTGGTTAGCTTTTTTCTCTTATCTCTTATTCTCTTATTTGTTGCATTCATAGGTGATATAACAAACTTTTATTTCAACTGTGTAAATGAACATGGACTAAAAAATTGTTTTCTTATGTTCTTTTTTTATAGGTTCTTCGTCTTTTTTTTATAGGTTCTTCATCTACAGTGGATGTGGAATATTTATGAGTTTAAATGTTGTTTGTTTATGTTTTATCAATAATAAAAGGCATTCCTATACATTGTGATGAATTTCTTTTCAATTTTTAATAAAACAATTAAATTAATACAGTACCCTAATCTTTAAATAAAAAAACAATAGGCCTATCTACAGAACTTAGTTCATATTTTAATGAATTTAACATGCATTTTAACCTAGTTATTTTATACAACTGCAACTTCTGAAACAATAAGTTAAGTGAACTAAAGGTTTTTAGTAAAGACTACTAATGTAAGCTTATTTTGTCTACAGCATTAACATAAGGTTGTTAGTTGACACAACTAAACATGTTTAGTTTTATGTTTTGTAAAAACTAGAATGGTTTAAGGCAATCGGTTTCCACGCAATTTTCTAGTAATGACAACTAGTTCGGGTTTAGAGTGCAGACTGGCCCGAGGTGGGAGCGGCAGGCAGAGATCCGGCCAGTCTCTCACCCTGTCCGGTCGCTGTTGCACAGGGGGTTTGGCAAGAGTTAATGTTGCTTGTAGTGGCCAGGGATAGCCGACCCACCTACGCCCATAAGGTAACAGGTTCACACATTAGAGCACAGCACATATGCACAAAGTTTTCACTCCAACTTCTCTATAAGCCTCACTGCACACAGTACACTCCACACAATCACTGCAAGGCTGTTACAGCTTGACGGGGCTAGGTTACCAGCACTTCCAATGCCACGCCAATATAGCCTACATTAAATAATGCCCCTGTATCGTAGAGGGCCAGGAGGGACCAGGAAATGAGTGGTGCTCTCAGTCTCAATTACACATCCCTGCAACTGCCACGAAGGGATGGTAACAACTTCAGTCATTGGGGATAATAGCAGCGGCACAGTCACGGGGGATAATAGCAGCTTCACAGTCACGGGGATAATAGCAGCTTCACAGTCACTGGGGATAATAGCAGCAGCACAGTCACGGGGGATAATAGCAGCTTCACAGTCACTGGGGATAATAGCAGCAGCACAGTCACGGGGATAATAGCAGCTTCACAGGTGCGGGGGAACCATAACAGCTTCAGTTCCTCAGTGGCATAACCACGGCAAACGTTACTTATCTCTGTAGGGGAGCACGTTTCCCCCTTGTAGCGTTCGAGGATGCAGTATTCCAGAGTGGGCTTAACCCAGCAGGATCGCACTTCACTGGCGAAGATCACTGCAGACGTCTGTCTTACTCCGTCCTTGTCGTCGCGCACATCACTTCCCTTTCGTTCTATTACGAAGTTGCGCTCTCTGAATGTCACCTTGCAGCCAGCTAGACTGTAGCTTGTGGCCGTTCCCCCTTCCCGTGTTTCCCCCCCAAAGTCTCTCGTAAGACTGAAAAGCAGAGGCCTTAAAAACCCACAGCCCACCCAGCCTGTGCCAATCACTAACCCTACATGCCGCTAAACACCTGCAAGTAGGGATGTGACGCTCGAAGCTGACGTTTCGAAACAGTGTCGAGCTTCCGAAACGCAAGTGTTTCGAACAGTGTTTCGAAGTGTGGTTCAAAACGCCCATGTCACGTGACCATGGCTTCGTGGTGTTTCAATTTGGTTTGGACCTTACCGCGCGAGCCAATTACCCGAGTAAACACCTGTTTGATCTAAATTACAAAGTCCCAGAATGCTTAAAAGTCATTCAAACACATCCTATCTTTGTGGGTTTTTTGTGAGGAGAGAGATTTTGAGAGATATAGCGACATAGAGACATATAGAGATATAGCGATTTATAGTGCATTCTTGTGATTGATAGGTTAGTGATATAGATTAGTTGACAGGCTAGAGACAGACAGTGAGCGATAGTTTAGATAGATATAGTCTAGTGACGTTAATATTTAGATAGTAGCAGAAGTAAAAAAATATATGACTGATGCCTTTATTTCAAGAACAGCTGACCCTTTGAAATACTGGCAGGAGAGGAGAGTGGTTTATCCAAACCTAACTGTGATGGCCAAAAAATATTTGTGCATGCCAGCAACAAGTGTGCCTTGTGAAAGAATTTTTTCCAAGGCTGGGGAGGTTTATTCAAAAACAAGAAACAGATTAAATGCCAAGACGGCAGAACAACTGTTATTCCTAAATAAAAATGTATGTTGACATACAAAAAATGTGTTGTTTATTTTTCCCATGTTGTACCTGTTTAGTCTAACGCATGTATCCTTTATTTCCCTACAACATGTTCCCAAAAAAAACCCTGGGCCATAAGCATAGCCTACATTTTAAAACCATTGTAGCATTTTCCTCTCCAGCATATTCCAAAGGATAATGTACTATGAAATTGAAATAACAAAACATCTAACTGGGCAGATATAAAAATATTCTTATTATTGAAGGCATATAGTCTGAAATTTCTAAGCACCAGCAGGGAATCGAACACCGGACGCTCCGGCCGAATGCAAGTGTGTTAACCACTCAGCCACATAGCTGTGGACGAAATCGTGCGTTCCATGTTGGCTATTTATATTCTTCGTCTGAAGCAGTTGTGCTTCACGGTCAAAATGTGATGGTGACATCTAGTGGCTAGTTTTGCTAACATGGAGTTACGGGTGTCGGATTGTTTCGAAACCTCGACACATTCCGGCGCAATTGCTTCGAACGTTTCGTTGTTTCACAAAGCCTCGTTCTGCCCATCCCTACCTGCAAGTCATCAGCAAACAATGCGTGATAAGGGAGGCCATCATCTTAGTGCGCTACCAAAATAAGTCCCTGTGAGGACAAAATCTTTTCCATTTTAAGTTCCCTCCCCCACTTTTCCCCACTATTCTACCCCGTGACACATGCATGCTAGAAATACTGTAGGGCCGACGCCTATTTTACACGCGACATGCAAGCGTGTTGGAAGCGTTTCCGTCCATTAGAATTGAACACTGGGCGTTTGGAAACAGCTGAGGGCAGGAGGATACTTAAAACTGCGAGTTTCGGTCGGTGTGACCGAGTGGACTTTCAGTTGAGAGTAATTAACAGCCTTTGAACAATCTAAGCTGTGCAAACATCAGAGTGCGGTCTACGCTGATTCATAATTAGTGTAACTCATTAGATAGAGCAACTATTGATGCCACAGACTCGCTCTGCTCCACACTGAGTTCGTGTCTGGACGAACTGTCCCCTCTTACTACAAGGCCAGCTCGATCCAAACACTCTCACCCATGGCTAAATGATACCCTCCGATCGCAGCGCACCAAATTCAGAGCCACAGAGAGAAATGGCACAAATCTAAACTAACTGATGACATCATAAACTATCAGACTCTCCTAGCCTCCTTTTCAGCCAGCATCACTGCTGCTAAGACGGCCTTCTACAATGACAAAATCAACAGCACCACAGACACTAGGAAACTTTTCTCAACCTTCAAAACGCTCAACCCTCAGCCACCTCCAGCCTTACTGACGATACCCTTGCTTCATTCTTTACAAACAAAGTGGTGGCAATCAGTAATCAATTCTCTACATGTCCACAGGACGTGACAGACTCAGATACCGCACTCCTACAACCTTTGGCGGTTGCTGGCACATCTTTTTCTGCATTCGCGCCTCTCTCTGAGAGTGAGGTATCTAGACTCCTGACATGTAGCCGTCCTACCACATGCTTGCTGGACCCTATACCTACGAGCCTACTTCAGTCCATCAGCACAATCACACCAGCTATCACACACGTCGTCAATGCTTCGCTAACCTCGGGCACGTTTCCAACAGCATTCAAAACGGCCCTCAAGAAAACTTCTCCCAACTTCTGCTCAAGTTAAAAACTACCGCCCTGTCTCACTCCGACCTCTCCTATCCAAAGATATCAATCGAGCAGTCTCCAAACAGGTTTCTGAATTCCTTTCACAGAACAACCGTCTGGATCCAAATCAATCTGGGTTCAAGAGCGACCACTCAACCGAAACGGCTTTGCTGTCCATAACAGAAGCCTTAAAGGAAGCCAGGGCGCCCGCACGGTCATCAGTACTGACTCTGCTTGATTTATCGGCTACCTATGACACAGTTAATCACCGCATCCTTCTATACTCTCAAACATGGGAATCTCAGGCACTGCTCTCTCCTGGTTTGAATCCTACCTCACAAGATGCTTGTTTAACGTATCATGGCTTGGACAGCTGTCCGAACCTCACTGTCCGAATCTCATCACAGGGGTCCCCCAGGGCTCAGTGCTGGGCCCCCTTCTCTTTGCTATCTACACCACCTCTTTGGGACAGATTATCTGTTCGCGTGGCTTCTCATACCACTGCTATGCAGACGACACACAGCTCTATCTGTCCTTTCCACCTGATGATCCCTTGGTCTCTGCATGGATTTCTGATTGCCTTTCAGACATATCGACATGGATGAAGGCACATCACCTCCACCTAAACCTCTCAAAAACTAAACTGCTGGTTCTCCCAGCTAAACCTACTATTTGCAAGAAATTTGGTGTGTCAGGTGTCATGCCTTCTCTGATCATGTTGCTTCAGTCACCCGGTCATGCCGTTTCACACTCTACAACATATGGAAAATCAGGACTTACTTGACTCAAGATGCTACCCAACTCCTAGTAAAGGCCATAGTCATCTCACGACTCAACTACTGTAATGCCCTCATGACCGGTCTCCCAGCCTGCACAGTGAAACCCCTTCAGATGATCCAGAACGCAGCATCGCGCCTGGTCTACAACCAACCCAAAAGGGCACGTTACCCCACTGCTCATTCAGCCACACTGGCTACCAACTGTATGGCCGCTCGCATCAAATTCAAGTCTCTAATGCTTGCCTACAAAGTATTCTCCGGTTCTGCTCCCACATACTTGAATGCTCTCATACAGGCATACAGTATGCTACCTCGCAACCGTTCTACCACTGGTACGCTCAGTCCAATCCACTAACAAAATGTGTCAGCCAAATGTAATTCAAAATAGACAGTGAACAGATGTTTTAATAGGAAGAGGGGCCGTCACAGTGCCGCGTCGGACACGTTTCGTCCGACGTGTGAATAGAGATAGAAAATGCCACACAGCTGCCACACCACTGACATGCAACAAAACACGCCACACTCACGCCACGCGGGCAGTCTGCAGCAGGCCTAAGAAATAAAAATATAAATACAGGGAAGGATTACCTGATAAAAGGCAGAAGGCTGCAGTGAGAATCACAGGGCCTTTTGTGGTTGCCATGGCTGCATCAACCTTAACCAAAAAAGGTAAAAATATGGACTAAAGGACTAAATATTTCGTAATATTTCAACATCATCAGCTCCAGCGACAGCAGTGTAGCAAAGTGTAGCAATGTGGTCAAATGTTCATGTAAGTTAAGCAGACAGGAAACTACACGGCCACAATTACAAAATATCACATTCTTTTACACACACTCTCACATAGGCCTGCTTATTGTGTGAGAGTTTTAGGCACATTTACATTCATTCATTTTAGCAGACACTTTTTATCAATTGTCCCCAGAACAAGTGCCTTGCTCAAGGGCACACCAGTGGAAGCCAGGAATTGAACCCACAACCTTTCTGGCTGCTACAGTACATGCTAGCCCAATTCGTTAACCACTATGGTACCATCGCCCATTGGAAAGAACACAGTTACACTGATGATGGTTGCAAATTGACATGAAGAGGGTAATGCTAACACACTATGATCAATCCATCTTACTATCTTTACACTCTTAGTGGGGTACAGATTAAGAACAGGAGAGTCTAGAGAAGCTGTCATCTTCCTATCTTTCAAAACTAGAACGAGGAAAGAATATACCGGTTTTATTTTGTACATGATTTTGTTGTTGTTGTTTTTAAATAACCATCAACTAAAGAAGTAAAATATTGCACTTACTTGTGTTTGCTGAGAGGGATAGAGAGAGTTGTTCTGTTGTTCTGTCTATATGGAAACTTCTTGAGCAAGTGTGTGTGTGTGTGTGTGTGAGGCCTTTCTACAGAAGAGCAGCTGCATATGTTGCTCCACTCTCTCACTCTCTCACTCTCTCACTCTCCAGACTCCCCACTGTACTTACAGTACCCTGGACGATTAAACAAGTGCATTTTGTTGAAACTTACATGTATTTATATATTTACATTTAATTGTTTATTTACATTTGCTCTTCTTGCCCATGTGAGCTGAAGAAGAACATCATCATCGTGCCAGGCTACTGTTGATACTCATCTGACTTCTCCTTCTTGTCTGGAGTGGTTGTCTCAGTTGGCTGGTTGTTATGGTGATGATGAGGTAACTTGGTAACTTCTTGTTCTCTGTCTGGAAACTTTTAGAATGTGTGGTGGTGGTTGGGGAGCTTATGCTCCTCTCACTTTTGAGTCCTGCCCACTCCAGAGTCTGTAAATAAAAGAATAAAATAAATAATACTCCCAATAATCTGTCTGCTCGTTTATTTGCTCTGCGTATGTACGTTTTGTGGTGATCAATGCTACATGATATTTGTGCCTCTTCTATATATTTGATATTTGGGCTTCTTTCTCCATCACATTTCTGCTCTATTGTGTGAGAGTTTCCTGTTTCTGTGTGTACAGAGACATCCAGACACCCTCTCTTACACACACACACACACACACACACACATACACACACACACACACACACATTTCAAATATGTGATAGGCATATTTGAGCTCAACAACCAAACGCCTATTCTCTTGCCCCGTCTTCATTGCCTGGGATTTTTTATGAGTTCATGTTGATTGGCTGGGAGTGTTTATGAGTTCATGTTGATTGGCTGGGATTGTTTATGAGTTCATGTTGATTGGCTGGGAGTGTTTATGAGTTCATGTTGATTGGCTGGGATTGTTTATGAGTTCATGTTGATTGGCTGGGATTGTTTATGAGTTCATGTTGATTGGCTGGGATTTTTTATGAGTTCATGTTGATTGGCTGGGAGTGTTTATGAGTTCATGTTGAT
This sequence comes from Alosa pseudoharengus, assembly GCF_046254945.1. NCBI lineage: Eukaryota > Metazoa > Chordata > Actinopteri > Clupeiformes > Clupeidae > Alosa > Alosa pseudoharengus. The sequence continues at coordinate 34,865,961 of NW_027468564.1, read as the reverse complement.
TGGCTGGGATTTTGTATTAGTCCATGAGCCAGACCCCCTAATTTTGGTCAATCAGGGGAATAAGTCTCATAGGGATTTTTGACAAGGTTTACCACACTAGAATGAGAAAATATGTGAAAGCATTGCATTTGGGATATCAGCCTCTTTATGTCCATTGTATGTCTACGGAGGGATATCTTTCTGGTGACATTTATACGTTCCTGCCCTATATTTACTTAGGGCTGAGTCTTGCCAGTATTATCATATCTCAATAAGTCTCCAATGTGGATCAAGGCCAAAATATTAAGCTGCCTTCAGACTGTGAACTGAAGTTGCATATTGCCAAATGCACCTTCTCACCTTTTTCACAAAAAAATAATAATTAATAAATATCCTTAAAGTATACCATACCATAACAGGCGGTCAATGACTTGAAATATAACTGTGATCATGTCCAACCGATGCATGAACCAAATGCTGATTTATCTGCTGCTTTTAATGTTAATTTCTGTGTCTCTTTGTATCTTCCTTTTCAAAACTGCAAATGCTCCAAGAGACACCTCAATATCAGTCAGCCCCTCTGGTGACATAGAACAGGGCTGTTCAGTGACTCTGACCTGCAGCAGTGATGCCAACACACCAGTGCATACCTACTGTAAACCTGGTACTACAAGATCCTTGAATCATATTGGTCTTCACAATTGGATCGAGTCAGATTTACAGCCTTGTCGACATCAACTCTGAGCAGAGCTGGTCTATATTACTGCGTAGCTGAGAATATGATTCTCGCAACACAATTCTTCAGCAGTACAGATAAATGTAACCTGTAAGTGTGGAACTTGAAACATACAGCAGAAATTAGAAATTAGATTACTGGATGTATTTGCCCATATAAGATTTCAGCTCAAGCATGTACTGTATTGTACATGTAACATGTACTGTAATACTGCATTGTTACAGGGCTCTTGCTGTAGAATGCTCCATTCCAACGTTTGGACCCTTCAGTATAACAGACCGCCAGGGTCGGACTGGGAACAAAATTCGGCCCTGGCAATTTTCTCCTGGAACGGCCCACTACTGGACCGACGACCCCCCCCACACACACACACACACACACACACACAAGCCCACCGATACCAAAATCCCCCCCTGATTCCCCCCCATAAATAACAAACACACAGTATCATGCTGTAGCAACACTTCATAAACTGAACCCAAACATTTAGATTTGGACCTATAGGTTATTATATAATCAGTATTCAGTAATCAGTACTGTAATTTCTGTCAACTATGACGATCTCCATGCATGTTCAGTAGCCTATATTTTTCATTTAGTCAAGGAGTGACATGTGGTTTAATCAGTGTTGGGCAAGTTACTTCAAAATCGTAATATATTATGTATTAATTACTGTCATTTCAAAGTAATTCATTACATTATAATATTACTGTCTCTGAATTGTAAGGCACTACACTACTATTGTATTACTTTTAAGTTACTTTTACCAAAATATCTGGAAATATGGATTTGGAATTCTAAATGCAGTTTATTATGCTCAATGCAGCTCATTGCACTTCTAATTAGGCTTAAGGCTAACAACAGTAGAATGCAATAGGTGCAGTGATGGCTCATGATACAATACAAGGAACAATCATAGCCAGAATTTTGTTAAAAGAAGACAAAAGGTCAAAGTCTGGTCAATTGTGATAGAAATGCTGTAACTTTAGGCTTAGGCCTACTCATTAAAATCAACAGAGAGCCCACTACCTGTATATCGTCACAGGTGACAAGCTAATCATCGCAAAGTGTTGTGCTAATGCTGGGAACACGCAGGGATGGGCAAAAATACATCAGAATGTATTTCTAAATAAAATACCTAATACCCTCATTTTTAATGTATCAAAATAAACTACAAAATACAGTAGGCCTAACCATATTACGTTTGTATCAAAATAAAATACTGTATTTTTGTATTTAGAAAATACTCAAAATACTTTTTTCAAGGAAGTATGGAAGCACTGCAAAAAAAGCTTTTTTTTATCCCAAACATTTAGCCTATTAAAACTATATAGTAAAAAACAATACAATTTGGCCCCTGTCGTATACCATATGCAAGTTCATGTAGTGTGATCAAAATTAAGAATAATTCAAGAATTTCCATTTACATTTAGTCATCTAGCTGATGCTTATCCAAATGACTGACAGAGCTTTCAATTAACCACATTATAATCAATAGGCCAAAATCATAATTGTGTATCTGTGCCAAAATCCGTAATTCAAGTCCAGTGCAGAACTGAATAAGAAAATCATACGGCTATATCTTGAAGTTCCAGTATGTGAGAGACTTGACGTGCCTTAATATCTCCAACCTCAAGTATGCAGCTAATAAGGAAATAGAATTGTTATTTAATTAAACAAGGTGAACTTTTCCACACTGTGGAATGCAGAAAAGGATGCTACAAGGAAGGGAATTCAAACACACTCAACACCTTACCATCTATTGATGTCACTGTGGTTGAGATATTTGACATTTTTCTGTTAAAGATTGGCATGGAGACATTGGGACATGGTTGCCTTTGTCAGTGTCCTTACGTGAACTTGCACACAACTAGCTCATCTTTACTTGCGTACCACTTCACACCAGTGCTTCAGACCAGAGCTGATGCTTCAGCAATAGCCGTCACTGAAAAGCTGTAAGTGTTGTTGAACACAGCTGTTCTCACATTAGCTGATTGCGATAAACATAAACCATTGTTGCCTAATTACCAATTATTCATTACACCTGTGTGTAGTATCTACTTTTTTTGTGTTTTTCACATTTAGTATTTTGCAGTATTTTTAAAATACAAAAATACACACCAATAAAGTATTTTGATACAAAATACAGAGCCATTTCCTTCAACCCAATAAAATACAAATGACAAAATACTATTTTGCAGGCAGATTGCATCTTTATAGTTGGCCATATGATGACATACTTAGGTTAATACTGTATTTAACCAGTTAGGGCACCAAAATGGCCAGTAGCTGCACTGTGTAGCCTATCTTGAGAATGTCTTTAAGTTTTGGGTTACAATATACAGGTAGTGGGCTCTCTGTTGATTTTAATGAGTAGGCCTAAGCCTAAAGTTACAGCATTTCTATCACAATTGACCAGACTTTGACCTTTTGTCTTCTTTAAACAAAATTCTGGCTATGATTGTTCCTTGTATTGCATCATGAGCCATCACTGCACCTATTGCATTCTACTGTAGCCTTAAGCCTAGCTCAGTCATTATGTTGTACCACATCACCCTCCATTAGAAGTGCAATGAGCTGCATTGAGCATAATAAACTGCATTTAGAATTCCAAATCCATATTTCTAGATAATTTGGTAAAAGTAACTTAAAATTAATACAATAGTAGTGTAATGCCTTACAATAGATACAGTAATATTATAATGTAATGAATTACTTTGAAATGACAGTAATAAGTAATACATAATATATTACGATTTTGAAGTAACTTGCCCAACACTGATTAAACCACATGTCACTGCTTGACTAAATGAAAAATATAGGCTACTGAACATGCATGGAGATCGTCATAGTTGACAGAAATTACGATTTGTGCCAACATGTTGTAGAAACACAACCACAGCCTTTAGGCCTATTTGGTGCAAATCTTCTACATTGGTTATAGTCAGTGATTCACATTAACTGTAGGCTATCACCACAAGTGTATACTAAACGTTTTTGCCCAAGTTTGTGTGCCGTCATCACATTTTGCAAAATTAGGCTACCTTCGTTACTAACCTACCAGTTGATACTTTTTTACGTGCATCGACTCGCGATTGATTGTGCATCTAATGTAACACTTGGTGGAGAGACTTCCACTTTCCAAGTTCCACTTTCACTATCGTTGTGAGCTAAAAGGCTACTATATGGGAAATACTTTGAAGTTCCTTTTGAGTCCAAACATGAATAGGTTTTCTTTAACCTGTGCTACACTTTTCCACCAAGTTGTGCGAAAATTGTAGGTACCCGGAGTTTTTTTTTATGTTGACAGACAAACCGCACTAGCCTACATGGTGCAGTAAATGGAAGCTCTTCGTAGCGCGTGCAACTTACGTCTATAAAAACAATATATTTATGGAATAAAATTAGACACCTCTAATTGCTGTTCACGGTTAAACTGCGATGATGTGAACACCAGCCAGCGGAGGGCACTTATATAGCCTAGGCTACCATACATGGACTCGTAGGCTATATTTCCCCACAAACCAAGCGACTGCTTGGACAAATCCACTTGAGGGGTGGGGCAGGGGGGCGCGATCGTAACACACACTGAACCTGTCATGAAGAGGCCAAAATGATTGACCTGTCACCCCCCAATCCAAATGGATGCAACTGCATTTATAGGCTAAGCCTAGGCATTTGCCCGGTTGTACAGATTACCAGTCCGAGCCTGCAGACCGCTGTCTAATTGACATCTGTCATATCTCTCCGTGAATAGTTGGTTTGCTTATGTAACCGGATGAAGTGTGTTAAGACTGACACCTAGGTAGGCTATCTATACCTACTCCCCTCCAACAGAGGGAGTCCGTTGTAGGCTAACCTCCTGTATTTGGTTTTCCACTCAGGTACTATTCACCTTATTCCGCGCGCGAACATGGGGGCGCTAGCTTTGCCCACATTGTCTCCGAACTTCCGATTGAGCAGTACATCCATTGCGATACATCAGAGAATGTCTAATAAGGGGAGAACTGCCACTCTCGGAAAACTTCCGGCTTCTGAACTGGTTGCAGTTCCTTCTGTGGTTCCACATGAGGGCGCTCGTCCACGAGTGCAGAATGCATGGAGGTCTATGGAGCTGTACCCCTCAAAATCCACTTTTCTCGGGATATAATTTTTTTTCAAGTAATTTGAGTATTGTATTCGAAAGGGGAGGCAAAGAAAATACACTTGGTTGAGTATTATATTTTTTAAAGTCACTTAATTGTTCTAAAAAGCCTTTCAAATGTGTTAATGACGTCATTCATTAGCACAATGCTAGCGTGTTATGTGCAACAACGACCCAACCTGTAAGAAATCAAAAGGACATAAGTACTCGTTCATTCAACTTTTGACCTATAACCCATGTTGAAGTTATACAAACTACGATCAAATCTGAGATTTGTCAACGACAATCAGGTGAAAGAGACAAATTTAGCCGTCTAGCTCCATTGACTCCCATTCATTCTGCACTCATGGCGATCGCCCCCAGTGGAACTCTGGTGGAACTGCATCCAAAATTCGGTACAATGGGACTTAATACGGAGTGGCAAGGCTCTCCGTAGACGGGCTCTGGATACATTGAGATAGCAGAGCTCTATCGAGATGACTGGCATCATATATTATGGGTCATCCTAAAGTTAGGAACGTTTATTTAGGATTTTGGTGACTTAAGACATTTCTGTTATACAGCTTTCCTATCTGAAATTAGGAAAAAACTGACTTTGGAGCGGTTGTTCTGTAATGACTTTCTAAACTAGTTACCATAGTTACCAAACAGATAAGGATTTGCGAGTTTCTCCATACGATACAGCGGCCACTGCCGCATCGTCTACCCACTCCGTAGGGGTGAATAGCCTTGGGTAGCGAAGTACAATATTGCAATCTGACCTCCTGATGGCATTTGTCGTTTTCCTCCCAAGTTAGCCTCTCTATCCTCTTCTGCCATGTTATCCCAATGAAGCTAACTAGACGTAGCTAGCCGACCGGAAGTTTAAAGACAACGTGGAATTTTAAAAAATGGGCGGGGCTGAATAAGGTGAATAGGGTGTGGTTGGGACTAGGAAGTAGATATAAGCAGCGTGTAGAGTGGCTTAATTGTCAGTCTTAATTGTTTGGTTGGGCCGGTCAGCGCGTGTCAAGTGCGAGCTGGTAAAAGTTAATTTATACTGGAGTCAGAATCCTCGTTTTCCGCGTCAAGCACAACTTGTTAAAAGTTGTACGAGAGTTCATTCATACTGGTCGGCGCATAGCCTTTGCTCTCAGCGTCAAGCACAACTTGTTAAAAGTTGCACGAGAGCAGTTCATTCATAGCCTACTGGTCGGCGCAGCCTTTGCTCTCAGCGTCAAGCACAACTTGTTAAAAGTTGGACGAGAGTAGGCTAGTTCAGTCATACTGGTCGGCGCATCGCCTTTGTTCTCAGCTGAAAGCAGAGACGTCATGAGCTGGAGCAGCGAGAGTTTTTCTTTCACACTGGCGAATTGCTGTAATGCTGTAAACAGGAACGACACCGAGTAGGTGTAATTGCCGCTTTCCCCTATCGTAATTTTAAGAATTGTACTGTACCTCCAAGACTCATTGTACATTTTGTATATTTGTTTTGTTTGTTTCTTTTCTTTTCTTTTTAAAGGGATGGTTGTTATTTTGAATGGTTTTACCAAAACAGTATTTTAACATCGCACAACACTTGTGTCCGCAGTCAGCCTCCAACATAGATGTGGTGTGGCTTCACATGTATTACCCAGTGTTGAGCTTGCATGCTTATACAGAGTTTTCCTATGGTTGCAGTGCTAACTGAGATTGAGGTGTCTGATACATTGTGTTTTGTGTGGTAGTGAGGCCGTGCTGTTGGTCATTTGTGTGCCCTTGGGCTGTATTGGTTGCCAACCGTCAATATTTTAACCAAACCATTAGCAATAATAAATTGAGATTATTTTTGTATACCAGTCTCTTTGAATCCTTTAAGATACCTGTGGAAGGGAACTAGGCAATGCTGTAGGACTAGTTCCACCCTGTTACACTTATCACAATGAAACTTCATTGAGAGTGAAAGTCGGCAAGTAATTTGTTGCCATGCAACACCTGAAACTTTTAAGTTCTATTTGTGGCGAATTATTTGTTTTCTCAGTGGAAACCACAAAACGGTAGCACCCACTGGTTAGCACTCTGACTTGTAACCGGAGGGTTGCCGGTTCGAGCCCCGACCAGTGGGCCGCGGCTGAAGTGCCCTTGAGCAAGGCACCTAACCCCTCACTGCTCCCCGAGGCAGCTCACTGCGCCGGGATTAGTGTGTGCTTCACCTCACTGTGTGTTCACTGTGTGCTGTTTGTGTTTCACTAATTCACCGATTGGGTTAAATGCAGAGACCAAATTTCCTTCACGGGATCAAAAAAGTATATATACTATCCTATACTACTATAAGAACCATTTCGAGAGCTTTGATGGCAAATAAAGATGTTTCCACTGATTGTAAAAGGGTAGAAATACTTTTGGACATGCCATTTTTCATAAAAATGTTAAAAGAAAGAACATGATTCCATGTTACCACATTGTCTTGCAACCTTTTGGCATGAGGCATTGTCATTTTCAGTCAGAACAAACATATTGGTCAAGAGAAAATCAACATTACATCAATATTTGCCAGGGGTAGGGTTATAATTATGACCGCCGCGCAGCGAAGCGGCGGTCATATAGGTTTAGTCAGATTTTCATTTTTTTTTTTTTTTTTTTTTTTTCTTTTTCGCATGTCCAAATTTCCGTCAATGATTCCCGGGACACTGAAAGACCGGGGTAGACGAAACTTGGTGGGCATGTAACCCCATATGGATAGCATGGAACCATCGTTTTTCGTTTTGATCTGTAGCCCCCCCGCTGGACTGCACCCCCCGAAAGGAGGGTAGGGCAGACACAGTTTTCTGTGAATATCTCGAGAACCGTAAGGTTTAGGAGGACCATTTTTTTTTTGTATGTTGATCTCAAGGGGCCATGTCAACCCATTCCATAACCACTCATTTCATGTATAGCGCCACCTAGTTAAACACAAAAAAGTAAAAATGAGGTGTTGTAATCGCAGGTATCTGTGACCTAACATAGTCAAAACTGCATGAAATTGGAAGTGTAGGATCATTATGACACCCTCTGAATGCACGCCAAGTTTCGTGGAATTCCGTTCATGGGGGGCCACACAATAAATGAATTTATGTTACTATACACCAACTGGCCTGTAGGTGGCCGGAGACAGTTTTCTGTGAATATCTCGAGAACCGTAGGGCCTAGGAGGTCCACCTTTTTTTTGTATGTTGATCTCAAGGGTCCATGTCAATCCATCCCATTACCACTTATTTCATGTATAGCGCCACCTAGTTAAAAATTAAAAAGCAAAAAATTAGGTGTTTTCATCACAATATCTCTGGCTGACATGGTCAAAACTGCACGAAATTGAAAGTGTAGGATCATTATGACACCCTCCGAATGCATGGCAAGTTTTGTGTACTTTCGTTCATGGGGGGCCTTACAATAAAACAATTTATGTGTACATTTAGTGACGTACACCAACAAGGATTCCCGGGACACTGAAAGACCGGGGTACACAAAACTTGGTGGGCATGTACCCCCACATGGATAGCATGGAACTGTCATTTTTCGTTTTGATCTGTAGCCCCCCCGCTGGACTGGACCCCCCGAAAGGAGGGTAGGCCAGACACAGTTCTCTGTGAATATCTTGAGAACTGTAGGACCTAGGATGACCATTTTTTCCGTATTTGCCTCCAGGGGTCATGTTAACCCAGTTCATGTGCACACATGTGCACAAACAGATACACACACACACACACACACACACATTCACAGTAATCATACGTATGACCAGGGCCGGCCCGAGGCATAAGCGAACTAAGCGGCTGCTTGGGGCCTCCTTTTACATAATAAATAACGTAAACAAGTGACATCAATGAATGAATAAATGAAACAATTATCATTCAAATCAAGAAAATTATGATTTCATGATTAATATGCCTGCCTACTGCTACTGTGTCTGCCAGCCTTTGAGTCACGCGCATAAAGTAGACACCTTGGGTGCATATACAATTCGTGCAGACACTGCATCAAGTTCAACAATCGGAAGAGACGGTAATGTTCAGACAAGTCACAAAAAAGGACGTATCCCTCTGGTGCCGAAAACAGAACGAAGAAAATGACAGAGGAGGAGAAAAACGAGCAAGATACAGGTATGTTTTGCATGATTATTTACAGTATGTTTTGTGCTTGAGGTAGCTAGCTAGCTGTCATGATCTAATATAAGCCATCACCAGAGCTAAATCTCCGCCATCAACAGAGAAATGTCTCCCATTAATATATATTTATCTAGATGTATTTCAGATGTCAAGGATATTGGGATTGTTTTGGATGTTCAATCAAGCATGTACCCTAGCTCTAGGTGGGCTTATTATGTCGTAAATTAAAGTTAGCTAGCTGACTGAAGTGGACATTAGCACTACAGTAGCTACATGAAAACGTAGCTGAAGGCAAATTTACCACAGAGGGATTGTTTCTGATTTCGCACCTGAAAGTGTTGATAGTTTATTACTGCTCTATAATATGTGACATAGTGGTAAGTCTGATAGCAACAACAGACTAAGCCCAGGCTCCCAGTCCCAACCCAACCCACTGACTAGCGCGACTCTGGGCATCGGTAACGTTCCAGCTTCATAGGCAAAGATGGAACAGTACGTCCGCTCTGCTCTAAGATCTTTGGAGAGAGATGGTAGTGTTTGAGAAAATATACCATGTTGGGTGGGGAGACTTCTGTGATGAAAATAAATTTACATTTGATTAAGATAGTGGCAAGTGATGTAGCGGTGCTACCCTAATATTTAGGCTGCAGTAGATCACCATGTTAAGCGTTCACCATACTGCAATTAAGTATACTCTTTTGAGTATGCCTCATTTGCCAATAGAATATGAATTGTTACATGTGGTATTGCTTGTTATTTGAGTGTAAGTAATGATAGCAAAATAAACTCATTCTGCTCGATCAACTATGCACTTATGCAATATTTTTTTTTTCAGAGACACTGTTGAAGTCCTTTGGAGCACATCTCTACCTCTACCTAACTCTACCTACCAGAAGGTGAGGTTTTCTTGATGGCAAATGGTTACATAGCCTGTTAATATGACACGACACATTTAACATCGTTTTATTTATTTATGTATTTATTTAATCATTGCAGATTTGTCCACTGCAGAGTTGCAGATGCCTAAAAACCAGGAACGAAGTAGGAATAATTATCTATTTTTTGGGACATTTTATTTTTGATTATTAATGTTTGTCTATTTTGTTTTTATTTTGTAGTTGAAAATTGCTCATTTAATGCACATTTGCGGATTTGTTCAGCAAATCTGTTGAAAAACAAGTCATTAAACTGATGTACTTGTTTACAACAAATACAAATGCTGTTGTATTTTGTTATTTGTCAATTCAACTTCAGTAAACCACCCTTAGTGCTTCACTTTGAATATGAATGTTTCAAAAAAATCTGTGATTTTAGTACCCTCTAAGATTAAAAGGTGACAGGGTTGGTGTAAATAACTATATTAATACATTGGTTTACCAAGCACATGGGGCCAGAAGTCTAGATTGGAGCCCCAAAACATTTTTGGCATGTGAGCAAGGATGGATTACTGAATGAGCCTACCGAGCCCAAGAGGTCAAGGGACCCTGAACCAAGTAGTTGTGTGAATTCACTACCAATAAGTCAAAAAGCAAAAGGCTATGAATCTGAACAAATTTAGGTACTGCCCTTCTCCAGCTGACCATCCCAAAAATGCACCAGAATACAGGAAATCACATCTAACCCCCCCCCCCACACACACACCCCCCCGTTTGTACCCACATTTGCACAAAGAGGGTAGGGGGAGAGGGTCCTTATGCATCTGTGTCCAGGGGGACAGTAGTTCATAATCAGTCGCTGTATTAATACATAACCTCACTGTATTAATTTATAATATGACATTATAGTGTGAAGTTGTCAATTATCACCAAGCACAGGTGACTGCGTTGTGGGAGGGGGCCCCCAAATCAAATTCTGCTTAGGGCCCCCAGAAGGCTTGGGCCGGCACTGCGTATGACACATACTCACACAGTAGACATATGTACGCTTCCATGCACAGGCACATACACAGGCACACACACAAGCACGCACACACACACACACACACACACACACACTCACACACACACACACCCACACACATAACATAAACATAACACAAACAATCAAGAATTTCTCATAATTATGAACAGGCAAGATGGAGGTGGGGTTGTATAAAATGAATTTTACATGTGAAATCTATGAACTAATCATGTTTTGGTACTTGTTGTCTAGCAGATACCAGTGAGAATTGAGTGTGGATAATGCAATTTAGTGAGACAGTTAGAATCATATAGGCCTTTCAGCGTGATTTCTTTTTGTGGAAAAAATGTGCTGGACTGGGCGGCGGTCATATTTTGTACCGCTCTGCGGTACATCTAGTTTTGTTCTTAACTGTATTTTACTGCCCTCAGAAGCTTTTGAAACAAACCTTTTTTGCATGAATATCTAGAATTAAACCGTCCAACTTTGCAATATATGAACAAAGCAAATATAGCTATGATATGATGATATGAGTTTTCCATGTTGATACTATAGTAAACAAGAAACTTGTAGTAATTTCTTTTAACAAAATATATTTTCTAAACAGAAAGTTATTTACTTTGTTGTTTACATCAAGATCAATGTGGAAAAGTTCTGTTGAAATGTTGCCTACTTTTTATCAGCCCATTCACAATTCGCAAATGTACAAGGCAAATCAGGTGTGGAAGCAAACAAGTGAGTATTTTTTCAACAAAATTACACCAAGTGATATATAAAATCATAAGAATGAACAAGGTCAACAATATGAAATATCTTGATGTAAGCCTAGAACTGTTGAGTGTTCTGTCTGCATAAAATAATCCAGAATGGGGATGTAAAGAAGAAATTATTTTAGCGTTCAGCATTCCACCTTCAGCACCCTCTGCTGAGTGAACAAAGGAACAGCAACAGTTCCCACTCATCAGATGAAAGGAGAGCACACATTTTCAAGGACGTGCACTCGCCACTAGATTGCGCTTGGATGAGCTAATGACCCAAAGATTTTTGCTTACCGCCATTCTCAGCGTGAAATAGCTTTATTATTTATATCATATATGATTTATTCTATATTATTTATAGCGTGCCGCAGTCAAAGTCCAACTCGGAGCAGAGGCAACCAGTTCTTGTGTGCACAAGCCATTGAAAATAATGGGTTTCAGAGTGCAGCTGTGTGTAAGTCTCTCCAGTCATAACACTTCAGCTTTATCTGATGCAGAGTCTCCAGTTCAGTCGCTCTCTCTCGCTCTGAGGTAATTCTGTCATGCCTTAGTTCTCGTAGTCTGGAAGCTCAGTTGGGACTGAAGCTGCAGGGGTGTAGGTGGCGCCATCAGCTGAGACCTTCACATTCTGAGAGCAACACACATGAAAGAAATGTAATGAAAAAAAAAAAAATACCCAAACATTATTTGTACATTATTTGGCGCAAAACAACAAATAGACTCATATTCATGGACATGTCAGATAGAACTCATTACTTCTCTATTGAGAACCTGTGCATGTGGCATCAGCAGAATATGGCTGGACATGCTGTATGCACACTTGTAGCTAGATGGTGCAATTTGGAATAACCATAATTTGTATATTCGCCTGTCTTCACTTAACATGTTAATTTGAAGATTTATTCTCCATTTACTGACATTTCTCAATTAGACGTGTGACGTTATGCAATCACTGTTCTCTTGATTTGGAACGTAAACGTTGATTTCCAAATGCTGAGTGATTATTAGCTGTGAAGAGTCTGAGGATATCTCAAATCATTAAATACAGTACCTCTCGTCCAATAGCAATCAATGTCAAAGCCATAGCCATCTTACTGAACAATGAGAGACATGAACTTACTGCAAGAGTGTCATATTCCGGGGATATGGTCCTAGGGTTCAGAGCTGTGTAGGTGTCATTACTTGAGTCCTACAACAACAATAAGGTATTAAGAGGAGCACTGCAACCTGAGCTGTTTGCACACACTGATCAATAACATTAACAGAGCCTTAGCAAAACATTAGCAAAACATCACAAAACCGCATGCCATGCATGCTTCAAATGAAATGCTTTAGGCATTTTGATTAGCCACATTTCACAACGTAAAGAAAACAGGATACAGTTCCACCGTTACCTGTGATCCAGCGGTGGTGCCTCTCATTTCTGCAGTGGTGGAACCTCTCCCCTCTCTGACTTGTGTCCTGAAGGGTGAGATTTGATTAAACACTCTTAATCGCAATCTACACACTCTTCAGTTTCTCAGTAACAAACTGCAGTTCCAAACACAGGACAACCAAGAACTAATATGACTCATATTAACATACATATGAGCTGTTGAAAAGAACTAATATGACTCATATTAACATACATATGAGCTGTTGAAAAGAACCAATATGACTCATATTAACACATATGAGCTGTTGAAAAGAACTAATATGACTCATAATAACATACTGTTGAAAAGAACTAATATGACTCATATTAACATACATATGAGCTGTTGAAAATAACTAATATGACTCATATTAACATACATATGAGCTGTTGAAAAGAACCAATATGACTCATATTAACACACATATGAGCTGTTGAAAAGAACTTATATGACTCATATTAACACACATATGAGTTGAAAGGGATCATCATACACAGAACTACTTACATTCTCGTGTAGACCATAGCTCCAAATAGAGCCCCAGTCACAAGGCCAGCCAGCAAACCTCCAATAATGCCCCCAACCACAAGAGTCCAGCAGTTATATTTTACATTTAGCTCCACCACTGAAGATCTGTTCTGTCCGATCACGTTCTCTGCCACGCAGTAATAGAGTCCACTCTGTCCAGAGTTGATGTCCGCAAGGCTGTAATTCTGACTTGATCCAGCTTGTGAAGATTGATTTCCAGTTTCCTTATACCAGGCGTATCGGTGCACTGGTGGGTTGGCATCACTGCTGCAGGTCAGAGTCACTGAGCTGCCCTCCACCAGGTCACCAGAGGGATGGACTGATGCTAACGTGTGTCTTGGGCCATCTGTCAAAAATATTTAATTTCAGAATAAAAGTCCCTCTTTTGTGACTCACAAAAAAAGTCTTAACGAACAAATATAACTCTTTTTCACAGTAAAATATATTCAGTTGACTGTCATGCAATGGCCCTCGTATTCTTCCACATGCCATGCTTATCTATACATTTTCATCAGGGAAAATAAATTCTGAATATCAAATACTTACATCTGACACTGAGAGTCTGTGCAGGTGAACTGTGAATCTCATGTCCCTGAACAGCACAGGAGTATCTGCCTGCATCTTCAGCGCTCACGGAGTCTATAACCAGCCTGTTGTCTGCTGTGTGTTTATGAAGCTGTGAGTTCCTGTACCAGATGTAGGTGGGGTTGTTACTCAGACTGCAGGTGCTGCTGCAGGTCAGTGTCACCTTCTCTCCCTCTTTCACTGTTGCTGGACTCACTGTTACATGAAGATCTAATCGCAAAAGGAAGTGCAGTATTGTTATTTCCATAAATCAAAATGCATTATGTACTGCACATCTAACTTTCGAATAATGTGTGTAGTGCGAACAGGACACATACAATGAGGTTGTTACTTCATACTCCCACAGACAAAATTCTTTTATATGTAAATTCATTTTTTAAAATTGAAATATGAATTACCTGTGAGAGACAGAGAGACCTCCGATCCAGAGAATGTTCCCTTTGGGTCATCAGTTCTCAACCTGAATCTGTATTTTCCCTTAATGTCACTCTCTCTCGGATCCTTGATTCGTAGGGTGCAGTTGTTCACTTTATCCCCAAGATATTCCACACGCCCCTGATATTTGGAATCCAGACTCAAGTCTGTTGGTGTATTAGGCCACCAATTGATGTGCCAGAATGTTTCTCTTATTTGACGATTGCTGGGATACGAGTAAGTGCAGGGGATATCCACAAATGACCCCTTAAAACCACAGATGCTGGTAGAGGAATACGTCACATTGTAGTCTTGCCAACTCTGGACAACTAGTCACATATCAAATAAAGGTTAAAGCATTACTGCTACTGGGCTTTTCACAACAGGACACCTAGTCACATATCAAATAAAGGTTCACAACAGGACACCTAGTCACATATCAAATAAAGGTTCACAACAGGACACCTAGTCACATATCAAATAAAGGATAAAGCATTACTGCTACTGGACTTTTCACAACAGGAGACCCTAATCACATAACAATTTGATAACATAAGCAGCAAGCTATGCTTTGATTCACACACTGATGTTGTTTGTGCCAAAGCCCATCAGCGCAAACTGAGGAATTTTAACATTGACCCCACTTTTATGATGATCTTTTATTCCTGTTTTATTGAGTCTGTTTTAACCTTCTGTTTTATCTGCTGGTTTGGTTCTCTGTCCATAAAAAACAAAAATCGACTGCAGAGTATCGTCAGGACATGTAGCAAGATTGCAGGCATCAACTTCCCCACTCTCTCTCACACCTACTCCAACAGAGGGGCAAATAAGGCCCAATCTATTGCAGCTGACCCTAGGTGGCCCAATCTATTGCAGCTGACCCCAGCCATCCCCTGTCCTGCCAGTTTAAGCTACTCCCCTCAGGTCGTAGGTACTCCATGCCCAGATGCAGGTAAAAAAAGACTCAGAAACTCTTTTATCCCGACTTCCATTTCCATTAAACAGTCTGCCAGGACTGTTTTAACTATTTATTATTTATTATTATGTTTTAGATACTCTGGGTATTTTTTTGGCTTTATGTTTTTATGTTTTTACGTATTGTTGTTTATGTTGTTACGTATTGTTGTTTATGTTGTTACGTATTGTTGTTTATGTTGTTACGTATTGTTGTTTATGTTGTTACGTATTGTTGTGTGTCTTGTCCTTATATCTGTCTGCTGGCTGTGCAAATAATTGCCCCTCGGGGGCAATAAAGAGACCTTGACTAGACTTGAACGTAAGGGGAAAACATTTGCTATTTATTGTAAAATGACACGTCACGTACTTGTATACTCCCCTTTCTCAGTTTCAAATGTGCCTAGTGCCAACAAAATGACGACAAAAAATGCAAGTAACCAGAACTTACAAACAGACGGTGATGGCTGAGCCTCATGTCCTTTTACAGCACAGGAGTAATTGGCATTATCCTCCTTGTGAAATGAGGCTATGGACAGGGTGTTGCTGCTGGTTGTGTGTGAGTTACTCAGAGGCTGTGAGTTCCTGTGCCAGATGTAGGTGGGGTTGTTACTCAGACTGCAGGTGGTGCTGCAGCTCAGGGTCACTCTGTCGCCCTCCTTCACTGTTGCTGGACTTAACGTTACATGAAGATCTGACAGTAAAACAAGAGGCCGTATATCGTTATTTTCATATCAATATGTACGTACATCTAATGTCTACAACTTAGTGTTGTGTGTTAATTTATCAGTCATAACAGCAAGAAACAAAGTCTGTTTACATATAAAATGGTTTACATCACATACCAGTAAGAGACAGAGAGACCTCCGATCCAGAGAATGTATCCTTTGGGTCATCAATGCTCAACCTGAATCTGTATTTTCTCTTAATGTCACTCTCTCTCAGATCCTTGATTCGTAGACTACAGTTGTTCACTTTATCCCCAAGATATTCCACACGCCCCTGATATTTGGAATCCAGACTCAAGTCTGTTGGTATCTCAGGAAACCAATTGATGTGCCAGAATGTTTCTCTTATTTGACGATCGCTAGGATATGAGTAAGTGCAGGACATGTCCACAAATGACCCCTTTAAACCACAGATGCTGGTAGAGGAATACGTCACATTGTAGTTTTGCTGACACAGAACACCTATAGTCACATATCAAAGAGAGGTTAAAGCACCCCATATGATGAAAATATGGATAAAAGTATTTTGATTAGTTTGCGCATCATTTGTGCTTAGTTTCCTACCCAAAACTAGAAAGTTGCTAAGTCGGTAACCGCCTATAGAGGGCCACTCAGACAATAGCAGAAGTATTGTTCGTCATGTTATGAGGTTATGTGCCATCAAAAATGATTTTGGAAACATTATGTTAAGTTCAAAAAACTGTTATGGGTGCCTTAAAATAAATTCAACTTTAACTTGTTTAGTTAAACTAGTCATTCAGCACCCCACTGACACCCAAATGAGTCCAAAATAGTTGGAATATTTTGTGCACCATTTGTGAGTAACTCTTACTGCACATTAACAAAGCTGATTAAATTACACTTTCATAGTCTGTTACTGTGAGATAAGTATTGGACTATAAGCAACTTCAGCACTTTATGATCATCCTCCATGCCTTGGACTATAAGCAACTTCAGCACTTTGTGATCATCCTCCATGCCTTGGGGGCCTGTTGTGTCATTGAAATGTTGGCCTTGATTGTCACGGGAAACCATTTCAGGCAGGAGAGTATCTACAAGACCAACCCTAGGTAAATATTAATCATATACTGTATATATATAGTTACAGTCTGATATGATATCAATACAAACTCAGAAGTGAAATACCTGTAGATATGCACAGGACTGTTGTGAAAATCAGAGGGCCTTTAGTGACTAGCATGGTGTCATCAACCTGCCTTTTCTAAAACAAAAAAGACAAGCCATAGCACTTCAGAGACAGTAATAAAGCAAGCTTGGTTTCTTCTTGTTAGCTTAAAAGTGGTACCTATGAGACAATTTGCCAACATGTACATTAAAGTGTAGGAATTTGTTTTGTTTTTTTGTCAAAGTGTCGTGTGTGTGTGTGTGTACTTCTCTTTTTTATTAGGGGTCAGTGTGGATGGTGTCGATCAGGCGTCAGTGTAACTTTTACAGGAGGGATAAGTTGTCTGAGTCACTGCACTGACACCACTCACCACACTCCAGTTCTCAGTTCCTGTATCATGCACCAAGGTGAACTATGCACTATGTACTCAAGTAGCATTAGCTTTGAGACTGTATCAATTGTGTCAGAGCTGCAGAAGGTCAGCCAACCAGAACAATCAAAAGAGCTTACCACAAGAGAACCAACAGTGCTTTTACTTGGAGATACATGGTAGTTGTCACTTAACTAGACTTGAGAAAGGCCACTGGCCAAAATAATGTTTTTTTTATTTGTGTGCGGTCTCTATTCGTTCATAATATTATGTATCCCTAGACTGGGTAAACCCAGCCTGATCTGCCGGCGATTTGATTTCGCCCTGGAAACCTCCAAATTTTTCTACCCCACTTCCATTTCAAATCTGTGGGGACCAATCACAAACTGGCTTATCCACCTGGCACACCCGGATCGTTGGTCTGATTGGTTGAAGGACTATCCAGTTGCATACAGACTCATTTAAACTATGCCCGTTGATCACGCCTCTTGTGCAGTAGAAAATACAGAGCAGATTCCCCAGACTAAAAGATTGAGCTTAGTCTGGTGATAGCCAGGCTAACGTATCTGGTGACCAGCACCTCAAAAAAACAGTGTGCGTTTGCTTTTTCTACTCAAAGTTGTCACTTACTGTAGCTATAAAACATTCCTCTGAAGAAAAGGAAATGGTGACCAGGAGCATTATTCCCTAATGATGCAATCCTTAATCTGTTTTGCGCAAGCAAGAAAAATAAAAAATATCTAAAGCTAGTACGATGGACATGCAAATGAGTAGAACTAGTAAGTCATTTTGTAGAAACAAGAGCCAGAAAAGACGATGATGCCGACATCAAGATATTTTTAAGCAAAGGAAAAGGTTAAGTAATTTAATGTGAAACCGTTTCAAAATGCAGTTTGTGAATATCCTCTGCCCAGAAAAGGCATGGAATTAAAGTCAATGTAAATCTCAAACACAAATATCAGAACGTAAAAAAAAAAAAAAATACGCACAGTTATGCCCCTTAAGAAAGTGTTGCTAATTTTCATTCACTTGATAAAAGCACGGACATAGGCTTTTGTGAAATGACAATGCAACTTTCTTTTCATCAGGGGATTTATTGACAGTTTTGAGATAACAGATGATTTTTCCCCACATGCCAGTATGAATGGTGTGGATCAGACAGCTTATCTCTCTATCTACATAATTTATCCTGAAGAAATCATCAAGGGTTTTAATGACCGTTTTGAGATAACAGATGATTTTCCCCCACATTCCAGTATGAATAGTGTGGATCAGACAGCTTATCTATCTATCTACATAATTTATTCTGAAGAAATCATCAAGGGTTTTAATGACCGTTTTGAGATAACAGATGCTTCCCCCCTCATGCCCTATTGCCCTAGCCCCCCCCAATAAGGAAACCACCTGGACAGAGGCAACCTACAGATCCAAACAAACAAACAAAAACGCCTACTCACTTTTCGTGTTGGGGTCAGAAACGCGTTACGCTTTTAGTCGACTTTCAGCAGCCTCGGCTGACCTACTGTATTGTGCAGTGAGTGTGAGCGACTGGGATTCCAAAAGGAGAAGGAGCTGATGTTGCTGCTCTCAACTTCCTTCCCCACAGAGCTGAACGTGTTTCACAAGATATTGTGCACTAATATGAAACCACAGGACACACTATGAGCAAATGAGGAATCCACGCAGTGAGGACAGGAGGTGAGACCAATATGTGGCAATTCATTGGCAATGTCGCAGAGCGTAACCAATCAGGACTTGGCTCAGGAGCTCAGAGTCAACACTTTTTAACATTTAGAGAAAGCTGATGGAGGTTTACTTTAAATTACAGTTGAGAGAAAATTATGTAGCAATTATCTCAACACATCTTATCCAACAAACTGAGGCAACTGATGTCACCCACTGTGGAGAATACATTTGAAATATACTGAAAGTGTATTTAACACATGGGAAAGAAACATGTCATGCAAAGTACCGATTTCTACCACTAGAGGGCACCTCATCAGATGGAGCTTTCAGTCAGAACCCACAAGTTTTAATCCTGATAAAAGTAATGACTGCTGGGCATGTTTGTCCCATTAACGAACACAGAAGATTGCTGAAAAAGTGTGTTAAGACAACTGAAATAAATGTAAACATGTTCAATAGAGCACTGATGTTTCTAACAACTTCACAATAGCTTGTGAACTCAGATAGTATTCCAGAGGGATCTAGGCGACCACTAAAAGAGTGAATCTTTTCAGTGCTAGAATTGTAATGTGCACAGCATTATACAGCAGATGTGCTCTTTTTGTGTTTCAGTTGCTGCACTTCTGAATTGGGGTTCACACAGACATCACACACACACACGTGATTGGTTTTTGTGAAACAGAATATAAAATAGATTGGAAATGGAATAGAAATACATTTGAAATTGAATGGAAATTGAAGCCAATTGCGTTTATTGCCCAATGGAAGCAAACATTTCATACATTGAATGTTCTCTGTGAGAAAGTCCACATTTTAGTCGCTAAATAAAAATAAACAGACAAAAGACAGACAAAAGACCAGAAAATCTAAGCAGCCTATACTTATTTACTTACTTTATTCACTACTTATTGTATATCTTCTTTTGCTTGAATGGTAATATCCATGAAGCTCTGAGTTCTATTTCTTTTGACATTTGCATTTGGGCTTTATTTTTATCAACAAGGATAGTAAAGTTATTAAGGAGCACACCGAAACCCTCTCAAATGGCCACACTGTTGTCAACATTTTCGGGGTTCAAATAGGTGTAGGGAAGCTCCAGCTTCTTGTTCCGCTCCTCGATAAGAGCCGACAACTCCTTCAGATCCTTCTGAAAATCCTCAATGAGATTGCAAGGAACTGCTGCATCATACATATCTTCTGGGATACATCCCAGAGGGTACTGCATAGAGGGTGATAAGATTGTAATCGTAAATAACATGCTGATAATAATAAACACATCGAGAATTCTATTGAACATTAAGCATTAAGCATAAGCTAAGCATGACTGTACATCACAGTTTGTCAATATGACAAACAATAATTGATTTAAGATATACTTTACATTTTGTGAACACAGTACAATAATAATATAACAGAAACATTATGTAAAAACTGTAAATGAAAGTATCGGAACATCATATATTACCAACCGTCCCGTATGTCCAACCTCTTACGTGTATGTGTCACTTAATAATTAAATGTTATTTTGAAGTAGAATTTTCGAACAAAATGGTTGGTAATTAGCACGTTTACGATAATATGAATGCAAATAAGTCAGTAAGCCGTCCTGAGTAATGGCATAAACAAGAAAAGCATTCAGTTTCCAGGACATTTTTCTTTTTCAGTTTGTGTTAAATGTAATTAAACATTGTTAAACATATGACCTGATGATGAACAAACTCACATGGTCTTGAGACTTTGTGCTTAACAGACGCAAGAAAGCCATTATATTCACTGTCGTGCCCACATCAGGTAGGGTCTCCAAGATGGTGGCCTCCGTGGTCTGGCCTTTCTCCTTAGGAGGGGGCTTTCTGAGGGCAAAGGGGAAGTTGGGCATCCAGCCACCATAGTCAAACTGCATAGGGAATTTTGCAAAAGGTTGTTAGAGATCACAGAACTTCTTCATAAATTTGGTTACGTTAAAAAAATAACCAGACAGCCAAAGTCAAAACTGTGACGAAATGTGGCACATTGGCCGATGAAGAAGAATTACAGTGCTGTTAGTATGATTGTTCTAACTTAGGCTATAGCCACTATGGCCTCTGAGCTTTCACTATGGGGCTCATGCTGTTGGCTTTGTAAGGCATCTTCAGTTAATATTAATAAATAAAATAAAACAGCTAGTTGCTCTATGTAATTGGGATACAATTTCTTACCTGTCCGTTGTTGACTGAGGCATGTTGGCCAGATACAGTGAAGATTGCCATGGTGACAAACTTGACGAGTTCCGCCACTGTCTGAAAAGATGATGGTACACCTGGGAAGAGGAATGAAAGGCTGTTTCTTTGAGGGTATCAACTATGCTGTATTAGACACATACGACAGACACACACACACACACACACACACACATACATCAATGGATAGTGAGTGGGATTTATCTGTTTCCATGAAATGAGGAAAACAGTCATGTTAGCCCTGCAGCGCATAGTGAACACAGCTGGAAGGATTATTGGTGCTTCACTCCCCTCCCTGAAGGACATTTACACCTCCCACCTCACCCGCAAGGCGACCACAATTGTGAGTGATGCAAGTCACCCAGCTCACAATTTGTTTGATCTACTGCCCTCTGGGAAGAGGTACAGAAGCCTGCGCTCCCGCACCACCAGACTCACCAACAGCTTCATACACCAGGCTGTTAGGATCCTGAACTCTCTCCCCCCTCCACCCTCAGCTACATAACATCCTGGACTTTTGGACCCACAATGGCTGCCTTGCACTACTCCACTTGCACTACTCCACTTGTACACTTGCACACTTTGCAACTTGTTGTTGTTGTCCTGTTGTCCTGAACACTTCTGAACACACTTCTGCTGCTCTTACATAACTTGCACCACTATGCCACTTGCATACTTAGGTCAAACAAAACTACCTCAGTCATTTATTGGCCTGACTTTTGCACTATTATATTGACTGTCTACAATTGCACAATTTCAACCAAATTTTGCTGCTCTTATTTCCTCATTGTATGTGCCTTCTTATTTTTACTTTTTATATTGTTTACTTAAATGTTATGTTTGTCTGTGGACCTAATTGGTAAAATATGTCTTGTCTCCACCGTGGGATAGTAGGAAATGCAATTTCGATCTCTTTGTATGTCTTGACATGTGAAGAAATTGACAATAAAGCAGACTTTGACTTTGACTTTGATAAAGGTGTGGCTCAAGGCAATTGTGTCAATCATATGAGGGTGGTGCTGTTCAAATATTTGTCTTCAAAAATACAGAGCAAGACAGGGAATTGTGTCAATCATATGAGGGTGGTGCTGTTCAAATATTTGTCTTCAAAAATACAGAGCAAGACAGGGAATCTTTATTGGACTAATTGTACAAACAATTACGTTTCGCAAACAACTGTGAACTTGTTTGCATTAATGTTAACAAATTTGAACACACCTCAGATAACAGACTGCAAACCCACCTGAGCAAACAGTGTCTTCCCAGAAAGTAATTTCTTTTAGAAAGAAAGTAAACTTTTATTGAAATAATTACAGATAGTGCAACAATTCCTTAAGAAACGCATAATCTTTGCTGGTCTAGAAGTATTTTCCCCCTGCTGACTGTCCATGTAATCGGAACCACACACACACACACACACACACACACACACACACACACACACACACACACACACACACACACACCTAACAAAAGACAGAGTGATAACACACCTGAGCTTTCCCGTGCCAGAAACCCATGGGTGAAAATGTCGCTGATCCAGCTGTGCAGCTCTGTGTCTGCCTGCACGTTTGCATCACATTCGTAGTAGTGGGTCAAAAAACGCTCAACTAACCTGAAAAGAAACACACATTCGTAGTAGTGGGTCAAGAAACGCTCAACTAACCTGAAAAGAAACACACATTCGTAGTAGTGTGTCAAGAAACGCTCAACTAACCTGAAAAGAAACACACAGCGGATTGACCTTGGTTTGACCTTGGGGGATTAACATTGCATTGATTTCACAGAGCGGATTCAATTCAACTAGCAACACCACACCAGTACAGTACTGTCTGCACCTGTGCACATGCGGGCGGTGGTAGTGTAGTGGTTAAGGGCTAGTGTGCAGTAGCCTGAAAGTTGTCGGTCCAATTCCCGGCTTCCACCGTTGTGCCCTTGAGCAAGGCACAATGTAATCCCTTGTAATATATGACATACTGTATGTAAGTCACTTTGGTCAAGAAGTGTCTGCTAAATGTAATGCAACATGTATTTTCTTTGTAGTTAAGTAGTTGCATGCATATCCCGCCTCTCTTTAGGCCAGGTGCAGGACAACGTATACACAACGTACACACAACATATACAAAGGTAAAAGAAGAGAGAGAGTGTCTGCACACTGGAGAAGCTTCCAACATTTTAATTAAAAACAGAGGCATCTGTTTATTCTGAAATGATGGATTGAGTAGATTTGACCGGAATAAACAGACGTCGCTGTTTTTAATTAAACCGTTGGGAGCTAGCCATCGAATCCACAAACCACAGCACATCTGGTCATTGAATCCACAAACCACAGCAGAGTGAGTCAGAATGGGCCCCATGATTTTTTTTCTTCTTTTAAATATAGGTTCACAGTAAAATCCGAACCTTTGACATCTATGGATACAGAAAACTTTGTCTGTGCCTCACATTAATTGGTGTTAATTTGTGAATGGGAACAACTGCAGGATAGAGTCTGCGGAATATCACTAAACACACACACACACACACACACACACACACACACACACACACACACACACACACACACACACACAGTAGAATGCATGACGTCTATCTGTAAAACACAAGACTGGACTGGACTCCAGTAGTGAGCATACTTGTTAATGACGTTCCACAGTTTTATGCCGTCATCTCTGTAGTAGTAGTTGGGGACGTTCTCCAGGCCTCTCTCAGAGATGTTCTCAGGAAGACAGAGGGACCTGTAGGTCAGCGCAGTTGTTGCACGCCTCAGCAACTTCTGCAATGACTCTCCGCCAACTCCTGCATACTACAGGGAGGTCATTTATGGGAAAAATCATACAGGATATGTTTTTAATGAATCAGGTACTTGAACTATGTTTATTGGATTTTCCTTTTGATCTGATTTGCCTGAATTAAAACAAACACTCTTGCACCCCACCCTTGAGTCACCTCTCTGCGGTCATTACAGCATTAATGTTCTGGCGGACAACTTCCTTGTTTGTGCGCTGACCCAACCACGTTTGCATGTAGCGTGCCGTTGCATGGTATTAAATCAGCAAAATGATTTGGGGTCAGTCATGGCCTACTGTTTAGGGCTTCGGGCTTGTAACTGGAGGGTTGCCAGTTTGATCCCGACCAGTAGGAACAAGCAAGGCACCTAACCCCTCACTGCTCCCCGAGCGCCGCTGTAGCAAGGCAGCTCACTACTCCGCATTAGTGTGTGCTTCACCTCACTGTGTGCTCTGTGTGTTCACTAATTCACGGATGGGATAAATGCAGAGACCAAATTCCTTGTATACGCAAGTATACTTGGCCGAGAAACCTGATTTACATTTACATGATTTTGCCTGGAAATGTTTTCCTGCAGGACAGTATTAATGCATTGCACAGGATGGTCCGTGTCATACAAATGACATCCCATCATTTAAATGTAATAGTTGGTGAGAAGGCTAGCTAGTTTCATGTAGCGCTTCATTTAGAGTCTCGGTTAGTGAAATGTAGCTTTTGATCTTTGTAAGGCTGGTAAGGTTCACTAGCAGAGGTGTAAAAGTCCGGCGGAAATGCATGGATTCCAGTTTCTTCCAGTAGCAGCAACTGGAATCCATGCATTTCCACGGAATTATTTTTGGAATCTGATCCCTTATCATACCTGTTCATTCTTACTCGTCGCTCTACTTATCGTGACTAAATTCAAGATGGCTGCAAACGCTAAACTTCGTGAAGATACTGTCTGTATAAATCGTCTTGTAAGTAAACTACCAGTGCTTTTTAAAAGTTCTCAATGTCTCGTTTTAAATGTCAGGGCCTTCGGTAGTCTACCAATGAAGTGTGGAGATACATTGAGCCTCGTAAATGGTGTAAAACAGTGATTTATTTGCATGGCTAGCCCGATGCCGAAGCACCACCATTGAAAAAGCTGTTGGTAGCATCGGCTAACTAGCGCCAGATTTTGGAGTGCAGGGGACAAGCCGAGATGGGCTATGAGACATACGTTCACACTCGGTATCATGTTTCAACACACTTTAGGTCAATATCACACCGGAATTCTCCTTTAAGAATTGTGCTAATTAGAATCAGCTGATTAAGTGAATGGTTGGAACCAAAATGTGGCAGGACTTTTACTTTCTGAAGTCTGTACTAGTCACTAGCTTGTAAGAATGAATGACACATGAACTCAGTAGAACAGGCAAAAAACCCTTAGTGCCTATTAAACGGTGCTGTACGTACGATGTTGATAACTCCATCTTCAGAAATGAGCTGGTTGCGGGCCAAGATGTTGATATGGAGTGTGTATCGGATATGGGGGTAGAGGAGCTGCAAGGGCAGAAAGAAACTGTATTAACCACCCGACATTCTTGAAATACGAAATGAATAAATGATTGAACAAGGGAATTTCTTGTCTGAATGATGATTACAGAACTATGCGCTATATTAGCATTGTGCACTGTGTGTGTGTGTGTGTGTCTGTGTGTGTGTGTATCTGTGTGCGTGTGTTCCAGTAGTTCAGTGCACAGCACCCTTCTTCGAGACATATTATCTCCATTTAGAAGAGTGTGTGTGAGGGTGAATGTAGGTCTCGCTCGGTCTCTCTCTCTCTCTCTCTCTCTCTCTCTCTTTCTCAATTCAATTGAGCTTTATTGGCATGACAAAAAATACAATTTGTATTACCAAAGCATACATGTACGTAGTAGTGTGTAAAGACAAAACAAAACATCATGCATCATACATTACTGCAACAGCAGTGTGTGTGTGTTTGTGTGTGTGTGTGTGTGTGTGTGTGTGTGTGTATTTGACTTTTTGTGTGCTTCACTGATGAAGTGACTCCCTTTGTTTATGGCAAGCATCTATATATCTTGCTGCGACTCTTGCGCTCTTTTGTTCCTCTCCTAATAGTATTCTTAGACTTAGATCCTTAAAGTCTTGAAGGTCTTGATGCATTTCTCTGAATTTCTGGATGCATTTCTCTCTCTCTCTCTGTTCTTTGTTGTTGAGGCAGACTGATGTACAGACTTATTCCAGGATCACAGCCATACCTTGAAGAGGGGGTGTGGTGAGGGAAGGTTCCGCAACGTTGCCACGGTAAACACCTCAGCCAGTAGGTGAGTTCTCAGCAGGTGAAAGTCGACCTCGTGAACGCTGAACTCAGCATTCCTCACAAAGAGTTTGGCCAGTTGCCAGTCACTCTTGGAATCCGATGGAAGGAAGATGGGGTTGTCTTGGCCAGGCTTTTGCTTTAACTACACAGATATGTTTTAACATGCATAAAAAGGTTGCAAATAATTTCACATATTTTTTCCTCTCATTTTCAAGTAAAGGAAAAGGTTTTAAGACACTGGTCTCTCTTTCTTAGTCATTTTTAATCAGACAGCCAAGTCCATCAACATATCAGTTACATAACCTATTTCCATTCATTATTCTTAATGATTTGATTATTTGAATATCAATATTATTTAAGATTTGTGAACATGATTTCTTAATTTATGAATTTGATTTCATACGTTTTTTCTTCCTAACCTCTGCTATCTATGTCCCTCAGGTAGGTTGCTGCACTTGCAGATGCAGGATATTTAGAAATCAAAACAGAACTGGGTTACTGGTGGGCTAAGATGGACTAAGCATACAAAGTCGGATTGTGTTTTCTAATAATCAAACAGAATGATGTGCTTCTGTGAAAACATTATGTCTATTTGGCTTTGTGGTGCACATATGCATTCTTCCATTGTGTTCACTAGAAAGACATCACAACGAAATGATTTTGCCTTTGGCGTGTCTACATTTCAATAGTGTAATGTTTTTACCTGTATGGCGATGGGCAGCATCAGACCCTGAGGGTTGCAGTAGAGCAGGACCAGGGGAGCGGTGAGGTACTGCTGCCTGCCAGCAACTACATTTCCCACAAGCCCATCCAACATCTTGTAGTCACACAGGAAGATGTTCCCTTTCTGGAGGTGAGAAAAGTTTAAAACAAAACGTAACTAAGTGTGTGTGTGTGTGTATGTATATATATATATATATATATATATATATATATATATATATATACTGCTCAAAATAATTAAGGAAACACTTCAATATATATACACTGGATCGGTACTCTGACACTGTTGTGTTCTGAGCACAAGTAAAACTTTTGAGGTAAGTGTTTTATTTTGCAAGAACTGTCAGACATTCTGTGAATGTAGTTTGAGAATGGAGAAAAGGGTGGAAGGTTTCAAAAAATGTGTTTTAACAATTGTGGAACACTGTAAGTGTTCCCTTAATCTTTTTGAGCAGGATAGATAGATAGATAGATAGATAGATAGATAGATAGATAGATAGATAGATATAGATATACACTTCCTCTACTTCTAGGTTATTTTGGTTTATTTCCCCATATGGGTGTGCCAGCCCCAGTAGTGTACCTTCATCTCCTGCTCCAAGGTGCACCCTCGCATATAGTGCTTGACCATCTCCTCTGTGACGGGGAAGTTCCCGGGCAGCTTTGAGCAGCGCTTGATCACCATGGGGTTGAGGCCATTCAGGAACTGGTAGCCAAAGAACTCGTCCTCGTCCCAGTGGTCCTCTACATATCCTACAAAGCATGCCGTGTCAGAACAAATGCTACAAACAAAAAAAATAAAAAGTGTTGTTTTTTTGTTTGTTTTACTCCATACTGTAGCTGGACAGCTCATATGTTTAATGTGAGATACCATACCAATGGTTGAGTTTTTGTTCTCGCAGATGATCACGTCCAGTTGATTGATGCTTTCCCACGATCGTCTGCAGTCGGCCAACCCAGTTAGCTTCAGAGCACTTAGCCTAAGTGTTGGGAAGTTTACAGAGCTTAAAGAACAGAAAATATCTGAGCCTAAAGTTACCCGCCATTTTTGAAGATATCATAGGCCTATAAGCATATTGCTTATTTTCAATTCTTAAAGAGCATCACATCTTACACAATGACACAGTGCCTGAACACTTTGTTGCACACAGTGTTGGGTAAAAGGGGGATTCTGTGAAGTAGCCTAGTCACTCTGTCATTCTACACAGAATAGATAGAACGGGCTTAGTCTCTGAGGGTCTGATCTGAGGGAGACTCTATCGTTACTGCTCTACCGGGCTTCTCTGAAGCTCTATTCGAGTGTTAACTACTCCACTTGGGTGTTAACTACTCTATCGGGACTAACTGGGCCTTATCGGCTGGCCATTTTGGCCCTAAAAGTATGTGTGCGTGCACAAACGAGGCTACTAAGAAGAATCTCCATTAAAAGAATGCTGCTGTTCACTGGGTATGTGACCAGGATCACTATGTTTTCTATGTTGCAAGTTTGTTGCTATCTCTCATGATTCTATGCTAATAATCAGAGTGCTCATCATTCCTCTTACTCGTTATGCCAAAACATGAGAATCTCTGTGAGTTTCATAAAGGACAGACTTGTTGTGGGTTGATAGTTTCTTGACAGGAATGTATATTCTGTCATTATAATCTGTCCACGAGTGGTTTGTCTCTCTGCCTCTTTGTTACCTTTGTTGTTACTTGTAGCAGTAACATCATATGTTGATGTTGTGCATGGATACTCTGCCTGTGACATCTAAATCTCTTCTCTTTGCAAGCCAACTTCAAGTTTTTACCTGCTCTAGCTCAATTGGATTACAGCTGCAGTTGGCAAGTGTGACAGATTGAGGGGACTTAGACAACATTTTGAATGTTTACAACTCTCATGGCCCTCCCCCACTACCACCGAGCACCCTCTCATCGAGTTTGTGCTTGTCAGTGTGCACCAGACTGCACCAGACTGTGATTAACAGTCAGATCTCACACAGTCCTGCTTGGATTCTGATTGGACCAGAAGAACCGGGAGCTGTGGATTTTTGCAAAATAAATAACAAGCTCTAGGTGGAGGTAGAAGTGCATTTTTTTCTAAAACAGGCTGATTTATTGTTGTTGTTCTGTCGGAGCATTGTGTCGGTTTCAATGTATATGATCAAAAAAATCTTGCCAACTGCAGCTTTAACATTGGATTAAGTCAATTTGGTATCTCCAATTTGGAATTAAGGAGATGGTTTTTAATGGCATTATTCACTGGTATACAGCTAAATCTAATACAACAACCTCCAATTTGGAATTAGGGTGACGGTTTTTAATAGCATTCTTCACTGGTCTACAGCTAAATCTAATACAACTGCCTAACTGGCTGGAAGTATGATGAAGCAAAAGGTTAAGTTGTTGGCTGTGTTCCAGTAATTTGTTGCTTTGTACTTTGTCTTTCAATCATTCTATGCTTTTTTGTATGTATTTTAATTATGTACTTTACTTTTTTAAATGTTTTAAACCATTGCCCTTTTATGCTTTTATTTGCTATTACTGTTTTGTTTATGTATTTTTGTTTGTTTATTTTGTTTATGTAAAGCACATTGAATGACCTCTGTGTATGAAATGCACAATATAAATGAACCTGTCTTGACTTGACACGGCAGGTTGTTCCACCAACGGGGAACAAATGAAAATAGTCTGGATAGTGTGCAGGGGCAGCAGTGCGAGACGACAGTGCGAGTCCATGGAGGATTGTAGTGGCCCAAGGTTTAACATAAGCCTTGCTAAGAGCACTTAAGTAAGTGGGAGCAGACTCAGCAATCACCAAGCATCAATAATCAAACATTCGTGACTTGAATTTTGAAAGAGCGGAATGACTTCAGCATTGGCTTACTGTTTGCCTGCAGAGGTGAAGAAATCGGTCGCCTTTGTGAAAGAGAACTGAACCTCGGCCGGCAGAGCAAGGGAAGTGTCGAAATCAACACACTGGGGCATGCCCTCGGCGTACACACGCCACCTAGGAAGAGAAAGGAAACGGACGTCGTCTCACCTGCACTGTATTTTTGAAACACACACTTTATAGACCCTTTCAACAATAAAAACAAAAACAATGCTTGAACGTTCTATTTGGTTCCCAATCTACTTCCTCTGCATTAAGATAACACCAAAGATGCTTTATCAACCGTCTCTGGATAACACATGGAATGTTAAAACGGAAGCCTTGTATGGCCAACTATGATGCTGATAATGGAACTCTCTTGAAAGGGTCTATAGACCCTTTCAACAAGGTAAACAAAAACAATGCTTGAACGTTCTATTTGAGCCCCAATCTACTTCCTCTGCATTAAGATAACATATGGAATGTTAAAAAGGTGGGGCCAACTATGATGCTGATAATGGAACTCTCTTGAAAGGGTCTATACAGTCAGAAACGGCATGCTTTGGCACTCTGCCCACTAACCTAAAAGTCTCACGGTGCTCTTGGAGGTGTCTCATCCTTTGTCTCTGGGCTATGGGATGTGTGTCCTGGAACGTGAGACTTGCTGGAATGGATACATACAAAACAACAACAACATTAATTGGTCATAGGAAGATAGCTCGTCATGCATATTGACTTTGATTTGATATAATTTGATTTGATACAATGTTTATGTTTCTTGGCAGACACTTTTATCTAAAGCGATCAACACATCAATACACGGCAATTCCATGCAAAACTGTCACATCCATAACGGCAAAAACAATGCCATGGTATGGTATGATGTGAATGATGATTACTTGAAAATTGAGCATTCACTCTTCTTGGTTGTAGAACTTACAGGAAAAACTTTTCACATAATCATTCGCATCATACAAATACCATGGCATTTAGTTGGCGTTATGGACGTGACATTTTTGCGTGGAATAGCCCTACATCAAAACATCAATAAACATTACATAATCATAAAAACCTCTGTTGACTTGTTGTTGTTGATGTTGTTGAAGCACACATAAACACATACAACTGAGCTTTATCACAAGTCATAGTCTCGTATTCAAAAAAATACAACTGACAACTGTGTATTGTTTTGTAAACAGTCATACTGTACGTTGTAAATGTTCAGTGTGTGTATGTGTGTGTGTGTGTGTGCCAATACCTTTGGCAGGTCTTAACACAATATTCTCATCACAGCCAACCCAGCGATAGCATGGAAACAAAATGTCATTGCCCTCAGGTGTCCTGACAGAAATCTTGTCGCAGAACCACTCAATGTAATAGCCCATGAAAGGCTTGAGACAGAGCTTGATTGATATAAGCTCTCCCACTGACTCTTTGCAGCATACCCTAAATGTTCTCACCTGCACAGACATAGGAAGATTTTTATGTTTGATGAAAGAGTTATAGCATCCATACTAAATCTTTCAACTTTCCCTGAAAGATGTGTAACATTAATGAGCAAAAGGAATGTCAGGAGAGTTTTGCTATGTCTGTTTTTTTTATGCACAATACATATTATTTTCTTTTCATTATTCTATTTTATGTTGTTTTCTTTATTTTATCAAATGACCAATTTGTCCTTTTTTACTTTAAAATTTTTAAAGACATTAAAAGTAACACAATGTAGGAATCCCCTTATTTGCAACGCACTGGGTAACTGTCTAAGGTGGTGCCGAATGCATCATAAACTAACGGGAAGGGCCATGTTTCTGCATGGAAAAACAAAGTGACGTAGTACAATACTAGGCACTCCGTGTGTTAAAGATCAAGACCACAATTCTGCAAGTTTGAATAAAATAAGTTTAAAGCCATTATTCTAAAGCAGTGCTTCTCAAACATTTCACAAAGAGTACCACCACGGAACACAATTGGCTCTCAAAGTACCACCATTATGATCGGCATCAAAATACAGTAGCCAATTTAACTCATTGTATATGACTGATTTGCCTTGTTTTCTGTCGTTAGACCTAACCTAACTAGTTTGAATTTAACTTCAGTGATCGTGTGGTTAACAATATTTTAATACAAATATTTTGATTATTAATACATTAATACATTTAAGTGATTATTTTGTCTTTATGAAAAAACATCTTGGAGTACCCCGACAGAGAGTCCGTGTACCTACCCCTCCACCCGTACCACTAAAGCAACACATGATATTAAATTTACCTTAAAAAAATGGCTGATTACTGTTGCTACACTGACTTTTAATCGAGATTGGCATCTTTTGCATTGTTTATTTAAGGTGTAAGAATGTTGTACGTTGTGTTGCTTTTAATCGGCCGAACTTACCGATCCCTGCCAAAAGCCCTGAAAGCGGTTGAGACTCTCCTCGTCGCTCTCGGCATCCGTGCCCCGTAGCTGGATGCAGACGCGGCTGGTGGTTCCAGACAGAAGTCTGTTTCCTGTGTGTGCTGTCACTGTGTAGGACACCATAGCTGTTCTGCAAAGTAAAGGACAAATGATGCATCACAGGGGAAATATCAGTGGCAGAAGCACCAAAGAATATGAAATAAAGTGCAAAGAGAGACAGAGAGAGAGAGAGAGAGAGAGATTCTCACCCTTAATTCTAAGTCGCAGCGATACTGTAGTGATCTGTTGATTCCGAAAGGAGTCTTGAAGGTGGATTGTTCTTTTTCCCACACCTCTTTTTATAGCACTGTGGGTATGAGGTGGGGGGTATTCCTCAGAATTGTGAATTGTGCGCCACAAAAATGCTTTTCTTTACAGTCATCATGGCTGTGACTCTCACATTTAACAATTTGATACACAGATGTTATATGTGCAACACTTCCACAGAAGGCTTTTGAAGTAGTTGCACAATATTCGGGATGTGGGAGTGAATGTTTATGTTGGATCGTTGGAAGTTGGATATAGTTCAATCAGGCGTTGTGAAAGCAGTTTGAGTGTATGCACAGTGGGCTATTGGTGTTGGGCCTTACAATCTCAGTGCCTTATTTAGTATATACTATGTTACTACCAGTATACTTAACTAAATTAGTTGGAGATAGTATAATAAAAAAAACAAATAACCTAAGTTGCCGGTATACTAAAATGGGTTATTTGGGCTATTTGTTTGTGTTTCCAGCAAAGTCATTCCTAAATGGTAGAAGGTCACCAGTAGCATATAAGCGTGATATGTCTCTGCGGCTGTCGGTTGCTGTAGATGAATGTAAAGGGCAAATGTTAGGCCATGCAAAGACAATTGATATTTACAAAGAAAAGCACTTTTAATCATGTTGTTTTTGTATGTCTGTTAATTACAGTACTTTTATTAATATCATGAAATTATTGAACATCCTTATCAAGCAATCAAAATCTTTGAAGAAAAGCATATGGAGCAGTACGATGTCTTAGAAGAAAGTTATTTGCATCAATCTCACACACACTTAACACACACACTTTGATACAGATATGTGATATGTGCATTGTGCAACACTTCCACAGAAGGCCTGGGTTTCTGTGTGAAAACCCGCCTCTGGTTGCCTGAATGTAGCAGGGTGAACTGATGGGCATGATAAATGGTAATTGACACTCATTCCCCTTGCCCCCCCCCCCCCCCCACCCTGATTGTTAGCACCAGCTACAGCTAGCAGCACCGGCTGCTGGTGCTCTATAAGTGGGGAGCAGGCGGCCTGTCCTCATATGTCTGAGCCATGGGCACTGGCTGGCTGCCACCCCAGTTCCTTCCCTGTGTCTCCAGCAACATTGGATATTTGTTTGCTTCTGTGGCAAATTAGTACAATTACGGTAGTAGCAGGGGCCTTGCTTTTGGATTCACTTGCCTGTGCACTGGATCCCTGTATACAGTAGGTCCGTAAAGGACTGCTGGCCACAAACTGCTATATGGTTACCGCTGACTGGTTGTCAACATTTTATGTGACTAGAGATGGTAGGTATCAGTTTTGTTCAACTTTAAGTCATCTTTTGGTGATCTATTGGCGCTCATTGTACTTATTGTTCTCCACTCCTGCAGGCCTGAACATCGGGTGGCGGCCAACATACGAGGATGTTCTGTTTCTGGGTTTCATTTCATATCGTCTTGTCTCTGTTCATGTGATGTCTGCGTCTGTTCCTGCCTGTGCTCGGGCAACGCTGGTTCGGTGGTTCCGTCGTTGAGGCTGGTTTGGGCGGCTCCAGTCAGTGTGAGCTGTACAACGGAGGCTGAGACCTGTTGCACCATCCACACTCATCGGTCTTCAGTCTGTCTTTATTCTTTGTTATTTTCATTTAGTGTATTGTATTTATTGTTCTGTTCTGTGCTAAATGGGGAACTTCCTTTTAAAGTGTTTACTGTGTTCTGGGCCGTGCTGTGCCTATTGACTTGTACTGTTAATTCTTTCAGCTTGGCGTGTCTCGTGGAGCACTCTGACTTGCCTCTTGGTTGGGGATGTTGCATCCCTCTCCTACGTTCCCTGGAAACAAGCCTAAGCCCTGAGTAGACTTTTCTTGTTTGTTTAATAGCCTAAATCATATTCGAATTCTGAGAGATAGATGACATCAGTGTGTGCACACGCTTACTCTGCTTCAGACCTTGGCCATGTTCCAATGCCACATTGTATGCATGTGTGGATCAGTGTGTGTGTGTGTGTGTGTGGATGAGTGGGTGTGAGTGTGTGTGTTTGTGTGTGTGTGGAAAGAGAGAAAAGTAAATATTACATATTTGGTGATGCCTCACCTACAGTAACCTGGATGAGTACAATAAAAAAATATTTTTACCTGCTGTGCTCTTGCATGGAGTAATGCAGCATTGATTGACTGGTTGTGAGCAGGAACTCATGTATGCTACTATTATTACTAATGTCTAATGTGCGCCACAAAAATGCTTTTCTTTACAGTCATCATGGCTGTGACTCACATTTAACAATTTGATGCACAGATGTTATATGTGCAACACTTCCACAGAAGGCTTTTGATAAAAGTTTAGGAAGTAGTTGCTTTCACATATTCGGGATGTGGGAGTGAATGTTTATGTTGGATCGTTGGAAGTTGGATATAGTTCAATCAGGCGTTTGGTCTCTCTCTCTCTCTCTCTTTGGGCTATTGGTGTTGGGCCTTACAATCTCAGTGCCTTACAGTATTTAGTATATAGGCTACTATGTTACTACCAGTATACTTAAATTAAATTAGTTGGAGATAGTATAATAAAAAAAACAAATAACCTAAGTTGTCGGTATACTAAAATGGGTTATTTGGGCTATTTGTTTGTGTTTCCAGCAAAGTCATTCCTAAATGGTAGAAGGTCACCAGTAGCATATAAGCGTGATATGTCTCTGCGGCTGTCGGTTGCTGTACATGAATGTAAAGGGCAAATGTTAGGCCATGCAAAGACAATTGATATTTACAAAGAAAAGCACTTTTAATCATGTTGTTTTTGTATGTCTGTTAATTACAGTACTTTTATTAATATCATGAAATTATTGTACATCCTTATCAAGCAATCAAAATCTTTGAAGAAAAGCATATGGAGCAGTACAATGTCTTAGAAGAAAGTTATTTGCATCAATCTCACACACACTTAACACACACACTTTGATACAGATATGTGATATGTGCATTGTGCAACACTTCCACAGAAGGCCTGGGTTTTTGTGTGAAAACCCGCCTCTGGTTGCCTGAATGTAGCAGGGTGAACTGATGGGCATGATAAATGGTAATTGACTCATTCCCCTTGCCCCCCCCCCCACCCCACCCGCCCTGATTGTTAGCACCAGGACCGGCTGCTGGTGCTCTATAAGTGGGGAGCAGGCCTGTCCTCATATGTCTGAGCCATGGGCACTGGCTGGCTGCCACCCCAGTTCCTTCCCTGTGTCTCCAGCAGGGCTCGAATTACATGGGAGCCAGAGGGAGCCGAGCTCCCATAGAGTGAGGACTGGCTCCCATGAAAGCAACAAAGTCAAAAACCTGAGGGGGTCTCTCATATCTGAAGGTGTCTGGCATTGTAATTTAATCTTAAACAACCACTCATTATCCATCCCTGTGCGATCTCTTACCATTAAAGACGTTAAATTAAAATATAGGCTACTACGGGACGTAGACCTACACTATGCTCTTGAACGCAGCATGACAGTTCACCACCACACCACTAGACTATATGACCAAACCGTATCGATTTGACAGCACTCGCAAATCTGAAGAAGTCACCCTGCTTTGATGTGAGTGTTTTGTCTATTTGCATAGCGTTCATTGGGCTAGCCTACGCAGTGTTGGGAGTAACGGCGTTTAAGTATAACGGCGTTACGGCGTTAATTTGTCAATAACGGAGTAATCTAATTAATTACTTTTTACAATGTTACAACGCCGTTAACGTTACTGGACGTTAAATGCGGTGCGTTACTTACTTTGCATTGATTAAATAAACTGTGTAATCCGAACGCACCCCTGGCTCACAGCTAGTGAGGAGGTGGGTTAATAACGACGTAAGCGATTATGATTGGCTAAGGCAGAGTCATGTTTCATGATAGCCAATCAGAGCCAGTGTTTTTACACACTTGCCAGCACACGCGCCACACACACGCAACAGCTAAAGTAGAGATTCCATGAAACAGCAGAGGTCAGGAGCAATCTGATGAAAAGTTGGCATTTTCAAGGTGGAGATATAAGCACTACTTCAAATTCATTGTGGTCAAAGGCAAGAACGTTCATGTAATGTGTAGGCTACATTATGTCCAGGAGCGAAGACTTTGTCGACATCCGTTGTGAGCAACTCTTATTTAATGAGGCATCTCACACACGCATCCAAGCTAGTGGCCAAAAACACCGATAGCCTACCTCCACCACAGATGATAGCTCGCCATCCACTAGCAAAGAAGGACTCGGAGCAAAGTCCTCCAAGCAGCAAAAGCTAGATCTTTCTGCCTCACAACAAAAACCTATGACAGGCTGAAGTCAACCGTAGGTCTGTCGATGTGCAATATCTTGAATTTCCCCTTGGGGATCAATAAAGTATCTATCTATCTAAATATCGAAAGTTATGTAGCCTACAAACACCTGTCTGTTCTACTAATTTCAACTGGCTTTTCAAAACTGCTCAAAAAAATCCAAATTCTTTGACATATAGCAACTTATAGCAACAGTAACGCAAAAGGTTACTTTCCCTGGTAACGAGTTACTCTTATCATAGAGTAATTCAGTTACTAACTCAGTTACTTTTTGGAACAAGTAGTGAGTAACTATAACTAATTACTTTTTTAAAGTAACGTTCCCAACACTGAGCCTACGTGGTTTGATACGTGCTGAAAAGTCCTGATTGCTGTTGAACTTGCGCTTTACCTATTCTATGTTGATTGACAAAGCCATACATTGGCCCATAATGCAGCCTACAATGATTGTGTTGTCTGATGATCTAGCTATCCTCTGCCATCTATGTCTGTTGTATGCGTGTGTCAAGGTAAAGCCCAGGCCTACCGTACGCATATACTGTACTGCGCAAAAGCGCCACTTGCGCCTAGGCTATTTCATTGTATCGCCTTGTTAGGCTATGCGCGGGGTGTGTCAACTTTTTATGAGATAGAGAGACCCCCTTAAAGACAAAAAGATAATTCGAGCCCTGGTCTCCAGCAACATTGGATAGTTACACTACATCTACTGAGTAGACTTTTCTTGTTTGTTTAATAGCCTAAATCATATTTTTGTAAACCACGTCTCTGCCTTTCCAGTCAACAAACTTGTGTGACCTTGTGAGCTCCAGAAATCGAAACTTAATCAGGCATTGAAATTGTGTATAGACCTCTCCAGAATAAGTCCCGCCTCCGTAACTTCCGTATCCATCCAACTTCCGGGCGTGGATTGTCTATGGGGAATAACATGGCGTTTCGAAATATCATACCGGTAAAACATCTGTAGGTAGTGTAACAAGGTGATACATAGGAAGGGCCAAGGGGCCAATCACAGTAGCCTGACTACGCCACCCTGAAGCCTAATGCGTCAGGGAATCTAAGAGATGGTACCGCTTTCAGGTTCGTAACTACACAGTGGAGACATGAAATCCAGGAAAACAATATTTATTAAGACCAAGGTTGGGAAGTGGAGATCTGAGGGTGGCAACTATGGAGGTTCACATCAATACCATGTGAGCATAAAGAAAGGTTCACCTGTTACACAGCAAAGGTACACAGCAAAGCTACAAGGAATATACCCAAATCACACATGTGCTTAAACTAGACCCCCCTCAGAGTCACCTCCCTACTAAATAAACAAAAAAGTTACACAAACAAAAGGACAAGACAAGACCAAACATAACGAATAACCAAAGCAAAACCAAGACAAGACAAGACAGCAGCACGACCCATGTTCCCCATCAGCATGACTGTGCTGCCTAAAAGAACAGAACACAGAAGATTAAACAATGAAAACACCACAATATACATAACATAAAAAAACAAATGTTTATGGGGAGACAGCATACCTGACGGTAGCACAGACAGGGGCTACACCAGTGGAGTCTACATTACTGGCTACTGCCCCTCTTAAGTAGCACTCCACTGGTGCCAGATTGATTATGCCCCGCCCCCTTCATTAGCACTTGCAGGTGCTATGGGGAAATAGCAGGCAGAGAAGGTCTACCTGCTACAGTAGCGAAGTTGAAAAAGCCGGTGGGCAGATTGGCCTATACACTTCTGCCATATAGTTTCCACTGGATTTTTTGATTGTCGGTGCCGTTTAAGTAGTATACTATAGACTATACTACTCAAACGGCACCGAAAATCAAAAAATCCAGTGGAAACTAGATGGCAGAAGTATGTAGGCCAATCTGCCCAGCAGCTTTTTCTACTTTGTCACCTACAGAGTTTGACAGGTACGATCTTTCAAAACGCCATGTTATTTCCCATAGACAATCCACGCCCGGAAGTTGGATGGATACGGAAGTTAGGAGGCGAGATATATTCTGGAGAGGTCTATAGAGTCGTTTGGTGGGCTTAACATAATGGTTTGGCTTGAATTCCCTGCTACTTGAAAACAAATATCCTATTGCGTCCTATTGCGTGCAGAGGGAATTTGAAAGACAACTGATTATCCCACCCCTCGACTGAGCACTGCGAACGGTGAGTGCCTAGACCCTACATTTTAATGTGGGTCTGGCTCGCCAGGCTACCATAATGCCACATTACCATAAAAGTTTACTCTACCTAAGCCATTAATTTTTACGGTTGTCTCGCCCCCACCTCCCACCAAAAAAAACAAATTTTGCAGCTCCTGTTGCTGAGAGCCTGGTCAGATGAAAACAGCTTCAATGAGGTTAATTAACGCAACACATTTTTTCCACTAATGGTATCGACGTTGTAAAGATGGTAACAGCAAAGTCCTTTTAGGCAAGTCCCTCCACTTAACGGCCATTTGACAACGCTTTTTGGGCACTCGTCGGGCATCCATTTCGGCAGAAATGCGCGTGCGCAAGGCTTCACGACACCAATCTTGCTCCAGCGGCGAGATCACAACACATGATTGGCACGATGTCTTCACAACACACCATATGATTGGCTCAATGTATTCACATCACACCACATGATTGGCTCAATGTATTCACATGTCGACGTTTTGCCGAGGAAGGGGTGGGATATGTGTAGACAACGGCCATATTCGCGTGACAAACTAGCCCCATGCATTTCTATGGAGTATTTTTTGAGTGCTGTGTCTCCACATTAGAAAGTCTCTGGTAACAGTAATCAGCTAGTTTACCCGTTATACTAAATTGTCCTATTATGGGACACTAAGTTCCAGTGGGTGTGGCTTTTCCCCAAACTATTGAATGTCAGTCAAACTATAGGAAAGCCCTTTTATAAGGATTAAGGAACGTTTTAAAAAACACAAATACAACATTAAAGGGGTCATAGAATGCAAAACCGAGTTTACCTTGTCATAGATGAATAGCGATAGTTCAGTGGGTGAAATGGAGATACAGAGAACTTCAAAACCCCATCGACAACTCCTTCCTATGCAAATCTCACAATTCGAAACTCCCGCCATAAAACGGGCAAATTCAAAAGAAGCTGCGAGTTTACGCAAACTCGCAGGTGGTACCTTTGGCTTTGGCCTGTACATTTGTCACGCCTCAAAATTTACATACAGATCAGCCCACTGGTGCTCTGAGCCCAGGAACGTGAATGGAGAGCGAAGATGAGACAAACACTAGTTTAGCTGCCTGCTCGTTTACATCCACAGGAATTATAAAGCAGACAGTTCTTCAAGGATATCGAAAATGAGCCACGGTCGTAAATGCAGTGTTCCAGGCTGAAACTTAGGCTACAAAGAAAGCGGAGACTCCATAGTCTTCCCAAGGATTCGAAGTTCGAGGGGCATGGATAATGTTTTTCTACCAGAAGATCCCTGCAAAGTTCGACACTCCGTTATTAATTTGCAAAACATTTCACCGAAGGCAGTTTTCAAAACCTTGGACAGTTTAAAGATGTATTTGCTAAGCTGCTGTTACTGAAACGAGGGAGAAGGGTCTGTCTGCGTCCTGCAAGACGGAGGCGTAACTTGTAGTAGGCGTAACTTGTAGAAGGAGGCGTGTCTTGTACTTTTCTAAATCGCGGTTCACTCGAGATCTTCCTCTTTCGCGGTTATCAATCACGCGAGCTCGCGTGAATATTTGAAGGCAAAGACAGAAGCAAGTTAGAAGTGAAGATGATGTCGGTAAGTAGGTAAAAGTAAAAGAAGATGATGAGTCGGTAAGTGAAGTGGACAATAATTAATGTTTTGTTTTTACAAGCTTAATGAACTCTAGATCTGGGACAGACTACTTGTGGTTGTGCTACTGTTTAACATTATTTACGAATTGTTCGACCGCTTATAGCAGGGGTGTCCAAACTACGGCCCGCGGGCCAACTGCGGCCCGCCACGCACTTTAGTCTGGCCCGCCGAGCATTTATTAGTTTATCATAGATCCGGCCCGCCACGCACTTTCATCCGGCCTGCCGAGCGTTTAATTAGGTTATCATAGGCCGCTCGCTATTTTTTTACAACGATAGACGACGTTGTGAGTAACTTTAGGCTACTGCAAACTGCTTTACGCTCTTCTTAGAGAGCGATTACAATGTCATTGTCAAAACAGCTTGTTACATCGAGATACATAGTATCTCCTTTGCAGCAGATCTAACTACGTTATGCTACTCCATTTAACGGTAAACTATGCAGTATTGGCAATTTCCTTACTGTTTTCTTGGTTTTTGCTTCTTTTTCGCTGGCTCTGTCATGACGAATGTCTGAGAAACTCCATCGCTACCTTTTTCTAGCCGGTGCCTGGCGTGTATGTGTATTTGAATGCAGTAAAGCAATTCGTTACACTCGTTATAATAATTCCTGACACCGAGGCCGTCGGCCCGCCGGCCCACAGTTGCAAGGGTGTTTTTTCCGCTCACAGGCGCTAGGGGGAAGCGAGACAGCCACAATTCAACCCGAAAAAAAGTCATATAACCATCCCAATGACTCTGAAGCTGTTAAATGAAGGTAAATTAAGCTTAAAAACGTGCATATTAAGCTAAATGACAGCTGGCTTGTCATTGTTGATAATTGATATCTACTTTTTAAATAAGAAACTTTTAAAAGGAAATTGCGATGGCAACAGTAGTTCCCACTACTGACTACTTATAAACTGTGAGAGGGCACGAGCCATAGGCACAGCACTAGCCATAGGCTATATTTGAGTGGAGCTGGGAAAAGAGTCTTAAAGTGACAGTGCACCATTTATCAATGAATTAAACAAATTAACAGTATTTCTTTAGAAATTAATTTTCTACAACAAAATTACGTTGTCATTTAAATGATATAAAACGTTATATATATATATATATACACACACATTATTTTTTGTTGTGTGGCCCGCCGGCCAATTTTCAAAACCCAATATGGCCCTTGAGTCAAAAAGTTTGGACACCCCTGGCTTATAGCCTTCTACTGTTTAACGTTGGAAGAAACATCAGGTATTTAGCCGACGCTTTACTCGAAAAACTACTTTCAATCATCTATGAATCATTTCAGGACCAGGCCCCCAAGAGATACTTAATATAAGCTGTCTGAATGAACGCATCTTAAAAGCGAACTGTGAAACAAAAAAGCGTAGCCTATATAGTGGCGGGGAAACCTGTGGTATCAGAACACAGTAACGTTAACGTTAGCTGCTAGCTTCTAGACCGGAGTTTTAACCGACCACAAGTGTTGAAAGGTTTTTCGACTATTTGCTCCGTTAACGCAATGATAACATAAAATAAGAACGCGTTGGTGGAATGTGAGGCTATTAAACTTAAGTCAGCGAGTTGCTTTTCGAATCCCACCATTATTTTATGCCCTGCAGATAATCTTCAAGACCATTTTTTGGCTGTAACGTTAAACTCAATTTTTTCACACTAACTCGCGTCACAGACCTACGCCACACACCACTTGGAGGTGCAAACAATCGGATATTTGGTTATTTAACCGTCAGTTAACTTCAAAACAGGCATTTTACTTTGGATAGTCAATAGCAATACATCATAGGAGTGATTTAATGTCAAAAAATCTAGACTGGAGTAACTCAACATTTGACACCTCCGAGATGTTTAGTGTTCTAAAGACGTTAAATAGCTCGTTATCGTTACAGCCAAGGAGCAAGAAGTGAACACGCATGTATGGCTATAGAAACTGTGCCTTCATGTTACAACTAAACACGAGCCCTTGAGCCAGCTCCTTACTATGTGATTTCAATGGCTATGCAGCGTTTGTTTGCACCTCCTGGTTACCTCCCAAAAACGCCCTTAATATCCGTATGTTTGTGTGAAAGAATTATTAGGGGGTTGCACGGACGTCAAGTTCTTGACGGTAGGGGAGACCGGGGCTGGTTGGAACAAGGGCAGGTTGAGACACTGTTAATATCCAGGCTACTAGAGGGAGCTGCAACAAAATTCCAACACTAAACTGACGGCCTTATTGAGTAGAGTAAACTCACGTATGTAACTGGTCTCCAGGTCATTAACCCTTTAGGTGAGAACAACTTTTTGATTTTGTAGTGTCAAAACTTAGAATATGCACCTCCCACTAAATACATCCTAGAAGGGTAATAGTTAGGGATATATAAAAAAATATTCATTATAATTGATTGCTAGGGGACTCATCTATAATTTAAAATGAAGTTTAAAAACCTGAGGTGACCGATATTAGCAGGCTAACAGCATTGGTGCAAAAAAGTTTGACCTAATGTGGGCGGGGCAGGTTGGCACACTGATTTTGGGGTTGATTGGCACATACATTCTCTATGGCTATTTTGTGACAAATCTATAAACTTTGTATTTTACACATAAAAACATCATCAATCTTTATTTTAACATTGTTATTGTAATTACTGAACATAGTTTTACATTTGGAAGCATTTCAGACATTTTTAAACATTTGAAGTAAAAAAAAATCGGTAGGGACCAAATTGGTCTTGACGGTGGGCCCTACTGAAGAAAAACACACAGAAAAGAAATCAGCAAAGCCCTACAGGTAGTGATATAGATGAGCACTTCAAACAAAAGCAAAAGGAGTACTGCAAAGGACTATAACATAGGTGTTCCAACCAACCCCGACTACATGTGCCAACCAACCCCGTGCATGGGGCAGGTTGGAACACGTGCACAACACCACTTTAATCATATATAACTCAAAACAAGGGATCATTTGTTGACATTGAATGTATACATTTTGTAGCTGAGATCCCAAGCTTTCAGTTAATCACAATTTGACCATTTCAACGCATTGTAAGACGGAGAAATATAACCGAGAGTGAAAAGTGTTCCAACCAGCCCCGGTCTCCCCTAACCCAGCTGCACGGCTATGTTGAACTATTAGAACTGAATGAAGTACAATGGAGTATTATGCACTTTGGATACCTTAAGTGACTCAACTAAGATAAATAAAAAAAAACTACTTTAAAAAAACACTTGCAAAAGCATCTTAGTCAACCATACATAGGAACAGCTGTGACCTGAATAGTAATTAGTGGGTCCATGTAAGAGTATTTAGTAGCTTAGGTTTTACATATTTTGTTTATATGTATTGTGACGTTTATGAGTCAGGAGCCAAAGTTTTGTTCAAGGCAAGCTTTATTCCTAAGAACAAGGGCAGGGACACAGACACCGAATACAGCACACACTAGGCAGGTCAAACACACCCTCACACTACACATACAGGGGTGGACGCAGCCACCCACACAAAAAAGGATCACACACGAGGAAGAACTAAAAGGGTAACACGCTACACTAAAACCCGACATTAAAACAGTAAAATAAAGGCACAACCCCACAGTTCTCCCCCGCATCCCAGCATGCACTGTAACACAGTTGTAGCACTTAGTCCAGGAGCACCGACGTTACACAGCCCCCCCCCCCCCCCAACACAAGCTATTGTCGTCCTCTGCAATCGCTACTTCACTGCT
Source organism: Alosa pseudoharengus (assembly GCF_046254945.1). Lineage (NCBI taxonomy): Eukaryota > Metazoa > Chordata > Actinopteri > Clupeiformes > Clupeidae > Alosa > Alosa pseudoharengus. Next base: position 34,821,163 of record NW_027468564.1, on the reverse strand, counting down.
GTAGTCCACGTCGGTGCACTAGTCCGACGCTCAGACACACACATAAAGGGCTATTCAAGAATGCTCAAAACACTGATGATCGGATCAATACCATTTCCACACAGAGTGAACAATTACAGAACCAAGACAAATATTCTTCAGAGGGAAAGGCATTGGCCTCACTAATTAATCCGTTCCACCGCGTCACCAACCAAGAAGGCAGACACCAACTCCACTGCAGCCAGACACGATGCGCTCACAAGCTACAGCTGCAGCAACCACTATTCGGCGTCCCCCCACCCTCTGCCCCACCCAAAAGTCAGCCCGCCGTTCAGGGTCCCAGTCAGGCACGAACCAGGCGCGTCCCCTAAGGCTGCCTCTCCACCTCGCAGCCTCGATCGCCCTGGCAGCAAAGGGACATCGCCTCGGGCACACCAGCAGCCTGGGCGTTGAGGTGGGCCGCCAGCGCACGCACAAATTCCCCTGGCGGGGGCAGAGGCTCCGGACCCTCCCCGACCTGGATTGCTGGCCGCCCGGCTAGGTCGCTGCCTCCGACGTCGTCTTCTTCCACCGCCGGCCCGAGGTCCTCTCCCACCACGGCCACGAAGATCATGCCATCGTTGTCGTCCTCCGCCAGGCCTTGATGACCGCTCCCCGCCTCTTCTCCCTTCTCCGGCGGGCTCTTGTAGGCCTTGTAGTAGCCCTTATAAGGGCTCTTCCAATAAGGGTGTGGCTCTTGTAGGCTTTCTAGTAGCCCTTATAAGGGCTCTTTGCGGCAGGGGCCCTTATAAGGGCTTTTCCAATAAGGGTGTGGCCAAAAATGTATCGCCTGTCCATACATGGATTTCTATGCAACGTCACGAAAACATGCGTGCGCAACTAAGAGGCAGAAAGCACCATAGAACAGCATAGAGCAGAATGATGAGTTTTGTGCTGAAAACTGTACCAATTCAAAATCACAATGGTTAGAGAATGTTCAATATGTTCAATATCCCAAAACCTGTGCATATGGCCTGCATCATTTGCACCACTAACATATTTCTCATTCCATGTCATTCCAGTTCCATGCCACAATTTGTCCTGACAGAGGAGTCATGCAACCTGTTACTGTTGACAAAAATTTACATGAGTGCTGTGTGTGCTTTAAGCGGGGCAATTACGCTTCTATGGTAGCTCATGTGCAGACACATGAACGGTCGGCTGTGAAGCACAATGGTAATTCTCAGTGCATTTCATGGTATAAACAAACAAAACCTTTGACTGTGTTAGTTGTGATCAACATAATATTAGATACGTTTTTTATCATGTGGAGCAGTCTTGCTCACAACACAAAGTAGAAATAACGAATGGCTTTTATTTTTGTTTTTTACTTTGTTTTGGTAGGTTACAAAATCTACAAGTGTCATCTGGAGTGTTCCAAAAAAATTTCCCATTATCACTGTTTTTGTTCTAAAATAATCATTCGGACAAATCTTTTTATAAATAATCTGAAAAAGTGCCCAGACAGCTCCAGTCCACAGTCTACCTCCTGCCGCCCGCACAGCCTGTCTCCAAATGATCCGCAGTCTTCCTCCAGCTGCCCGCACAGCCAGTCTCCAAGTTGTCCGCACTCTTCATCCTGCAGCCCGCGCAGCCAGTCTCCAAGTGGTCTGCAGTCTTCCTCCAGCCGCCCGCACAGCCAGTCTCCAAGTGGTCTGCAGTCTTCCTCCAGCCGCCCGCACAGCCAGTCTCCAAGTGGTCCGCAAGGCCCCACTCCTGTAAAACCTCCAGCTTCATACCCCACGGTCATGGCTCTTTCGGACATGAGCAAGAGAACTATTTTGAATGCGCAGCCCAAAAAAACAACTTGTACTTTGTGCAACATGGTTCTCAACAAAAAAAATATCAAAACTCACATGTGAAGACGCCACAGCTCATCCGTGCCTGATGTCATTTCTAATCATTATCTCGATTCTCTTTGCCTTGACCGGAGTAGGGGTATTTTTGCTGTAAGAAGAGGCTTCTCTGGACCCTGTGTTCCAATCCATGTCCAGCGATGCACCTGGGGAGCGGAACATCGTCTCCGGTGTGAGCTGGAACAATGCAAGAGAGCTTTGGACTTTTCACAGAGGAGTGGGGTGATGGGTTTTCAATGCGCACATCTGAAATCTGTTTCTTATAGCCCAAATTCACTTGACTGTGACACAATCCTTACTGATGATATACTCAGTGACATAGTCCAAAAGAAATGGTTGTCCGAAAACACAAAAAAAATGTGTCTGGATAGACGTGCTGAAGCTGAGTGTTTGAAGGCACCGCTCAGCAAAATTGTTGAATTGGGCAACGATGCTTCTCAAATTCATATATATATCCTTGAACCAAACATATCATATTATTCCAGGTTGGGTAGGATTATGGTAGCATACGATAAAAAGAAAAATGTCTGGCACTGTCCATGTTCGAAGCCGAGGAGGTCATGCCCTCACAAGGCCATAGCAAAATGGCACCTCAACACACACATAAAGGGCTATTCAAGAATACTCAAAACACTGATGATCGGATCAATACCATTTCCACACAGAGTGAACAATTACAGAACCAAGACAAATATCCTCCAGAGGGAAAGGCATTGGCCTCACTAATTAAGTACATTCTTGAATTCAAAACCATTCCATCGGACTTGCCCAAAGATGTCACCATGCCACAGACGGCAGACTTCCCTCGGCACCTTGTTCCACTTGAGACATTTTGCCATCAATGCAAAGTACCCCTTTCGGAGCCTATTGTTATCACTCAAAAGGCAAAAATAGCTACTTTCACAGGGATTTTGGGAGGTGTGTATGAACAGTTTGTCCTAGGCTATGGGAACCCTGTATGAAGCTTTAGGGCCCTATCATGACCGCCTAAAGCGCATTGTCACTCGTCAAAAGCTTATTCAAATTGAGTAGGATGTACTAAGCGATTGTATATGCTCATATAGATGGTGAAAATTCAAGGGGCACTAACCTTGTTTTGAGATAAATGTCTTTTAATCGCGATGTCTTGAATAAGTACTTCATTACCCACAATCCTGAACAATCCCACAGTGATGCCTCTGATTGGTGGAAAGGCCGTTATGATCATAGTTTGAAACTTTCTCAGTGAAAGTTATTGACAAAGATGGCGGAGTCTTTTACTGCCTATGGCGAAAATCTTAATGTGAATAAAAACTTTCTAGACGAACATTGGTACTTTTATCAACAAGGATTGTGGTTTATATATCACACGTACTTAGTCAGGGCCAATACACCATCAAATAGAGCACAGTAAATGCTAGTTTAAACGCTTAACTTTTCAGGTAGCCGATAGGCTAATCATTAGCCTTTCAGACATTAGAATGTCATTATAATGCTGCTAACATTAGCCTACATGCTGCAACACCGGTATGAAATATATTATGTTTTAGTGACCTTGCTGTTTCTATGAACATGAATTGTTGTTTATAGGAAACATCAACTTAGTCGAGGCATAAAAAGCCCTGTATATCCTCATTAAGTACTTAAACCTTATTGTATGAATAATTTTGAATGTGTGTTTGGAGATAATTAATTTTCTAAAAGTTGAAAGGTCAAAAGTGACCGGAGTTGAAGAAACACCGTTACGCCATGCGCCAGGGTGCAAGATGGGGCCCATAGAATGTTTTGAAAATATGTTTTGAAAATATCTAAATGTCTAAAAAGGTATTAAATTTAACTTACTGAAACCTGCAAGAACCCTGTCTGTTATTTTTCAGATGTTACCACATACTGTAAAAAGTGTGGGGTCTGTGGGAACTTCTTCAGATATCAGGAATGGACTGAGGGGCTTCATAACTTTGACGATCATATGATTCTCTCTATTCATCTATGCCTTTTGTTACGGCAATCAGTGCAGGTTACTTTTATTCTTTCTTCCTGTAATGAAACCATGCCAGGTTAATGTGGTATCAGTTTTAGGAACGCAATAACTCACTTAAGTCTGTGAGTTATGCTGATTTTACCATGGCTAAGGGGGTGTAACTGCATAACTCACAGCCTCTCATGTGTTATTGCTTCTGTTACAGAATCACACAGCAGTTGGCAGGCAGCTGGACATTTTGGAGCAAACCAACAAACAAAAATATGGCAGCCATGATGCAATTTTGCATGGTTATCTCCATTTTGAGGCCCTGTCAGCACATGACTACAATTTCTCATGTGTCAACTGTGGAGACCACCCAGCTGTAGTGATTATGGATTTGCACAAGAAGGGTGTGTTCAGTATGTCAGGTTAGTATTGATGATCAGATCTTCCTTGACAGACACAATTTTGTGTCCTTTTCTGAATATGTCCTCATGAATATATTTTCAGTGAGTGATGTTGCGGATCCACCACCTGACCTGAGGAATTCTGGCAGTCTGTATCTGAGGAAATAGTGTGTCGCAGGTTTTTAAAAAGTAAGTGTAGACTGTGTGGTCAGCCATGCACTCTTAACTGTAAAAAGACCTCGGGATACTTCAGTGGACCTAAAGAAGAGCGAGCTCTTCTAAGAGAACGGTGAGTGTGTGATATAGAATTGTATAGAAGCTACCGTTATCTTCAACCGTTAGCCTTCTAGCTGTTACGTTAGCCCAACCAGCCAGTCCAAGGTAATCTGCTCAATTAAATAATGAAATATTTTTTTTTACATATATACATATATATATATATATATATATATATATATATATATATATATATATATATATACACACATAAAAACTAATTTGCTATCTTCACGCTAGCAATCTGATGTAAATGTAATCCCAGATAGCAGACGGGCATTGAAACTATGTAGAATCAACATTGCATTGTCAACCATAAATCATTGAATCAATGTCGGATTTCGATGTTGATTCAACATCAGTTTGCACCCTCAGTTAATATTGAAACAATGTTGATTTATTAACTATAGACCAGCGGGATTTCAATTGTATTTCAATTAAAATAAATATTGAAACAATGTTGAAATTACAACCAAACTAAAGATCAATGCTATTTCAATGGTATTTCAATTCCTATTAAACCGCAGTAAACCACTATAATCTGGCTAAATATTGGGAAATTCATACCCTGCTTTATCTACAGCCAGGATACATTTGGCTAGGCCTAGGTATGTCTGGTTTAGGCTACACAAGCTTGCATAAATAACCATTGACAACTTGTTATCAGTTTGAAAAGCAAGTGCATTTATTCACTCTTCTTCATTTATAAATTCCCGTGTGCTGTGCTTCCTTGTCATCCATTCAGTAGGCCTACGGTTGCAGTCAGCCTGACCATCCAGTTGAGTGAAGCGGCACCTAACAGAAATAGAAGATAGACAGTGTTAGATAAATATGTTCAACTGAAGGCTACTTACAAGTGAAACTTTAGAATAATCATATTCCGTCTATGTACATCGTAGCCTACTGTCTAACTTACAAACTCAAAATGCGAGTCAACTTTTAGGCTAGCTAGCTGGTTCACGTTAGCCAGCAGCACATCATCTTCAGCCTATCATTTTGACAGTAAAGTTTAAACTCAACAAAAATTTTATGTAAATCATATGAATATAATGAACTCTAACTTACTGACAACTAACGTTGAGGAAGGCTTATAAATCAGACTGCCGAGTAACGTTAACATAACATTATGATGAACTGCCATAACGTAACGTAAAACATTAATTTGACAACAGCAACGATAACGTAGCTAGCCTAAGTTGACTCAAGCATAAATGCGTTTGTAAGTTAGACAGTAGGCTACGATGTACATAGACTGTAAACATGCCCAAATTTACTGTAGTACAATTTCACATTGAAACATTATTGTTAGATAAATAAATGTTTGCTTACCAACATTACCAACAACCAACGTTACTCAACCAAAATGATGATTTGGATGGAAAATCAACATCATTGTAATGTTCTAAAATAAGAACGTGCAAATAAATCCATTGTATTTAGACAACACAACATATCGACTAGATATCATTTGAATTGATAACGTTAAGTTGTTTCCACTTCTGACGTCAAAAACGTGTGGGTTATATTACAACTTAGCAACCAAACTATCGTGTTACTCAGCTTCAGTTAGCTATCTTGCTGAGAACATAACCTGTCAGAGATCTCGACAAACATGCATAGTAAAATGTAGGTTAACATGACAACACAGGTTTTATCCAAATGACACACAGGAAAATTAAATAGCCTTGCCAATGAACTAAATCACACATTCTACTTGCTAGATACACGTTAGCATAACTGCTTAGCGACAAAATAATACTTAACGTTACAGCATGCGGTTGTGATGACCTTACGGTCGGAACAGCCCCTCGTTTCAATAGTATCTGTCTGCGTCCTGCAATACTACAAGACACGCCCACTACCAGACACGCCTACTACAAGACACGCCCACTACGTTGCACGTCAACGACTACCAGACACGCCCACTGCGTGACGTCATCAACCGACTCTGCCTACTTGAACGCGAATTGGTGTTTCACAACACAAACACACAAAAAACAAATAGGCCTACTATTGCTTAAAAATGTCAGAATTTGTGCAGTTTACCTCTTATATCCTCCATCACAAATGAAGTAGGTTACAAACGTATCAAAGTTGCCTTTCGTTCCTTTACTTGAGGGAATGGCTATACCGGAAGTTTGTAGTTTTTAGTGTTTAAAAAAAAAAAAAAAACTAAACATGCGGGCTGTTTCTCAAAGGATCCATAACAAAATGTTGCTACCGGTCCTGTTCATCCCTATGGTGCTATTAAGGTGATACTCATTTTTACGTTTGTTTGTGCAAACGCTTTTGGCCTGTTTGCACTTGCAAACAAAGAGAAATAGGAAGAGATTTGTTGCTAAATTCGGGATTCTGATTGGCTAACGTGGGATTGAGCTTTTCCTTACACTGCCACCGACAGGTTTGGCATGCTCTTGACGGCATATATACACGGGGAAACTTCTCTGAAAACCGTGAGTTTGTGCACAAAATTATTTTTGAAAACGGAGGGTGAAATGTCCGTTCATGAAAATAACCATGCACGAAGATAACTAGAAGTAGGCCTAGGCTGCATCGGAGCTGCTAGACCCGCTGTCGTAGCCGACCTCAAAGTAAAGCAGGATTCCCACGGGTTCATGGAATTTCAAGAATACCATCAGCATTTTAATGAAGTCTATTCCAGACATGGAACGTCAGGAAATTATATCTCTAATGCTATTTTGGGAAAAGATTATTCCAGGTGTTGTACAGGCTGCCTATGTGCCCTAAGACTTTTCATCCTTGGGATAATTCCCATCAGACTTTTAAGTGCATTTTTAGGGACCATTAGGCCTACATAAGGCTACATATCCACTTTGTGACAACAAAAAGACAGCAGATTAATTCAAAGAATTTTATTGAAGACATTTCATAGAAATTAAACACATAGCCAAAACAACCCATAACAAGCCACAATGGCCGGTTAAACACGGTTAAGCAAGCCACAATTGACTTTTAATATTCGTATTTCCAATTAAAAAAAAAACAATACACACAGAGCCAAAACAAGCCACAATGGCCGGTTAAACACGGTTAAGCAAGCCATAATTGACTTTAATATTCATACTTCCAATTTTTTCAAAAAACAATTCCACATCCTCAACATACTCAAAGTTAAAGATGAAAGGATCCATAACTTCATGCTTTTCATCAGTATTGAAGGTGTCACCATTAACAATAAAATTCTCGAGCGCCTGTACAGCCTCGCTGTCTTCCATGGCAAGGAAGCGTGGCACATGGACTTCACCTTTGAAGAGGTTCTGTTTCTTCAGCTGCGTTACCCAATTTCTCGCTTCTTGCATGTCTTCAATATTCTGAGTTACCCAATTTCTCGCTTCCTGTGTGTGTTCGATATTCTGCGTTACCCAATTTCTCGCTTCCGGTATGTCTTCAATATTCTGCATGATAAAAAACAATTAATTAAAATAAATATTACTGATAGAAACCAGACAAGAACAATCTCACTAACAGGAGGATAGTTATGAGAAAGCCTTCACATGTCATTAGGGCCCAAGCACCGAAGGGCGCAAGGCCCTATTGTTTTTGTAAGGATTATTATTATTATTATTTTTAGGGCCCGAGCACCGAAGGGCGCAAGGCCCTATTGTTTTTGTAAGGATTATTATTATTATTATTGGGGGCCAAGCAGCGAAGCTGCGAAGGCACCCATTGTGTTTCTATGTTTTCTTATTATTGGGGGCCAAGCAGCGAAGCTGCGAAGGCACCCATTGTGTTTCTATGTTTTCTTATTATTAGGGGTCCGAGCAGCGTAGCTGCAGGAACCCTATTGTTTCTGTACCGTTCATTTTTTGGCCAAAATTCTGTAAAAGTCATACTGCAGCCTAAACCGTAACTCCAAAACTCTTGAAATTTTCAGGTATGGTTACCAGTACCCCCCTCTACCCATAACCCAAAATTTGGGGTACTGCACCCAAAGGTGGCGCTATTGAAAAAAAAAGTTAATTATGCTTATTTCTCCTTACCAGATTCACCTAGACTCAAAATTCTTTCAGAATATTAATCTCTAAACTCAGATGCATATTTTTGGCCCTGGTCTTATGGTCTACAAATGTTTACTTTTTCCACAATTTCATGGAAAAGCCAAACATTATAAAAAGTTTCACACTCTTCAAAAATAATCGAATCTTCACCAAAATTCTCACAGACAATGTTTAGACCAAGCCTCACAAAAGTTATCGCTCAGAATTTTGATATTTTGTTCCATTTCAGAGATATAGGCCAATAAAGTTAGACCACTTAGGCCTTTTTTCCTAGATCACCTATATTCCTATAAACCGTAAGTCCTAGAAACTTGACATTTTCAAGTATTGTTACCAGTACCCCCCACTACCCATAACCCAAATTTGGGGTACTGCACCCAAAGGTGGCGCTCTTGTCAAAAACGCTTATTTCTCCTTACCAGATTCACCTAGACTCAAAATTCTTTCATCATATTAATCTCTACATTCAGATGCATCTTTTTCACCCTGGTCTTATGCTCTAAAAATGTTTACTTTTGCCACAATTTCAGAGAAAAGCCAAACATCATAAAAAGTTTCACAGGCTTCAAAAATTATCAAATCTTCACCAAAATTCTCACAGACAATGTTTAGACAAAGCCTCACAAAAGTTATCAAAAGAATTTGGATACGTTGTTCCATTTCAGAGATATAGGCCAATAAAGTTCGACCACTCAGCCCATTTCTCCTATATCACCTATATTCCTATATGAGTAATTTTTTTTTCTTGGATAACAACCATACAACCATCATTAGGTGGATACCATTAACAGTGCACATTTTCAGATATGTACTCTTTTTTATAAAGCCCTTAATTCTATTGTCAAATGTATGCTAGGAATTTTCTTGATGTTGTGTGTTTGCCAACACACATTTTCACCATTTGAATGTGACTGCTCAATGTGTATGATTGTCAGTGGCTGAGTGGGATAATGCCTAGTGCTGGTGTTTGTTAGGTTGAGAGTTCGAATCCTGCTAGAGCTTTAGGCTCAAGATGCACATGCTATTGGTTATTGAAGATTCACACTATTGAACAGCACCTGAATGACATCAGGCAATTAACATTCACACTCATTAGTTGCCAAGAATCAGAATGCTGAGACACTGACATTTAGGGGAACTTCTTTGTTTACTATGTTTCCTTCATCATTAAGTCTATCATATTTATATTTCATCCATTACTGTTCTTCTCTATAAATGTCTAATTGCCCCAGAATATCCAAAAGTTTTCAGGTGTACTCTTTCAGGAAAGCCCTTCATTTTATTGTCAAATGTATACTTGGAGTTTTTCTTGTGTGTTTACCAACACACATTTTCACCATTTGAATGTGACTGCTGAATGTGTATGATTGTCAGTGGCAGAGTGGGATAATGTCTAGTGCTGGTGTTTGTTAGGTTGAGAGTTCGAATCCTGCTAGAGCTTTAGGCTCAAGATGCACATGCTATTGGTTATTGAAGATTCACACTATTGAACAGCACCTGAATGACATCAGGCAATTAACATTCACACTCATTAGTTGCCAAGAATCAGAATGCCGACACACTCTATGACATATAGGGGAACTTCTTTGTTTACTATTTTTCCTTCATCATTAAGTCTATCATATTTATATTTCATCCATTACTGTTCTTCTCTATAAATGTCTAATTGCCCCAGAATATCCAAAAGTTTTCAGGTGTGTTTTTTCAGGAAAGCCCTTCATTTTATTGTCAAATATATACTTGGAGTTTTTCTTGTGTGTTTACCAACACACATTTTCACCATGTGAATGTGACTACCCAATATGTAGGATTGTCAGTGGCTCAGTGGGATAATGCCTAGTGCTTGTGTTTGTTAGGTTGAGGGTTCGAATCCCCGGTAGTGCTTTAGGCTCTAGCTCGAATACTATTGGTTATTGAAGATTCACACCATTGAACAGCACCTGAATGACATCAGGCAATCAACATTCACACTCATCAGTTGCCAAGAATCAGAATGCCGAGACACTCTATGACATTCAGGGGAACTTCTTTGTTTACTATTTTTCCTTCATCATTAAGTCTATCATATTTATATTTAATCTATTAGTGTTCATCTCTACAAATGTCTAATCGCCCCTCCATGCTTGGAGTTTTTCTTGTGTGTTTACCAATACACATTTTCACCATGTGAATGTGACTGGCCAACATGTAGGATTGACAGTGGCTCAGTGGGATAATGCCTTGTACTGGTGATCCTTAGGTTGAGAGTTCAAATCCCACTTGAAGCATTAGTGGGTTGTGGATGTTAGCATACTACAATAGAATGCTGTTGGGTTGTGGAGGATAACACACTATAACATTACAGCTACTTGTCAATATGGACTTGTAGTGCAAGGCAAGTATTACTGTATAATTATAAGCTGTAGCCTATAATTATTTGTTATTCTTATAATATTTGTCATTTCTTATACATATTTAGTCGGCTCTTCCACTTGACAGAACAACTCTATATCGGTTAAGGATGTCACGCATGAAACAATGCTGCAGAAACATGAAAATACGACTTTGAGTTTAGTAGGCTATAATTTTCAGTTCCTGTTTATCTATTGCACAATGGGTAATAATTTAAAGGAATCATGTTGCAGTCTTGTAAATAGTGACCCTGCAAGATCCCTTAGTCATTGCAAAATCATAGTCTGTGACTTAAAACTCTACTACTTGTCTTTAGATGTGAGAGGGTCTGAGACTGTAGTCTTTCAAAAATCTTTTCCAAATCTTTGCAAATCTTTCCAAAGTTTACCCGCTGGGAAACCCTGTAGCTCCGGAGCAGGGGCTCAGACCAGGATAAATTGTTTGCTCGCCCTCAGTTCGCTCTTTTGTTCATCTCAACCCAGCACTCCAGTGTGTCCTGCTCTGTGTGCGTCTTTGAGTTAACGTAAGTCATCACTTTAATCACCCTCACTATGACTTTTGTGATGTTTATCAGTTTGTAGAGTAGCTCTGCCATCATGTGTAAAGTTAAGGTCTTTGTTTGTTGGTTTGGTGTGTTGGAGTCCCATGTGAGAGATGATTAGGTGATGTTGGTTGACTTGGGATGTCAAGTATTGTTTAGTTGTACCTTATATAGCCATATGATTTGTTTATTGTTCAAATGTCAATTGGTTTGTTTGTGAGTTGGGATCTGTACTGATTTACCCCATTTCACTGATTACTCCATTTTCTGTTTGTTTCCTCTTTGATGCAGCACACATACAAGTAAAGAACAAAAGAACAGATGAATTGAAACTCAAATAAAGTTAACTTGTGTTGCACCGAAACCTGCCATCTCCGTGTCATCACTCCATACCATTGAGCCTTCTGAGTCACACCATTGAACAGCACCTGAATGACATCAGGCAATTAACATTCACACTCATTACACACTGCTGGTGTTTGTTAGGTTGAGAGTTCGAATCCTGCTAGAGCTTTAGGCTCAAGATGCACATGCTATTGGTTATTGAAGAGTCACACCATTGAACAGCACCTGAATGACATCAGGCAATCAACATTCACACTCATTAGTTGCCAAGAATCAGAATGCCGACACACTCTATGACATATAGGGGAACTTCTTTGTTTACTATTTTTCCTTCATCATTAAGTCTATCATATTTATATTTCATCCATTACTGTTCTTCTCTACAAATGTCTAATTGTCCCAGAATTTCCAAACGTTTTCAGGTGTTCTCTTTCAGGAAAGCCCTTCATTTTATTGTCAAATGTATACTTGGAGTTTTTCTTGTGTGTTTACCAATACACATTTTCACCATGTGAATGTGACTGGCAAAGATGTAGGATTGACAGTGGCTTAGTGGGATAATGCCTTGTACTGGTCATCCTTATGTTGAGTGTTCAAATCCCACCTGAAGCATTAGTGTTAAAATACTGTTGGGTTGTGGAGGTTAGCATACTAGAATAGAATGCTGTTGGGTTGTGGAGGTTAGCACACTATAACATTACAGCATTACAGCTACAGCTACAATATGGACTTGTAGTGCAAGGCAAGTATAACTGTATAATTATACGCTGTTTATCTTATTGACTCCGACACAGAACCCACCACCACAAATACAATTCAATTCTGTGGGAAACACTGCCTTCCATTATCAAACCCTTCATCTTATCCACAACAAATAAATAGTTCTGTAGAATCAAGTATTGTTAGAATACTGTTGGGTTGTGGAGGTTAGCACACTATAATGTTACAGCACAGGGTAATCCTAATTTTATGCATCAAATTTATTCCAATCCAACTCAAAAGTTTTGAACGACACAAAGTGAAGGTTTTATCCAGATCAAAACCAAGAATAGATTATGTGATCTAATCCAATTTCAGGATCCTTGTTTCCCTTTGAACAACCCATTTTCAAGATTTGATCCAATCCGATAGCTGAAATCCGGTAACTGAAATCCGATAACCGAAATCCGATCACGTTTCTTTTGAACAATTGTGCCCAAACAATCAAAGCATATGTAAAACTAAAAAGCTATGCCATCATGTTCGTTTTGCTCGGACCCCGTAAATCACCGCTTGCGGTTATATTTGGGGGCCAAGCAGCGAAGCTGCGCGGCAACCCATAGTGATTCTACCTTTTCTTATTATTATTATTATTACACATCTTTCCGCTGCCATTGAAGTCTATGGCAGCCCATAGAACCGTACAGTAAAAAGTTGTGAAATTTGGCACATTGATTCGGGACAGTATAAAAATGAGTTTGAGCAAGTTTTATGCCTGAACCACAGACAGTCTAGCGCCACCAATGTGTCAAAGTTGACATTGCATCCATGCAATTAACTTTTGAACCGTATGCCCGATTTTGAATGTCGTAACATATTTGGAAGCCTTGGATGAGGCTGAACTCAACGCACCCAATGACGTCAATTTCCGCCATGTTGGATCTTCCGCCATATTGTATTTCATCAAAAACACTTAAAAGTCATGAAATTTCGCAAAGTTTGTCCGATTTTCACGAAACTTGACGCAGATGATCTACAGACCATGACTCATAAATGCATTGCTTTTTGGAACAATATTCAAAACCCGTTGCCTGTGACGACCAATCAAGTTTGGCGGCGAAGCCGCCAAACAGGAAGTGAAGTGATATCTCAGCAAGGCTTTCGCGTATCAACACCAAACTCAGTACAGGGTCTCAGTACCCAATTAGGAGGAGGCTCAATAAATTTGATGACTTTTGACCTATAGGTGGCGCTATAATTAGCAAAATTATGTTTTAGCCTGTAACGGGTCATGTGTTTAGAATTAAAGCATATTAGTGATATCTGTTAATACCTTGAGAGGTCCTTAGGCCGAAACATGCCAACATGTGACGTCAACATAATTTATTCGACCGCCATATTGGATGTCATCAAAAACACTTAAAAGGCATCAAAGGTCAGAAAGTTTCTCCGATTTTCACGAAACTTGACGCAGATGATCGTCAGACCATGACTCATAAACGCATTGCTTTTTGGAGACATATTCAAAACCGGTTGCCTGAGACGACCAATCAAGTTTGGCGGCGAAGCCGCCAAACAGGAAGCGAAGTAATATCTCAGTAAAGCTTTAACGTATCAAAACCAAACTCAGTACATGGGGTCAGGACCCAATAAGGAGAAGGCTCAATAAATTTGATGACTTTTGACCTATAGGTGGCGCTATAATAAGCAAAATTACATTTTGGCCTGTAACGGGTGATGTGTTTGGAATTAAAACTTACTATTGGTGTCTGTTAATGTTAATGTTAATATACTAGTGATGTCTCTGGGAGGTCCTAAGGCTGACAGATGTGATTTTGTGATGTCAACATAATTGATCTGGCCGCCATATTGGATTTAATCAAAATCACTTAAAAGGCATCAAAGGTCACAAAGTTCATCCGATTTTCATGAAACTTGGTTCAGATGATCTTCAGACCATGACTCACAAACGCATTGCTTTTTGGACCCATATTCAAAACCCATCGCCCGTCTTGACCAATCAAGTTTGGCGGCGAAGCCGCCAAACAGGAAGTGAAGTGATCTCAGCAAGGCTTTTGCGTATCAACACCAAACTCAGTACAGGGTCTCAGGACCCAATTAGGAGGAGGCTCAATAAATTTGATGACTTTTGACCTATAGGTGGCGCTATAATCACAAGAAGTGGGCTCATATTTCAGCAATGCTTTCACATATTGAAACCAAACTTAGTATATGGACTTGGGACCTCATCCTGAGGACAGACAATAATTTTAGCAACGTTTGACCACTAGGGGTGCTATAATTTGCAACACTTTCTCGTATCGACACCAAACTTGGTACCTGGACTCGGGACCACATCCTGAATAAGGACAATACATTTAGTGACCTTTGACCACTAGGGGCGCTATAATTAGAAAAACTTTATCGTATCGACACCAAACTTGGTACATGGACTCGGGAACACATCCTGAAGACGCACAATATATTTAGTGAGCTTTGACCACTAGGGGTGCTACAATTATCAACACTTTCTTGTATCGACACCAAACTTGGTATGTGGACTTGTGACTACAACCTGACTACGCACAATAAATTTGGTGATGTTTGAGGTATGCATATGTGTGGGGGGTTATTGGGGTTTGTGGGGGAAGAAGTTTATCTGTGTATATGTGTGTGTGTGGGACAGGGGGGGTTAATTGGGTGTGTGTATAATGTAGCAACATTGGGTTGCCATGACAACTCCTGCTCAACTGCTTGGCCCCCTCATTGCTGCTTGCAGCTATATTTATTATTATTACGCTTCCGTCATTGAAGTCAATGGCAGCCCATAGAACCGTCTGGTGAAAAGTTGTGAAATTTGGCACACTAATTAGGGACAGTCCCATGATTAATGTCACCAAGTTTCATGATGGCACCTAGAGCACTCTAGCGCCACCAACAGGCCAAAGTTGGACGTGCGTTCACGTACGTAACTTTTGACCCGTATTGCCGATTGTCAAAAATGAGATATCATTGGAATCCTTGGACCAAGCCGAGTTCAACGCACCCTATGACGTCAATTTCCGCCATGATGGATTTTCCGCCATATTGGATTTCATCAAAAACACTAAAAAGTCTTCAAAGGTCACAAATTTTGTCCGATCGACACCAAACTTCACAGATATCATCTACAGACCACGACTCATTAATGCATTGCTTTTTGTCTTCGGAACTAAAACCGTTTGCGAGTAACCGCCAATCAAAATTTGCGGCGAAGCCGCCAAACAGGAAGTGAGCTCATATCTCAGCAACCCATTCATCTATCATAACCAAACTTAGGACATGGACTCAGGACCGAATCAGGAGGATGCTGAAGAAATCTGGTGACCTTTGACCTCTAGGGGGCGCTGTAATTGAGAAACATGCCTTTTGGCCTGTAGCTGCTGTTGTGCTTAGAATTCAAATGCACTACTGGTGTCTGGTAATACTGTTGGAGGTCCTTAGGCCGACCCAAGCCAATTTGTGATGTCATCGTAATTGATTCGGCCGCCATATTGGATTTAATCAAAAACACGTACAAGTTTTCGCAGGTCACACATTTCAGCGGATCCTCACCAAAATTGGCAGAGACCATCTTCAGACCATGCCTTATCAGTGCCATGCTTTCTGGAACAATTGACAGAAGCATCCGGCTGTAACAGCCAATCGAAATTTGCGGCGAAGCCGCCAAACAGGAAGTGAGCTCATATCTCAGCAACCTTTGCATGTATCAAAGCCAAACTGGGTGCATGGACTCAGGACCCAATCAGAAGGACACTAAATAAATCTGGTGACCTTTGACCTCTAGGGGGCGCTGTAATTAAGAAACATGCCTTTTGGCCTGTAGCTGCTGTTCTGTTTGGAATTAAAATGTACTAGTGGTGTCTGGTAATACTGTTGGAGGTCCTTAGGCCGACCCACGCCAAGAAAAGCATTCGCCCATAACAGCCAATCGAAATTGGTGGCGAAGCCGCCAAACAGGAAGTGAGCTCATATCTCAGCAACCCTGCCATGTATCATAACCAAACTTACTACATATATTCATGACCCCATTAGGAGGACGCTCATAAAATTTGGTGACCTTTGACCTGTAGGGGGTGCTGCAATTAGCAATATTGCATTTTGATGTGTAGTTGCTGATGTGTTTTATCAATCTTTTATTTTTTGATGTGAAACTGATGACAACATGTTCCATCCAGTTAATTCTAATGCGTGCGTGCAAGGGCAGGGCAGGACGGGGTCGGACGGGGTGGGGTGATTAGGTGGGGGGGGGCTGGCTGGCGGAGGCGGTGGCAATACTCAGCCCTATTTCAGCCCTGTTGATCCCGGGTGTCTGCTGAGTTCTATCTTGTCACCGTGGCTACTCCGGCCTATTCTGCTTGGCCCCCTCATTGCTGCTTGCAGCTATATTTATTATTATTGGGGGCCAAGCAGCGAAGCTGCGAAGGCACCCATTGTGTTTCTATCTTTTCCTACTATTATTATTATTATTACACATCTTTCCTCTGCCATTGAAGTCTATGGCAGCCCATAGAACCGTCTGGTGAAAAGTTGTGAAATTTGGCACTGTAATTAGGCAGAGTCCCATGATTAATTTCACCAAGTTTCAAGTCCTCACCACGAGCGCTCTAGCGCCACCAACAGGCCAAAGTTGGACATGCGTTCACGCATGTATCTTCTGACCCGTTGGCCCAATTTTAAAAATTGAGGTACCATTGGAATCCTTGGACCAGGCCGAGTTCAACGCACCCTATGGCGTCGTTTTCCGCCATGATGGATTTTCCGCCATATTGGATTTTAGTGAAAGTGAAACTAATTTTTCACAGGTCACAAATTTTGTCCGATCGACACCAAACTTGACATACATGATCTTCAGACCAAGCCTCACAAAAGTTGTGGTATTTTGTCTCCGGAACTATAACCGTTCATCCATAATATACAATTGAAATTTGCGGCGAAGCCGCCAAACAGGAAGTGAGCTCATATCTCAGCAACCCTTGCATGTATCAATGCCAAACTTGGTGGATAGACTCAGGACCCAATCAGAGGGAAGCTCAAAAAATTTGGTGACCTTTGACCTCTAGGGGGCGCTGTAATTAAGAAACATGCCTTTTGGCCTGTAGTTGCTGTTGTGTTTAGAATTAAATTGCACTAATGATGTCTGGTAATACTGTTGGAGTTCCTTAGTTCGACCCAAGCCAACTTGTGATGTCATCGTAATTGATTCGGCCGCCATATTGGATTTAATCAAAAACACGTACAAGTTTTCGCAGGTCACAAATTTCAGCGGATCGATCCTGACCAAAATTGGCAGAGACCATCTTCAGACCATGCCTGATGAGTGCATTGATTTCTGGAACAATTGAAAGAAGTATTGGCCTGTACCAGCCAATTGAAATTTGCGGCGAAGCCGCCAAACAGGAAGTGATTTCATATGTCAGCAACGCTTTCATGTATCAAAACCAAACTTAGTACATGTACCTCCGACCCCATCGGGAGGACGCTCAAGAAATTTGGTGACATTTGACCTCTAGGGGGCTCCGTAATTGACAAAAATGCATTTTGGCCAGTAGTTGCTGATGCGCATTATTTTGCAATGGAAGTCAATGGCCGCCCATAGAACCGTCTGGTAAAAAGTTATACAATTTTTCACACTAATTGGGGACAGTCCAATAATTCATTTCACCAAGTTTCATGACGGCACCTCAAGCGCTCTAGCGCCACCAACAGGCCAAAGTTGGATTTGTGTTCACGGACGTAACTTTTGACCTGTTGACCCGAATGGCAAAATGAGGTATCATTGGAATCCTTGGGCCAAGCCGAGTTCAACACACCCTATGACGTAAATTTTTGACCTCTCTGTTTAAATCACAGCAAGTGTGATCATATGTCAGTCAATCTTTTATTTTTGATGTGAAACTGATGACAGCAAGTTCCATCCAGTTCATTCTAATGTGTGCGTGCAAGGGTGGGACGGGGTGGGATGGGCAGGGGCGGTTGCGGCGGTGGACTGGCTGGGGGAGGGGGCACCGACACTCAGCCCTGGTTCAGCCCCACAAAATCAGCTATGTTTTGATGTGAAACTTGACCTTGTAACTCAGCCAATCTTGGGTTGTATGGCATGGAACTTGCTGTGACTGCTTAAGCCTACATGTCTGATGCAACGGCATTGACTTACATGGCAAATCTGGCCTGCTGAACTGCCTGCTTGGCCCCCTCATTGCTGCTTGCAGCTATATTTGGGGGCCAAGCAGCGAAGCTGCGAAGGCACCCATTGTGTTTCTATGATTTCTTATTATTATTTAACATCTTTCTTCCCGAATGGGAGTCTATGGCAGCCCATAGAACCGTCTGGTAAAAAGTTGTGAAATTTTGCACACCGATTGGGGACAGTCCCATATTTAATTTCACCAAGTTTCATGTCAGCCCCTTGAGCACTCTAGCGCCACCAACAGGCCAAAGTTGGACATGCGTTCACGCACGTAACTTTTGACCCGTATGCCCGATTGTCAAAAATGAGGTATCGTTGGAATCCTTGGACCAAGCCGAGTTCAACGCACCCTATGACGTCATTTTCCGCCATGATGGATTTTCCGCCATTTTGGATTTTAGTGAAAGTGAAACTAACTTTTCACAGGTCACAAATTTTGTCCGATCGTCACCAAACTTGACACACATGATCTTCAGACCATACCTCATTAATGCATTGCTTTTTGTCTTCGGAACTAAAACCGTTTGCGAGTAACAGCCAATCGAAGTTTGCGGCAAAGCCGCCAAACAGGAAGTGAGCTCATATCTCAGCAACCCATTCATCTATCATAACCAAACTTGGTACATGGACTCAGGACCCAATCAGGGGGACGCTCAAGAAATCTGGTGACCTTTGACCTCTAGGGGGCGCTGTAATTAAGAAACATGCCTTTTGGCCTGTAGCTGCAGTTGTGCTTAGAATTAGAACGCACTAGTGGTGTCTGGTAATACTGTTGGAGGTCCTTAAGCCGACCCATGTCGACTTGTGATGTCATAGTAATTGATTCGGCCGCCATATTGGATTTAATCAAAAACATCAAAAAGTTTTCGCGGGTCGCAAATTTCATCTGATCTTCACCAACATTGGCACAGACCATTTTTAGACCATAACCTATCAATATATTGCTCTCTGGAACAATTGACAAAAGCATTCGCCCGTAACAGCCAATCGAAATTTGTGGCGAAGCCGCCAAACAGGAAGTGAGCTCATATCTCAGCAACCCTGCCATGTATTATAACCAAACTTACTACATATATTCATGACCCCATTAGGAGGACGCTCAAAAAATTTGGTGACCTTTGACCTGTAGGGGGTGCTGCAATTAGCAATATTGCATTTTGATGTGTAGTTGCTGATGTGTTATATAAATCTTTTATTTTTTGATGTGAGACTGATGACAACATGTTCCATCCAGTTAATTCTAATGCGTGAGTGCAAGGGCAGGGTAGGGCAGGACGGGGTGGGACGGGCTGGGGTGATTAGGTGGGGGGGGGGGGGGGGGGCTGGCTGGCGGAGGCGGTGGCAATACTCAGCCCTGTTGATCCCGGATGTCTGCTGAGTTCTATCTTGTCACCGTGGCTACTCCGGCCTATTCTGCTTGGCCCCCTCATTGCTGCTTGCAGCTATATTTGGGGGCCAAGCAGCGAAGCTGCGCGGCAACCCTTAGTGATTCTACCTTTTCTTATTATTATTGGGGGCCAAGCAGCGAAGCTGCGCGGCAACCCATAGTGATTCTACCTTTTCTTATTATTATTATTATTATTATTACACATCTTTCCGCTGCCATTGAAGTCTATGGCAGCCCATAGAACCGTACAGTAAAAAGTTGTGAAATTTGGCACATTGATTCGGGACAGTATAAAAATGAGTTTGAGCTAGTTTTATGCCTGAACCACAGACAGTCTAGCGCCACCAATGTGTCAAAGTTGACATTGCATCCATGCAATTAACTTTTGAACCGTATGCCCGATTTTGAATGTCGTAACATATTTGGAAGCCTTGGATGAGGCTGAACTCAACGCACCCAATGACGTCAATTTCCGCCATGTTGGATCTTCCGCCATATTGTATTTCATCAAAAACACTTAAAAGTCATGAAAGTTCGCAAAGTTTGTCCGATTTTCACGAAACTTGACGCAGATGATCTACAGACCATGACTCATAAATGCATTGCTTTTTGGAACAATATTCAAAACCCGTTGCCTGTGACGACCAATCAAGTTTGGCGGCGAAGCCGCCAAACAGGAAGTGAAGTAATATCTCAGCAATACTTTCACGTATCAAAATCAAACTCAGTATAGGGTATCAAGACCCAATTAGGAGGAGGCTCAATAAATTTGGTGACTTTTGACCTATAGGTGGCGCTATAATTACCAAAATTACGTTTTAGCCTGTAACGGGTCATGTGTTTGGAATTAAAGCATATTAGTGATATCTGTTAATACCTTGAGAGGTCCTTAGGCCGCCATATGCCAACATGTGATGTCAACATAAATGATCCAACCGCCATATTGGATGTCATCAAAAACACTTAAAAGGCATCAAAGGTCAGAAAGTTTCTCCGATTTTCACGAAACTTGACGCAGATGATCACTCATAAACGCATTGCTTTTTGGAGACATATTCAAAACCGGTTGCCTGAGACGACCAATCAAGTTTGGCGGCGAAGCCGCCAAACAGGAAGCGAAGTAATATCTCAGTAAAGCTTTAACGTATCAAAACCAAACTCAGTACATGGGGTCAGGACCCAATAAGGAGAAGGCTCAATAAATTTGATGACTTTTGACCTATAGGTGGCGCTATAATAAGCAAAATTACATTTTGGCCTGTAACGGGTGATGTGTTTGGAATTAAAACTTACTATTGGTGTCTGTTAATGTTAATGTTAATATACTAGTGATGTCTCTGGGAGGTCCTAAGGCTGACAGATGTGATTTTGTGATGTCAACATAATTGATCTGGCCGCCATATTGGATTTAATCAAAATCACTTAAAAGGCATCAAAGGTCACAAAGTTCATCCGATTTTCATGAAACTTGGTTCAGATGATCTTCAGACCATGACTCACAAACGCATTGCTTTTTGGACCCATATTCAAAACCCATCGCCCGTCTTGACCAATCAAGTTTGGCGGCGAAGCCGCCAAACAGGAAGTGAAGTGATCTCAGCAAGGCTTTTGCGTATCAACACCAAACTCAGTACAGGGTCTCAGGACCCAATTAGGAGGAGGCTCAATAAATTTGGTGACGTTTGACCTACAGGTGGCGCTATAATTACCAAAATTACGTTTTAGCCTGTAACGGGTCATGTGTTTGGAATTAAAGCATATTAGTTATATCTGTTAATACCTTGAGAGGTCCTTAGGCCGACACATGCCAACATGTGACGTCAACATAATTGATTAGACCGCCATATTGGATGTCATCAAAAACACTTAAAAGGCATCAAAGGTCACAAAGTTTCTCCGATTTTCACGAAACTTGACGCAGATGATCGTCAGACCATGACTCATAAACGCATTGCTTTTTGGAGACATATTCAAAACCGGTTGCCTGTGACAACCAATCAAGTTTGGCGGCGAAGCCGCCAAACAGGAAGCGAAGTAATATCTCAGTAAAGCTTTAACGTATCAAAACCAAACTCAGTACATGGGGTCAGGACCCAATAAGGAGAAGGCTCAATAAATTTGATGACTTTTGACCTATAGGTGGCGCTATAATCACAAGAAGTGGGCTCATATTTCAGCAATGCTTTCACATATTGAAACCAAACTTAGTATATGGACTTGGGACCTCATCCTGAGGACAGACAATAATTTTAGCAACCTTTGACCAGTAGGGGTGCTATAATTTGCAACACTTTCTCGTATCGACACCAAACTTGGTACCTGGACTCGGGACCACATCCTGAATAAGGACAATACATTTAGTGACCTTTGACCACTAGGGGCGCTATAATTAGAAAAACTTTATCGTATCGACACCAAACTTGGTACATGGACTCGGGAACACATCCTGAAGACGCACAATATATTTAGTGAGCTTTGACCACTAGGGGTGCTACAATTATCAACACTTTCTTGTATCGACACCAAACTTGGTATGTGGACTTGTGACTACAACCTGACTACGCACAATAAATTTGGTGATGTTTGAGGTATGCATATGTGTGGGGGGTTATTGGGGTGTGTGGGGGAAGAAGTTTATCTGTGTATATGTGTGTGTGTGGGACAGGGGGGGTTAATTGGGTGTGTGTATAATGTAGCAACATTGGGTTGCCATGACAACTCCTGCTCAACTGCTTGGCCCCCTCATTGCTGCTTGCAGCTATATTTATTATTATTATTACACATCTTTCCGCTGTCATTGAAGTCTATGGCAGCCCATAGAACCGTACAGTAAAAAGTTGTGAAATTTGGCACATTGATTCGGGACAGTATAAAAATTAATTTGAGCAAGTTTTATGCCTGAACCACAGAGAGTCTAGCGCCACCAATGGGTCAAAGTTGACATTGCATCCATGCAATTAACTTTTGAACCGTATGCCCGATTTTGAATATCGCAATATCTTTGGAAGTCTTGGATGAGGCCGAACTCAACGCACCCCATGACGTCAATTTCCGCCATGTTGGATCTTCCGCCATATTGTATTTCATCAAAAACACTTAAAAGGCATCAAAGTTCGCAAAGTTTGTCCGATTTTCACGAAACTTGACGCAGATGATCCTCAGACCATGACTCATAAACGCATTGCTTTTTGGAGACATATTCAAAACCGGTTGCCTGTGACGACCAATCAAGTTTGGCGGCGAAGCCGCCAAACAGGAAGTGAAGTGATATCTCAGCAAGGCTTTCGCGTATCAACACCAAACTCAGTACAGGGTCTCAGTACCCAATTAGGAGGAGGCTCAATAAATTTGATGACTTTTGACCTATAGGTGGCGCTATAATTAGCAAAATTATGTTTTAGCCTGTAACAGGTCATGTGTTTAGAATTAAAGCATATTAGTGATATCTGTTAATACCTTGAGAGGTCCTTAGGCCGAAACATGCCAACATGTGACGTCAACATAATTTATTCGACCGCCATATTGGATGTCATCAAAAACACTTAAAAGGCATCAAAGGTCAGAAAGTTTCTCCGATTTTCACGAAACTTGACGCAGATGATCGTCAGACCATGACTCATAAACGCATTGCTTTTTGGAGACATATTCAAAACCGGTTGCCTGAGACGACCAATCAAGTTTGGAAGCGAAACAGGAAGCGAAGTAATAAACAGGAAGCGAAGTAATATCTCAGTAAAGCTTTAACGTATCAAAACCAAACTCAGTACATGGGGTCAGGACCCAATAAGGAGAAGGCTCAATAAATTTGATGACTTTTGACCTATAGGTGGCGCTATAATAAGCAAAATTACATTTTGGCCTGTAACGGGTGATGTGTTTGGAATTAAAACTTACTATTGGTGTCTGTTAATGTTAATGTTAATATACTAGTGATGTCTCTGGGAGGTCCTAAGGCTGACAGATGTGATTTTGTGATGTCAACATAATTGATCTGGCCGCCATATTGGATTTAATCAAAATCACTTAAAAGGCATCAAAGGTCACAAAGTTCATCCGATTTTCATGAAACTTGGTTCAGATGATCTTCAGACCATGACTCACAAACGCATTGCTTTTTGGACCCATATTCAAAACCCATCGCCCGTCTTGACCAATCAAGTTTGGCGGCGAAGCCGCCAAACAGGAAGTGAAGTGATCTCAGCAAGGCTTTTGCGTATCAACACCAAACTCAGTACAGGGTCTCAGGACCCAATTAGGAGGAGGCTCAATAAATTTGATGACTTTTGACCTATAGGTGGCGCTATAATCACAAGAAGTGGGCTCATATTTCAGCAATGCTTTCACATATTGAAACCAAACTTAGTATATGGACTTGGGACCTCATCCTGAGGACAGACAATAATTTTAGCAACGTTTGACCACTAGGGGTGCTATAATTTGCAACACTTTCTCGTATCGACACCAAACTTGGTACCTGGACTCGGGACCACATCCTGAATAAGGACAATACATTTAGTGACCTTTGACCACTAGGGGCGCTATAATTAGAAAAACTTTATCGTATCGACACCAAACTTGGTACATGGACTCGGGAACACATCCTGAAGACGCACAATATATTTAGTGAGCTTTGACCACTAGGGGTGCTACAATTATCAACACTTTCTTGTATCGACACCAAACTTGGTATGTGGACTTGTGACTACAACCTGACTACGCACAATAAATTTGGTGATGTTTGAGGTATGCATATGTGTGGGGGGTTATTGGGGTGTGTGGGGGAAGAAGTTTATCTGTGTATATGTGTGTGTGTGGGACAGGGGGGGTTAATTGGGTGTGTGTATAATGTAGCAACATTGGGTTGCCATGACAACTCCTGCTCAACTGCTTGGCCCCCTCATTGCTGCTTGCAGCTATATTTATTATTATTATTATAACGAAACGCTAATTTGCCATTAAACCATACAGTAAAAAGTTGGGATATTCGGCACATTGATTCGGTTCAGTCATATCTTTAATTTATCAAAGTTTCAAGTCTGCACTTTGAGTGCTCTAGCGCCACCAACATTTCAAATTTTTTATTACATCTATGCACATAACGTTTGAATGGTACACCACATTTTGAACATTAAGGTATATTTGGAATCCTTGGATGAGACCGAACTCAACGCAGATGTCAATTTATGGGGTAAACGTAATTGATCAGGCTGCCATATTGGATTTAATCAAAAACACCTAAAAGGCATCAAAGTTCGCAAAGTTTGTCCGATTTTCACGAAACTTGACGCAGATGATCTTCAGACTATGACTCACAAATGTTATTGCTTTTCGGAGCCATATTCAAAACCCATCGCCCGTCGTGACCAATCAAGTTTGGCGGCGAAGCCGCCAAACAGGAATTGAAGTGATCTCAGCAAGGCTTTCGCGTATCAACACCAAACTCAGTACAGGGTCTCAGGACCCAATTAGGAGGAGGCTCAATAAATTTGGTGACTTTTGACCTATAGGTGGCGCTATAATTACCAAAATTACGTTTTAGCCTGTAACGGGTCATGTGTTTGGAATTAAAGCATATTAGTGATATCTGTTAATACCTTGAGAGGTCCTTAGGCCGCCACATGCCAACATGTGACGTCAACATAAATGATCCAACCGCCATATTGGATGTCATCAAAAACACTTAAAAGGCATCAAAGGTCACAAAGTTTCTCCGATTTTCACGAAACTTGACGCAGATGATCGTCAGACCATGTCTCATAAATGCATTGCTTTCTGGAACCATATTCAAAACCTGTTGCCCGTGACAACCAATCAAGTTTGGCGGCGAAGCCGCCAAACAGGAAGTGAAGTGATATCTCAGCAATGCTTTCACATATCAAAACCAAACTAGGTATATAGGTTCAGGACTCAATCAGGAGGACACTCAAGAAATGTGGTAAATTTTGACCACTATGTGGCGCTATAATCACAGGAAGTGGGCTCATATTTCTGCAATGCTTTCACGAATCGAAACCAAACTTGGCTCATTGACTCGGGACCACATCCTGAGGACATACAATAATTTTAGCGACCTTTGACCACTAGGGGTGCTATAATTTGCAACACTTTCTCGTATCAACACCAAACTTGGTATATGGACTCGTGACTACAACCTGAGGACGCACAATAAATGTGGTGACTTTTGACCACTAGGGGTGCTATAATTATCAACACTTTCTCGTATCGACACCAAACTTGGTATGTGGACTTGTGACTACAACCTGACTATGCACAATACATTTGGTGATGTTTGAGGTATGCATATGTATGGGGGGTTATTGGGGTGTGTGGGAGAGGAAGTTTATCTTTGTATATGTGTGTGTGTGGGACGGGTGGTTAATTGGGTGTGTGTATAATGTAGCAACATTGGGTTGCCATGACAACTCCTGCTCAACTGCTTGGCCCCCACATTGCTGCTTGCAGCTATATTTGTTCTTATTATTATTATTATTATTATTATTATTATTATTCCGCCATTGAAGTCAATGGCAGCCCATAGAACCGTCTGGTGAAAAGTTGTGAAATTTGGCACACTGATTAGGGACAGTCCCATGATTAATGTCACCAAGTTTCATGATGGCACCTCAAGCACTCTAGCGCCACCAACAGGCCAAAGTTGGACTTGCGTTTACGCACGTAACTTTTGACCCGTATGGCCGATTGTCAAAAATGAGGTATTGTTGGAATCCTTGGACCAAGCCGAGTTCAACGCACCCTATGACGTCAATTTCCGCCATGATGGATTTTCCGCCATATTGGATTTCATCAAAAACACTAAAAAGTCTTCAAAGGTCACAAATTTTGTCCGATCGACACCAAACCTGACACACTTGATCTTCAGACGAAGCCTCACAAAAGTTATTCCTTTTCGTCTTCGGAACTCAAACCGTTCGCGCGTAACAGCCAATCGAAGTTTGCGGCGAAGCCGCCAAACAGGAAGTGAGCACATATCTCAGCAACCCATTCACCTATCATAACCAAACTTAGTACATGGACTCAGGACCCAATCAGGGGGACGCTCAAGAAATCTGGTGACCTTTGACCTCTAGGGGGCGCTGTAATTAAGAAACATGCCTTTTGGCCTGTAGCTGCAGTTGTGCTTAGAATTAAAACGCACTAGTGGTGTCTGGTAATACTGTTGGAGGTCCTTAGGCCGACCCGTGTCGACTTGTGATGTCATCGTAATTGATTCGGCCGCCATATTGGATTTAATCAAAAACACGTACAAGTTTTCGCAGGTCACAAATTTCAGCGGATCCTCACCAAAATTGGCAGAGACCATCTGCAGACCATGCCTTATCAGTGCATTGCTTTTTGGAACAATTGACAGTAGCATGCGGCTGTAACAGCCAATCGAAACTTGCGACGAAGCCGCCAAACAGGAAGTGAGCTCATATCTCAGCAACCCTTGCATGTATCAAAGCCAAACTTGGTGCATGGACTCAGGACCCAATCAGGGGGACGCCCAAGAAATCTGGTGACCTTTGACCTCTAGGGGGCGCTGTAATTAAGAAACATGCCTTTTGGCCTGTAGCTGCTGTTGTGCTTAGAATTAAAATGCACTAGTGGTGTCTGGTAATACTGTTGGAGGGCCTTAGGCCGACCCATGCCAACTTGTGATGTCATCGTAATTGATTCGGCCGCCATATTGGATTTAGTCAAAAACACGTACAAGTTTTCACAGGTCACAAATTTCAGCGGTTCCTTACCAAAATGGGCAGAGACCATCTTCAGACGATAACCTATCAATATATTGCTTTCTGGAACAATTGACAAAAGCATTCGCCCGTAACAGCCAATCAAAATTGTTTGCGAAGCCGACAAACAGGAAGTGAGCTCATATCTCAGCAACCCTGCCATGTATCATAACCAAACTTACTAAATGGATTCATAAGCCCATTAGGAGGATGCTTAAAAACGTTGGTGACCTTTGACCTGTAGTTGGGGCTGCAATTAGCAATATTGCATTTTGATCTGTAGTTGCTGATGTGTTTTATTGATCTTTTATTTTTTGATGTGAAACTGATGACAACATGTTCCATCCAGTTCATTCTAATGCGTGCGTGCGTGCAGGGGCGGGGCGGGGCAGGACGGGGTGGGACGGGCAGGGGTGATTAGGTGGGGGGGGCTGGCTGGTGGAGGCGGTGGCAATACTCAGCCCTGTTTCAGCCCTGTTGATCCCGGGTGTCTGCCGGGTGTCTGCTGAGTTCTATCTTGTCACCGTGGCTACTCCGGCCTATACTGCTTGGCCCCCTCATTGCTGCTTGCAGCTATATTTGGGGGCCAAGCAGCGAAGCTGCGAGGCAACCCATAGTGATTCTACGTATTCTTATTATTATTATTATTATAACGAAACGCTAATTTGCCATTAAACCATACAGTAAAAAGTTGGGATATTCGGCACATTGATTCGGTTCAGTCATATCTTTAATTTATCAAAGTTTCAATTCTGCACTTTGAGTGCTCTAGCGCCACCAACATTTCAAATTTTTTATTACATCTATGCACATAACGTTTGAATGGTACACCACATTTTGAACATTAAGGTATATTTGGAATCCTTGGATGAGACCGAACTCAACGCAGATGTCAATTTATGGGGTAAACGTAATTGATCAGGCTGCCATATTGGATTTAATCAAAAACACCTAAAAGGCATCAAAGTTCGCAAAGTTTGTCCGATTTTCACGAAACTTGACGCAGATGATCTTCAGACTATGACTCACAAATGTTATTGCTTTTCGGAGCCATATTCAAAACCCATCGCCCGTCGTGACCAATCAAGTTTGGCGGCGAAGCCGCCAAACAGGAATTGAAGTGATCTCAGCAAGGCTTTCGCGTATCAACACCAAACTCAGTACAGGGTCTCAGGACCCAATTAGGAGGAGGCTCAATAAATTTGGTGACTTTTGACCTATAGGTGGCGCTATAATTACCAAAATTACGTTTTAGCCTGTAACGGGTCATGTGTTTGGAATTAAAGCATATTAGTGATATCTGTTAATACCTTGAGAGGTCCTTAGGCCGCCACATGCCAACATGTGACGTCAACATAAATGATCCAACCGCCATATTGGATGTCATCAAAAACACTTAAAAGGCATCAAAGGTCACAAAGTTTCTCCGATTTTCACGAAACTTGACGCAGATGATCGTCAGACCATGTCTCATAAATGCATTGCTTTCTGGAACCATATTCAAAACCTGTTGCCCGTGACAACCAATCAAGTTTGGCGGCGAAGCCGCCAAACAGGAAGTGAAGTGATATCTCAGCAATGCTTTCACATATCAAAACCAAACTAGGTATATAGGTTCAGGACTCAATCAGGAGGACACTCAAGAAATGTGGTAAATTTTGACCACTATGTGGCGCTATAATCACAGGAAGTGGGCTCATATTTCTGCAATGCTTTCACGTATCGAAACCAAACTTGGCTCATTGACTCGGGACCACATCCTGAGGACATACAATAATTTTAGCGACCTTTGACCACTAGGGGTGCTATAATTTGCAACACTTTCTCGTATCAACACCAAACTTGGTATATGGACTCGTGACTACAACCTGAGGACGCACAATAAATGTGGTGACTTTTGACCACTAGGGGTGCTATAATTATCAACACTTTCTCGTATCGACACCAAACTTGGTATGTGGACTTGTGACTACAACCTGACTATGCACAATACATTTGGTGATGTTTGAGGTATGCATATGGATGGGGGGTTATTGGGGTGTGTGGGAGAGGAAGTTTATCTTTGTATATGTGTGTGTGTGGGACGGGTGGTTAATTGGGTGTGTGTATAATGTAGCAACATTGGGTTGCCATGACAACTCCTGCTCAACTGCTTGGCCCCCACATTGCTGCTTGCAGCTATATTTATTATTATTCCTCTGCCATTGAAGTCAATGGCAGCCCATAGAACCGTCTGGCAAAAAGTTCTGAAATTTGGCACAGTGATTGGAGACAGTCCAATGATTCATTTCAGCAAGTTTCATGTGGGCAGCTCTAGCGCTCTAGCGCCACCAACAGGCCAAAGTTGGACTTGCGTTCATGCACGTAACTTCTGACCCGTTGACCCTATTGTTAAAAATGAGGTATCGTTGGAATCCTTGGACCAAGCCGAGTTCAACGCACCCTATGACGTCATTTCCCGCCATGATGGATTTTCCGCCATTTTGGATTTTATCAAAAACACTTAAAAGTCTTCACAGGTCACAAATTTTGTCTGATCGACACCAAACCTGACACACTTGATCTTCAGACGAAGCCTCACAAAAGTTATTCCTTTTCGTCTTCGGAATTCAAACCGTTCGCCCATAACAGCCAATCGAAGTTTGCGGCGAAGCCGCCAAACAGGAAGTGACCACATATCTCAGCAACCCATTCACCTATCATAACCAAACTTAGTACATGGACTCAGGACCCAATCAGGGGGACGCTCAAGAAATCTGGTGACCTTTGACCTCTAGGGGGCGCTGTAATTAAGAAACATGCCTTTTGGCCTGTAGCTGCAGTTGTGCTTAGAATTAAAACGCACTAGTGGTGTCTGGTAATACTGTTGGAGGTCCTTAGGCCGACCGATGTCGACTTGTGATGTCATCGTAATTGATTCGGCCGCCATATTGGATTTAATCAAAAACACGTACAAGTTTTCGCAGGTCACAAATTTCAGCGGATCCTCACCAAAATTGGCAGAGACCATCTTCAGACCATGCCTTATCAGTGCATTGCTTTTTGGAACAATTGACAGTAGCATGCGGCTGTAACAGCCAATCGAAACTTGCGGCGAAGCCGCCAAACAGGAAGTGAGCTTATATCTCAGCAACCCTTGCATGTATCAAAGCCAAACTTGGTGCATGGACTCAGGACCCAATCAGGGGGACGCTCAAGGAATCTGGTGACCTTTGACCTCTAGGGGGCGCTATAATTAAGAAACATGCCTTTTGGCCTGTAGCTGCTGTTGTCCTTAGAATTATAATGCACTAGTGGTTTCATGTAATACTGTTGGAGGTCCTTAGGCTGACCCAGCACAACTTGTGATGTCATCGTAATTGATTCGGCCGCCATATTGGATTTAATCAAAAACATCAAAAAGTTTTCGCGGGTCGCAAATTTCATCTGATCTTCACCAAAATTGGCACAGACCATTTTTAGACCATAACCTATCAATATATTGCTCTCTGGAACAATTGACTAAAGCATTCTCCCGTAACAGCCAATCGAAATTGGTGGCGAAGCCGCCAAACAGGAAGTGAGCTCATATCTCAGCAACCCTGCCTTGTATTATAACCAAACTTACTACATATATTCATGACCCCATTAGGAGGACGCTCAAACAATTTGGTGACCTTTGACCTGTAGGGGGTGCTGCAATTAGCAATATTGCATTTTGATGTGTAGTTGCTGATGTGTTTTATCAATCTTTTATTTTTTGATGTGAAACTGATGACAACATGTTCCATCCAGTTAATTCTAATGCGTGCATGCAAGGGCAGGGCAGGGCAGGACGGGGTGGGACCGGCTGGGGTGATTAGGTGGGGGGGGGGGGGCTGGCTGGCGGAGGCGGTGGCAATACTCAGCCCTATTTCAGCCCTGTTGATCCCGGGTGTCTGCTGAGTTCTATTTTGTCACCGTGGCTACTCCGGCCTATACTGCTTGGCCCCCTCATTGCTGCTTGCAGCTATATTTGGGGGCCAAGCAGCGAAGCTGCGCGGCAACCCTTAGTGATTCTACCTTTTCTTATTATTATTGGGGGCCAAGCAGCGAAGCTGCGAAGGCACCCATTGTGTTTCTATGTTTTCTTATTATTATTATTATTATTATTACGCTTCCGTCATTGAAGTCAATGGCAGCCCATAGAACCGTCTGGTGAAAAGTTCTGAAATTTGGCACACTGATTAAGGACAGTCTCATGATTAATTTCACCAAGTTTCATACCGGCACCTTGAGCGCTCTAGCGCCACCAACAGGCCAAAGTTGGATGTGCGTTCACGCACGTAACTTTTGACCCGTTGATCCGATTGTCAAAAATTAGGTATTGTTAGAATCCTTGGACCAAGCCGAGTTCAACGCACCCTGTGACGTCATTTTCCGCCATGATGGATTTTCCGCCATTTTGGATTTCATCAAAAACACTTAAAAGTCTTCAGAGGTCACAAATTTTCTCCGATCAAAACCAAACCTGACACACATAATCTTCAGACCAAGCTTCACAAAAGTTATTCCTTTTTGTCTTCGGAACTAAACCCGTTCTCCCGTAACAGCCAATCAAAGTTTGCGGCGAAGCCGCCAAACAGGAAGTGAGCTCATATCTCAACAACCCTTGCATGTATCAAAGCCAAACTTGGTACATGGACTCAGGACCCAATCAGGGGGACGCTCAAGAAATCTGGTGACCTTTGACCTCTAGGGGGCGCTGTAATTAAGAAACATGCCTTTTGGCCTGTAGCTGCAGTTGTGCTTAGAATTAAAATGCACTAGTGGTGTCAGGTAATACTGTTGGAGGTCCTTAGGCCGACCCAAGCCAATTTGTGATGTCATCGTAATTGATTCGGCCGCCATATTGGATTTAATCAAAAACACGTAAAAATTTTCGCAGGTCACAAATTTCAGTGGATCCTCACTAAAATTGGCAGACATCATCTTCAGACCATGCATTATCATTGCTTTGCTTTCTGGAACAATTGACAGAAGCATTCGGCTGTAACAGCCAATCGAATCTTGCGGCGAAGCCGCCAAACAGGAAGTGAGCTCATATCTCAGCAACCCTTGCATGTATCAAAGCCAAACTTGGTGCATGGCCTCAGGACCCAATCAGAGAGACACTCAAGAAATCTGGTGACCTTTGACCTCTAGGGGGCGCTGTAATTAAGAAACATGCCTTTTGGCCTGTAGCTGAAGTTGTGCTTAGAATTAAAACGCACTAGTGGTGTCTGGTAATACTGTTGGAGGTCCTTAGGCTCACCCAAGCCAACTTGTGATGTCATCGTAATTGATTCGGCCGCCATATTGGATTTAATCAAAAAAACATATAAGTGTTCGCAGGTCACAAATTTCAGCGGATCCTCACCAAAATTGGCAGAGACCATCTTCAGACCATAACCTTTCAATATATTGCTCTCTGGAACAATTGACAAAAGCATTCGCCCGTAACAGCCAATCGAAATTGGTGGCGAAGCCGCCAAACAGGAAGTGAGCTCATATCTCAGCAACCCTGCCATGTATCATAACCAAACTTACTACATATATTTGTGACCCCATTAGGAGGATGCTCAAAAAATTCGGTGACCTTTGACCTGTAGGGGGTGCTGCAATTAGCAATATTGCATTTTGATGTGTAGTTGCTGATGTGTTTTATCAATCTTTTATTTTTTGATGTGAAACTGATGACAACATGTTCCATCCAGTTAATTCTAATGCGTGCGTGCAAGAGCAGGGCAGGGCAGGATGGGGTGGGACGGGCTGGGGTGATTAGGTGGGGGGGGCTGGCTGGCGGAGGCGGTGGCAATACTCATCCCTGTTTCAGCCCTGTTGATCCCGGGTGTCTGCTGAGTTCTATCTTGTCACCGTGGCTACTCCGGCCTATTCTGCTTGGCCCCCTCATTGCTGCTTGCAGCTATATTTGGGGGCCAAGCAGCGAAGCTGCGAAGGCACCCATTGTGTTTCTATTTGTTCTTATTATTATTATTATTATTCCGCCATTGAAGTCAATGGCAGCCCATAGAACCGTCTGGTGAAAAGTTGTGAAATTTGGCACACTGATTAGGGACAGTCCCATGATTAATGTCACCAAGTTTCATGATGGCACCTAGAGCACTCTAGCGCCACCAACAGGCCAAAGTTGGACGTGCGTTCACGCACGTAACTTTTGACCCGTATTGCCGATTGTCAAAAATGAGGTATCGTTGGAATCCTTGGACCAAGCCGAGTTCAACGCACCCTATGCCGTCAATTTCCGCCATGATGGATTTTCCGCCATATTGGATTTCATCAAAAACACTAAAAAGTCCTCTCAGGTCACATATTTTGTCCGATCGACACCAAACTTCACAGATATCATTTACAGACCATGCCTCATTAATGCATTGCTTTTTGTCTTCGGAACTAAAACTGTTCGCGCGTAACAGCCAATCGAAGTTTGCGGCGAAGCCGCCAAACAGGAAGTGAGCTCATATCTCAGCAACCCTTACATGTATCACAGCCAAACTGGGTGCATGGACTCAGGACTCAATTAGGGGGATGCTCAAGAAATTCGGTGACCTTTGACCTGTAGGGGGCGCTGTAATTAAGAAACATGCCTTTTGGCCTGTAGCTGCTCTTGTGCTTAGAATTAAGACGCACTAATGGTGTCTGTTAATACTGTTGGAGGTCCTAAGGCCGACCCAAGCCAACTTGTGATGTCATCGTAATTGATTCGGCTGCCATATTGGATTTAATCAAAACACGTACAAGTTTTCGCAGGTCACAAATTTCAGCTGATCCTCACCAAAATTGGCAGAGACCATCTTCAGACCATGCCTTATCAGTGCATTGCTTTCTGGAACAATTGACAGAAGCATTCGGCTGAAACAGCCAATCGAAACTTGCGGCGAAGCCGCCAAACAGGAAGTGAGCTCATATCTCAGCAACCCTTGCATGTATCAAAGCCAAACTTGGTGCATGGACTCAGGACCCAATCAGGGGGGACGCTCAAGAAATCTGGTGACCTTTGACCTCAAGGGGGCGCTGTAATTAAGAAACATGCCTTTTGGCCTGTAGCTGCTGTTGTGCTTAGAAAGTGAGCTCATATCTCAGCAACCCATTCACCTATCATAACCAAACTTAGTACATGGACTCAGGACCCAATCAGGGAGACACTCAAGAAATCTGGTGATCTTTGACCTCTAGGGGGCGCTGTAATTAAGAAACATGCCTTTTGGCCTGTAGCTGCAGTTGTGCTTAGAATTAAAACGCACTAGTGGTGTCTGGTAATACTTTTGGAGGTCCTTTGGTTGACCCAAGTCAACTTGTGATGTCATCGTAATCGATTCGGCCGCCATATTGGATTTAATCAAAAACACGTACAAGTTTTCGTAGGTCACAAATTTCAGCGGATCCTCACCAAAATTGGCAGAGACCATCTTCAGAACATGCCTTATCAGTGCATTGCTATCTGGAACAATTGACGGAAGCATTCAGCTGTAACAGCCAATTGAAATTTGCGGCGAAGCCGCCAAACAGGAAGTGAGCTCATATCTTGGCAACCCTTGCATGTATCAAAGCCAAACTTGGTAAAGCTTTTCAGGACCTCATTAGGAGGACTTTTAAAGAAAATGGTGCCTTTGACTTCTAGGGGGCGCTGCAATCAGCAAAAATGCGTTTTGGCCTGTAGCTGTTGATGTGTTTGGAATTAAAATGTACTAGTGGTGTCTGGTAATACTGTTGGAGGTCCTTAGGCCGACCCAGGCCAAGTTGTGATGTCATCGTAATTTATTCAGCAGCCATATTGGATTTAATCAAAAACATCATAAAGTTTTCACAGGTCACAAATTTTATCTGATCTTCACCAACCTTGGGACAGACCATCTTCAGACCATAACTCATCAATATTTTGATTTCTGGAACAATTGACAAAAGCATTCGCCCGTAACAGCCAATCGAAATTGGTGGCGAAGCTGCCAAAGAGGAAGTGAGCTCATCTCAGCAACCCTGCCATGTATCATAACCAAACTTACTACATAGATTCATGACCCCATTAGGAGGGCACTCAAAACATTTGGTGAGGTTTGACCTCTAGGGGTTGCTGCAATTATCAAAATTGCATTTAGCAATTTGGTACATGTATTGGGAAAAGTCCCATGATTCATGTCACCAAGTTTCATGTCAGTACCTACAGTAGAGCGCTGTAGCACCACCAACAGGCCAAAATTGGACGTTTGTTCACCCACGTAACCTTGAATCGCCTTACATTGCATTTAAACCTTACTGGCTATTGAAAAGGTCCTTTGGCTGACACGTGGCAACGTTTGATGTCAATGCAATTTAGGTTGATAACTGTTTATGTAGAAGAATGTAAAACTTGATGTATTTATTCATATATTCATTTAAAAATTCACTGAGTACTCAAAGTCTTTGTTGAGTAAATAGAAATATAGGCAAAAAACATTTGTACTTTATTAATCACAATTTCATAATAGCATAGCTAGTGATGTGTAATTCAATTTTACATAGATTTTACAGTCTTACAATCTCAAAATGTACATAGATTTTACAATTTTACAATCTCAAAATGTAGGCTAGTTAATCCCAGAGTATATTTAGTCTGTTAACTTTCAGGGTTATGGACTAAAAGTCATTACTGCAGTCATTGATAATCTGCTACAACTCTGTGGTAGACAAAACTATCTTTAAATATGTTTTGTGATCAAAGTTGTCAAACTTTTTGTCATGTGATTAACATCATCACATGTTTTCTATGCTTAATATATTAACATCTATTTTCAGAATTATTCTGGTTTGTTATCAAAACATTATTAACAATAAGTGTTCCAATTGAAGAGGTATAAATTGCATGATGTTATACAAACAAATACCCTGAAAACCCTCCTAGATATAGTATGATAGTATGACATTTATTTAGAATTATTGTATTCAATTTAATGGAAGAAATAAAAAGCACCACATAAAACAATCATGGAACAAAAAGCAAAGATATCCAAAATAGTAAAAAATAAAACTGAGAAAAACCATGAAGTCATTAAATCCCCATTACTTCTATTTCCCTTGTATTACTAAATGGTAATTAGATTAGATTCAACGTTATTGTCATTGCGCAGAGTAGAAGGAGTACAAAGCCAACAAAATGCAGTTTGCGTCTTGCGTCAGAAAAGTGCAATGTTATAAACAAAGTATAGAAAGGTGGGGCATAGGCAGGACAAGAAAGTGCAGGGTAGACAGTAGTATGCAGTTTGTTTACATAAGGCGGTTTATAATAATATAAATTAGATATAAATATGTGCAGTGTATTAGCAGTTACTTTATAAGACCAGAATAAATAAGGCTATATGATATGA
Organism: Alosa pseudoharengus; assembly: GCF_046254945.1. NCBI lineage: Eukaryota > Metazoa > Chordata > Actinopteri > Clupeiformes > Clupeidae > Alosa > Alosa pseudoharengus. Next base: position 34,783,958 of record NW_027468564.1, on the reverse strand, counting down.
ATAAATATGGCTATGTGATATGAACATATGCTAATAATCTACAGCACAAAGTCAATATTCTTAACCGGGCTTGTCAGCCCTTAGTCAGTAGATGGCCCCATGTACAACTCATTGCCATTTGTAATGTTGTCCTGTAGTGCTGTTGTAGATTGCCAAGATCAGCTATGAGCCTCAGCAGGTGACAAGGCTGGTGAGGATTCATGAACCTCAAGGCACTCTGACAAGTACAAGTCCGTCTGCACCACCACAACCACCAAGCGAAAAGGAAGATGAGTCTCAGCAGGCTCTCTGTCTGGTACAGGCAGTTCGATAGGCTGTGTGACTTGTGAATGTCCATGAGCCTCAACAGTCCTAACCATTGGTGTGTCCCATGGAACAGACGTATGGAGCAGTTCTGTGCATACCTGTAGCAGTGGTCACACCACCGCTTTGAAGGTATATTCTTTGAAACTGGGCAAACATTATCTGTAAGGTAATTTTAGAGCAGTTGTAAATTTACAGTAAAGGTATACATTATTTTGTCCTACAGGTTTAAGAAAGCAAAATGTCTATTCATTAACAGTGTATAAAATGTAGGCTACATCCTACTAAAATATGCATAAACATTTAGATTGCATCTTTTGGAGAAAGAAAAGCACAGATACTCACTTAACCTGATAAGATCTTGATAAGCTGAGTTGCTGGTGGATGTCCATGATCCTCAGCAGGCCCTGTGATTGGTGCAGGTCCCTCACGAGGCTGCGTTCCTGGAGGATGTGACCGGTGCTGTTCATTAGGAAGGCTACGTTGCTGGCGGATGTCCGTGATCCGCAGCAGGACTGGTGCAGGTCACTCGGAAGGCTGCATGGCTGGCAGATGTTCGTCATCCACAGCAGACTCTGTGTCTGGTGCAGGTAACTCAGAAGGTTGTGAGGGTGGCGGATGCCCGTCATTTGCAGCAGGCTCTGTGACTTGTGCAGTTCATTGGGAAGGCTACGTTGCTGGCGGATGTCCGTGATCTGCAGCAAGACTGGTGCAGGTCACTAACAAGGCTGTGAGGCTGCCGGATTTATGTGATCCTCAACAGGCCCTGTGTGTGGTGCAGGTTACTCAGAAGGCTGCGTAGTCGGCGGATGTTCGTGCTCCGCAACAGGACTGGTGCAGGTCACTCGGAAGGCTGCGTTGCTGGCTGATGTCTGTGATCAGCAACAGGACTGGTGCAGGTCACTTGAAGAGTGCGTTGCTGGCTGGTGTCCGTGACCCGCAGCAGGACTGGTGCAGGTCACTCGGAAGGCTGCATGGCTGGCAGATGTCTGTCATCCGCAGCAGGCTCTATGACTGGTGCAGTTCATAGATCCTCAATCCGCAGCAAGACTGGTACAGGTCACACAGAAGGCTGCACTACTGGCGGATGTCCGTGATTCGCAGCAGGACTGGTGCAGGTCACTCGGAAGGCTGCGTTGCTGGTGGATGTCCGTGATCCTCAGCAGGCCCTGTGTCTGGTGCAGGTCACTCGAAAGGCTGCGTTGCTGGCTGGTGTCCGTTATCTGAAGCAGGCTCTGTGACTGGTGCAGTTAATTGGGAAGGCTACGCTGATGGCGGATGTCCGTGATCCGCAGCAGAACTGGTGCAGGTCACTCAGAAGGCTGCGTTGCTGTCTTTTTTTTTTTTTTTAATCCAAATGGTATTCTTCTGCATGTTTCCTCTCCATTTGCCCCCTTTACACATCAGCTGCCTCCAGAAAGCGTGTTTACTCACATGCTTCTCTGATTGCATTGCTGTCCATGGCATTCATGTCATTCAAATGCCCTAGTGCTGGTGGCAACTCCACCAATAAAACTGAGAAAATGCAAAAACATGTAGTCATTGAAGCCCTAATTACTTCTATTTCCCTTGTATTACTAAATGGTTCTATAATAATCTACAGCACAAAGTCAATCTTCTTAACTGGGCTTGTCTACCCTTAGTCAGTAAATGGCCACATCTACAGCTCATTGTCCTTTGTAACGCTGTCCTGTAGTGCTGTTGTAGATTGCAAAGATTACGTACATGAGCCTCAGCAGGTCACAAGGCAGGTGAGGGTACATAAGCCTCAACAGGCACTGTGACAAGTACAAGTCCCTCTGCACCACCACAACCACCAATGGAAAAGGAGGATGAGTGTCATCAGGCTCTCCGTCTGGTACAGGTAGTTCGATAGGCTGTGTGACTTGTGAATGTCCATGAGCCTCAACAGTCCTAACTATTGGTGTGTCCCATGGAACAGACGTATGGAGCAGTTCTGTGCATACCTGTGGTAGTGGTCACACCACAACTCTGAAGCATCTCAGCAGGTATATTCTTTGAAACCTAGGCAAACATTATCTGTAAGGTGATTTTAGAGCAGATGTAAATTTACAATAAAAGTAAACATTCGTTTGTTCCACATGTGTAAGAAAGCAAAATGTCTCAACTATTCATTAACATTGTATAACATATACATCCTACTAAAATATGCATAAACATTTAGATTGCATCTTTTGGAAAAAGAAAAACACGGATACTCACATAGCCTGATAAAATCTTGATACTCTTGATAGCATTGCTGGTGGATGTCCGTGATCGTCAGCAGGCCCTGTGTCTGGTGCAGGTCTCTCAGAAGGCTGCATGGCTGGCAGATGTCCATCATTTGCAGCAGGCTCTGTGACTGGTGCAGTTCATTGGGAAGGCTGCGTTGCTGGCGGATGTCCGTGATCCGCAGCAGGACTGCTGCAGGCCGCTCGGAAGGCTGCGTTGCTGGCGGATGTCCGTGATCCGCAGCAGGACCGGTTCAGGCCACTCGGAAGGCTGCGTTGCTGGCGGATGTCCGTGATCCGCAGCAGGAGTGGTGCAGTCCAATTGGAAGGCTGTGAGGCTGGTTCTAGGCCAACATTTTCTCTATGGTCATTTGAGAGCAGATGTACATTTACAATAAAAGTCTACATGCTATACACAGGTGAAATAAAGCAGCATGTCTTTTTCTTAAAGTTCACATCCTGTCAAATATGGATGAATCAGAATTAGGATGCCTGAAAAAATGTACAGTTAAATATAATGGATACTCACATAAAGTCAATATGCATTTTCGACTCTACACCTCTGAAGTGGTTGGTTCAGTTTTGTCTTACAAAGTAAGACTTATTGCATTCAGTCCATTGTATTGTGGTGGTTAATTGTACAGATCCAGCAGTAAAATTTAGCAATATGTTAGTGAAGATTCCATATATACCATTATGAAATGAAATTCATAGAGCATCAGTAACTCTTCTGATATAACATCAATAACTCTTCCTTCTTTTTCCTTCTTTGTAATTATCCATGCCAATACATACTTCATAATAATTCACAATAATATAACAAAACAAATTAAAAATAGTTCATGCAATATCAACAAGTAATGTAACATGTTACACACTATCTACCGTATTTTCCGGAATATAAGTCGCACCGGAGTATAAGTCGCACCAGTCAAAAAATGTCTCATGAAGAGGAAAAAAACATATATATAAATATATATATATGTTGCACCTGAGTCGCAGGACCAGCCAAACTATGAAAAAAAGTGTGACTTATAGTTCAGAAAATACGGTAAATTACAATCCTTGGTGTGGTAACAAAATACTTATAGTACAGTCACAGCTAAAACAAATCAGTCCCACACAAAAGAACAGCCTAATTCAAAACCAGGTCCAAATGAAAAATTTAAAACTTGAAAAACTTAAAATTTAAACCATTAAATATGTCTTATTTCAGGTAGTTGTACAGGACTAATGGCTGAACATTGTCCTGGGTTGATTAAGTAGCCAACTGAATTGTCCTCACCCAATCTAAAACTTAGAAACAAAAATAAACTTTCTTCTCTGAATTCTGCATGTCAAAAAATAGCATTTTTTACATAAATAAAATAATTATCTAAAGTCTGTCAATGTATTGTGACATTTGTAAATTAAATTTAACTGATGTGTATTTGAACTACTTTACCAATGCAATTTAGTTTAATTTACCATGTGTATTAGACCCTGTTTACAGAACTGCATACCAAGTGGACAGTGCTAAATATGTAAATGACTAACATGCAGTGTCATCACTCAAACAAAAATGGTAAGGTGTTCAGTTCAATTGGTATGAAAGATATACACAGTGCTAAGATGCACCTGTCAGTCTCGGCAGAGATAGAAATCACCGTTTAGAACGGCTGTGTAGTCCCACACAAGAATATAGCTGTTGTTGCTGGCTGTCTTTTTTTTAATCCAAATGGTATTCTTCTGAATGTGTCCTCTGAATTTGACTCCTTTACACATCACCTGTCTCCAGCAAGCATGTGTACTCACATGCTTCTCTCAGCAGATTGCATTGCTGTCCATGGCTTTCATCTCCTTCAAATGCCCTGGTGCTGGTGGCAACTCCACCAACCAGAATGTCCTTGGAGAACCTGCCCTTTTCCAAGAAATATTGATGTTGCAGCGAGATGTAGGCTGGGCCTCTGACCTGTGTTATCTTAAAGGCAAGAGAACTGATCCCACAGTAAATGACAGATATTGTCTGTAATCAGCACTATTTAAGTGATCTTGTACATATGGTATCATGACTTTACTGTGCCAAAGCATACGTCAGTAAAACAACAATAAGGGTGAAGCAGGAACACTTTTTGTGTCACACTACTGTATATGTTGAAAACTGTGAGTTAGCTGCAAATTGGTGGTGAATTGGACACCTTCGATATGCATGATAAACAGCAACGGCATGACTGTCCACTTGGTATAATTCCATAATTCATGAAAATGTTGACCAAAATAGTTCCCTGTATAGGGGCCATTTTCCAAAAGAAGTTACACTTTTAAGATGCACTTTTTGTTTTCTTTCTCTGTTTTTTCACCATTCTTACACAATCTCTAGACAATTCATTAAAACACAATTTATTCTTTCACTTCATTGAAGATATAAGGTATTGTTGTCCTTTAACTCAGTGTTGCAATAATAATACCAGTCTTTAACTGACTGTAATATCTGTAAAATAATATGGTTAATTGTATTTTACTGCACTGAAATTGAACAGCTGTGTTTGCTGTTATTGACTGTTACCGTCTTAACTGTAATTCACTGATAATGTTAAGGTTCACAATAACGGTAAAGATAAACCCATTCATTATGATATATGTGCTATGTCCATTCATTATAACTTTAATTTGGACTCTTGTTAGCATTTAAAGCATTACACATAACTTGGTGTAATACAACCAAAATGAAATAATTTGACAAACATTAACAAGACATATAGCTTAAAATGCTTAAAACAATTAAAGAATGATCCACTGACTTAAAAAAAAATCACCTAGATAGTAAATCAACTGTATTGTTTTCTGATATTTACACATTCATCTGTATATCTTTACCGTTATTTGCAACTTCTTTTGGAAAATGGCCCCTATACCCCTCCCATGCCCTGCAAGGAGCCGTCCAGTGTATGCTCTCTCCTTGCCACCACCCACCCACCCATCTAAACCCCACTTAGCGGACGGACTATGGAGTAAACTCATAATGACATCATAACATACCCAGAATATACATACTTACCTATTCAAAGACAAATATCATTAATCACAGAAAACATTACAACAGTGAGATCATTATTGCTTCATGAAAACTGTAGTATGTCTGTACAACTTCAACAGCAACATCTTCTGTGCCTTTAATGTAAACATGATCTATTAATGTACCTTTTTCAGTTGTAGCTGCTTGCATGTGCTGATTGTATCCATGCCATTCCAGTAACTTGAGAATTGTAGAAGATACGAAGATGTCCTCATTGAAGTCTCCCATGATGAGCTTTCTCCCTGGATGCTTCTCAAGTTCAAAAATGACCTGTAATAACTGCTCTCGAAACATGTCAATCTTATAAGAGCTGGGCCTGTACAACACAGCAGCAGTCAAATTTGCATGAGGTATTTCAAAATACAGACATTCCAAATTGCATCTTTCTGGAATGGACACCTGCACATCAATGTTTTCTGAACAATACACACCAACTCCACCTCTTTGTTGTTGTTTCAGCGCTGTAAAGGCTGGCTCGGAGTCATCGTAACAGTTCCCCCTCGGATTGTGTTTGAAGACGTATCCTGGAAGTTGCGGCTCTTCATCAGTGTCTACATTGAGCCATGTCTCTGTTAAGCAAATACAGTCAGCATTCATGAGGGCTTTATGGGATTGAACATCCTGAATGTGAGCATTCAAACTCTGCACATTGTGAAGTGCTACTGTGCACACAGGGTTCATGTTGGATGAAACAGACATTCCAAAGTTAAACTCAGGCAAGCTTTTCATAGCCGAATCTACTTTGTTATCACAAAATATGGCAGATTCTTTGAAGTCCTCAATTATCAGCCCACCAAGAGTTCTCACGCGACTCAACGCAACATATGCTTGCCCTGGAGCAAAGATCTTCTTGAGTGATACAACAGCCCTTTCAACAGTAAGCCCTTGACATTTATGTACAGTTACTGACCAGGCCAGGCTAATCGGCAGTTGCCTTCGTACACCACCATTATTAGCCACTTGTTCCTCTTGCACTTCCACTATCGTTGAACGTTCGGAAACCCTTTTTGCTTTTGACCTCTGGATCTTTCCTACATTAGGGTCTTCAAACTCCACATGGATAGCTGCAGGCATGTCATCGTCTTGTTGACTTTGAATGATTTCCACGACTGTGCCACATGCTCCGTTGACAAGGCCATCAGACACATCTATGTTTTTCTTCAACATGACCCTTGCTCCAACACCCAACGAAACACATTTAGGCAAGCAAGAGTTGAAAACTTTTGTGTGAAAGCCAACTTTCCGTTCCATTCTTCCAGTTTTGGGATTTCGGACAAAGTCTTGAGCACGTATGCTGATTGCGTCTGGGCAGATCTCTTGCAGTCTCTTCACGTTATATTCATCAACCTCCGCATTTGTAGCATACACATGAATGTCTGTAGATTCCTCACCAGTTTCACGCTGCCTCAGTGTGAGAACATCACAGTCGGTGAGAGGTTCGTTCTTTTTACGGACTCTGAGACGATTAAGCATTTCCGCAAATGCTGCATTTTCTTGTCTAACAACTTTAGTCAGTTCTGCAACCTCAAAGTTATTGTCCCACAGGTTGGCTCCTTTGTTTTCAGCAAAAAGAGGTGTGCCTTTCACGGGCTTGAGTTGGAAAAAATCACCCACACAAATCAGGGAAACTTTTGCAAACAAGGAATAATCACCAGTCTGCTTGATTTGACGCAGTCTACCATGAATGTAGGCCAAAAGACGGTGGTCGACCATGGACACTTCATCAATGATCAGAATTTGCAAGCTGCCCATTTTGGTTCGCAAAGAATTTACTTTCTCATCACCTAGTGGTTGATACGGCAGTTTGACATTTGCACCAATGGAGAATGTATTGTGAATTGTTGCAGCACCAATGTTATATGCAGCCACTCCTGTAGGTGCTGTTAGAAGCACAGTGAGATCCTCAGGATTTTCAGCAATCTGTGACAACAGCCTGGTAGATTCGTAATGTATCGCTTTGATTAAATGGCTTTTCCCCGTTCCTGCTCCACCAGTAATGAATAATCGCAACGGTTCAGGATTTTGTCCAAACAGTTTCTGCAAACACCACTTACGAACAGCATAGAATATGGCAGACTGTTCTTCATTTAATGACCGTAATAAATGCAATGCATCCTCTCTGGGCATTGACACATGATTTGTTTCCAAAGTGCATGTAGTCTGTGGGTTTGCTGTCAGGTCAGGAATGAGTTTGTCATCATCATCACCTTCATCATCTACAACTTTTTCTTTCATCAGATCTAAACAACGAAGACGCTCCCTTTCTGTTTCAGGACATATCTGAGCCCAGGCATCTTCTAAATCAATTTTGTCTTCCAGCAACTGTTTAGCTTTGTCAATCTCATCACTTTCTTTTTCAAATAAAGCTTTGTTGGTATCCACAATCGACTGCACTCTTTGAACATCAACACCACATTTCACTGCACCATTTTTATAGAAATCCTCATATGTATCAAACTGGGGTGGTTTGAGGTGACAGTCTTCATAGTAAGGCAAAAACAGTTGCAGCAATGAATGGAAGTACTTTTCGGGGTTTTTTGTGGGAGAAAATCTGGGATACCTCACGACAGCAGGTTCAGTTCGGGTCCTTCGTTTCACAAAGCCACAGTTGTTGTTGAGCTGTATTATGTCATGTGAATCTCTTTCAGTCGGAACCTGTGACTTTGATAGAACTCTGTATTCAGAACAAAAACTGGCCAGGCATAAATCCTCAAATTGTGCATTCTGGGGTCTGCTCTTATACCTCTCAATCACATTGGTCATCCAAATGCTGCTTTCGTCATTACAGTCTTGGAACTGGGCTTTAGTTTGGAGGACATGCAATGGTAAACTCATCCTAACAGGATTATCACCAACTGGAATGAACTGTACGTCACGGGAGCATTCTTTCAAGTGCATGTGTGTTAATCGATACACTGCCTCTTGGGCTGAAACTTCTCTGTTGTGTAGGTAAACACTTCCAAGCTGTTTGAATGCTGCTTTTGCATCAAGGTTGCCATTCATTGACTCATCTTGGGCACGTTGTAAGAGCAAACCCATTTCTTGTTCTGCTTTTGTAATGTACGACAGTATGTAAACCACGACTGAAAAGGCATCTGTGACATACTGGATATCCATATTGCCTTGCCAAGCACGGAGTAAGTCTTTGTTGTACTGGTTCACCCAAATGTCTCCAGGATTTCGTTTCAGGACAATGCTTTTCTTTTTGGAACATATGTTGTACGCCTTTTCAAACAAACCTTGATCTATCCCAAGAGACTCAAAAAATGCATCGGCTGTATCAAAATTCATGTCAGGCATGGTCAACGCAGTTTTAACATTCTTTATTATTGCACTCGCACTTTTATTGTCATCATTGCCATTCAAGTCCTCACAGTTACCGCCTCTTGTGATGAAAGTACAGCTTGATGGTGGTCGTGGGAAATTGAACCTGCACACTGTGTTTTTCTTGCGGCAAGTCTTAGAGTGTCTTGTGCTGTGCCTCTGTACGCTGCTCACAACCTCGTAAAGCTCTGCATCTGTTTCTACTGGAATCTCACAGGTGATGTACGTATCTATGAACTGTGTCACTTCATCATCACTCTCTTTATCAATCTTGGGAGCATTTTCAACCCAAAAAAGACAGTGGACATGAGGAGAACCACGCTGCTGAAATTCAACACGATAAAAGTAGTCCTTTATTTTCCCTATGGGTTCTGCTGGCGACATGATTACATCACGGAGAAAGCAATGCCATCTGTGATCAAACATTCTTGCCGCTGTCACAGGGTTTCGACGTATGAGTCCACATTTGTCAGACCAGTCAAGATCATCAACAGACGTTTGTTTACCTTCTATTCTTAGAACAGAGTTCAGCATTTCAGGCCATCTCAAATCTGCAGAGCTAAAAGATGCAAAGAACGTGGGTATGGAGAGTTGTCTTATCATGGCAAATAAATCTTTCTGAACTGACATCCAGTATGGAGGTGTGCCACGAATTCCTCGTAAGAACTTGTATCCTTCGTCATTGCGCAATATTTTACCCAACGAGTCTGAGTTCAACAACATGTCTGGTGATGCGTCTTTCAGAGAGGAGTTGCCGCCACCTTTGCGTAACGCCACTGATACACCAGATACAACTTGATGCACCTCTGATATGTATTGTGCGTAAAAAATGAAGTCTGTGTTCTGTGCAAAACGCCCATCTGCATTCAGAATGCGTGTATTCAGGTACCGTGACAGAGTTATTTTGGATTCTCTTTCATCATGGAATGTAGGTCCACCAGATGGATACAAAACAGGGAAACATTTTGCCTCGTTGGTTTTATCGGACAGCAACCTCACTGGACTGTTACCTTCACCTGGTGCCACATTAAGTATATCCTGAAAATTCTGATCAATGATCTCTGAACCCAGATCGACAGGTTGTAATGATGTATCTGACAAAAGCCCATTCTGGTCTTTGATATAAGTCACGTCTTCCTCTGCTTGCTCGTCAGGAACATTTTCATCATCACTGTTAGCAGGTGTTTCCTGTTTGGTACTTTCCTCGTGTTGGTCAGTGCCATTCAGAGAGTTTACCCATTCGTCATTCATAGTCACATCACCGTACCATTTATTGTTTGCCATCAAATACCTCAGTGCATTTCTGACACGATCAGTGTGGACGTACATGTACTCGTAATGACCTTTATATGTCAACTTGCGTTTCAGTTTCACTCTTATCATCTTGTCATCACATTCATTTCTTGGGAGTATATTTGTCACATTTGCGTTATTAACAGGGACAGAGACGCAAGGACCATGGCAAGCTCTCTGGCGGCCTCGAGGCAAACACAACAGCTTCATGAAGGGAATGTGACGTGCAATGAGATGTTGTTCCAAAGAGTTCAGACATTTAAGTTCTGCTGGAATATCATCCAAATGCATGTTGTTAGTAACACTCTCTTCGGGAAGTTTTCCTCCGAGTATTTTACGATGACATGTATGGCAAATCCATAATTTGTTTGATGGACTATCAGACAAATGACATTTCTGCTTACATTCAACATTACACACATGTAAATATTGCAATGTTATGCATCTATTGGCCAATGCAGCCACTTCCGCTCCTTTGCTTTCATAGCAATACCTTTTACACTCAACCACCTGCTTCCTGAACAGTAAACGATGACAGACTGAGCATACATATTCAGGACCACGGCTGACCTCCTGACGAAAACGACCAATAGCCAAATCAATGTCTCCCTGTTTCTTCTGCCATGTTGAATAATTCTCACGTCTTTTTTGTATTTTATTTACACGGATGTTTTCATTTTCTTGATACCTCCTCTTATTATGTTCTTTAATTTTGTTCTGAAATGTAATATTTTTCTTGTATTTTGTATGACTGTATTCACGGACAAAATTCTGAAATGGCCTGTTTGTCTTATATTTGGCTTTGGAGTAATCACGCACATAAGTCTGGAATGGCCTGTTGGTCTTATATTTGGCTTTGGAGTACTCACGGACAAGAGTCTGAAAGATCTTGTTTGTCTTATATTTGACACTAGAATACTTGCATACCATTGCTTGAAAGGAAGCACTTTTCCTATATATCATTTTAGAGTAGTCGCGCAGCAATTTTTGATATTCAGGATCAGAAGTATACTTATTCCGAACATATGCACGCTTTCTCTCTCTATAATCGCTGTCATTGTGATATCGCTGGCGATCTTTCTTTGCCTTCACATTGTCTGCTTCATCATTCAACTTTCTTTTTCGTGTTGACCTCAACTTGTCATCAATCTTTACTGGCTGGCATATTCCTGAGCAACGTCCTGCATCTTTGTGTTTAACACATGTTACAACCTCATAATGATTGCCAGTGTGATTTAAATAAATGCAATTATCTCTACATGTCTGTGAGTCTGTAGGTCTATGCATATTCCATCTCCCATCATTGAAAGTAAAGATAGTTGTTTGCAATAAGTCAGCAGCAGCAAAAATATCAATCTCTTTTGCCCATGAACCACAGTAGTAGATTCTTGATTTACTCACATAGTCCTGCACAGATGTGTATTCATCCCTCAGATATGTTTCAAATTTGGTGCTGTTTCTCTGAAGGTGTTTCGCGACTGCCCGTCTTATTTTCAAATGCTTGTCTTCATTGTGACAAATGCTAAAGGTTAAACTACGGTAAAAGCAATTCCCATCAGGTTTTATGCTTTTTATCGTACAGGGACATCCCATGTCATCGAGATCAGTGGCTGCCATTAAGCCTAAATCAACATTTTCATTTTGAAGCTCTAAACGCGTGCACAGCGCATCCTGGTCCTGACGAGTTAAAGGTTTAAAAGCATGTTTGGGAACCCTTATATCACTTATAATGACATCATCATTTGCTTGCACATCACACTGTAAAGGTTGAACAGACTGTTCGTGCGCACCTGCATCAACAAGGATGACATCGTCTGTTGCAATTTTGTTTTGCTTAACACCCTTACTGGGAACTCGTCTCAAAACGTCACTGTAGAGTGGTCTACAGGCATTTGTGTCTGGTATGGTCTGTGAACATTCTGTGTCACTTGTGAAATTAGCTGTAACTGTACACGACCCACTTAAAACTCGTTCACACACTTTAGGTTTACGCTTCACCACATCGCTGTAGAGTGAACGGCAACTTGCAGAGATCGTTGAACAGCTGGATGAATCGTCCATCTGGGCATTGGCATCAGTTATTACTGTGACTCCAGTTACCTCAAACCTTGGTGTACTTACGCCAAAAGATCTTGCAAAGTCGTAAACAAATGTGACCAGGGAGTGTATAGAGCTGAAGTATGCAACACAACTTGTCCTCTCACCTTTCTGGTTGACGTATCTGTTAGCGTGTGAATCAACAAACGCAAACCTTGCTCCTGCATTCACTACAGCACATGTGTTAGCACAAATGGTTAACAAACAAGCATCATTGCTAAACAGCGCCCGCTGCAGTGCTACATCAAAAGGCATGGCAACATCACGTAAAGCATTGTCATAGTCATCAACCTGAATAAATCCAGTGTAAGAATCAGCAAAGTTTATTGAGAAATCACAATTCCACACTTCATATTGTCTAGGTAATTCAGACACAGCAATGTAACCCCTTCCTTGGTCTCTTATTTTACCCTGTGCACTCATTGACCTGTAAAGAACAGTTCCCTTAATCAAAACATCATCAAGATCTCGAGTTTCCCAACTCCACACGTTCTTCATCTTGGACTTCAAAACAGCAGTCAAACTGATGGCACCACACTGCTTGTTGCGCACATTTCCAAACCGTGAATCGCCTTGATGAAAGGACCCCATCAGCACAGATCTCTCTGGGAAGTCAACAGATTCAATCAAGCAATCATTAGTAGCATTAGAAGTCAAAGTACTTGACAGTGGGTTTGCAGAGTCATGGCACATATTCAGAGAGTCAGCAGTTTGGCTGAGTTTGAGCAGAGTTTCAGCAGAGTTTGGCTGAGTTTGAGCAGAGTTTGGCTGAGTTTGAGCAGTACGTGAGCAATACGTGAACAGTACGGGAGCAAAGTTGGCGTCCGAAGACTGCGGAGCACTGGCCTTTTTTTTACGAGGTAGCGCTGGCAAAACCTCGGCCCTTGCTTTATTTTTACGAGGTAGCGGTGGCAAAACCTCGGTATCTCGGTCCACTGTAGTCTGTCCTGACTCAGCGACATCAGCCGGCATCTACAACAAAACACATTAGTCAGTCACATGTAATGATACCATGGTTGTTTGACCATTCAACTGTTGCAACAAAAAACCAGCATAATTGACAATGTCTTTCCACTTCTATGAAAACATGCAATGGTTCACATTTGTTATGGTATTTAGCAGACACTTTCATCGAAACATATAATTACACTAATTCATGTAAAATTATAATGACTCAAGTAAAGAATACATGTTGATACAACTAAAGATGTTAATACAAAATTGCTCAATTGCTATGGCAACAGTTAAAGATAGTCTGTGACGCAACAATCATAACAATAAAATCATTGATCAGTCCTCTTCATTGCTGTGGCTTTCAATATTCCGTTACCGACAAACCATCAAAACCAAAGGCGGGATCATATTACGATAAGATGGAGCTGATCCAGTAAAAGCCATATATGTCAATGTCAGGGTTTTGAATTTAATTCTGGCTGCAATAGGAAGCCAATGCAGACAACAAGAAGCATGTGTCCTCTTAGGCTGAGAAAGTATCAGACATGCTGCTGCTGCATTCTGAATCATCTCCAAAGCTTTTACAACACATGCAGGGAGGCCAACTAGAACTGACAGTAGTAGTCGTATGTTTAGAAAGAACCATAGCTCACATTTATACAGTATGCCTTTACAAAAGTTCAATCTATAGAGCTAATAAACCACACTTTTTCCATTCACCAAAGTTGGACAACTTGGCCATAGAAAACATTTCTACTGTCTGCATGCCAATAACACAGTCATGACACTATCTAAGTGTAAAGCGTTACAAACAGTGCACCATCCTGAGTCCATTCCTGACATAGCTCCTTCTCTGCATCAAGATTACTGTAACGCAAGTGCTTATGGTACAAGAGCCATCACATTACAAAGTACAATGCCTATCCTGGTAACAACCACTACATCGATCTTGAGGTCAGGCCAGCATTTTATAATCATCTGTGAGGAACTGGACAGCCAACAAAGACCCTCCTACCACTGACCATGACCAAGCGGTATCTGACCATATCAGTGTTGAATAATCTCTGTCTCTCGAGTCTCTAAATTCTACATAAAAGAATACCTCTATGCTATAAAACAACCCATACATAACACATTTTTGATACAGCACTTACATGAACCTGAACTCAACCATCATACTAAAAAGATTTAATATACAATTATGATCCTATTGACAATGAACTCAGACTTGCACTCAACTACCTGACTCTGTACATCTACTAGAGAATTGTTATTCAACATTCATATAATGCATATATCAAACCACCCAAGTGTCACTAATAAAAAACAGAAAGCTGAAACATCATGTAATCTGTACTGTACCATCTCAAAAACATTGTGAGGATAAAACTGCAGCATATGTATGTGTATCAAACATCTACTTAGAAGGAAGGAAAACACCTCCTACTCTTTCACAAACCTGCATACATGACCTGATGTACATGGTTGCACACAGCCTACCTGCCTTACCTTAAACATTCAAGCAAATGTCAGGGGTGTGATTGGCAAAGGTAAAAAAAAAAGGAAAATATACGTAGCACGGAGTGACCCCCCCGATGGTTCAGGTACTTTAGTGTACTATAGTGTTGGCTACCGTATATATTTACATCACCTACACTTAGGTGTAAAATTCATGAGGCAAATCCTATGCAAGGGTGGCACTGGAAAAGGGCCTTACAGAAAATATATTTGGGGCAAATACTAGGGGGGTCCGGGGGCATGCTCCCCCGTAAGAACATTTTGTGTGAAGTGAAATTCAAGAATTGAATTGGAATTTAAGAGCCAGTTTCAATTCAATTCTGGAATTTTGCACAAGCCTGCTCACTGCCACTTGCAACGCCTTTGAATGCAATCCGCTGCCCTGTTTACCGGCAATGCTACAGCGGACTTACACTGCCACCTTGTGGCGATAAGTTGTAATACATTTCAGCTGCGTAAATCACGGAAAGCACGAATGAAGTGGCCATTTCTAAATGGGACCCACTGAAGGCTATGTGGTAACACAGCCAATATATTTTTTTAAATGTGCAACTGAATTAAAAATAAAACTGAAAAACTGAAACACCTGAATTATACTTTTCCCTTCACCGAAATAATGAAGGTGAAAGGAAGTTATTAAGCCTTGGCTGTATATATTTAGCTGTATTGGCTGTTATTTCTTTTTTTGTGGGATGTCCAATTTATATGTAGAAATGCACATTTGCAAAGGTGACTTAGTATGTTGTCGTAAAAGTGGCTCTCCTTTTGATTTTACACTGCCAATGTGAGGATCACTGCTATAGACCTACACAAGAGTAACCCAAATATGGCTGAAATATATAGGCCATCATGATCATTTTGCCAACAGTGACGCAGAACCATGGATTTTTTCCATTTATAACATGTTTTGTTTATAACTTAAACCAACATTGAGTTAAAATGTTGACTAAATTATTTACTATACTCCTACTTGATGATAATATATAGCCTGCCCCCTAACAATCCTCTGGGCCTACGTACAAAATAGTGAATCATCTGATAGGCCTACTGATATTTTGATGCTGATTGAAGAGGTTGCAACTTGAAGGTTGTTGATAGGTGAACGGCTGGACAAACGCAAAATGACAAGGTGTTAACTAAACAATGTAGTAGGCCTAAGGTAGACAGGCTTTGAAAACCTGTAAGGTTTGGCTAGACTGTCACAGCTAACTTCAAGCACAGCTTACAAATACACGCGCAGAAATTAAAATTCAATATCAGCATCACGAGATTCATTATCGGAAAATCCTGACAGCGAACCCGATGCAAAGCCAAAACGAGGGGGGAAAAAACTTCATACATGATGTCTTTTTAAATTAATTTGTTGACTTTTACCGTTTCTTGGCTTCTGCTGAGAAGTGCGCCACACACACTGAACTTGAATCAAGCATTCTTCAGAATGCAGCTGATCAACCCGTCTACTTTCACTTTCAATGAAATCCACTAATAAACGGAATACACTACAAGCGGCGTGATATCCGGAAAGATGTGAAGAACAAAACCTGTCATTGTCAGCGACCTGTTGTAATGATGACCTGTGTAATGCAGAAATATAGCCTACCTCTGATCAACAGACTACCCCCCCCCTCTAAAAAAAAAAAACTCATCGGATCTGTACGAATTGCGTGGGTCTCATTTTCAAGTCGAAAAAAAAAAAACGGAAGAATCACACCCCTGAAATGTAAAAACTACTGCAATTGCTAACTGGAAGCAACATTTAAACATGTTTTCTATCATACACACAATCATAAAACATCAGGACAGAATGAAAAGTTCACCAGCCTGACCTTAGTGGACCTCAAATCAGCCTGTCTTTTTTTGGCTGCCCTGGAGCGCTTGTTTGGACACGGCATCTGCAAAACACACAGAACACAAATCAGAAACAGGCAAGTCTGACATGCTACATTTCCTTAAGCATCTCATAAGTTACACTGTACTAATTTCATCAGTTCTGATAAACAGGCAACAATGTACATATTTACATCATAAATGTTCTTTAACTTCTTTACATTCAAAAGTGAAACTATACAACACTTAAAAGCATGAGCAAGGCATACTGAAAGCAAAAAATACTTTAAGACTAATAACTGAGTCTAGCATTTCAGATGTTTTCAACAAATTTCCCAATAAAATCACACACACAATTATTACTGTTTATATAGTCTACAAACCCTGACCAGATGTTCAAAACATTTTCAATAATTAAAAAACAAGGTGTCGAATCACTGCCAACTAGGTCACAAGTGCAAATTACCATCAACTTACACAGCCTTGCACTGTCGCTTACACCCTGATGGCAATGCCAAAGAGCCAGTGTTGGGTCAAATTAGGCTGCCCATCAAGTTGTGCTATAGCACAAGTAGGGTACTGTAATTTTTGCTACCTCAACACACATTTCATATATAATATTTGTTGGTCAATATGCTAAACCAAAAACCAAATAAACAAAGCACAAAAAAAACATTCAGGATTGTTAGTCTATTTCAACTATCTGTTTTGATCAGATGGTGCTGCTCCTAAATCAAAACATTGGATACTGGTGGCTAAAAGCAGCATTTTAGCCTGCATCCTTAAACAGAACAGTGCCATTTTTGTAAAATACTATTCATTTGTGCTACAGTATCTCAGCAAAGCAGCATACCTTGACATAACACCAGCATCGTTGATTTATTGTTGTTTATATGAATGTATGTGACAAAAGTTATGAAACATTTCATGCTTACCTTCAATATAAAACTTCACTCAAATATCCAGATTCTGGAAAACAGTTTAAAACAAAAATATATAGAGATTATTTAAGATACATACTTAGCATTTACAATAATATGTACTTTGAACTTGCAAACGTGTGATGTGGCTTGTAGTCATTCTTAATATACCAATACACTCTCCCAATTTACAGAAAATTGTTAAAGCAGCACTACAGGATTTTGGTGTAAAACCAGCAAATTAGCTACCTAAAAGGTAGAACCTCTTGGCATTGCCACATTCTAGATGTATACATTGTATTTGTATTGAGCCAAGGAAAAACCTGTATATTATGCCTTCACAATTTACATTTAAAAATATAATTCCTATCCCCAGTGAAATCTATTCCCATATCTAAAACCATGGTCTGAACCAAACCAAGACATCTCATAGCAGGAATTGGTGGTCATACAAAAAAGGTTAGGCTTATGAATTTTATAAAAGTTGTTGTTGTTGTTTAATTTATGAAGTAACGTTAATTGGTACATTATATGAAGCCATTTGAGATTAGGTAATCCAAAACAGTACGAAATAGGCTACCGTTTGCCACCTAAAATAGCCAACAGAAAAGAATAATTTAGATGAGTCATGTACAACACAATTGTTTGTGGCCTTATGTGAGCTTGTGCCCTCCCTTCATATAGTTCAAGACTAGTTTAGCCTAACCTAACATTACATTCATCCACGATTTTAACCTCATAATCCACCCTGACATTTGAATGCACGCGGTCAAATCAGACCAATTTAACCTAAGCCAACATTACATCCTGTTTATCATTAGTTAAATTAGTTATTTGCTAAGAATTGCAGATGCTTGCCTGCCTTCACAAACACGTGCCTGACAACGTTAACGTTAGCCTCAATCATCATGGCGTGAAGCATCGTGCCAGCGTTAGCCTATAAAGTAGCAGCTAAACCTAATTCGACGATACAACGTATTTCATGAGATAACGGCCTGTTCTCAACACACTGCCTGATTAAATCTGATAATAACATTTTAAAGTATTAACATTACGAATCCACACTTCCACAATCGCTAACGTTACCTTTCCTGCCTGTCTAACTGTAGAGTTTATCGTTCATGGTGTGACACTAATATGTTAACAAATCTGAATAAACTAACTCTACAGATACATCCGCTAAACATAGTTTCATATTTTCGTATTTCTGTGTGTTCATTCTGTTATAAATGGCTCAAAGCCAAATATGCAGACATATCAATAACTTTTCTCGACACATTGCATACACGTCTTACCTCTGATCATCAGTTCGCGAAAAGAAAGACGGTGCGTGGTCATAGTCGAACTGATGGCTATTACTTGTCATATTAAAAGTCCCTAAACTTTTTCAACTTCATCTGTTAATGGAAATCTGACATCAAAATATTCAAAATTTAACCAAATGTACAATCCACACAATGGATTAAATGCAATGACTGAAAGTGAATAATTCGGTTGCCACCTAAATAAAACCACCACATTTTCCATTAGGCTTCTATTCTTTAGAACATACTCACTGAAGTTAGACTATGGACCCAAAACAAATGTAGAACATTTTTCACAGGTCACAAATTTTATAATACGCCTAATAATGAGGAAAAGAAACATATCAGTCTAAATACAACTATACAGTCAGTAAATCTCATTTGTCAAATATATTTCATGAAACTGAACGTAAAATACAAACGATGCAATAGCCTACCAAAGACCTCTGTGCTCCCACTAGCTGGGCACCCATAGCACAACCCCTATCAACCAGTGTCACAATCAGATAGTAGGCCACTGTTTAAATATAACAATGTTTAAATATTAAACAAAACGGTAAATAATGAATAATTAAAATATACCTTTTCTGTAAAACATTAACATCAACAATACCTGAATAATATTATTTTTTCGCACAAACTAAGTGGAAAAGGCGCACAGAACATCCATAAAAAGCAGACACAACAGTCTTGATACATAGCCTACAAGTATACAATCAACCAATAAATCTGATGAAGAGAAAATGTACAATGCATACACAGGACCCATCTTGTTACCCGGGACATAACTCCTTACTGAGTAAGAGTCCTATAAAAGCCTGTTGTCTTCTTCGTGGCCAGTAAGTGGCACCGCGAAGCAAGTTCAACTCCAACCTCAACACATTGGCTCTGCGAGCTGTAGAAGGCCAAACTGTCAATACACAAAGAATTCTTTCGTTTTGTCTGACCAACATGATGTCAATCTGATTGCCATCTTGTTTCATGAAATGTAAGCTATACAGCTTGTGACATGTAGGCCTACTGTAGATTTTCGCCTGGACTGTGGTCATAAACCCTGCTGGATTTTCAATCTATATTTCCACCTTTATGCCTACTAACTGTTATTCTACGGTCCTTAGAGTACATCACTATTGTTCCTAAAGTATAATTATTTCAAACCATTCATGTGCATACCTCTGTTCTCACAACATTTGCATTTACATATTTCATTTCATTCCTGTCCAGAGAAGATATGTGTCAAGATGTGTTTGCAGGCCTATCACCTCTCAGTATAAAAGCACAGGACCTTGTATCTCAACAACGCTGCCATGCTCTTACCTTGCTGGCAACTGACTGGCTCAGTTAATCGTAGCACTTGTTTCTGCACTCTGTATATTTTAAAGGGGAAGCAACATTTATCGTTACACAAGCAACTTGAAAGTTGTCTGCTGTTATGACTAAATTAATGAAATGGATACATTCATTTACTACAGCCTATAGTCACCCAAGCCACGTAGCTTTTGATTTCAAAAGTAGCCTCATCCTGGTATTGGGCATTGCAGGCACATGCACGTGGAACTATGAATGAAAAACAATATTAAGCCTTTGCCTACAGCCATGTTTCTCCAATGTTTTTTGTTTGTTCATTGCCCTTAAGATTAACGTTGTAAATCTACATGACAAGGAAAGTCTTCCTGTTAAAAAAAATACATAAGCTATATTTCACACCCTAACAGCTAAGGCCCCGCCCATGGCTACATATCTAAGTCTAACCACAACCCAAAAACCTTTGTAAGACAAAACACAACACAACCGCTTAAATCAGAACAGGTGCTTTACTCCACTATATGTACTATATACAGAATAATCACACGGTAAATCAACAATAAATTACACACGAATAGAACAAGAAAAAAAACACACCAATGAACGATATAAAAAAACACAACAGAACACCAATAATAATACACAACTTCAGTCGGTCATCTCTTGGGCAAGGACCTCTTCCAACCCTTTTAACACATCGAGCGCCTCGCCCTCGGTGGTACTCCCTCCTGCCGCATCAGCAAACTTGGCACTGGCCTGCTCAACAGATGGCCCTGCTGGAGCAGAGCCGGCAAAACAGACGACCGGCCGATCTCCACTCACGGTGACCTCCTCCAGCGCCTCGCCCTGGGTGGTACTCCCTCCTGCCGCATCAGCACACTTGGCACTGCCCTGCTCAACAGATGGCCCTGCTGGTGCAAACTTGCCAAAACGGACAACCGACCCATCTCCACTCACGGTGACCTCCACCTCCTCCAGCGCCATCACTGTCTCCTCCAGCGCCGCACCGTCGTGTCCACAGCTGGACAGGAAGTTGTCCCTCACATACGCGAACACTGCCGAGTTGGTCAAGGCCATGGATCGCTCCTCCCCCTTCTGGCTGAGCACGATCACCACGCCAGAGTAGGTGATTATGTACGCCGTCGTGCGCTGCAGAAGGCCACAGCGCTCGCAGCGGTGCGTGGAGCACCTGGCGACCAGGTTCTCCTGCCCCGCATGGCACCTCGGGCACCTGGGCTTCGCCACAATCTTCACCCCCACCACCGCTCCACAGACGACCTCCTCGCCGCCAACAGACGCGTGCCTCAAGACAGCGGGCCGACCCACCTCCGCGCAAGGCGTCACCTGTGTGGACGGGGTGGTGGTCACTACTGTCCGGTCTGTCTCCTTCCGCGTGGTGAGCGTGGTGAAACGGTAGGACCTCCCCTCCTGCACTGACAGGATGACTCTGTCCCACACCGTCAGTCCCGTCTGTCCCGTGGCGTCGCACACCTCGAAAACCTTCAGCTCAACCGGCGTCCCACGGACCGGCACAACCCTGTTGCCCGTGGCCTGCACCACCCTGACTTCCATGGCACCAACCTGTTGAAAAAGAAGACAGACACAAACAAAAGTGTCATTAGGGTTTGGTCTGCGTCTCTCGTCGAAATACTTTTCTTTGAAACAAAAACACAACAAAAATAACAATAATTACCAAAACGGTAACACCAGGGCTCCCACTCTAAGTTAAAAGTAAGATTCCATGACTTTTCCCTGACAAAAAAAAAGCCCTGAATTTCCATGACTGGTTATATCATATTCAAGAATCAAGCAAACAGTAAAGCAAATAACCAAACATACTCCCAATTCGGCATGGAAATACTTGAATGAATTATATCTGGCAAGTACATTTTAAACTGCTACAACAAAATTCCCTGATATTCCATGACTTTTGCCCCAAAAATGATAAAATTCCCTGACTTTCCACGACTGGAACAGACTGTCCAAAATGCCATGATATTCCAGAAGTTCCATCACCCCTGGAACCCTGTAACACTCACTCTTTGCATAGGACCCAGGGCCAACACTTGGGCCACGGTCAGCTGGTCCACATCGGGCGGCTTCCTCCTGGGAAAGTCCAGGTAGTCAAGTACGCCCACGCTGCTGGTGCTTGAGAGGAGGACGTCATATCCACCAGGGTTGCCAAAGCCTGTGGAAACAAAATAGAAAAAGAGATGCAACCTGATCATAACGCAGTGCTCAGCCCATTGAAAAACAACCACGTGAAGGCTAGACAGATACGTACTGATGCTCTTCCGCGCGCGTGACAGCCGCACCGCCTGGCTGTTATCGGAGGCCTGGATGAACTCGCTCCTCTTCTCCGGCGCAAAACAGACCACCCTGTTGAACTCTTCCCGGCCGGTCTGGAGGGTAGCCTCAAAGTAGCGCACGTTCTGCCGCGACGTCTTCACAGGCGACACGGCGTGCACGTGGCCAACCACGGTCTCCTCTTCGACCTTAGTTTTTTTTGCGGGGCTGGCCATGATCATTGGGCGGTTCGTCTGCAACCTTTTAACAAGACATACCCACAAATCAGCTTTGAAACATTGTTTCTATCTCTGCTGACAAACACCAGACACCAACCACAAGAAACTTGGCTGTAGCAAATGTCCCTCTCAAGCTGATTGCTGCATCTACCTTCAGATAGATTAGACTCTCAGTAGCATACAGACATCACACACAACATGCACTTACAGTATAAAACAAGTAATATACATATAAGAAAACTCCACTGTACAATAGAAACAGTAGAAGATAAACATGATACTAAAATACTAAATATACTATAAAAATTAAATCAACTATCAACATAGTGTGCTTAAGGATGAGCAAGCATCTAGCTTTCTTCCTTTCCGACATG
Source organism: Alosa pseudoharengus (assembly GCF_046254945.1). Classification (NCBI taxonomy): domain Eukaryota; kingdom Metazoa; phylum Chordata; class Actinopteri; order Clupeiformes; family Clupeidae; genus Alosa; species Alosa pseudoharengus. Next base: position 34,760,928 of record NW_027468564.1, on the reverse strand, counting down.
GCTGGTACGACTAATTGTGGTTTAGACATTATTAGGAACCAATTCCCAAAGGCACCCATTGATCCACCATGGGAGACTATGGCAGCTGATTGGGGACAATCCCATGATTAAATTCACCCAAGTTTCATATGGATCTCTCAAACGCTCTAGCGCCACCAACGTGCTTTCACGCAATTAACTTTTGCCGTCATCAGTCAACATAAATTGAGCCAGCCATGGGGAAATCTCAATACTATGCCTTCAAAACGTACCGACATAACCTCATGACTAATAAACATGTTTCATCATGAAGTCAGAAACAAGAAGGTTCCAATTTCATGAAACAATTGTCAAAACAGGGTTAAATTTATATCAAACTCGATACACATTAAATGCAGCCATTTCAGCGAAAGTAATCTATCCGAACCCAGCAGAAATACTGTTGTATAACAGGCCGTTTGCCACCTGCATACCATGCAGATAATGATCAAGTATGCCCGTCACGTGCAACATGCGTGTCGCCTGCGTGAACTTTCGCAGTAGCCCCCCAAACTTCACAAGTCTTTTAGCCATAGCCTACTATCCATAGCTATGATTTAGCCGCATGTCACATTCCACCCTCGCATTTGAATTCTTGCTGCCAAACCTGTCCAATAACCTAGGCTACATCCTCTATTAAGGATTAATTAAATAACGATATTTGTTAAGAATTGCATCAACTCATGCGAGTTCGCCCTTGAACTAGGAACACTTCTAGGAGTCTGCCTCTGACTTAGGATAGTATGCTAACAACGTCAACTTGCATTCCTAACAATTCTCAAAAAAACAGACCGGACTCCAAAACTCAACCACCTTTACAGTGATGTTCTACGTTTCTAACACATAGTTATGCAAGAAACAAGGGTGAGCTCAATTATCATAATGTCAAGTGCTCACAATCATCCGACAGTGGGGAACACGTGCCTAGCACCATTAGCCTGCAGCATGGCGTGAAGCATCTTCACAGCTAGCCTTGTAACTTCATTCGACAATACAATGTATTTCATTGTATAACGACCAATTCTCAACACACTGCCTGCTTCAATCTGATAACAACGTTTTAATGCATTAACGTTACTAATGTACACTTACACAATCGCTTCTACCTTTTTTGCCTGTCTAACTGTAGAGTTTATCGTTCATACACTAACACGTTAACAAATGTAAATAAACTAACTCCCCAGATGCACATCAGTTAAACATCTTTTCATATTTTCGTGTGTTTATTCTGTTACAAATGGCTCAAAGCCAAATATGCAGACATATCAATAACTTTTCTCGACACATTGCATACACGTCTTACCTCTGAGCATCCGTCCGCGAAAAGAAAGACGGTGCGTGGTCGTAGTCGAACTGATGGATGTCACTTGACAAAATAAAAGTCCCTAAACTTTTTCAACTTCATCTGTTAATGGAAATCTGACAGCAAAATATTCAAAATTTAACATGTACAATCCACTCAATGGATTAAATGCAATGACTGAAAATTAATGATTAGGTTGCCACCTAAATAAAACCACCACATTTTACATTAGGCTCCTATTCTTTAGAACAGTGTTTTTCAACCTTTTTTGAGCCACGGTAGGGCCTACATTTGTTATCTTACAACAAATCCTGCGGCACACCACCAACCAAAAATGTAACAGAATTACACAGCTGTGGCCTAATATAGTAGGCCTAAAAATAATGACAATTCGTCACAATGACAAAAAGTCTGCATTTTTTCTTTTCAAGGAGGCCTATTTATTTATGTTTAGCCTATTGATTTGCTGTTTTAAGCCCTACGTCTTTTCACCCATATTAGAAAGCTAGATACCGGACTGTCCGTCCAGTTCTAGCCTATTAAGTAACATAGGCTACGTGAACGCGGCTGTCATATTGCTGGAGGCAAGCACCTGCATGCTCTGGGCAACACTAGCTGACAATCAGAGACACCTGTCTGATTTCCAACCAGAGACACCTGTTTCTCCATTGGCCTCCACTAATTGTTTCCCCCATGGCATCGCTATTTACGTATGTTCTGGACCCAATGCGTTACTTACCAATATCTATTTTTCACCGCCAGTTCTCGTGCGCATCACTTGATTAACAAGGTCATTATTGCTCTATTACTGTCACCCACGGACATGAAAGAGTATTTATTTAGCAACTCACTACATTGCCGGCACAGATGCTCAACAATGGCATATCCTAGGGCCTGTTTACACGTATCTAGATTTTTTTTAAAACGGATATTTTGTATGCGTTTGTTTTTTTAATCGCGTTTACACGACATTCGATTAGAAAATATATCCATACACACTAGAACGCAAAATGATTCCAAAGGCGAATGTTTATGTAGAACCTAAAGTGTCGTCTAGGTCATCTACTTGTCTGCGTTGCCCTCCTCCCCTCAATTAGCCTAATAGCAGGAGAGGAAAGACGCTTTGGTTTACCAGTACTAGTTTATCAGTTTGGCAGAAATTACATGCACAACACAGTAGGCTATGATAGGCCAACAATACACAATATGAGATGGAGATGAGTTGTCAGTTATGTTATATCGTGGCAAGGAACGATTAAAATGTGCAAAAGCCTACCAACATCTCACTGTTCACTTTACACAACTCTGCGTCTGTAACACGCCAGGCCAACAGATTGCACTATCCCAGTCAAAGTTCAATTGCATATCCGAGAATAAACTTAGGTAAATTTAAAATGTAAAGAAGGCTACGCGTTTTAGGCTGATTAAACCGAAGGGAAATTATGGCAAAAAGCGACTCATAAAGCAACTCATAGCCTACATGTGGACCGACGAGGTAGAACTAGGCTACTTTCTCTTAGTACAGTATAAAGTGAGGAAAGTTCAAGAGGGCACGGATTACATGCTAGCCTACTAATAGCCTATAAACATTAGCTCTCGCCCATGTTCATTTTGTCAAAGCAGCTCTTGGATGAAAATAGGTTGGCGCCTGCTTTATATCAACGCCACACCAAATCAGTAATGAAAACACTGATGAGCTGTTATGTTGCACTGCTTGTTGGAATGACGAATGCCACTCTCATTGGTTTTACACCCAAAAGACACCCATGACTGGTTAAAAACATTAGGCTACATTTATTTAGCTATCCACAACGTAAACAGGCGATTTAGAATGCCGTGCGTGTATACCGTACGCCCACACATCCTGCGATCTTAATTACATCCAATAATAGGCCTAGGCTAATTCATGAGAATATATCTGTATTTTAATAAAGACATGTAATAACACTGCCGTGATGTAAGTGTGGTAGGATATTGAGTATCCATGAGTTGCTAGGCTAGTGTTCATGATCCAGCTAGTCTGCACGCACACATAGGGCCTTTTAACTGAGAAGGTCGGGGGAATGGGGCTGTTTTAATGACAGTGTTGGCAGCATGCAGAGCCAACATCACAACACGTTTCAATGTGCTAATAACGCTAAAACTCGCACATCATGCCAAAACTAACCAGAATAGCAAACCCATTTAAAACTCACCATAGCATAACTTCTCAGATACGGTAATTAATCATGCCACAGCGGGCTAGAATAACAAACATAGCCTACCTTATCTTCTAGGTTTGGAAATGAAGATGATTTAATCCAACATGTTATAATCCATAGGCCTAGCCTAGGCTATGTTAGCGTCACAAGACGATACTTACTTACTTACTAACTTACTTCTACATGAAGTAAACAACTAAACAACTCTATAATTAACAATATAACAACTCAGAAGTCAACAGACATTTGCTGTGTGAACCTGTGTGAGGTGAGCATGAAATAGTATGCGAAATATTAAAAATAATCGCATATCACGTGTGGTGTGTAGGCTACAGTTTGTGTGAAATGTAAATGTTCAGGCCAGGCACTGCACTGCACGTCAAAAGCTCCGCTCTAGAATATTTGCTGCACATATTAAATCGAATTGACCCACGACACAATTGAACGCGTCATCGTTTTAAGAAATCTTCACTTTAGAGTGCGTTTGTAAAAGTATGCGTTTGAGGGAGATAAATCTCTGTTTACGTGTAAACGAAAGGGCCAAACGCATACAAAAGTATTGCGTTTATTCAAATATCTAGATACGTGTAAACAGGCCCCTAGCCTACTATTTGCAACAACTAAAGTTTTTGAACCAATTAAGCCAAATTGGACAATTTCCCACGCAAACCTGATGATCTCTCACGGCACACTGGTGTGCCACAGAACAGTGGTTGAAAATCACGAACATAGGCCTACTGAAGGTCTTTAGCCAAAAAGACCCAAAAAAATGTAGACAATGTCCACACAACACAAAACACTTTTGATGTGAAAGTTCAGCCCTGTTGATCCCGGGTGTCTGCTGAGTTCTATCTTGTCACCGTGGCTACTCCAACCTATTCTGCTTGGCCCCCTCATTGCTGCTTGCAGCTATATTTGGGGGCCAAGCAGCGAAGCTGCGAAGGCACCCATTGTGTTTCTATTTGTTCTTATTATTATTATTATTATTCCGCCATTGAAGTCAATGGCAGCCCATAGAACCGTCTGGTGAAAAGTTGTGAAATTTGGCACACTGATTAGGGACAGTCCCATGATTAATGTCACCAAGTTTCATGATGGCACCTAGAGCACTCTAGCGCCACCAACAGGCCAAAGTTGGACGTGCGTTCACGCACTTAACTTTTGACCCGTATTGCCGATTGTCAAAAATGAGGTATCGTTGGAATCCTTGGACCAAGTCGAGTTCAACGCACCCTATGACGTCAATTTCCGCCATGATGGATTTTCCGCCATATTGGATTTCATCAAAAACACTAAAAAGTCCTCTCAGGTCACATATTTTCTCCGATCGACACCAAACTTCACAGATATCATTTACAGACCATGCCTCATTAATGCATTGCTTTTTGTCTTCGGAACTAAAACCGTTCGCGCGTAACAGCCAATCGAAGTTTGCGGCGAAGCCGCCAAACAGGAAGTGAGCTCATATCTCAGCAACCCATTGACCTATCATAACCAAACTTAGTACATGGACTCAGGACCCAATCAGGGGGACGCCCAAGAAATCTGGTGACCTTTGACCTGTAGGGGGCGCTGTAATTAAGAAACATGCCTTTTGGCCTGTAGCTGCAGTTGTGCTTAGAATTAAAACGCACTAGTGGTGTCTGGTAATACTGTTGGAGGTCCTTAGGCCGACCCAAGTCAACTTGTGATGTCATCGTAATTAATTCGGCCGCTATATTGGATTTAATCAAAAACACGTACAAATTTTCGCAGGTCACAAATTTCAGCGGATCCTCACCAAAATTGGCAGAGACCATCTTCAGACCATGCCTTATCAGTGCGTTGCTTTTTGGAACAATTGACAGTAGCATTCGGCTATAACAGCCAATCGAAACTTGCGGCAAAGCCGTCAAACAGGAAGTGAGCTCATATCTCAGCAACCCTTGCATGTATCAAAGCGAAACTTGGTGCATGGACTCGGGACCCAATCAGGGGGACGCTCAAGAAATCTGGTGACCTTTGACCTCTAGGGGGCGCTGTAATTAAGAAACATGCCTTTTGCCCTGTAGCTGCTGTTGTGTTTGGAATTCAAATGTACTAGTGGTGTCTGGTAATACTGTTGGAGGTCCTTAGGCCGACCCAGGCCAACTTGTGATGTCATCGTAATTGATTAGGCCGCCATGTTAGATTTAATCAAAAACATCAAAAAGTTTTCACAGGTCGGAAATTTCATCTGATCTTCACCAACATTGGCACAGACCATCTTCAGACCATAACCTATTAATATATTGCTCTCTGGAACAATTGACAAAAGCATTCGCCCGTAACAGCCAATCGAAATTGGTGGCGAAGCCGCCAAACAGGAAGTGAGCTCATATCTCAGCAACCCTGCCATGTATCATAACCAAACTTACTACATATATTCATGACCCCATTAGGAGGACGCTCAAAAAATTTGGTGACCTTTGACCTGTAGGGGGTGCTGCAATTAGCAATATTGCATTTTGATGTGTAGTTGCTGTGATTTATCAATCTTTTATTTTTTGATGTGAAACTGATGACAACATGTTCCATCCAGTTAATTCTAATGCGTGCATGCAAGAGCAGGGCAGGGCAGGACGGGGTGGGACGGGCTGGGGTGATTAGGTGGGGGGGGGGCTGGCTGGCTGAGGCGGTGGCAATACTCAGCCCTATTTCAGCCGTGTTGATCCCGGGTGTCTGCTGAGTTCTATCTTGTCACCGTGGCTACTCCGGCCTAACCTGCTTGGCCCCCTCATTGCTGCTTGCAGCTATATTTATTATTATTATTACACATCTTTCCGCTGTCATTGAAGTCTATGGCAGCCCATAGAACCGTACAGTAAAAAGTTGTGAAATTTGGCACATTGATTCGGGACAGTATAAAAATTAATTTGAGCAAGTTTTATGCCTGAACCACAGAGAGTCTAGCGCCACCAATGGGTCAAAGTTGACATTGCATCCATGCAATTAACTTTTGAACCGTATGCCCGATTTTGAATATCGCAATATCTTTGGAAGTCTTGGATGAGGCCGAACTCAACGCACCCCATGACGTCAATTTCCGCCATGTTGGATCTTCCGCCATATTGTATTTCATCAAAAACACTTAAAAGGCATCAAAGTTCGCAAAGTTTGTCCGATTTTCACGAAACTTGACGCAGATGATCGTCAGACCATGACTCATAAACGCATTGCTTTTTGGAGACATATTCAAAACCGGTTGCCTGTGACGACCAATCAAGTTTGGCGGCGAAGCCGCCAAACAGGAAGTGAAGTGATATCTCAGCAAGGCTTTCGCGTATCAACACCAAACTCAGTACAGGGTCTCAGTACCCAATTAGGAGGAGGCTCAATAAATTTGATGACTTTTGACCTATAGGTGGCGCTATAATTAGCAAAATTATGTTTTAGCCTGTAACAGGTCATGTGTTTAGAATTAAAGCATATTAGTGATATCTGTTAATACCTTGAGAGGTCCTTAGGCCGAAACATGCCAACATGTGACGTCAACATAATTTATTCGACCGCCATATTGGATGTCATCAAAAACACTTAAAAGGCATCAAAGGTCAGAAAGTTTCTCCGATTTTCACGAAACTTGACGCAGATGATCGTCAGACCATGACTCATAAACGCATTGCTTTTTGGAGACATATTCAAAACCGGTTGCCTGAGACGACCAATCAAGTTTGGCGGCGAAGCCGCCAAACAGGAAGCGAAGTAATATCTCAGTAAAGCTTTAACGTATCAAAACCAAACTCAGTACATGGGGTCAGGACCCAATAAGGAGAAGGCTCAATAAATTTGATGACTTTTGACCTATAGGTGGCGCTATAATAAGCAAAATTACATTTTGGCCTGTAACGGGTGATGTGTTTGGAATTAAAACTTACTATTGGTGTCTGTTAATGTTAATGTTAATATACTAGTGATGTCTCTGGGAGGTCCTAAGGCTGACAGATGTGATTTTGTGATGTCAACATAATTGATCTGGCCGCCATATTGGATTTAATCAAAATCACTTAAAAGGCATCAAAGGTCACAAAGTTCATCCGATTTTCATGAAACTTGGTTCAGATGATCTTCAGACCATGACTCACAAACGCATTGCTTTTTGGACCCATATTCAAAACCCATCGCCCGTCTTGACCAATCAAGTTTGGCGGCGAAGCCGCCAAACAGGAAGTGAAGTGATCTCAGCAAGGCTTTTGCGTATCAACACCAAACTCAGTACAGGGTCTCAGGACCCAATTAGGAGGAGGCTCAATAAATTTGATGACTTTTGACCTATAGGTGGCGCTATAATCACAAGAAGTGGGCTCATATTTCAGCAATGCTTTCACATATTGAAACCAAACTTAGTATATGGACTTGGGACCTCATCCTGAGGACAGACAATAATTTTAGCAACCTTTGACCACTAGGGGTGCTATAATTTGCAACACTTTCTCGTATTAACACCAAACTTGGTATATGGACTCGTGACTACAACCTGAGGACGCACAATAAATGTGGTGACTTTTGACCACTAGGGGTGCTATAATTATCAACACTTTCTCGTATCGACACCAAACTTGGTATGTGGACTCGTGACTACAACCTGACTATGCACAATACATTTGGTGATGTTTGAGGTATGCATATGTATGGGGGGTTATTGGGGTGTGTGGGAGAGGAAGTTTATCTTTGTATATGTGTGTGTGTGGGACGGGTGGTTAATTGGGTGTGTGTATAATGTAGCAACATTGGGTTGCCATGACAACTCCTGCTCAACTGCTTGGCCCCCACATTGCTGCTTGCAGCTATATTTATTATTATTATTATTACGCTTCCGTCATTGAAGTCAATGGCAGCCCATAGAACCGTCTGGTGAAAAGTTCTGAAATTTGGCACACTGATTAAGGACAGTCTCATGATTAATTTCACCAAGTTTCATACCGGCACCTTGAGCGCTCTAGCGCCACCAACAGGCCAAAGTTGGATGTGCGTTCACGCACGTAACTTTTGACCCGTTGATCCGATTGTCAAAAATTAGGTATTGTTAGAATCCTTGGACCAAGCCGAGTTCAACGCACCCTGTGACGTCATTTTCCGCCATGATGGATTTTCCGCCATTTTGGATTTCATCAAAAACACTTAAAAGTCTTCAGAGGTCACAAATTTTCTCCGATCAAAACCAAACCTGACACACATAATCTTCAGACCAAGCCTCACAAAAGTTATTCATTTTTGTCTTCGGAACTAAACCCGTTCTCCCGTAACAGCCAATCAAAGTTTGCGGCGAAGCCACCAAACAGGAAGTGAGCTCATATCTCAACAACCCTTGCATGTATCAAAGCCAAACTTGGTACATGGACTCAGGACCCAATCAGGGGGACGCTCAAGAAATCTGGTGACCTTTGACCTCTAGGGGGCGCTGTAATTAAGAAACATGCCTTTTGGCCTGTAGCTGCAGTTGTGCTTAGAATTAAAATGCACTAGTGGTGTCAGGTAATACTGTTGGAGGTCCTTAGGCCGACCCAAGCCAATTTGTGATGTCATCGTAATTGATTCGGCCGCCATATTGGATTTAATCAAAAACACGTAAAAATTTTCGCAGGTCACAAATTTCAGTGGATCCTCACTAAAATTGGCAGACATCATCTTCAGACCATGCATTATCATTGCTTTGCTTTCTGGAACAATTGACAGAAGCATTCGGCTTTAACAGCCAATCGAATCTTGCGGCGAAGCCGCCAAACAGGAAGTGAGCTCATATCTCAGCAACCCTTGCATGTATCAAAGCCAAACTTGGTGCATGGCCTCAGGACCCAATCAGGGAGACACTCAAGAAATCTGGTGACCTTTGACCTCTAGGGGGCGCTGTAATTAAGAAACATGCCTTTTGGCCTGTAGCTGAAGTTGTGCTTAGAATTAAAACGCACTAGTGGTGTCTGGTAATACTGTTGGAGGTCCTTAGGCTCACCCAAGCTAACTTGTGATGTCATCGTAATTGATTCGGCCGCCATATTGGATTTAATCAAAAAAACATATAAGTGTTCGCAGGTCACAAATTTCAGCGGATCCTCACCAAATTTGGCAGAGACCATCTTAAGATCATAACCTTTCAATATATTGCTCTCTGGAACAATTGACAAAAGCATTCGCCCGTAACAGCCAATCGAAATTGGTGGCGAAGCCGCCAAACAGGAAGTGAGCTCATATCTCAGCAACCCTGCCATGTATCATAACCAAACTTACTACATATATTTGTGACCCCATTAGGAGGACGCTCAAAAAATTCGGTGACCTTTGACCTGTAGGGGGTGCTGCAATTAGCAATATTGCATTTTGATGTGTAGTTGCTGATGTGTTTTATCAATCTTTTATTTTTTGATGTGAAACTGATGACAACATGTTCCATCCAGTTAATTCTAATGCGTGCGTGCAAGAGCAGGGCAGGGCAGGATGGGGTGGGACGGGCTGGGGTGATTAGGTGGGGGGGGCTGGCTGGCGGAGGCGGTGGCAATACTCATCCCTGTTTCAGCCCTGTTGATCCCGGGTGTCTGCTGAGTTCTATCTTGTCACCGTGGCTACTCCGGCCTATTCTGCTTGGCCCCCTCATTGCTGCTTGCAGCTATATTTATTATTATTATTTTAACTTTGTCTCAGAGCGTTTTCCTTTTTTGAGGTGGTTAAGATGGGTGAAAAGTCTTGAAATTTGGCACACACATCAGGTGTCACGCAAAGCAGTTAGGTACAAGAGCTTGGCCCCGGGCGTGGCCCAGGGACTCAGTAGCGCCCCCTTAGGTGATTGATGCAGTGGTTGGCACATACTTTCAGCTAGACACATCAAATTTGGTAGGTGTGTGTATCTCCCCAAGATGAACAACTTTCGTATGTACAATGCATTAGCCACGCCCAACAGGAAGTGAGGTATTTGGGATTTTGTGCGGACTAAAATGTGATGAATTGTGATGCCAAAAGAGGTGCTTCCCATCGGCGAAAACGCATGAAATTTGGCACACAGGTCAAGAGGTACCGTAAATATATACAGGGGAAAAGCCTTGGCACCGGGTGTTGCCCAGGCACTCCATAGCGCCCCCTTATGTCACTGTGACTTGTGGTTGGCATATAGTTTTAGATACACACACCAAATTTGGTGGGTGTATGTAACTCCCAAAAACAAACAACTTTTGTATTAACATGCCATTAGCCACGCCCACAGGAAGTGAGGTAATTGAGATTTTGTGTGTTGTGGACATGATCAATTTTAACATACTCCTCCTAGACGGTTGATCCGATTCATGTCAAAGTTGGTATACATGACACCGAGATGTTCCTGATTATAAATTGTGAAGTTTTTTTTTGATATGTTGTAATTTGACGAAATGGCGAAATATACACATAAATATATTCCACATAAACAATAAATGTGTCATAATTCACCATGCATGGCTTGAAATGTTTTAAATTTCACAGGTCATTGAAGACCATGTCAATGATAATATTCACAGGCCCATAATGCATGTTTGGCATAGCGCCACCAACTGGCAACAGAAAGAATGACAATTATACTGATGTCATATGATCAATTTGAACATACTCCTCGTAGACGGTTTGTCAGATTAATTTGAAATTTGGCAAATATGATGCCAAGATGTTGCTGATGTTAAATTGTGAAGGGATTTTTGATATGTTGTAATATGTCATGATTTTAATATCTCACCATATAAACAGGAAATGTGTCATAAAGTCACAGTGCATTGAATGAATGGTCTGAAACTTCTCAGGTTAATAGATATTATGATTATGATGATATTTAGACACCCAATGGGCCTGCCTGGCATAGCGCCACCACCTGGCCAAGTAGGAAATGTGCCAGAAATGGACAATGCCTTAAGTGATTGATCTGAAACTTTATAAAATATTGGATATCATTATTGTCATGATATTAACACATATAATTCACATGCCTAGCATAGCGCCACCATCTGGTCAAACAGGAAATATGCCAGAAATGTTCTATGCTTTGAATGAATGGTCTGAAACTTCTCAGGTTAATAGATATTATAATTATGATGATATTCAGAGACCCTATGGGCCTGCCTGGCATAGCTCCACCACCTGGCCAAGCAGGAAAATGTGCCAGAAATTGGTAATGCCTATATTGGTTGATCTGAAACTTTGCAAAATATTGGATATCATTATTGTGATGATATTCACATGTCTAATTCAAATGCCTAATATAGCGCCACCATCTGGCCAAAAAGTGTATCAGAAATGTTCTTTGCTTAAAATGAATAATCTGAAATTTCTCAGGTTAATTTATATTATGATTATGATGACACACAATGGACCTGCCTTGCATTGCGCCCCCACCTGGCCAGGCAAGTAAATGTGCCAGAAAATAACATGCAAAAACAAATAGCACACACATCAAATATGTACATTTTACAAATGCACCACGTCGGTGCTTTGTTGGATTCTGAAATGTCACGGGTTGCGGCCCACAGGTGCTCGGGCCCGCCATTGCCGCTTGCGGCTATATTTAGGGCCCGAGCACCGAAGGGCGCAAGGCCCTATTGTTTTTGTAAGGATTATTATTTTTAGGGCCCGAGCACCCGAAGGGCGCAAGGCCCTATTGTTTTTGTAAGGATTATTAGGGCCCGAGCACCGAAGGGCGCAAGGCCCTATTGTTTTTGTAAGGATTATTATTATTATTATTAGGGCCCGAGCACCGAAGGGCGCAAGGCCCTATTGTTTTTGTAAGGATTATTATTATTATTATTATTATTATTGTTATTCCACTTTTTTGCTTTCCTGTTTTTGAGGTGGTTAACATGGTCGAAAATTCTTGAAATTTGGCACACACGTCAGGTGTCACGCAACGCAGTTAGGTACAAGAGCTTGACCTCGGGTGTGGCCCAGAGACTCGCTAGCGCCCCCTTAGGTGACTGATCGATCCCGTGGTTGGCATATATTTTGAGGTGGTTAACATGGTCGAAAACGCATGAAATTTAGCACACACATCAAGTGGTACAGTGAATAGACAGGGATAAAAGCTTGGCACCGGGCGTTGCCCAGGAACTCCATAGCGCCCCCTTACGTCACAGTGACTTGTGGTTGGCATACAGTTTTAGATACACACACCAAATTTGGTGGGTGTATGTAACTCCCAAAAACAACCAACTTTTGTATTAACATGCCATTAGCCACGCCCACAGGAAGTGAGGTAATTGAGATTTTGTGCGTTGTGGACATGATCAATTTTAACGTACTCCTCCTAGACGGTTGATCGATCCGATTCATGTCAAAGTTGGTATACATGATGCCGAGATGTTCCTGATTATAAATTGTGAAGTTTTTTTTTGATATGTTGTAATTTGACGAAATGGCGAAATTATTAATTTTAATACCTTTCCACATAAACAATAAATGTGTCATAATTCACCATGCATGGTTTGAAATGTTTTACATTTCACAGGTCATTGAAGACCATGTTAATGATAATATTCACATGCCCATAATGCATGTTTGGCATAGCGCCACCAACTGGCAACAGAAAGAATGACAATTATACTGATGTCACATGATCAATTTGAACATACTCCTCCTAGACGGTTTGTCAGATTAATTTGAAATTTGGCAAACATTATGCCAAGATGTCGCTGATGTTAAATTGTGAATGAATTTTTGAATGTTGTAATATATTTGATATGATTTTAATATCTCACCACATAAACAGGAAATGTGTCATAAATCACAGTGCATTGAATGAATGGTCTGAAACTTCTCAGGTTAATAGATATCATGATTATGATGATATCCAGACACCCAATGGGCCTGCCTGGCATAGCGCCACCACCTGGCCAAGCAGGAAATGTGCCAGAAATGGACAATGCCTTAAGTGATTGATCTGAAACTTTATAAAATATTGGATATCATTATTGTGATGATATTCACATGTGTAATTCACAGGCCTAGCATAGCACCACCTTCTGGCCAAGCAGGAAATGTGCCAGAAATGCTCTAGGCTTTGAATAAATGGTCTGAAACTTTTCAGGTTAATAGATATTATGATTATGATGATATCCAGACACCCAATGGGCCTGCCTGGCATAGCGCCACCACCTGGTCAAGCAGTAAATGTGCCAGAAATGGACAATGCCTTAAGTGATTGATCTGAAAGTTTACAAACATTTTGGATATCATTATTGTGATGATATTCACATGTGTAATTTTCATGCCTAACATAGCGCCACCATCTGGCCAACCAAAAAGTGTATCAGAAATGTTCTTTGCTTAAAATTAATGGTCTGAAATTTCTCAGGTTAATATATATTATGATTATGATGACACCCAATGGGCCTGCCTTGCATTGCGCCCCCACCTGGCCAAGCAAGTACATGTGGCAGAAAATAAAATACAAAAACAAATAGCACACGCATCAAATATGTACATTTCACAAACGCACCACGTCGGTGCTTTGTTGGATTCCGACATGTCACGGGTTGCGGCCCGCAGGTGCTCGGGCCCGCCATTGCCGCTTGCGGCTATATTTAGGGCCCGAGCACCCGAAGGGCGCAAGGCCCTATTGTTTTTGTAAGGATTATTATTAGGGCCCGAGCACCCGAAGGGCGCAAGGCCCTATTGTTTTTGTAAGGATTATTATTATTATTATTGTTATTCCACTTTTTTGCTTTCCTGTTTTTGAGGTGGTTAACATGGTCGAAACCTGTTGAAATTTGGCACACACGTCAGGTGTCATGCATCGCAGTTAGGTACAAGAGCTTGACCCCGGGCGTGGCCCAGGGACTCGCTAGCGCCCCCTTAGGTGACTGATCCCGTGGTTGACATATATTTTGAGGTGGTTAACATGGTTGAAAAGTCTTGAAATTTGACACACACATCAAGTGGTACAGTGAATAGACAGGGATAAAAGCTTGGCACCGGGCGTTGCCCAGGAACTCCATAGCGCCCCCTTACGTCACAGTGACTTGTGGTTGGCATATAGTTTTAGACACACACACCAAATTTGGTGGGTGTATGTAACTCCCAAAAACAAACAACTTTTGTATTAACATGCCATTAGCCACGCCCACAGGAAGTGAGGTAATTGAGATTTTGTGCGTTGTGGACATGATCAATTTTAACGTACTCCTCCTAGACGGTTGATCCGATTCATGTCAAAGTTGGTATACATGATGCCGAGATGTTCCTGATTATAAATTGTGAAGGTTTTTTTTTATATGTTGTAATTTGACGAAATGGCGAAATTATTAATTTTAATACCCTTCCACATAAACAATAAATGTGTCATAATTCACCATGCATGGCTTGAAATGTTTAAATTTCACAGGTCATTGAAGACCATGTTAATGATAATATTCACATGCCCATAATGCATGTTTGGCATAGCGCCACCAACTGGCAACAGAAAGAATGACAATTATACTGATGTCACATGATCAATTTGAACATACTCCTCCTAGACGGTTTGTCAGATTCATTTGAAATTTGGCAAACATTATGCCAAGATGTCGCTGATGTTAAATTGTGAATGGATTTTTGAATGTTGTAATATATTTGATATGATTTTAATATCTCACCACATAAACAGGAAATGTGTCATAAATCACAGTGCATTGAATGAATGGTCTGAAACTTCTCAAGTTAATAGATATCATGATTATGATGATATCCAGACACCCAATGGGCCTGCCTGGCATAGCGCCACCACCTGGCCAAGCAGGAAATTTGCCAGAAATGGACAATGCCTTAAGTGATTGATCTGAAACGTTATAAAATATTGGATATCATTATTGTGATGATATTCACATGCGTAATTCACAGGCCTAGCATAGCGCCACCTTCTGGCCAAGCAGGAAATGTGCCAGAAATGCTCTATGCTTTGAATAAATGGTCTGAAACTTCTAATGTTAATAGATATTATAATTATGATGATATCCAGACACCCAATGGGCCGGCCTGGCATAGCGCCACCACCTGGTCAAGCAGGAAATGTGCCAGAAAATGGACAATGCCTTAAGTGATTGATCTGAAAGTTTACAAAAAAATTGGATATCATTATTGTGATGATATTCACATGTGTAATTTTCATGCCTAACATAGCGCCACCATCTGGCCAACCAAAAAGTGTATCAGAAATGTTCTTTGCTTAAAATGAATGGTCTGAAATTTCTCAGGTTAATATATACTATGATTATGATGACACCCAATGGGCCTGCCTTGCATTGCGCCCCCACCTGGCCAAGCAAGTACATGTGGCAGAAAATAAAATACAAAAACAAGTAGCACACGCATCAAATATGTACATTTCACAAATGCACCACGTCGGTTCTTTGTTGGATTCCGACATGTCATGGGTTGCGGCCCGCAGGTGCTCGGGCCCGCCATTGCCGCTTGCGGCTATATTTATTATTATTATTGTTATTTCACTTTTTTGCTTTCCTGTTTTTGAGGTGGTTAACATGGTCGAAACCTCTTGAAATTTGGCACACACGTCAGGTGTCATGCATCACAGTTAGGTACAAGAGCTTGACCCCGGGCGTGGCCCAGGGACTCGCTAGCGCCTCCTTAGGTGACTGATCTCGTGGTTGGCAAATATTTTGAGGTGGTTAACATAGTCGAAAACGCATGAAATTTAGCACACACATCAAGTGGTACAGTGAATAGACAGGGATAAAAGCTTGGCACCGGGCGTTGCCCAGGAACTCCATAGCGCCCCCTTACGTCACAGTGACTTGTGGTTGGCATATAGTTTTAGATACACACACCAAATTTGGTGGGTGTATGTAACTCCCAAAAACAAACAACTTTTGTATTAACATGCCATTAGCCACGCCCACAGGAAGTGAGGTAATTGAGATTTTGTGCGTTGTGGACATGATGAATTTTAACGTACTCCTCCTAGACGGTTGCTCCGATTCATGTCAAAGTTGGTATACATGATGCCGAGATGTTCCTGATTATAAATTGTGAAGTTTTTTTTTGATATGTTGTAATTTGACGAAATGGCGAAATTATTCATTTTAATACCCTTCCACATAAACAATAAATGTGTCATAATTCACCATGCATGGCTTGAAATGTTTTAAATTTCACAGGTCATTGAAGACAATGTTAATGATAATATTCACATGCCCATAATGCATGTTTGGCATAGCGCCACCAACTGGCAACAGAAAGAATGACAATTATACTGATGTCACATGAACAATTTGAACATACTCCTCCTAGACGGTTTGTCAGATTCATTTGAAATTTGGCAAACATTATGCCAAGATGTTGCTGATGTTAAATTGTGAATGGATTTTTGAATGTTGTAATATATTTGATATGATTTTAATATCTCACCACATAAACAGGAAATGTGTCATAAATCACAGTGCATTGAATGAATGGTCTGAAACTTCTCAGGTTAATAGATATCATGATTATGATGATATCCAGACACCAAATGGGCCTGCCTGGCATAGCGCCACCACCTGGCCAAGCAGGAAATGTGCCAGAAATGGACAATGCCTTAAGTGATTGATCTGAAACTTTATAAAATATTGGATATCATTATTGTGATGATATTCACATGCATAATTCACAGGCCTAGCATAGCGCCACCTTCTGGCCAAGCATGAAATGTGCCAGAAATGCTCTATGCTTTGAATAAATGGTCTGAAACTTCTCAGGTTAATAGATATTATGATTATGATGATATCCAGACACCCAATGGGCCTGCCTGGCATAGCGCCACCACTTGGTCAAGCAGGAAATATGCCAGAAATGGACAATGCCTTAAGTGATTAATCTGAAAGTTTACAAACATTTTGGATATCATTATTGTGATGATATTCACATGTGCAATTTCCATGCCTAACATAGCGCCATCATCTGGCCAACCAAAAAGTGTATCAGAAATGTTATTTGCTTAAAATGAATGGTCTGAAATTTCTCAGGTTAATATATATTATGATTATGATGACCAGTGTTGGGCAAGTTACTTCAAAATCATAATGTATTATGTATTACTTATTACTGTCTTTTAAAAGTAATTTGTTACATTATAATATTACTGTCTCTGAATTGTAAGGCATTACACTACTATTGCATTACTTTTAAGTTACTTTCACCAAAATATCTAGAAATATGGATTTGCCATTCTAAATGCAGTTTATTACGCTCAATGCAGCTTGCTCTTCCAATGGAGGGAGATGTGGTTTAGCATAATGAGTGAGCTAGGTTTAAGGCTAACAACAGTAGAATGCAATAGGCGCAGTGCTCATGATGCAATACAAGGAACATCATAGTCAGAATTTTGTTAAAAACCGACAAAAGGTCAAAGTCTGCTAAATTGTGATAGAAATACTGTAACTTTAAGGCCTAGGCCTACTCATTAAAATCAATAGAGAGCCTACTATATTGTAAATCAAAGCTTAAAGGAACCGTATGTAAGATTGTGGCCAAAACTGGTACTACAATCACTTTCAAATTACTGTAGAGCGGTGTATCCCCTTCCCCTCCCCTCTGACTGGCAGAGTTGGCAACCGGATGACGAAACACTACTGACTTTGTGATTAGTAGATAGGTGGAGGGTGGCGCATTAGGCCAAAACACAACATGACAACATCAACATCAGTTGAGGGCTGCAACTTCACTTTTTAAATGACAATATCCTGGCCAGACTACTGTTGTCAGTGATATAAGTATTTGAAATGAACATGATATCTTAATGTCTAGTGACATATCAGGGCAATTTTATGATTCATTGAAATACATTTTTTACATACGGTTCCTTTAATAAAGACATGTCAAGATGGTGGCCTGCTGGCCATTTTGGTGCCCTAAGTGAGTGGCTTTGAGTGAGTGACATTTAAATGATAACTCAAACACTCAAACACCTGTGAGTTTTTAAACATTAATTTCTGAAGAAATTATGTTTTACCTATAAATGGTGCACTGTCACTTTAAGAGCATTGATCTTTACGTTGTCATAATGCCCTTTTGCCAGCTCTTGTTTAGGCTACAAGCCTTATTTGTTTGAGTTACATTGATAGCACAATATTAACAATAATATGCACAATGTTAAGTTGTTTGAAGCAACCTTCATTGCTTTGGAAATGGAAGTATGCAATGACATGTTGCTTCACATTTCGTTTTGCGAATACAAGTGAATTATGAGCCTGGTATCCACCTAGCTATCTGAATGGAATGCGTTTCAGTCGACTCAGCATATCATGTGCTTCATGTAGCCTAAATGCTTGGAAAACGAATTATTGAAGACCCACCAATTCTAGTAGGCTACAACGTGGTGATTGAGAGAACCCAAAAGGTATCAAACTTGCATGTAACATCGTGTTAGTGCATTTTGACATTGTAAACGTTATTGATGAAGAGTGAAACGCAGTTTGTAATAAAGCTACTATTCATTGGTTACATTTGGGTGCCCCCTCTGTCCTTTGGTGCCCAACGCAAAGTGCGTGATGCGCGTGGTGGGAGCGGTGGCACTGCCAGGCTACACAATCTTTTTCTGCATTTCTATCCCGTTATTCTCTTCAATTCAAGTTCACAGCACAAAGCTGACATGCACAACAGCATAGTTTGTGTTTTATCAAGAATCAAAAAGATTAGCGTGGCACTACTTTAGATGTTTCATTAATTTACTTGTGCTATTTCGCGAGGCATAGAGAGATCTTTCGGTTTCACACACAAAGTGCACTAACTATTATGTTCTTCATAGCCTTGTCTCTGACAAGCTGAAAATAATGAGCGTAGGCTTATGTCCATCCCGCAAATAGAGTCCGCCTGCGAGTTTGCTGCAGCAATCATATTCAACCAGTATCAGGAGATAACGTTCTACTATTTTGCGCTGATTTTTTCTCCTCTGTTGTTCTCCCGTGGTGTGGTGGCAAATATGTATCAAAACAAAACACCACTTAATTTCGGGTTAAATGCATTGTAACGCGCGTTACTGAAGTTTGTACCGAGTAAAATATTACCCAATTTTTTTTTGTAATGCCTTACATTACCACGTTACCGCAAACAGCAATATATTACAGTAATTACATTACTTTTGTAACGCGTTACACCCAACACTGATGATGACACCCAATGGGCCTGCCTTGCATTAAGCCCCCACCTGGCCAAGCGAGTAAATGTGGAAGAAAATAAAATACAAAAGCAAATAGCACACGCATCAAATATGTACATTTCACAAACGCACCACGTCGGTGCTTTGTTGGATTCCGACATTGCGGCTATATTTATTATTATTATTGTTATTCTACTTTTTTGCTTTCCTGTTTTTGAGGTGGTTAACATGGTCGAAAACTCTTGAAATTTGGTACACACGTCAGGTGTCACACATCGCAGTTAGGTACAAGAGCTTGACCCCGGGCGTGGCCCAGGGACTCGCTAGCGCCCCCTTATTTGACTGATCCCGTGGTTGGCAAATATTTTGAGGTGGTTAACATAATCGAAAAGTCTTGAAATTTGGCACACACATCTAGTGATGCAGTGAATAGACAGGGATAAAAGCTTGGCACTGGGCGTTGCCCAGCAACTCCATAGCGCCCCCTTATGTCACTGTGACTTGTGGTTGGCATATAGTTTTAGATACACACACCAAATTTGGTAGGTGTATGTAACTCCCAAAAACAAACAACTTTTGTATTAACATGCCATTAGCCACGCCCACAGGAAGTGAGGTAATTGAGATTTTGTGCGTTGTGGACATGATCAATTTTAACGTACTCCTCCTAGACGGTTGATCCAATTCATGTCAAAGTTGGTATACATGACGCCGAGATGTTCCTGATGATAAATTGTGAAGCGTTTTTTTGATATGTTGTAATTTGACAAAATGGCGAAATTATTAATTTTAATACCCTTCCACATAAACAATAAATGTGTCATAATTAACCATGCATGGCTTGAAATGTTTTAAATTTCACAGGTCATGGAAGACCATGTTAATGATAATATTCACATGCCCATAATGCATGTTTGGCATAGCGCCACCAACTGGCAACAGAAAGAATGACAATTATACTGATGTCATATGATCAATTTGAACATACTCCTCCTAGACGGTTTGTCAGATTCATTTGAAATTTGGCAAACATTATGCCAAGATGTCGCTGATGTTAAATTGTGAAGGTATTTTTGAATGTTGTAATATATTTGATATGATTTTAATATCTCACCACATAAACAGGAAATGTGTCATAAATCACAGTGCATTGAATGAATGGTCTGAAACTTCTCAGGTTAATAGATATCATGATTATGATGATATCCAGACACCAAATGGGCCTGCCTGGCATAGCGCCACCACCTGGCCAAGCAGGAAATGTGCCAGAAATGGAAAATGCCTTAAGTGATTGATCTGAAACTTTATAAAATATTGGATATCATTATTGTGATGATATTCACATGCGTAATTCACAGGCCTAGCATAGCGCCACCTTCTGGCCAAGCAGGAAATGTGCCAGAAATGCTCTATGCTTTGAATAAATGGTCTGAAACTTCTCAGGTTAATAGATATTATGATTATGATGATATCCAGACACCCAATGGGCCTGCCTGGCATAGCGCCACCACCTGGTCAAGCAGGAAATGTGCCAGAAATGGACAATGCCTTAAGTGATTGATCTGAAAGTGTACAAACATTTTGGATATCATTATTGTGATGATATTCACATGTGTAATTTCAATGCCTAACATAGCGCCACCATCTGGCCAACCAAAAAGTGTATCAGAAATGTTTTTTGCTTAAAATGAATGGTCTGAAATTTCTCAGGTTAATATATATTATGATTATGATGACACCCAATGGGCCTGCCTTGCATTACGCCCCCACCTGGCCAAGCGAGTAAATGTGGCAGAAAATAAAATACAAAAGCAAATAGCCCACGCATCAAATATGTACATTTCACACACGCACCACGTCGGGGCTTTGTTGGATTCCGACATGTCACGGGTTGCGGCCCGCAGGTGCTCGGGCCCGCCATTGCCGCTTGCGGCTATATTTATTATTATTATTGTTATTTCACTTTTTTGCTTTCCTGTTTTTGAGGTGGTTAACATGGTCGAAACCTCTTGAAATTTGGCACACACGTCAGGTGTCATGCATCGCAGTTAGGTACAAGAGCTTGACCCCGGGCGTGGCCCAGGGACTCGCTAGCGCCTCCTTAGGTGACTGATCTCGTGGTTGGCAAATATTTTGAGGTGGTTAACATAGTCGAAAACGCATAAAATTTAACACACACATCAAGTGGTACAGTGAATAGACAGGGATAAAAGCTTGGCACCGGGCGTTGCCCAGGAACTCCATAGCGCCCCCTTACGTCACAGTGACTTGTGGTTGGCATATAGTTTTAGATACACACACCAAATTTGGTGGGTGTATGTAACTCCCAAAAACAAACAACTTTTGTATTAACATGCCATTAGCCACGCCCACAGGAAGTGAGGTAATTGAGATTTTGTGCGTTATGGACATGATCAATTTTAAAGTACTCCTCCTAGACGGTTGATCCGATTCATGTCAAAGTTGGTATACATGACGCCGAGATGTTCCTGATTATAAATTGTGAAGCCTTTTTTTGATATGTTGTAATTTGACGAAATGGCGAAATTATTAATTTTAATACCCTTCCACATAAGCAATAAATGTGTCATAATTCACCATGCATGGCTTGAAATGTTTTAAATTTCACAGGTCATTGAAGACCATGTTAATGATAATATTTAAATGCCCATAATTCATGTTTGGCATAGCGCCACCAACTGGCAACAGAAAGAATGACAATTACACTGATGTCACATGATCAATTTTAACATACTGCTCCTAGACGGTTTGTCAGATTCATGTGAAATTTGGCAAACATTATGCCAAGATGTCGCTGATGTTAAATTGTGAAGGGATTTTTGATATGTTATATATTTGATATGATTTTAATATCTCACCACATGAAGAGGAAATGTGTCATAAATCACAGTTCATTGAATGAATGGTCTGAAACTTCTCAGGTTAATAGATATCATGATTATGATGATATTCAGACACCCAATGGGCCTGCCTGGCATAGCGCCACCACCTGGCCAAGCAGGAAATGTGTCAGAAATGCTCTATGCTTTGAATAAATGGTCTGAAACTTCTCAGGTTAATAGATATTATGATTATGATGATATCCAGACACCCAATGGGCCTGCCTGGCATAGCGCCACCACCTGGTCAAGCAGGAAATGTGCCAGAAATGGACAATGCCTTAAGTGATTGATCTGAAAGTTTACACAAATTTTGGATATCATTATTGTGATGATATTCACATGTCTAATTTCCATGTCTAACATAGCGCCACCATCTGGCCAACCAAAAAGTGTATCAGAAATGTTCTTTGCTTAAAATGAATGGTCTGAAATTTCTCAGGTTAATATATATTATGATTATGATGACACCCAATGGGCCTGCCTTGCATTGCGCCCCCACCTGGCCAAGCAAGTACATGTGGCAGAAAATAAAATACAAAAACAACTAGCACAAGCATTAAATATGTACATTTCACAAACGCACCACGTCGGTGCTTTGTTGGATTCCGACATGTCACGGGTTGCGGCCCGCAGGTGCTCGGGCCCGCCATTGCCGCTTGCGGCTATATTTAGGGCCCGAGCACCGAAAGGGCGCAAGGCCCTATTGTTTTTGTAAGGATTATTATTATTATTATTATTATTATTGTTATTTCACTTTTTTGCTTTCCTGTTTTTGAGGTGGTTAACATGGTCGAAACCTCTTGAAATTTGGCACACACGTCAGGTGTCATGCATCGCAGTTAGGTACAAGAGCTTGACCCCGGGCGTGGCCCAGGGACTCGCTAGCGCCTCCTTAGGTGACTGATCTCGTGGTTGGCAAATATTTTGAGGTGGTTAACATAGTCGAAAACGCATGAAATTTAGCACACACATCAAGTGGTACAGTGAATAGACAGGGATAAAAGCTTGGCACCGGGCGTTGCCCAGGAACTCCATAGCGCCCCCTTACGTCACAGTGACTTGTGGTTGACATATAGTTTTAGATACACACACCAAATTTGGTGGGTGTATGTAACTCCCAAAAACAAACAACTTTTGTATTAACATGCCATTAACCACGCCCACAGGAAGTGAGGTAATTGAGATTTTGTGCATTGTGGACATGATCAATTTTAAAGTACTCCTCCTAGACGGTTGATCCGATTCATGTCAAAGTTGGTATACATGATGCCGAGATGTTCCTGATTATAAATTGTGAAGTTTTTTTTTGATATGTTGTAATTTGACGAAATGGCGAAATTATTAATTTTAATACCCTTCCACATAAACCATAAATGTGTCATAATTCACCATGCTTGGCTTGAAATGTTTTAAATTTCACAGGTCATTAAATACCATGTTAATGATAATATTCACATGCCCATAATGCATGTTTGGCATAGCGCCACCAACTGGCAACAGAAAGAATGACAATTATACTGATGTCACATGATCAATTTGAACATACTCCTCCTAGACGGTTTGTCAGATTCATTTGAAATTTGGCAAACATTATGCCAAGATGTCGCTGATGTTAAATTGTGAATGGATTTTGGAATGTTGTAATATATTTGATATGATTTTAATATCTCACCACATAAACAGGAAATGTGTCATAAATCACAGTGCATTGAATGAATGGTCTGAAACTTCTCAGGTTAATAGATATCATGATTATGATGATATCCAGACACCCAATGGGCCTGCCTGGCATAGCGCCACCACCTGGCCAAGCAGGAAATGTGCCAGAAATGGACAATGCCTTAAGTGATTGATCTGAAACTTTATAAAATATTGGATATCATTATTGTGATGATATTCACATGCGTAATTCACAGGCCTAGCATAGCGCCACCTTCTGGCCAAGCAGGAAATGTGCCAGAAATGCTCTATGCTTTGAATAAATGGTCTGAAACTTCTCAGGTTAATAGATATTATGATTATGATGATATCCAGACACCCAATGGGCCTGCCTGGCATAGCGCCACCACCTGGTCAAGCAGGAAATGTGCCAGAAATGGACAATGCCTTAAGTGATTGATCGATCTGAAACTTTATAAAATATTGGATATCATTATTGTGATGATATTCACATGCATAATTTACAGGCCTAGCATAGCGCCACCTTCTGGCCAAGCAGGAAATGTGCCAGAAATGCTCTATGCTTTGAATAAATGGTCTGAAACTTCTCAGGTTAATAGATATTATGATTATGATGATATCCAGACACCCAATGGGCCTGCCTGGCATAGCGCCACCACTTGGTCAAGCAGGAAATGTGCCAGAAATGGACAATGCCTTAAGTGATTAATCTGAAAGTTTACAAACATTTTGGATATCATTATTGTGATGATATTCACATGTGCAATTTTCATGCCTAACATAGTGCCATCATCTGGCCAACCAAAAAGTGTATCAGAAATGTTATTTGCTTAAAATGAATGGTCTGAAATTTCTCAGGTTAATATATATTATGATTATGATGACACCCAATGGGCCTGCCTTGCATTAAGCCCCCACCTGGCCAAGCGAGTAAATGTGGAAGAAAATAAAATACAAAAGCAAATAGCACACGCATCAAATATGTACATTTCACAAACGCACCACGTCGGTGCTTTGTTGGATTCCGACATGTGATGGGTTGCGGCCCGCAGGTGCTCGGGCCCGCCATTGCCGCTTGCGGCTATATTTATTATTATTATTGTTATTCTACTTTTTTGCTGTCCTGTTTTTGAGGTAGTTAACATGGTCGAATACTCTTGAAATTTGGCACACAGGTCACGTGTCACGCAACGCAGTTAGGTACAAGAGCTTGACCCCGGGCGTGGCCCAGGGACTCGCTAGCGCCCCCTTAGGTGACTGATCCCGTGGTTGGCAAATATTTTGAGGTGGTTAACATAATCGAAAAGTCTTGAAATTTGGCACACACATCAGGTGTCACACAAAGCAGCTAGGTAAAAAAGCTTGGCCCCGGGTATGGCCCAGAGACTCGCTAGCGCCCCCTTACGCCCCCCTAGATGACTGATCCCGTGGTGGGCATATAGTTTCAGCTATACACACCAAATTTGGTAGGTGTCTGTATCTCCCCAAGATGAACAACTTTCGTATGTACAATGCATTAGCCACGCCCAACAGGAAGTGAGGTGTTTGGGATTTTGTGCAGACTAATATGTGATGAAATATGTGATGAAACATGATGCCAAAAGAGGTGCTTCCCATGGGTGAAAACGCATGAAATTTGGCACACACATCAAGTGATACAGTGAATAGACAGGGATAAAAGCTTGGCACCGGGCGTTGCCCAGGAACTCCATAGCGCCCCCTTATGTCACTGTGACTTGTGGTTGGCATATAGTTTTAGATAAACACACCAAATTTGGTGGGTGTATGTAACTCCCAAAAACAAACAACTTTTGTATTAACATGCCATTAGCCACGCCCACAGGAAGTGAGGTAATTGAGATTTTGTGCGTTGTGGACATGATCAATTTTAACGTACTCCTCCTAGACGGTTGATCCGATTCATGTCAAATTTGGTATACATGACGCCGAGATGTTCCTGATTATAAATTGTGAAGCTTTTTTTTGATATGTTGTAATTTGACGAAATGGTGAAATTATTAATTTTAATACCCTTCCACATAAACAATAAATGTGTCTTAATTCACCATGCATGGCTTGAAATGTTTTAAATTTCACAGGTCTTTGAATACCATGGTAGTGATGATATTCACATGCCCATAACGCATATTTGGCATAGCGCCACCACCTGGCAACAGAAAGAATGGCAATTACACTGATGTCACATGAAGAATTTTAACATACTCCTCCTAGACGGTTTGTCAGATTCATGTGAAATTTGGCAAATATGATGCCAAGATGTTGCTGATGTTAAATTGCGAAGGGATTTTTGATATGTTGTAATATGTCATGATTTTAATATCTCACCATATAAACAGGAAATGTGTCATAAAGTCACAGTGCATTGAATGAATGGTCTGAAACTTCTCAGGTTAATAGATATTATGATTATGATGATATTCAGACACCCAATGGGCCTGCCTGGCATAGCGCCACCACCTGGCCAAGTAGGAAATGTGCCAGAAATGGACAATGCCTTAAGTGACTGATCTGAAACTTTATGAAATATTGGATATCATTATTGTGATGATATTCACACATATAATTCATATGCTTAGCATAGCGCCACCATCTGGCCAAACAGGAAATATGCAAGAAATGCTCTATGCTTTAAATGAATGGTCTGAAACTTCTCAGGTTAATACATCTTATAATTATGATGATATCCAGAGACCCTATGGGCCTGCCTGGCATAGCGCCACCACCTGGCCAAGCAGGAAAATGTGCCAGAAATTGGTAATGCCTTTATTGGTTGATCGGAAACTTTACATCTTTTACATCTGCAATGCACCTTCAATATGTTGAGTATATCTAATTTATAATGGTGTCATGACAGCCAATTGTTCAGGCTCATCACTTCATAAACCTAGAAGATAAATCAGGCCAAACACAGTTATATGTCAAATTGTCATGACAATATCATGCCAAGGAAAGTATTCATGACACAATTATAATGGTGTCGTGTTAATCAATTATTCCGGCCCACCACTTCACGAACCTAGAAGATGAGTCAGGCCAAACATGTCAATTTTGCATTTCTTTCTTGGCTAATGTCAAATTGTCATGACAACGGTTTACATTTTCTTGACTAATGTCAAGTTGTCATGACAGAGACACCCTCAAATAATGTCATCTTGCCTAATGTCAAGTTGTTATAATGATGACACCCAAACAATGTCAACTTGACATTCCAAAAACCGAATGACACTTAATGACAACAGTCATAAACATCAATACTATGTCATTAATGTGTATGACATGTGTCATGACATTCTTATGACGGTTACATGTCACCCTTGTGTAGACCCCTTCAAATGAATTGTTACCATTTTTTTACATAAAAGGATGTAACTTGGTACACTTGTATAGTTTGGAGCTTTGAATATTTTTAGATATAAATTCATTATCAAAAACTCTAATGATCGTCGAGGTAACCAGGGCCGCATGCAGTTTTGAAAATACAGAGGTCCAAAAATCTAGGTAGGCCGGACACAGTTTTCTGGGCAAACCTCGAGAACCATAGGGCCTAGGATGACCAACTTGCTTACATATGTTGGTCTCAATAAGGGGGCATGTCAACCCATCCCATATCCACTCAGTTGAGCGCCACCTAGTTAAAAATGAAAAAGCAAAAGTGAGGCGTTGTAATCGCAGGATCATTATGACACCCTCTGAATGCATGCCAAGTTTCGTGGTATTCCGTTCATTGAGGCCCATATTAGCTACACACACACACACACACGCACACACACACACATGTGTAACAAATAAATCCTTGTAAATCATTACAAGCACTTTGTAATGTTCTATAATGTCCATAACATAGGCTATTTCATTCATTGTGTCATTCCACTACAATAGCGATCAATAGGCTACTCATGTAAAGAAGCAATCAACACATGTAAGGGCCCGTCCACACAACGCTGATTTTTTTTTAAACTGGTAAAGTTTTTTTATCGGTTAGGCCTTGCGTCTGTTTTGATTTACTAGGAGAGTCGGACCCAAATGCAGGGCAAGTCAAGGCAAGGCACAACAACACAACTTGCATTGTTTTTAACACATCTCTGTGTCTAGAGATTATTATTTATTTATTTTGATTTCTGTAGCCTTTATGGATCCTTTTTATGCTCCCTCTAACCAAAATCCTCCCAGTGTGCCTCTGACCCAAGAAAATGTTCTATTACTAGGTGATAGACAATAAAGGTTTTTGAATCCGTTGAATCCTTGAATCATTTGAGTCCTTTCAGCAGCTCAGGCTATTATCCTTTCAGCTGACCGCAAAGCTTCAGAGCCCGTGAAGCCTCTATTGATCAGAGGTCCACTTGCTGCACAGTAGCCAGGACAGTGGTCAGCCAATGGTCATGTTCATCGTCCTCCTCTTCTTTTGGTCTCCTAGGACCTCTCCAGGAGCTCCGTTCCCTTTAATTGGTTTCCATCGTGACGCAATGTCAGGTCAGTCATAATCGACCGACACCACTGCCCTCATAAGACATGCGTATTCCCCGAAGGGATCTCCTTACTGTGCTTACTAATATTGCTCACATATTGGCTCCCTCCCAGGTGCCCTGGCAAAGATTTACGGGAGCATCTGATTGGTCCACGGGCACCCATTATCCCCTGGGTCAGAGGTAATAAACGCAGACTCTAAATGTGCACAAGGTTAAACGGCACATAAAGTCACTTTTCATATCCTTAATTCAAACCATACACTTCCAACTGATCACAATGAAGGGCTCTGCTTTGAATCCAACATCATTAAAGAATGTATCCTGGACTCCCACCCTGGCTGATTATGTCTCCTGACTTATCATAGCACAGAACAAATAGGAAAAAAACAGGTAATAACCCCTGTGCATTGTGATTCCATGAATCATGAAATAATATTGGGCTCAAATGAAATGCATTTGAAAAGAGAATAGAGGTGTATCATTAATGAAGCATAATACTTTGTTTGTTATGGCAGCAATTGAGAATTTCCTTAGTGTGCAGACCTTGTTTATTTTTATGACAAATCAAGCCTATCTGAAATTGAAAAGCAATTGCACAAGAGTGACCGAGGGGGAGAGTTATTAACATTAAATAAATTGCATCTTCATACAGCCAATCTCAGACTCGTTATGAAAAAACTTGATGCAACTTTCCAGGCGATTATACATACAATTATCTTGTAACAATATTTAGACCAAGTTTGTCTGTGAGAGCTTGGCCTGTGACCCGCCGTCCTCTTCTTTCAGTACATCAATGTTATTTCCTATAGAGATCTAAATTACTTCAAATTGCGATGTAACTCCTGGAGTTCTCCTTTTTGTTTATAAGGCATTACTGGGAAAGTTACCTTTTTACCTAACTTCTCTTCTAAACATGAAATCAATCTGCCACAATACACATTCAGAGGGATTTATATATCTAAACTCCCCAAATGAAATCTGAATTGGGTAAATTATATTTTCAATCTTTTGGAACAAATTGGATATTATTAAAATTAGATACTGTATCTCTCCCTCTCTCTTTCTGGTGTATGGTGTATTTGACATTCTAACTTGTTAAGTTTGTTGAGAAAGAATTCTCTAATTTCCGAGGCACTCCTTAATTAAAATGTCTTTATTACAAAAATGGCATGTCCTAAAAGGCAGGCTCAAGAAATGAAATTAAGGTTCAGGGCTAGGGGCTACTCACCAATAATAATAGAAAATGCAATAATATAAGCACGCTCTACAACATGCTCTGACCTATTAAAGAAGAAAAAGAGGAGGAAAGACATGGCTACAACACACGCACCCTGATGCTCGCTTTGACATGAAAAACACAGACTATATTGGACTAGCTGCAGCATGTGAAGCAAATGAGGATGCATCTTTCTGTGTCTCTGAGGTCGATGTGAGCAATGCTACTGGACCGGATGGAATTTCTAACAGGGTTTTGAAATCCTGCGCTGCTCAGTTAGCTCCTGTGTTCACTTATATCTTTAACACATCATTGGCTCAAGAGACAGTTCCTACTTGCCTCAAGCAGTCTGTTATTGTTCCAGTACCGAAAAACAAAAGTCCATCATGTCTGAATGACTACCGCCCAGTAGCCCTGACGTCTACAGTGATGAAGTGTTTTGAGAAGCTTGTGAAAAACATTATCTGCTCATCCCTCCCTGCCTCCTTCGACCCCCTCCAATTTGCTTACAGAGCCAACAGGTCTACAGAGGATGCCATCTCAAACCTCATGCACACCACCTTAACTCACCTGGAGGAGGGGAATGGAAATTATGTGAGGATGCTGTTCATTGACTTTAGTTCAGCATTCAACACGATAGTACCTCTCACCTTGGTCACAAAGATGAAGGCCTTAGGACTGAACACCACCCTGTGTCACTGGATATTTGACTTCCTCACCAACCGTTCACAAGTGGTTAGAGTAGGGGGTCTGAAATCTGACTCATTAACCATCAGCACTGGTGCTCCCCAAGGCTGTGTTTTGAGTCCACTGCTGTACAACATCTACACACATGACTGCAAAGCCAACAGTAGTCATGCCTCCATCATCAAGTTTGCAGATGACACAGTGATCTTGGGCCTGATTAGTAACCACAATGAACAGCTCTACTTGGATCAGGTTGATGAGGTGGCACAGTGGTGTCAATCTAACAGCTTGACACTGAATATCAATAAAACCAAGGAAATGGTAGTGGATTACAGAAGGCAGCAGCAGAACTACAGTTACACCCCACTAATGATCAGCGGGAAACCTGTAGAGAGAGTCACAAGTTTTAAATACCTTGGTGTCCACATTACTGAAAACTTAACATGGACTGTTAACACTCAATATGTTCTGAAGAAGTCCAGACAACGACTCTACTTCCTTCGTCAGCTAAGGAAATTCAAAGTTTCTACATCCATCATGAAGGCCTTCTACACTTCAGCGGTTGAGAGTGTTCTAACTGGTAGCATCATCACCTGGTATGGGAACTCCACAGTTAGAGATTGTATTACTCTGCAGAGAGTAGTGCGCTCAGCTAAACGTACTATAAGAACTCAACTCCCTGCTCTACAAGATATCTATTCCAGAAGAGTACTCCTAAGAGCCCAAAAGATTCTGAAGGACTCTTCTCATCCTAACAATGGATTATTCCTACCGCTGAAATCAAGAAGATGCCTATGTAGTCACAAAGCCAGAACTGAGAGACTCAGGAGAAGTTTTTATCCCCAGGCCATCCGAACTCTGAACTCACACTATACTGACTTTGCACACAATCACTCCTCAGCACTCTCAAACATTTCCCAACTCTGAACTCACACTATACTGACTTTGCACTCATTCAATACTCAGCACTCATGACCCCCCCCACACACACACACACACCTACAAGACTTTTAGCACTTTTACATCCCTCTCCCTATGCTACAGACCTTTTATTTATTTTCTTATTTCATCACACGTCAAAACACACACACACACACACACACACACACACACACACACATATCTGACTTTCTCCAACTTTTGCACATCTCCATAGAACTTTTTAGGGCCCGAGCACCGAAGGGCGCAAGGCCCTATTGTTTTTGTAAGGATTATTAGGGGTCCGAGCAGCGTAGCTGCAGGAACCCTATTGTTTCTGTACCGTTCATTTTTTGGCCAAAATTCTGTAAAAGTCATACTGCAGCCTAAACCGTAACTCCAAAACTCTTGAAATTTTCAGGTATGGTTACCAGTACCCCCCTCTACCCATAACCCAAAATTTGGGGTACTGCACCCAAAGGTGGCGCTATTGAAAAAAAAAGTTAATTATGCTTATTTCTCCTTACCAGATTCACCTAGACTCAAAATTCTTTCAGAATATTAATCTCTAAACTCAGATGCATCTTTTTGGCCCTGGTCTTATGGTCTACAAATGTTTACTTTTTCCACAATTTCATGGAAAAGCCAAACATTATAAAAAGTTTCACACTCTTCAAAAATAATCGAATCTTCACCAAAATTCTCACAGACAATGTTTAGACCAAGCCTCACAAAAGTTATCGCTCAGAATTTTGATATTTTGTTCCATTTCAGAGATATAGGCCAATAAAGTTAGACCACTTAGGCCTTTTTTCCTAGATCACCTATATTCCTATAAACCGTAAGTCCTAGAAACTTGACATTTTCAAGTATTGTTACCAGTACCCCCCACTACCCATAACCCAAATTTGGGGTACTGCACCCAAAGGTGGCGCTCTTGTCAAAAACGCTTATTTCTCCTTACCAG
Organism: Alosa pseudoharengus; assembly: GCF_046254945.1. Classification (NCBI taxonomy): domain Eukaryota; kingdom Metazoa; phylum Chordata; class Actinopteri; order Clupeiformes; family Clupeidae; genus Alosa; species Alosa pseudoharengus. The sequence continues at coordinate 34,728,458 of NW_027468564.1, read as the reverse complement.
ATTCACCTAGACTCAAAATTCTTTCATCATATTAATCTCTACATTCAGATGCATCTTTTTCACCCTGGTCTTATGCTCTAAAAATGTTTACTTTTGCCACAATTTCAGAGAAAAGCCAAACATCATAAAAAGTTTCACAGGCTTCAAAAATTATCAAATCTTCACCAAAATTCTCACAGACAATGTTTAGACAAAGCCTCACAAAAGTTATCAAAAGAATTTGGATACGTTGTTCCATTTCAGAGATATAGGCCAATAAAGTTCGACCACTCAGCCCATTTCTCCTATATCACCTATATTCCTATATGAGTAATTTTTTTTTCTTGGATAACAACCATACAACCATCATTAGGTGGATACCATTAACAGTGCACATTTTCAGATATGTACTCTTTTTTATAAAGCCCTTAATTCTATTGTCAAATGTATGCTAGGAATTTTCTTGATGTTGTGTGTTTGCCAACACACATTTTCACCATTTGAATGTGACTGCTCAATGTGTATGATTGTCAGTGGCTGAGTGGGATAATGCCTAGTGCTGGTGTTTGTTAGGTTGAGAGTTCGAATCCTGCTAGAGCTTTAGGCTCAAGATGCACATGCTATTGGTTATTGAAGATTCACACTATTGAACAGCACCTGAATGACATCAGACAATTAACATTCACACTCATTAGTTGCCAAGAATCAGAATGCCGACACACTCTATGACATATAGGGGAACTTCTTTGTTTACTATTTTTCCTTCATCATTAAGTCTATCATATTTATATTTCATCCATTACTGTTCTTCTCTATAAATGTCTAATTGCCCCAGAATATCCAAAAGTTTTCAGGTGTACTCTTTCAGGAAAGCCCTTCATTTTATTGTCAAATGTATACTTGGAGTTTTTCTTGTGTGTTTACCAACACACATTTTCACCATTTGAATGTGACTGCTGAATGTGTATGATTGTCAGTGGCAGAGTGGGATAATGCCTAGTGCTGGTGTTTGTTAGGGTTGAGAGTTCGAATCCTGCTAGAGCTTTAGGCTCAAGATGCACATGCTATTGGTTATTGAAGATTCACACTATTGAACAGCACCTGAATGACATCAGACAATTAACATTCACACTCATTAGTTGTCAAGAATCAGAATGCCGACACACTCTATGACATATAGGGGAACTTCTTTGTTTACTATTTTTCCTTCATCATTAAGTCTATCATATTTATATTTCATCCATTACTGTTCTTCTCTATAAATGTCTAATTGCCCCAGAATATCCAAAAGTTTTCAGGTGTACTCTTTCAGGAAAGCCCTTCATTTTATTGTCAAATGTATACTTGGAGTTTTTCTTGTGTGTTTACCAACACACATTTTCACCATGTGAATGTGACTACCCAATATGTAGGATTGTCAGTGGCTCAGTGGGATAATGCCGAGTGCTGGTGTTTGTTAGGTTGAGGGTTCGAATCCCCGGTAGTGCTTTAGGCTCTAGCTCGAATACTATTGGTTATTGAAGATTCACACCATTGAACAGCACCTGAATGACATCAGGCAATCAACATTCACACTCATCAGTTGCCAAGAATCAGAATGCCGAGACACTCTATGACATTCAGGGGAACTTCTTTGTTTACTATTTTTCCTTCATCATTAAGTCTATCATATTTATATTTAATCTATTAGTGTTCATCTCTACAAATGTCTAATCGCCCCTCCATGCTTGGAGTTTTTCTTGTGTGTTTACCAATACACATTTTCACCATGTGAATGTGACTGGCCAACATGTAGGATTGACAGTGGCTCAGTGGGATAATGCCTTGTACTGGTGATCCTTAGGTTGAGAGTTCAAATCCCACTTGAAGCATTAGTGGGTTGTGGATGTTAGCATACTACAATAGAATGCTGTTGGGTTGTGGAGGTTAACACACTATAACATTACAGCTACTTGTCAATATGGACTTGTAGTGCAAGGCAAGTATTACTGTATAATTATAAGCTGTAGCCTATAATTATTTGTTATTCTTATAATATTTGTCATTTCTTATACATATTTAGTCGGCTCTTCCACTTGACAGAACAACTCTATATCGGTTAAGGATGTCACGCATGAAACAATGCTGCAGAAACACGAAAATACGACTTTGAGTTTAGTAGGCTATAATTTTCAGTTCCTGTTTATCTATTGCACAATGGGTAATAATTTAAAGGAATCATGTTGCAGTCTTGTAAATAGTGACCCTGCAAGATCCCTAGTCATTGCAAAATCATAGTCTGTGACTTAAAACTCTACTACTTGTCTTTAGATGTGAGAGGGTCTGAGACTGTAGTCTTTCAAAAATCTTTTCCAAATCTTTGCAAATCTTTCCAAAGTTTACCTGCTGGGAAACCCTGTAGCTCCGGAGCAGGGGCTCAGACCAGGATAAATTGTTTGCTCGCCCTCAGTTCGCTCTTTTGTTCATCTCAACCCTGCACTCCAGTGTGTCCTGCTCTGTGTGCGTCTTTGAGTTAACGTAAGTCATCACTTTAATCATCACTTTAATGACCCTCACTATGACTTTTGTGATGTTTATCAGTTTGTAGAGTAGCTCTGCCATCATGTGTAAACTTAAGGTCTTTGTTTGTTGGTTTGGTGTGTTGGAGTCCCATGTGAGATGATTAGGTGATGTTTGTTGACTTGGGATGTCAAGTATTGTTTAGTTGTACCTTATATAGCCATATGATTTCAGTTTATTGTTCAAATGTCAATTGGTTTGTTTGTGAGTTGGGATCTGTACTGATTTACCCCATTTCACTGATTACTCCATTTTCTGTTTGTTTCCTCTTTGATGCAGCACACATACAAGTAAAGAACAAAAGAACAGATGAATTGAAACTCAAATAAAGTTAACTTGTGTTGCACCGAAACCTGCCATCTCCGTGTCATCACTCCATACCATTGAGCCTTCTGAGTCACACCATTGAACAGCACCTGAATGACATCAGGCAATTAACATTCACACTCATTACACACTGCTGGTGTTTGTTAGGTTGAGAGTTCGAATCCTGCTAGAGCTTGAAGCTCAAGATGCACATGCTATTGGTTATTGAAGATTGACACCATTGAACAGCACCTGAATGACATCAGGCAATTAACATTCACACTCATTAGTTGCCAAGAATCAGAATGCCGACACACTCTATGACATATAGGGGAACTTCTTTGTTTACTATTTTTCCTTCATCATTAAGTCTATCATATTTATATTTCATCCATTACTGTTCTCTATAAATGTCTAATTGCCCCAGAATATCCAAAAGTTTTCAGGTGTACTCTTTCAGGAAAGCCCTTCATTTTATTGTCAAATGTATACTTGGAGTTTTTCTTGTGTGTTTACCAACACACATTTTCACCATGTGAATGTGACTGCCTATTATGTTGGATTGTTAGTGGCTCAGAGGGATAATGCCTAGTGCTGGTGTTTGTTAGGTTGAGAGTTCGAATCCTGCTAGAGCTTTAGGCTCAAGATGCACATGCTATTGGTTATTGAAGAGTCACACCATTGAACAGCACCTGAATGACATCAGGCAATCAACATTCACACTCATTAGTTGCCAAGAATCAGAATGCCGACACACTCGAAGACATATAGGGGAACTTCTTTGTTTACTATTTTTCCTTCATCATTAAGTCTATCATATTTATATTTCATCCATTACTGTTCTTCTGTACAAATGTCTAATTGTCCCAGAATTTCCAAACGTTTTCAGGTGTTCTCTTTCAGGAAAGCCCTTCATTTTATTGTCAAATGTATACTTGGAGTTTTTCTTGTGTGTTTACCAATACACATTTTCACCATGTGAATGTGACTGGCAAAGATGTAGGATTGACAGTGGATTAGTGGGATAATGCCTTGTATTGGTCATCCTTATGTTGAGAGTTCAAATCCCACCTGAAGCATTAGTGTTAAAATACTGTTGGGTTGTGGAGGTTAGCATACTAGAATAGAATGCTGTTGGGTTGTGGAGGTTAGCACACTATAACATTACAGCATTACAGCTACTTGTCAATATGGACTTGTAGTGCAAGGCAAGTATAACTGTATAATTATACGCTGTTTATCTTATTGACTCCGACACAGAACCCACCACCACAAATACAATTCAATTCTGTGGGAAACACTGCCTTCCATTATCAAACCCTTCATCTTATCCACAACAAATAAATAGTCCTGTAGAATCAAGTATTGTTAGAATACTGTTGGGTTGTGGAGGTTATCACACTATAATGTTACAGCACAGGGTAATCCTAATTTTATGCATCAAATTTATTCCAATCCAACTCAAAAGTTTTGAACGACACAAAGTGAAGGTTTTATCCAGATCAAAACCAAGAATAGATTATGTGATCTAATCCAATTTCAGGATCCTTGTTTCCCTTTGAACAACCCATTTTCAAGATTTGATCCAATCCGATAGCTGAAATCCGGTAACTGAAATCCGATAACCGAAATCCGATCACGTTTCTTTTGAACAATTGTGCCCAAACAATCAAAGCATATGTAAAACTAAAAAGCTATGCTATCATGTTCGTTTTGCTCGGACCCCGTAAATCACCGCTTGCGGTTATATTTATTATTAGGGCCCGAGCACCGAAGGGCGCAAGGCCCTATTGTTTTTGTAAGGATTATTAGGGGTCCGAGCAGCGTAGCTGCAGGAACCCTATTGTTTCTGTACCGTTCATTTTTTGGCCAAAATTCTGTAAAAGTCATACTGCAGCCTAAACCGTAACTCCAAAACTCTTGAAATTTTCAGGTATGGTTACCAGTACCCCCCTCTACCCATAACCCAAAATTTGGGGTACTGCACCCAAAGGTGGCACTATTGAAAGTTAATTATGCTTATTTCTCCTTACCAGATTCACCTAGACTCAAAATTCTTTCAGAATATTAATCTCTAAACTCAGATGCATCTTTTTGGCCCTGGTCTTATGGTCTACAAATGTTTACTTTTTCCATAATTTCATGGAAAAGCCAAACATTATAAAAAGTTTCACACTCTTCAAAAATAATCGAATCTTCACCAAAATTCGCACAGACAATGTTTAGACCAAGCCTCACAAAAGTTATCGCTCAGAATTTTGATATTTTGTTCCATTTCAGAGATATAGGCCAATAAAGTTAGACCACTTAGGCCTTTTTTCCTAGATCACCTATATTCCTATAAACCGTAAGTCCTAGAAACTTGACATTTTCAAGTATTGTTACCAGTACCCCCCACTACCCATAACCCAAATTTGGGGTACTGCACCCAAAGGTGGCGCTCTTGTCAAAAACGCTTATTTCTCCTTACCAGATTCACCTAGACTCAAAATTCTTTCATCATATTAATCTCTACATTCAGATGCATCTTTTTCACCCTGGTCTTATGCTTTAAAAATGTTTACTTTTGCCACAATTTCAGAGAAAAGCCAAACATCATAAAAAGTTTCACAGGCTTCAAAAATTATCAAATCTTCACCAAAATTCTCACAGACAATGTTTAGACAAAGCCTCACAAAAGTTATCAAAAGAATTTGGATATGTTGTTCCATTTCAGAGATATAGGCTAATAAAGTTCGACCACTCAGCCCATTTCTCCTATATCACCTATATTCCTATATGAGTAATTTTTTTTTCTTGGATAACAACCATACAACCATCATTAGGTGGATACCATTAACAGTGCACATTTTCAGATATGTACTCTTTTTTATAAAGCCCTTAATTCTATTGTCAAATGTATGCTAGGAATTTTCTTGATGTTGTGTGTTTGCCAACACACATTTTCACCATTTGAATGTGACTGCTCAATGTGTATGATTGTCAGTGGCTGAGTGGGATAATGCCTAGTGCTGGTGTTTGTTAGGTTGAGAGTTCGAATCCTGCTAGAGCTTTAGGCTCAAGATGCACATGCTATTGGTTATTGAAGATTCACACTATTGAACAGCACCTGAATGACATCAGACAATTAACATTCACACTCATTAGTTGCCAAGAATCAGAATGCCGACACACTCTATGACATATAGGGGAACTTCTTTGTTTACTATTTTTCCTTCATCATTAAGTCTATCATATTTATATTTCATCCATTACTGTTCTTCTCTATAAATGTCTAATTGCCCCAGAATATCTAAAAGTTTTCAGGTGTACTCTTTCAGGAAAGCCCTTCATTTTATTGTCAAATGTATACTTGGAGTTTTTCTTGTGTGTTTACCAACACACATTTTCACCATTTGAATGTGACTGCTGAATGTGTATGATTGTCAGTGGCAGAGTGGGATAATGCCTAGTGCCGGTGTTTGTTAGGTTGAGAGTTCGAATCCTGCTAGAGCTTTAGGCTCAAGATGCACATGCTATTGGTTATTGAAGATTCACACTATTGAACAGCACCTGAATGACATCAGACAATTAACATTCACACTCATTAGTTGCCAAGAATCAGAATGCCGACACACTCTATGACATATAGGGGAACTTCTTTGTTTACTATTTTTCCTTCATCATTAAGTCTATCATATTTATATTTCATCCATTACTGTTCTTCTCTATAAATGTCTAATTGCCCCAGAATATCCAAAAGTTTTCAGGTGTATTTTTTCAGGAAAGCCCTTCATTTTATTGTCAAATATATACTTGGAGTTTTTCTTGTGTGTTTACCAACACACATTTTCACCATGTGAATGTGACTACCCAATATGTAGGATTGTCAGTGGCTCAGTGGTATAATGCCTAGTGCTGGTGTTTGTTAGGTTGAGGGTTCGAATCCCCGGTAGTGCTTTAAGCTCTAGCTCGAATACTATTGGTTATTGAAGATTCACACCATTGAACAGCACCTGAATGACATCAGGCAATCAACATTCACACTCATTAGTTGCCAAGAATCAGAATGCCGACACACTCTGACATATAGGGGAACTTCTTTGTTTACTATTTTTCCTTCATCATTTAAGTCTATCATATTTATATTTCATCCATTACTGTTCTTCTCTATAAATGTCTAATTGCCCCAGAATATCCAAAAGTTTTCAGGTGTACTCTTTCAGGAAAGCCCTTCATTTTGTTGTCAAATGTATACTTGGAGTTTTTCTTGTGTGTTTACCAACACACATTTTCACCATTTGAATGTGACTGCTGAATGTGTATGATTGTCAGTGGCAGAGTGGGATAATGCCTAGTGCCGGAGTTTGTTAGGTTTAGAGTTCGAATCCTGCTAGAGCTTTAGGCTCAAGATGCACATGCTATTGGTTATTGAAGATTCACACTATTGAACAGCACCTGAATGACATCAGACAATTAACATTCACACTCATTAGTTGCCAAGAATCAGAATGCCGACACACTCTGACATATAGGGGAACTTCTTTGTTTACTATTTTTCCTTCATCATTAAGTCTATCATATTTATATTTCATCCATTACTGTTCTTCTCTACAAATGTCTAATTGTCCCAGAATTTCCAAACGTTTTCAGGTGTTCTCTTTCAGGAAAGCCCTTCATTTTATTGTCAAATGTATACTTGGAGTTTTTCTTGTGTGTTTACCAATACACATTTTCACCATGTGAATGTGACTGGCAAAGATGTAGGATTGACAGTGGCTTAGTGGGATAATGCCTTGTACTGGTCATCCTTATGTTGAGTGTTCAAATCCCACCTGAAGCATTAGTGTTAAAATACTGTTGGGTTGTGGAGGTTAGCATACTAGAATAGCATGCTGTTGGGTTGTGGAGGTTAGCACACTATAACATTACAGCATTACAGCTACTTGTCAATATGGACTTGTAGTGCAAGGCAAGTATAACTGTATAATTATACGCTGTTTATCTTATTGACTCCGACACAGAACCCACCACCACAAATACAATTCAATTCTGTGGGAAACACTGCCTTCCATTATCAAACCCTTCATCTTATCCACAACAAATAAATAGTCCTGTAGAATCAAGTATTGTTAGAATACTGTTGGGTTGTGGAGGTTAGCACACTATAATGTTACAGCACAGGGTAATCCTAATTTTATTCATCAAATTTATTCCAATCCAACTCAAAAGTTTTAAACGACACAAAGTGAAGGTTTTATCCAGATCAAAACCAAGAATAGATTATGTGATCTAATCCAATTTCAGGATCCTTGTTTCCCTTTGAACAACCCATTTTCAAGATTTGATCCAATCCGATAGCTGAAATCCGGTAACTGAAATCCGATAACCGAAATCCGATCACGTTTCTTTTGAACAATTGTGCCCAAACAATCAAAGCATATGTAAAACTAAAAAGCTATGCCATCATGTTCGTTTTGCTCGGACCCCGTAAATCACCGCTTGCGGTTATATTTGGGGGCCAAGCAGCGAAGCTGCGCGGCAACCCATAGTGATTCTACGTATTCTTATTATTAGGGGTCCGAGCAGCGTAGCTGCAGGAACCCTATTGTTTCTGTACCGTTCATTTTTTGGCCAAAATTCTGTAAAAGTCATACTGCAGCCTAAACCGTAACTCCAAAACTCTTGAAATGTTCAGGTATGGTTACCAGTACCCCCCTCTACCCATAACCCAAAATTTGGGGTACTGCACCCAAAGGTGGCGCTATTGAAAAAAAAAGTTAATTATGCTTATTTCTCCTTACCAGATTCACCTAGACTCAAAATTCTTTCAGAATATTAATCTCTAAACTCAGATGCATCTTTTTGGCCCTGGTCTTATGGTCTACAAATGTTTACTTTTTCCACAATTTCATGGAAAAGCCAAACATTATAAAAAGTTTCACACTCTTCAAAAATAATCGAATCTTCACCAAAATTCTCACAGACAATGTTTAGACCAAGCCTCACAAAAGTTATCGCTCAGAATTTTGATATTTTGTTCCATTTCAGAGATATAGGCCAATAAAGTTAGACCACTTAGGCCTTTTTTCCTAGATCACCTATATTCCTATAAACCGTAAGTCCTAGAAACTTGACATTTTCAAGTATTGTTACCAGTACCCCCCACTACCCATAACCCAAATTTGGGGTACTGCACCCAAAGGTGGCGCTCTTGTCAAAAACGCTTATTTCTCCTTACCAGATTCACCTAGACTCAAAATTATTTCATCATATTAATCTCTACATTCAGATGCATCTTTTTCACCCTGGTCTTATGCTCTAAAAATGTTTACTTTTGCCACAATTTCAGAGAAAAGCCAAACATCATAAAAAGTTTCACAGGCTTCAAAAATAATCAAATCTTCACCAAAATTCTCACAGACAATGTTTAGACAAAGCCTCACAAAAGTTATCAAAAGAATTTGGATACGTTGTTCCATTTCAGAGATATAGGCCAAAAAAGTTCGACCACTCAGCCCATTTCTCCTATATCACCTATATTCCTATATGAGTAATTTTTTTTTCTTGGATAACAACCATACAACCATCATTAGGTGGATACCATTAACAGTGCACATTTTCAGATATGTACTCTTTTTTATAAAGCCCTTAATTCTATTGTCAAATGTATGCTAGGAATTTTCTTGATGTTGTGTGTTTGCCAACACACATTTTCACCATTTGAATGTGACTGCTGAATGTGTATGATTGTCAGTGGCAGAGTGGGATAATGCCTAGTGCTGGTGTTTGTTAGGTTGAGAGTTCGAATCCTGCTAGAGCTTTAGGCTCAAGATGCACATGCTATTGGTTATTGAAGATTCACACTATTGAACAGCACCTGAATGACATCAGACAATTAACATTCACACTCATTAGTTGCCAAGAATCAGAATGCCGACACACTCTATGACATATAGGGGAACTTCTTTGTTTACTATTTTTCCTTCATCATTAAGTCTATCATATTTATATTTCATCCATTACTGTTCTTCTCTATAAATGTCTAATTGCCCCAGAATATCCAAAAGTTTTCAGGTGTATTTTTTCAGGAAAGCCCTTCATTTTATTGTCAAATATATACTTGGAGTTTTTCTTGTGTGTTTACCAACACACATTTTCACCATGTGAATGTGACTACCCAATATGTAGGATTGTCAGTGGCTCAGTGGGATAATGCCTAGTGCTGGTGTTTGTTAGGTTGAGGGTTCGAATCCCCGGTAGTGCTTTAGGCTCTAGCTCGAATACTATTGGTTATTGAAGATTCACACCATTGAACAGCACCTGAATGACATCAGGCAATCAACATTCACACTCATCAGTTGCCAAGAATCAGAATGCCGAGACACTCTATGACATTCAGGGGAACTTCTTTGTTTACTATTTTTCCTTCATCAAGTCTATCATATTTATATTTAATCTATTAGTGTTCATCTCTACAAATGTCTAATCGCCCCTCCATGCTTGGAGTTTTTCTTGTGTGTTTACCAATACACATTTTCACCATGTGAATGTGACTGGCCAACATGTAGGATTGACAGTGGCTCAGTGGGATAATGCCTTGTACTGGTGATCCTTAGGTTGAGAGTTCAAATCCCACTTGAAGCATTAGTGAGTTGTGGATGTTAGCATACTACAATAGAATGCTGTTGGGTTGTGGAGGATAACACACTATAACATTACTGCTACTTGTCAATATGGACTTGTAGTGCAAGGCAAGTATTACTGTATAATTATAAGCTGTAGCCTATAATTATTTGTTATTCTTATAATATTTGTCATTTCTTATACATATTTAGTCGGCTCTTCCACTTGACAGAACAACTCTATATCGGTTAAGGATGTCACGCATGAAACAATGCTGCAGAAACACGAAAATATGACTGAGTTAAGTAGGCTATAATTTTCAGTTCCTGTTTATCTATTGCACAATGGGTAATAATTTAAAGGAATCATGTTGCAGTCTTGTAAATAGTGACCCTGCAAGATCCCTAGTCATTGCAAAATCATAGTCTGTGACTTAAAACTCTACTACTTGTCTTTAGATGTGAGAGGGTCTGAGACTGTAGTCTTTCAAAAATCTTTTCCAAATCTTTGCAAATCTTTCCAAAGTTTACCCGCTGGGAAACCCTGTAGCTCCGGAGCAGGGGCTCAGACCAGGATAAATTGTTTGCTCGCCCTCAGTTTGCTCTTTTGTTCATCTCAACCCAGCACTCCAGTGTGTCCTGCTCTGTGTGCGTCTTTGAGTTAACGTAAGTCATCACTTTAATCACCCTCACTATGACTTTTGTGATGTTTATCAGTTTGTAGAGTAGCTCTGCCATCATGTGTAAAGTTAAGGTCTTTGTTTGTTGGTTTGGTGTGTTGGAGTCCCATGTGAGAGATGATTAGGTGATGTTGGTTGACTTGGGATGTCAAGTATTGTTTAGTTTCACCTTATATAGCCATATGATTTCAGTTTATTGTTCAAATGTCAATTGGTTTGTTTGTGAGTTGGGATCTGTACTGATTTACCCCATTTCACTGATTACTCCATTTTCTGTTTGTTTCCTCTTTGATGCAGCACACATACAAGTAAAGAACAAAAGAACAGATGAATTGAAACTCAAATAAAGTTAACTTGTGTTGCACCGAAACCTGCCATCTCCGTGTCATCACTCCATACCATTGAGCCTTCTGAGTCACACCATTGAACAGCACCTGAATGACATCAGGCAATTAACATTCACACTCATTACACACTGCTGGTGTTTGTTAGGTTGAGAGTTCGAATCCTGCTAGAGCTTGAAGCTCAAGATGCACATGCTATTGGTTATTGAAGATTGACACCATTGAACAGCACCTGAATGACATCAGGCAATTAACATTCACACTCATTAGTTGCCAAGAATCAGAATGCCGACACACTCTATGACATATAGGGGAACTTCTTTGTTTACTATTTTTCCTTCATCAAGTCTATCATATTTATATTTCATCCATTACTGTTCTTCTCTATAAATGTCTAATTGCCCCAGAATATCCAAAAGTTTTCAGGTGAACTCTTTCAGGAAAGCCCTTCATTTTATTGTCAAATGTATACTTGGAGTTTTACTTGTGTGTTTACCAACACACATTTTCACCATGTGAATGTGACTGCCTAATATGTCGGATTGTTAGTGGCTCAGAGGGATAATGCCTAGTGCTGGTGTTTGTTAGGTTGAGCGTTCGAATCCTGCTAGAGCTTTAGGCTCAAGATGCACATGCTATTGGTTATTGAAGAGTCACACCATTGAACAGCACCTGAATGACATCAGGCAATCAACATTCACACTCATTAGTTGCCAAGAATCAGAATGCCGACACACTCGAAGACATATAGGGGAACTTCTTTGTTTACTATTTTTCCTTCATCATTAAGTCTATCATATTTATATTTCATCCATTACTGTTCTCTACAAATGTCTTATTGTCCCAGAATTTCCAAACGTTTTCAGGTGTTCTCTTTCAGGAAAGCCCTTCATTTTATTGTCAAATGTATACTTGGAGTTTTTCTTGTGTGTTTACCAATACACATTTTCACCATGTGAATGTGACTGGTAAAGATGTAGGATTGACAGTGGCTTAGTGGGATAATGCCTTGTACTGGTCATCCTTATGTTGAGAGTTCAAATCCCACCTGAAGCATTAGTGTTCAAATACAGTTGGGTTGTGGAGGTTAGCATACTAGAATAGAATGTTGTGGAGGTTAGCACACTATAACATTACAGCATTACAGCTACTTGTCAATATGGACTTGTAGTGCAAGGCAAGTATAACTGTATAATTATAGGCTGTTTATCTTATTGACTCCGACACAGAACCCACCACCACAAATGCAATTCAATTCTGTGGGAAACACTGCCTTCCATTATCAAACCCTTCATCTTATCCACAACAAATAAATAGTCCTGTAGAATCAAGTATTGTTAGAATACTGTTGGGTTGTGGAGGTTAGCACACTATAACGTTACAGCACAGGGTAATCCTAATTTTATGGATCAAATTTATTCCAATCTAACTCAAAAGTTTTGAACAACACAAAGGTTTTATCCAGATCAAAACCAAGAATAGATTATGTGATCTAATCCAATTTCAGGATCCTTGTTTCCTTTTGAACAACCCATTTTCAAGATTTGATCCAATCCGATAGCCGAAATCCGGTAACTGAAATCCGATAACCGAAATCCGATCACATTTCTTTTGAACAATTGTGCCCAAACAATCAAAGCATATGTAAAACTAAAAAGCTATGCTACATCATGTTCGTTTTGCTCGGACCCCGTAAATCACCGCTTGCGGTTATATTTGGGGGCCAAGCAGCGAAGCTGCGCGGCAACCCTTAGTGATTCTACCTTTTCTTATTGGGGGCCAAGCAGCGAAGCTGCGCGGCAACCCATAGTGATTCTACCTTTTCTTATTGGGGGCCAAGCAGCGAAGCTGCGCGGCAACCCTTAGTGATTCTACCTTTTCTTATTATTATTATTATTACACATCTTTCCGCTGTCATTGAAGTCTATGGCAGCCCATAGAACCGTACAGTAAAAAGTTGTGAAATTTGGCACATTGATTCGGGACAGTATAAAAATTAATTTGAGCAAGTTTTATGCCTGAACCACAGAGAGTCTAGCGCCACCAATGGGTCAAAGTTGACATTGCATCCATGCAATTAACTTTTGAACCGTATGCCCGATTTTGAATATCGCAATATCTTTGGAAGTCTTGGATGAGGCCGAACTCAACGCACCCCATGACGTCAATTTCCGCCATGTTGGATCTTCCGCCATATTGTATTTCATCAAAAACACTTAAAAGGCATCAAAGTTCGCAAAGTTTGTCCGATTTTCACGAAACTTGACGCAGATGATCGTCAGACCATGACTCATAAACGCATTGCTTTTTGGAGACATATTCAAAACCGGTTGCCTGTGACGACCAATCAAGTTTGGCGGCGAAGCCGCCAAACAGGAAGTGAAGTGATATCTCAGCAAGGCTTTCGCGTATCAACACCAAACTCAGTACAGGGTCTCAGTACCCAATTAGGAGGAGGCTCAATAAATTTGATGACTTTTGACCTATAGGTGGCGCTATAATTAGCAAAATTATGTTTTAGCCTGTAACGGGTCATGTGTTTAGAATTAAAGCATATTAGTGATATCTGTTAATACCTTGAGAGGTCCTTAGGCCGAAACATGCCAACATGTGACGTCAACATAATTTATTCGACCGCCATATTGGATGTCATCAAAAACACTTAAAAGGCATCAAAGGTCAGAAAGTTTCTCCGATTTTCACGAAACTTGATGCAGATGATCGTCAGACCATGACTCATAAACGCATTGCTTTTTGGAGACATATTCAAAACCGGTTGCCTGAGACGACCAATCAAGTTTGGCGGCGAAGCCGCCAAACAGGAAGCGAAGTAATATCTCAGTAAAGCTTTAACGTATCAAAACCAAACTCAGTACATGGGGTCAGGACCCAATAAGGAGAAGGCTCAATAAATTTGATGACTTTTGACCTATAGGTGGCGCTATAATAAGCAAAATTACATTTTGGCCTGTAACGGGTGATGTGTTTGGAATTAAAACTTACTATTGGTGTCTGTTAATGTTAATGTTAATATACTAGTGATGTCTCTGGGAGGTCCTAAGGCTGACAGATGTGATTTTGTGATGTCAACATAATTGATCTGGCCGCCATATTGGATTTAATCAAAATCACTTAAAAGGCATCAAAGGTCACAAAGTTCATCCGATTTTCATGAAACTTGGTTCAGATGATCTTCAGACCATGACTCACAAACGCATTGCTTTTTGGACCCATATTCAAAACCCATCGCCCGTCTTGACCAATCAAGTTTGGCGGCGAAGCCGCCAAACAGGAAGTGAAGTGATCTCAGCAAGGCTTTTGCGTATCAACACCAAACTCAGTACAGGGTCTCAGGACCCAATTAGGAGGAGGCTCAATAAATTTGATGACTTTTGACCTATAGGTGGCGCTATAATCACAAGAAGTGGGCTCATATTTCAGCAATGCTTTCACATATTGAAACCAAACTTAGTATATGGACTTGGGACCTCATCCTGAGGACAGACAATAATTTTAGCAACGTTTGACCACTAGGGGTGCTATAATTTGCAACACTTTCTCGTATCGACACCAAACTTGGTACCTGGACTCGGGACCACATCCTGAATAAGGACAATACATTTAGTGACCTTTGACCACTAGGGGCGCTATAATTAGAAAAACTTTATCGTATCGACACCAAACTTGGTACATGGACTCGGGAACACATCCTGAAGACGCACAATATATTTAATGAGCTTTGACCACTAGGGGTGCTACAATTATCAACACTTTCTTGTATCGACACCAAACTTGGTATGTGGACTTGTGACTACAACCTGACTACGCACAATAAATTTGGTGATGTTTGAGGTATGCATATGTGTGGGGGGTTATTGGGGTGTGTGGGGGAAGAAGTTTATCTGTGTATATGTGTGTGTGTGGGACAGGGGGGGTTAATTGGGTGTGTGTATAATGTAGCAACATTGGGTTGCCATGACAACTCCTGCTCAACTGCTTGGCCCCCTCATTGCTGCTTGCAGCTATATTTGGGGGCCAAGCAGCGAAGCTGCGAGGCAACCCATAGTGATTCTACGTATTCTTATTATTATTATTATTATAACGAAACGCTAATTTGCCATTAAACCATACAGTAAAAAGTTGGGATATTCGGCACATTGATTCGGTTCAGTCATATCTTTAATTTATCAAAGTTTCAAGTCTGCACTTTGAGTGCTCTAGCGCCACCAACATTTCAAATTTTTTATTACATCTATGCACATAACGTTTGAATGGTACACCACATTTTGAACATTAAGGTATATTTGGAATCCTTGGATGAGACCGAACTCAACGCAGATGTCAATTTATGGGGTAAACGTAATTGATCAGGCTGCCATATTGGATTTAATCAAAAACACCTAAAAGGCATCAAAGTTCGCAAAGTTTGTCCGATTTTCACGAAACTTGACGCAGATGATCTTCAGACTATGACTCACAAATGTTATTGCTTTTCGGAGCCATATTCAAAACCCATCGCCCGTCGTGACCAATCAAGTTTGGCGGCGAAGCCGCCAAACAGGAATTGAAGTGATCTCAGCAAGGCTTTCGCGTATCAACACCAAACTCAGTACAGGGTCTCAGGACCCAATTAGGAGGAGGCTCAATAAATTTGGTGACTTTTGACCTATAGGTGGCGCTATAATTACCAAAATTACGTTTTAGCCTGTAACGGGTCATGTGTTTGGAATTAAAGCATATTAGTGATATCTGTTAATACCTTGAGAGGTCCTTAGGCCGCCACATGCCAACATGTGACGTCAACATAAATGATCCAACCGCCATATTGGATGTCATCAAAAACACTTAAAAGGCATCAAAGGTCACAAAGTTTCTCCGATTTTCACGAAACTTGACGCAGATGATCGTCAGACCATGTCTCATAAATGCATTGCTTTCTGGAACCATATTCAAAACCTGTTGCCCGTGACAACCAATCAAGTTTGGCGGCGAAGCCGCCAAACAGGAAGTGAAGTGATATCTCAGCAATGCTTTCACATATCAAAACCAAACTAGGTATATAGGTTCAGGACTCAATCAGGAGGACACTCAAGAAATGTGGTAAATTTTGACCACTATGTGGCGCTATAATCACAGGAAGTGGGCTCATATTTCTGCAATGCTTTCACGTATCGAAACCAAACTTGGCTCATTGACTCGGGACCACATCCTGAGGACATACAATAATTTTAGCGACCTTTGACCACTAGGGGTGCTATAATTTGCAACACTTTCTCGTATCAACACCAAACTTGGTATATGGACTCGTGACTACAACCTGAGGACGCACAATAAATGTGGTGACTTTTGACCACTAGGGGTGCTATAATTATCAACACTTTCTCGTATCGACACCAAACTTGGTACCTGGACTCGGGACCACATCCTGAATAAGGACAATACATTTAGTGACCTTTGACCACTAGGGGCGCTATAATTAGAAAAACTTTATCGTATCGACACCAAACTTGGTACATGGACTCGGGAACACATCCTGAAGACGCACAATATATTTAGTGAGCTTTGACCACTAGGGGTGCTACAATTATCAACACTTTCTTGTATCGACACCAAACTTGGTATGTGGACTTGTGACTACAACCTGACTACGCACAATAAATTTGGTGATGTTTGAGGTATGCATATGTGTGGGGGGTTATTGGGGTGTGTGGGGGAAGAAGTTTATCTGTGTATATGTGTGTGTGTGGGACAGGGGGGGTTAATTGGGTGTGTGTATAATGTAGCAACATTGGGTTGCCATGACAACTCCTGCTCAACTGCTTGGCCCCCTCATTGCTGCTTGCAGCTATATTTGGGGGCCAAGCAGCGAAGCTGCGCGGCAACCCTTAGTGATTCTACCTTTTCTTATTATTATTATTATTATTATTACACATCTTTCCGCTGTCATTGAAGTCTATGGCAGCCCATAGAACCGTACAGTAAAAAGTTGTGAAATTTGGCACATTGATTCGGGACAGTATAAAAATTAATTTGAGCAAGTTTTATGCCTGAACCACAGAGAGTCTAGCGCCACCAATGGGTCAAAGTTGACATTGCATCCATGCAATTAACTTTTGAACCGTATGCCCGATTTTGAATATCGCAATATCTTTGGAAGTCTTGGATGAGGCCGAACTCAACGCACCCCATGACGTCAATTTCCGCCATGTTGGATCTTCCGCCATATTGTATTTCATCAAAAACACTTAAAAGGCATCAAAGTTCGCAAAGTTTGTCCGATTTTCACGAAACTTGACGCAGATGATCGTCAGACCATGACTCATAAACGCATTGCTTTTTGGAGACATATTCAAAACCGGTTGCCTGTGACGACCAATCAAGTTTGGCGGCGAAGCCGCCAAACAGGAAGTGAAGTGATATCTCAGCAAGGCTTTCGCGTATCAACACCAAACTCAGTACAGGGTCTCAGTACCCAATTAGGAGGAGGCTCAATAAATTTGATGACTTTTGACCTATAGGTGGCGCTATAATTAGCAAAATTATGTTTTAGCCTGTAACGGGTCATGTGTTTAGAATTAAAGCATATTAGTGATATCTGTTAATACCTTGAGAGGTCCTTAGGCCGAAACATGCCAACATGTGACGTCAACATAATTTATTCGACCGCCATATTGGATGTCATCAAAAACACTTAAAAGGCATCAAAGGTCAGAAAGTTTCTCCGATTTTCACGAAACTTGACGCAGATGATCGTCAGACCATGACTCATAAACGCATTGCTTTTTGGAGACATATTCAAAACCGGTTGCCTGAGACGACCAATCAAGTTTGGCGGCGAAGCCGCCAAACAGGAAGCGAAGTAATATCTCAGTAAAGCTTTAACGTATCAAAACCAAACTCAGTACATGGGGTCAGGACCCAATAAGGAGAAGGCTCAATAAATTTGATGACTTTTGACCTATAGGTGGCGCTATAATAAGCAAAATTACATTTTGGCCTGTAACGGGTGATGTGTTTGGAATTAAAACTTACTATTGGTGTCTGTTAATGTTAATGTTAATATACTAGTGATGTCTCTGGGAGGTCCTAAGGCTGACAGATGTGATTTTGTGATGTCAACATAATTGATCTGGCCGCCATATTGGATTTAATCAAAATCACTTAAAAGGCATCAAAGGTCACAAAGTTCATCCGATTTTCATGAAACTTGGTTCAGATGATCTTCAGACCATGACTCACAAACGCATTGCTTTTTGGACCCATATTCAAAACCCATCGCCCGTCTTGACCAATCAAGTTTGGCGGCGAAGCCGCCAAACAGGAAGTGAAGTGATCTCAGCAAGGCTTTTGCGTATCAACACCAAACTCAGTACAGGGTCTCAGGACCCAATTAGGAGGAGGCTCAATAAATTTGATGACTTTTGACCTATAGGTGGCGCTATAATCACAAGAAGTGGGCTCATATTTCAGCAATGCTTTCACATATTGAAACCAAACTTAGTATATGGACTTGGGACCTCATCCTGAGGACAGACAATAATTTTAGCAACGTTTGACCACTAGGGGTGCTATAATTTGCAACACTTTCTCGTATCGACACCAAACTTGGTACCTGGACTCGGGACCACATCCTGAATAAGGACAATACATTTAGTGACCTTTGACCACTAGGGGCGCTATAATTAGAAAAACTTTATCGTATCGACACCAAACTTGGTACATGGACTCGGGAACACATCCTGAAGACGCACAATATATTTAATGAGCTTTGACCACTAGGGGTGCTACAATTATCAACACTTTCTTGTATCGACACCAAACTTGGTATGTGGACTTGTGACTACAACCTGACTACGCACAATAAATTTGGTGATGTTTGAGGTATGCATATGTGTGGGGGGTTATTGGGGTGTGTGGGGGAAGAAGTTTATCTGTGTATATGTGTGTGTGTGGGACAGGGGGGGTTAATTGGGTGTGTGTATAATGTAGCAACATTGGGTTGCCATGACAACTCCTGCTCAACTGCTTGGCCCCCTCATTGCTGCTTGCAGCTATATTTATTATTATTATTACACATCTTTCCGCTGTCATTGAAGTCTATGGCAGCCCATAGAACCGTACAGTAAAAAGTTGTGAAATTTGGCACATTGATTCGGGACAGTATAAAAATTAATTTGAGCAAGTTTTATGCCTGAACCACAGAGAGTCTAGCGCCACCAATGGGTCAAAGTTGACATTGCATCCATGCAATTAACTTTTGAACCGTATGCCCGATTTTGAATATCGCAATATCTTTGGAAGTCTTGGATGAGGCCGAACTCAACGCACCCCATGACGTCAATTTCCGCCATGTTGGATCTTCCGCCATATTGTATTTCATCAAAAACACTTAAAAGGCATCAAAGTTCGCAAAGTTTGTCCGATTTTCACGAAACTTGACGCAGATGATCGTCAGACCATGACTCATAAACGCATTGCTTTTTGGAGACATATTCAAAACCGGTTGCCTGTGACGACCAATCAAGTTTGGCGGCGAAGCCGCCAAACAGGAAGTGAAGTGATATCTCAGCAAGGCTTTCGCGTATCAACACCAAACTCAGTACAGGGTCTCAGTACCCAATTAGGAGGAGGCTCAATAAATTTGATGACTTTTGACCTATAGGTGGCGCTATAATTAGCAAAATTATGTTTTAGCCTGTAACGGGTCATGTGTTTAGAATTAAAGCATATTAGTGATATCTGTTAATACCTTGAGAGGTCCTTAGGCCGAAACATGCCAACATGTGACGTCAACATAATTTATTCGACCGCCATATTGGATGTCATCAAAAACACTTAAAAGGCATCAAAGGTCAGAAAGTTTCTCCGATTTTCACGAAACTTGACGCAGATGATCGTCAGACCATGACTCATAAACGCATTGCTTTTTGGAGACATATTCAAAACCGGTTGCCTGAGACGACCAATCAAGTTTGGCGGCGAAGCCGCCAAACAGGAAGCGAAGTAATATCTCAGTAAAGCTTTAACGTATCAAAACCAAACTCAGTACATGGGGTCAGGACCCAATAAGGAGAAGGCTCAATAAATTTGATGACTTTTGACCTATAGGTGGCGCTATAATAAGCAAAATTACATTTTGGCCTGTAACGGGTGATGTGTTTGGAATTAAAACTTACTATTGGTGTCTGTTAATGTTAATGTTAATATACTAGTGATGTCTCTGGGAGGTCCTAAGGCTGACAGATGTGATTTTGTGATGTCAACATAATTGATCTGGCCGCCATATTGGATTTAATCAAAATCACTTAAAAGGCATCAAAGGTCACAAAGTTCATCCGATTTTCATGAAACTTGGTTCAGATGATCTTCAGACCATGACTCACAAACGCATTGCTTTTTGGACCCATATTCAAAACCCATCGCCCGTCTTGACCAATCAAGTTTGGCGGCGAAGCCGCCAAACAGGAAGTGAAGTGATCTCAGCAAGGCTTTTGCGTATCAACACCAAACTCAGTACAGGGTCTCAGGACCCAATTAGGAGGAGGCTCAATAAATTTGATGACTTTTGACCTATAGGTGGCGCTATAATTAGCAAAATTATGTTTTAGCCTGTAACGGGTCATGTGTTTAGAATTAAAGCATATTAGTGATATCTGTTAATACCTTGAGAGGTCCTTAGGCCGAAACATGCCAACATGTGACGTCAACATAATTTATTCGACCGCCATATTGGATGTCATCAAAAACACTTAAAAGGCATCAAAGGTCAGAAAGTTTCTCCGATTTTCACGAAACTTGACGCAGATGATCGTCAGACCATGACTCATAAACGCATTGCTTTTTGGAGACATATTCAAAACCGGTTGCCTGAGACGACCAATCAAGTTTGGCGGCGAAGCCGCCAAACAGGAAGCGAAGTAATATCTCAGTAAAGCTTTAACGTATCAAAACCAAACTCAGTACATGGGGTCAGGACCCAATAAGGAGAAGGCTCAATAAATTTGATGACTTTTGACCTATAGGTGGCGCTATAATAAGCAAAATTACATTTTGGCCTGTAACGGGTGATGTGTTTGGAATTAAAACTTACTATTGGTGTCTGTTAATGTTAATGTTAATATACTAGTGATGTCTCTGGGAGGTCCTAAGGCTGACAGATGTGATTTTGTGATGTCAACATAATTGATCTGGCCGCCATATTGGATTTAATCAAAATCACTTAAAAGGCATCAAAGGTCACAAAGTTCATCCGATTTTCATGAAACTTGGTTCAGATGATCTTCAGACCATGACTCACAAACGCATTGCTTTTTGGACCCATATTCAAAACCCATCGCCCGTCTTGACCAATCAAGTTTGGCGGCGAAGCCGCCAAACAGGAAGTGAAGTGATCTCAGCAAGGCTTTTGCGTATCAACACCAAACTCAGTACAGGGTCTCAGGACCCAATTAGGAGGAGGCTCAATAAATTTGATGACTTTTGACCTATAGGTGGCGCTATAATCACAAGAAGTGGGCTCATATTTCAGCAATGCTTTCACATATTGAAACCAAACTTAGTATATGGACTTGGGACCTCATCCTGAGGACAGACAATAATTTTAGCAACGTTTGACCACTAGGGGTGCTATAATTTGCAACACTTTCTCGTATCGACACCAAACTTGGTACCTGGACTCGGGACCACATCCTGAATAAGGACAATACATTTAGTGACCTTTGACCACTAGGGGCGCTATAATTAGAAAAACTTTATCGTATCGACACCAAACTTGGTACATGGACTCGGGAACACATCCTGAAGACGCACAATATATTTAGTGAGCTTTGACCACTAGGGGTGCTACAATTATCAACACTTTCTTGTATCGACACCAAACTTGGTATGTGGACTTGTGACTACAACCTGACTACGCACAATAAATTTGGTGATGTTTGAGGTATGCATATGTGTGGGGGGTTATTGGGGTGTGTGGGGGAAGAAGTTTATCTGTGTATATGTGTGTGTGTGGGACAGGGGGGGTTAATTGGGTGTGTGTATAATGTAGCAACATTGGGTTGCCATGACAACTCCTGCTCAACTGCTTGGCCCCCTCATTGCTGCTTGCAGCTATATTTATTGGGGGCCAAGCAGCGAAGCTGCGCGGCAACCCTTAGTGATTCTACCTTTTCTTATTATTAGGGGTCCGAGCAGCGTAGCTGCAGGAACCCTATTGTTTCTGTACCGTTCATTTTTTGGCCAAAATTCTGTAAAAGTCATACTGCAGCCTAAACCGTAACTCCAAAACTCTTGAAATTTTCAGGTATGGTTACCAGTACCCCCCTCTACCCATAACCCAAAATTTGGGGTACTGCACCCAAAGGTGGCGCTATTGAAAAAAAAAGTTAATTATGCTTATTTCTCCTTACCAGATTCACCTAGACTCAAAATTCTTTCAGAATATTAATCTCTAAACTCAGATGCATCTTTTTGGCCCTGGTCTTATGGTCTACAAATGTTTACTTTTTCCACAATTTCATGGAAAAGCCAAACATTATAAAAAGTTTCACACTCTTCAAAAATAATCGAATCTTCACCAAAATTCTCACAGACAATGTTTAGACCAAGCCTCACAAAAGTTATCGCTCAGAATTTTGATATTTTGTTCCATTTCAGAGATATAGGCCAATAAAGTTAGACCACTTAGGCCTTTTTTCCTAGATCACCTATATTCCTATAAACCGTAAGTCCTAGAAACTTGACATTTTCAAGTATTGTTACCAGTACCCCCCACTACCCATAACCCAAATTTGGGGTACTGCACCCAAAGGTGGCGCTCTTGTCAAAAACGCTTATTTCTCCTTACCAGATTGACCTAGACTCAAAATTCTTTCATCATATTAATCTCTACATTCAGATGCATCTTTTTCACCCTGGTCTTATGCTCTAAAAATGTTTACTTCTGCCACAATTTCAGAGAAAAGCCAAACATCATAAAAAGTTTCACAGGCTTCAAAAATTATCAAATCTTCACCAAAATTTTCACAGACAATGTTTAGACAAAGCCTCACAAAAGTTATCAAAATAATTTGGATATGTTGTTCCATTTCAGAGATATAGGCCAATAAAGTTTGACCACTCAGCCTATTTATCCTATATCACCTATATTCCTATATGAGTATTTTTTTTTCTTGGATAACAAGCATACAGCCATCATTAGGTGGATACCATTAACAATGGACATTTTCAGATCTGAACTCTTTTTTATAAAGCCCTTAATTCTATTGTCAAATGTATGCTAGGAATTTTCTTGATGTTGTGTGTTTGCCAACACACATTTTCACCATGTGAATGTGACTACCCAATATGTAGGATTGTCAGTGGCTCAGTGGGATAATGCAGAGTGCTGGTGTTTGTTAGGTTGAGAGTTCGAATCCTGGTAGAGCTTTAGGCTCAACCTGCATATGCTATTGGTTATTGAAGATTCACACCATTGAACAGCACCTGAATGACATCAGGCAATCAACTTACACAGTCATTAGTTGCCAAGAATCAGAATGCTGAGACATTGACATTTAGGGGAACTTCTTTGTTTACTATGTTTCCTTCATCATTAAGTCTATCATATTTATATTTCATCCATTAGTGTTCTTCTCTACAAATGTCTAATTGCCCCAGAATATCCAAAAGTTTTCAGGTGTACTCTTTCAGGAAAGCCCTTCATTTTATTGTCAAATGTATACTTGGAGTTTTTCTTGTGTGTTTACAAACACACATTTTCACCATTTGAATGTGACTGCTGAATGTGTATGATTGTCAGTGGCAGAGTGGGATAATGCCTAGTGCTGGTGTTTGTTAGGTTGAGAGTTCGAATCCTGCAAGAGCTTTATGCTCAATATGCACATCCTATTGGTTATTGAAGATTCACACCATTGAACAGCACCTGAATGACATCAGGCAATTGACATTCACACTCATTAGTTGCCAAGAATCAGAATGCCGACACACTCTATGGCATATAGGGGAACTTCTTTGTTTACTATTTTTCCTTCATCACTAAGTCTATCATATTTATATTTCATCCATTACTGTTCTTCTCTATAAATGTCTAATTGCCCCAGAATATCCAAAAGTTTTCAGGTGTACTTTTTCAGGAAAGCCCTTCATTTTATTGTCAAATGTATACTTGGAGTTTTTCTTGTGTGTTTACCAACACACATTTTCACCATGTGAATGTGACTACCCAATATGTAGGATTGTCAGTGGCTCAGTGGGATAATGCCGAGTGCTGGTGTTTGTTAGGTTGAGGGTTCGAATCCCCGGTAGTGCTTTAGGCTCTAGCTCGAATACTATTGGTTATTGAAGATTCACACCATTGAACAGCACCTGAATGACATCAGGCAATCAACATACACAGTCATTAGTTGCCAAGAATCAGAATGCCGAGACACGACATTTAGGGGAACTTCTTTGTTTACTATTTTTCCTTCATCATTAAGTCTATCATATTTATATTTCATCTATTAGTGTTCATCTCTACAAATGTCTAATTGCCCCTCCATGTTTGGAGTTTTTCTTGTTGTGTGTTTACCAATACACACTTTCACCATGTGAATGTGACTGGCCAACATGTAGGATTGACAGTGGCTCAGTGGGATAATGCCTTGTACTGGTGATCCTTAGGTTGAGAGTTCAAATCCCACTTGCAGCATTAGTGGGTTGTGGATGTTAGCATACTACAATAGAATGCTGTTGGGTTGTGGAGGTTAACACACTATGACATTACAGCTACTTGTCAATATGGACTTGTAGTGCAAGGCAAGTATTACTGTATAATTATAAGCTGTAGCCTATAATTATTTGTTATTCTTATAATATTTGTCATTTCTTATACATATTTAGTCGGCTCTTCCACTTGACAGAACAACTCTATATCGGTTAAGGATGTCACGCATGAAACAATGCTGCAGAAACACGAAAATACGACTTTGAGTTTAGTAGGCTATAATTTTCAGTTCCTGTTTATCTATTGCACAATGGGTAATAATTTAAAGGAATCGTGTTGCAGTCTTGTAAATAGTGACCCTGCAAGATCCCTAGTCATTGCAAAATCATAGTCTGTGAATTAAAACTCTACTACTTGTCTTTAGATGTAAGAGGGTCTGAGACTGTAGTCTTTCAAAAATCTTTTCCAAATCTTTGCAAATCTTTCCAAAGTTTACCTGCTGGGAAACCCTGTAGCTCCGGAGCAGGGGCTCAGACCAGGATAAATTGTTTGCTCGCCCTCAGTTCGCTCTTTTGTTCATCTCAACCCAGCACTCCAGTGTGTCCTGCTCTGTGTGCGTCTTTGAGTTAACGTAAGTCATCACTTTAATCACCCTCACTATGACTTTTGTGATGTTTATCAGTTTGTAGAGTAGCTCTGCCATCATGTGTAAAGTTAAGGTCTTTGTTTGTTGGTTTGGTGTGTTGGAGTCCCATGTGAGAGATGATTAGGTGATGTTGGTTGACTTGGGATGTCAAGTATTGTTTAGTTGTACCTTATATAGCCATATGATTTCAGTTTATTGTTCAAATGTCAATTGGTTTGTTTGTGAGTTGGGATCTGTACTGATTTACCCCATTTCACTGATTACTCCATTTTCTGTTTGTTTCCTCTTTGATGCAGCACACATACAAGTAAAGAACAAAAGAACAGATGAATTGAAACTCAAATAAAGTTAACTTGTGTTGCACCGAAACCTGCCATCTCCGTGTCATCACTCCATACCATTGAGCCTTCTGACCGAGGCTCTGCCTGCTCGCCACACACTCACTCTACCTCGACCCACATCGCCCCCTACAGTTCCTTCAGTTGGGTTGTGGAGGTTAGCATACTAGAATAGAATACTGTTAAGAATACTGTTGGGTTGTGGAGGTTGGCACACTATAACGTTACAGCTGCTAGTCAGGACTTGTCGTGCAAGGCAAGTATAACTGTATAATTAAGTGTGCTTGCAAGCACACTTATTGTTCTTAAGTTTTATTAGGGGTCCGAGCAGCGTAGCTCAGAATTTTGATATTTTGTTCCATTTCAGAGATGTAGGCCAATAAAGTTAGACCACTTAGGCCTTTTTTTCTAGATCACCTATATTCCTATATGAGTATTTTTTTTCTTGAATAACAACCATACAACCATCATTAGGTGGATACCATTAACAATGCACATTTTCAGATCTGTACTCTTTTTTTATAAAGCCCTTAATTCTACTGTCAAATGTATGCTAGGAATTTTCTTGATGATGTGTGTTTGCCAACACACATTTTCACCATGTGAATGTGACTGCCTAATATGTAGGATTGTCAGTGGCTCAGTGGGATAATGCCTAGTGCTGGTGTTTGTTAGGTTGAGAGTTCGCATCCTGCTAGAGCTTTAGGCTCAAGATGCACATGCTATTGGTTATTGAAGATTCACACCATTGAACAGCACCTGAATGACATCAGGCAATTAACATTCACACTCATTAGTTGCCAAGAATCAGAATGCTGACACACTCTATGGCATATAGGGGAACTTCTTTGTTTACTATTTTTCCTTCATCATTAAGTCTATCGTATTCATATTTCATCCATTACTGTTCTTCTCTACAAATGTCTAATTGCCCCAGAATATCCAAAAGTTTTCAGGTGTACTCTTTCAGGAAAGCCCTTCATTTTATTGTCAAATGTATACTTGGAGTTTTTCTTGTGTGTACCAACACACATTTTCACCATTTGAATGTGACTGCTCAATGTGTATGATTGTCAGTGGCTGAGTGGGATAATGCCTAGTGCTGGTGTTTGTTAGGTTGAGAGTTCGAATCCTGCTAGAGCTTGAGGCTCAAGATGCACATGCTATTGGTTATTGAAGATTGACACCATTGAACAGCACCTGAATGACATCAGGCAATTAACATTCACACTCATTAGTTGCCAAGAATCAGAATGCTGACACACTCTATGACATATAGGGGAACTTCTTTGTTTACTATTTTTCCTTCATCATTAAGTCTATCATATTTATATTTCATCCATTACTGTTCTTCTCTATAAATGTCTAATTGCCCCAGAATATTCAAAAGTTTTCAGGTGTACTCTTTCAGGAAAGCCCTTCATTTTATTGTCAAATGTATACTTGGAGTTTTTCTTGTGTGTTTACCAATACACATTTTCACCATGTGAATGTGACTGGCAAAGATGTAGGATTGACAGTGGCTTAGTGGGATAATGCCTTGTACTGGTCATCCTTAGGTTGAGAGTTCAAATCCCACCTGAAGCATTAGTGTTCAAATACTGTTGGGTTGTGGAGGTTAGCATACTAGAATAGATTGTTGTGGAGGTTAGCACACTATAACATTACAGCATTACAGCTACTTGTCAATATGGACTTGTAGTGCAAGGCAAGTATAACTGTATAATTATAGGCTATTTATCTTATTGACTCCAACACAGAACCCACCACCACAAATGCAATTCAATTCTGTGGGAAACACTGCCTTCCATTATCAAACCCTTCATCTTATCCATAACAAATAAATAGTCCTGTAGAATCAAGTATTGTTAGAATACTCTTGGGTTGTGGAGGTTAGCACGCTATAACGTTACAGCACAGGGTAATCCTAATTTTATGGATCAAATTTATTCCAATCTAACTCAAAAGTTTTGAACAACACAAAGGTTTTATCCAGATCAAAACCAAGAATAGATTATGTGATCTAATCCAATTTCAGGATCCTTGTTTCCTTTTGAACAACCCATTTTCAAGATTTGATCCAATCCGATAGCCGAAATCCGGTAACTGAAATCCGATCACCGAAATCCGATCACATTTCTTTTGAACAATTGTGCCCAAACAATCAAAGCATATGTAAAACTAAAAAGCTATGCTACCTCATGTTTGTTTTGCTCGGACCCCGTAAATCACCGCTTGCGGTTATATTTGGGGGCCAAGCAGCGAAGCTGCGCGGCAACCCTTAGTGATTCTACCTTTTCTTATTATTATTATTATTATTATTACACATCTTTCCGCTGTCATTGAAGTCTATGGCAGCCCATAGAACCGTACAGTAAAAAGTTGTGAAATTTGGCACATTGATTCGGGACAGTATAAAAATTAATTTGAGCAAGTTTTATGCCTGAACCACAGAGAGTCTAGCGCCACCAATGGGTCAAAGTTGACATTGCATCCATGCAATTAACTTTTGAACCGTATGCCCGATTTTGAATATCGCAATATCTTTGGAAGTCTTGGATGAGGCCGAACTCAACGCACCCCATGACGTCAATTTCCGCCATGTTGGATCTTCCGCCATATTGTATTTCATCAAAAACACTTAAAAGGCATCAAAGTTCGCAAAGTTTGTCCGATTTTCACGAAACTTGACGCAGATGATCACTCATAAACGCATTGCTTTTTGGAGACATATTCAAAACCGGTTGCCTGTGACGACCAATCAAGTTTGGCGGCGAAGCCGCCAAACAGGAAGTGAAGTGATATCTCAGCAAGGCTTTCGCGTATCAACACCAAACTCAGTACAGGGTCTCAGTACCCAATTAGGAGGAGGCTCAATAAATTTGATGACTTTTGACCTATAGGTGGCGCTATAATTAGCAAAATTATGTTTTAGCCTGTAACAGGTCATGTGTTTAGAATTAAAGCATATTAGTGATATCTGTTAATACCTTGAGAGGTCCTTAGGCCGAAACATGCCAACATGTGACGTCAACATAATTTATTCGACCGCCATATTGGATGTCATCAAAAACACTTAAAAGGCATCAAAGGTCAGAAAGTTTCTCCGATTTTCACGAAACTTGACGCAGATGATCGATCGTCAGACCATGACTCATAAACGCATTGCTTTTTGGAGACATATTCAAAACCGGTTGCCTGTGACGACCAATCACGTTTGGCGGCAAAGCCGCCAAACAGGAAGTGAAGTGATCTCAGCAAGGCTTTTGCGTATCAACACCAAACTCAGTAGAGGGCCTCAGGACCCAATTAGGAGGAGGCTCAATACATTTGATGACTTTTGACCTATAGGTGGCGCTATAATCACATGAAGTGGGCTCATATTTCAGCAATGCTTTCACATATTGAAACCAAACTTAGTATATGGACTTGGGACCTCATCCTGAGGACAGACAATAATTTTAGCAACCTTTGACCACTAGGGGTGCTATAATTTGCAACACTTTCTCGTATTAACACCAAACTTGGTATATGGACTCGTGACTACAACCTGAGGACGCACAATAAATGTGGTGACTTTTGACCACTAGGGGTGCTATAATTATCAACACTTTCTCGTATCGACACCAAACTTGGTATGTGGACTCGTGACTACAACCTGACTATGCACAATACATTTGGTGATGTTTGAGGTATGCATATGTATGGGGGGTTATTGGGGTGTGTGGGAGAGGAAGTTTATCTTTGTATATGTGTGTGTGTGGGACGGGTGGTTAATTGGGTGTGTGTATAATGTAGCAACATTGGGTTGCCATGACAACTCCTGCTCAACTGCTTGGCCCCCACATTGCTGCTTGCAGCTATATTTATTATTATTATTACACATCTTTCCGCTGCCATTGAAGTCTATGGCAGCCCATAGAACCGTACAGTAAAAAGTTGTGAAATTTGGCACATTGATTCGGGACAGTATAAAAATGAGTTTGAGCTAGTTTTATGCCTGAACCACAGACAGTCTAGCGCCACCAATGTGTCAAAGTTGACATTGCATCCATGCAATTAACTTTTGAACCGTATGCCCGATTTTGAATGTCGTAACATATTTGGAAGCCTTGGATGAGGCTGAACTCAACGCACCCAATGACGTCAATTTCCGCCATGTTGGATCTTCCGCCATATTGTATTTCATCAAAAACACTTAAAAGTCATGAAAGTTCGCAAAGTTTGTCCGATTTTCACGAAACTTGACGCAGATGATCTACAGACCATGACTCATAAATGCATTGCTTTTTGGAACAATATTCAAAACCCGTTGCCTGTGACGACCAATCAAGTTTGGCGGCGAAGCCGCCAAACAGGAAGTGAAGTAATATCTCAGCAATACTTTCACGTATCAAAATCAAACTCAGTATAGGGTATCAAGACCCAATTAGGAGGAGGCTCAATACATTTGGTGACTTTTGACCTATAGGTGGCGCTATAATTACCAAAATTACGTTTTAGCCTGTAACGGGTCATGTGTTTGGAATTAAAGCATATTAGTGATATCTGTTAATACCTTGAGAGGTCCTTAGGCCGAAACATGCCAACATGTGACGTCAACATAATTTATTCGACCGCCATATTGGATGTCATCAAAAACACTTAAAAGGCATCAAAGGTCAGAAAGTTTCTCCGATTTTCACGAAACTTGACGCAGATGATCGTCAGACCATGACTCATAAACGCATTGCTTTTTGGAGACATATTCAAAACCGGTTGCCTGAGACGACCAATCAAGTTTGGCGGCGAAGCCGCCAAACAGGAAGTGAAGTAATATCTCAGCAATACTTTCACGTATCAAAATCAAACTCAGTATAGGGTATCAAGACCCAATTAGGAGGAGGCTCAATAAATTTGGTGACTTTTGACCTATAGGTGGCGCTATAATTACCAAAATTACGTTTTAGCCTGTAACGGGTCATGTGTTTGGAATTAAAGCATATTAGTGATATCTGTTAATACCTTGAGAGGTCCTTAGGCCGAAACATGCCAACATGTGACGTCAACATAATTTATTCGACCGCCATATTGGATGTCATCAAAAACACTTAAAAGGCATCAAAGGTCAGAAAGTTTCTCCGATTTTCACGAAACTTGACGCAGATGATCGTCAGACCATGACTCATAAACGCATTGCTTTTTGGAGACATATTCAAAACCGGTTGCCTGAGACGACCAATCAAGTTTGGCGGCGAAGCCGCCAAACAGGAAGCGAAGTAATATCTCAGTAAAGCTTTAACGTATCAAAACCAAACTCAGTACATGGGGTCAGGACCCAATAAGGAGAAGGCTCAATAAATTTGATGACTTTTGACCTATAGGTGGCGCTATAATAAGCAAAATTACATTTTGGCCTGTAACGGGTGATGTGTTTGGAATTAAAACTTACTATTGGTGTCTGTTAATGTTAATGTTAATATACTAGTGATGTCTCTGGGAGGTCCTAAGGCTGACAGATGTGATTTTGTGATGTCAACATAATTGATCTGGCCGCCATATTGGATTTAATCAAAATCACTTAAAAGGCATCAAAGGTCACAAAGTTCATCCGATTTTCATGAAACTTGGTTCAGATGATCTTCAGACCATGACTCACAAACGCATTGCTTTTTGGACCCATATTCAAAACCCATCGCCCGTCTTGACCAATCAAGTTTGGCGGCGAAGCCGCCAAACAGGAAGTGAAGTGATCTCAGCAAGGCTTTTGCGTATCAACACCAAACTCAGTACAGGGTCTCAGGACCCAATTAGGAGGAGGCTCAATAAATTTGATGACTTTTGACCTATAGGTGGCGCTATAATCACAAGAAGTGGGCTCATATTTCAGCAATGCTTTCACATATTGAAACCAAACTTAGTATATGGACTTGGGACCTCATCCTGAGGACAGACAATAATTTTAGCAACGTTTGACCACTAGGGGTGCTATAATTTGCAACACTTTCTCGTATCGACACCAAACTTGGTACCTGGACTCGGGACCACATCCTGAATAAGGACAATACATTTAGTGACCTTTGACCACTAGGGGCGCTATAATTAGAAAAACTTTATCGTATCGACACCAAACTTGGTACATGGACTCGGGAACACATCCTGAAGACGCACAATATATTTAGTGAGCTTTGACCACTAGGGGTGCTACAATTATCAACACTTTCTTGTATCGACCCCAAACTTGGTATGTGGACTTGTGACTACAACCTGACTACGCACAATAAATTTGGTGATGTTTGAGGTATGCATATGTGTGGGGGGTTATTGGGGTGTGTGGGGGAAGAAGTTGATCTGTGTATATGTGTGTGTGTGGGACAGGGGGGGTTAATTGGGTGTGTGTATAATGTAGCAACATTGGGTTGCCATGACAACTCCTGCTCAACTGCTTGGCCCCCTCATTGCTGCTTGCAGCTATATTTGGGGGCCAAGCAGCGAAGCTGCGCGGCAACCCTTAGTGATTCTACCTTTTCTTATTATTATTATTATTACACATCTTTCCGCTGTCATTGAAGTCTATGGCAGCCCATAGAACCGTACAGTAAAAAGTTGTGAAATTTGGCACATTGATTCGGGACAGTATAAAAATTAATTTGAGCAAGTTTTATGCCTGAACCACAGAGAGTCTTGCGCCACCAATGGGTCAAAGTTGACATTGCATCCATGCAATTAACTTTTGAACCGTATGCCCGATTTTGAATATCGCAATATCTTTGGAAGTCTTGGATGAGGCCGAACTCAACGCACCCCATGACGTCAATTTCCGCCATGTTGGATCTTCCGCCATATTGTATTTCATCAAAAACACTTAAAAGGCATCAAAGTTCGCAAAGTTTGTCCGATTTTCACGAAACTTGACGCAGATGATCGTCAGACCATGACTCATAAACGCATTGCTTTTTGGAGACATATTCAAAACCGGTTGCCTGTGACGACCAATCAAGTTTGGCGGCGAAGCCGCCAAACAGGAAGTGAAGTGATATCTCAGCAAGGCTTTCGCGTATCAACACCAAACTCAGTACAGGGTCTCAGTACCCAATTAGGAGGAGGCTCAATAAATTTGATGACTTTTGACCTATAGGTGGCGCTATAATTAGCAAAATTATGTTTTAGCCTGTAACGGGTCATGTGTTTAGAATTAAAGCATATTAGTGATATCTGTTAATACCTTGAGAGGTCCTTAGGCCGAAACATGCCAACATGTGACGTCAACATAATTTATTCGACCGCCATAT
The DNA here is from genome assembly GCF_046254945.1 of Alosa pseudoharengus. NCBI lineage: Eukaryota > Metazoa > Chordata > Actinopteri > Clupeiformes > Clupeidae > Alosa > Alosa pseudoharengus. Next base: position 34,695,026 of record NW_027468564.1, on the reverse strand, counting down.
TGGATGTCATCAAAAACACTTAAAAGGCATCAAAGGTCAGAAAGTTTCTCCGATTTTCACGAAACTTGACGCAGATGATCGTCAGACCATGACTCATAAACGCATTGCTTTTTGGAGACATATTCAAAACCGGTTGCCTGAGACGACCAATCAAGTTTGGCGGCGAAGCCGCCAAACAGGAAGCGAAGTAATATCTCAGTAAAGCTTTAACGTATCAAAACCAAACTCAGTACATGGGGTCAGGACCCAATAAGGAGAAGGCTCAATAAATTTGATGACTTTTGACCTATAGGTGGCGCTATAATAAGCAAAATTACATTTTGGCCTGTAACGGGTGATGTGTTTGGAATTAAAACTTACTATTGGTGTCTGTTAATGTTAATGTTAATATACTAGTGATGTCTCTGGGAGGTCCTAAGGCTGACAGATGTGATTTTGTGATGTCAACATAATTGATCTGGCCGCCATATTGGATTTAATCAAAATCACTTAAAAGGCATCAAAGGTCACAAAGTTCATCCGATTTTCATGAAACTTGGTTCAGATGATCTTCAGACCATGACTCACAAACGCATTGCTTTTTGGACCCATATTCAAAACCCATCGCCCGTCTTGACCAATCAAGTTTGGCGGCGAAGCCGCCAAACAGGAAGTGAAGTGATCTCAGCAAGGCTTTTGCGTATCAACACCAAACTCAGTACAGGGTCTCAGGACCCAATTAGGAGGAGGCTCAATAAATTTGATGACTTTTGACCTATAGGTGGCGCTATAATCACAAGAAGTGGGCTCATATTTCAGCAATGCTTTCACATATTGAAACCAAACTTAGTATATGGACTTGGGACCTCATCCTGAGGACAGACAATAATTTTAGCAACGTTTGACCACTAGGGGTGCTATAATTTGCAACACTTTCTCGTATCGACACCAAACTTGGTACCTGGACTCGGGACCACATCCTGAATAAGGACAATACATTTAGTGACCTTTGACCACTAGGGGCGCTATAATTAGAAAAACTTTATCGTATCGACACCAAACTTGGTACATGGACTCGGGAACACATCCTGAAGACGCACAATATATTTAATGAGCTTTGACCACTAGGGGTGCTACAATTATCAACACTTTCTTGTATCGACACCAAACTTGGTATGTGGACTTGTGACTACAACCTGACTACGCACAATAAATTTGGTGATGTTTGAGGTATGCATATGTGTGGGGGGTTATTGGGGTGTGTGGGGGAAGAAGTTTATCTGTGTATATGTGTGTGTGTGGGACAGGGGGGGTTAATTGGGTGTGTGTATAATGTAGCAACATTGGGTTGCCATGACAACTCCTGCTCAACTGCTTGGCCCCCTCATTGCTGCTTGCAGCTATATTTATTATTATTATTATTACGCTTCCGTCATTGAAGTCAATGGCAGCCCATAGAACCGTGTGGTGAAAAATTGTGAAATTTGGCACACTGATTAGAGACAGTCCCATGATTAATGTCACCAAGTTTCATGATGGCATCTCAAGCACTCTAGCGCCACCAACAGGCCAAAGTTGGACTTGCGTTCACGCACGTAACTTTTGACCCGTATGGCCGATTGTCAAAAATGAGGTATCGTTGGAATCCGTGGACCAAGCCGAGTTCAACGCACCCTATGACGTCATTTTCCGCCATGATGGATTTTCCGCCATTTTGGATTTCATCAAAAACACTTAAAAATCTTCACAGGTCACAAATTTTGTCCGATCATCACCAAACTTGACACACATGATCTTCAGAGCATGCCTCACAAAAGTTATTCCTTTTCGTCTTCGGAACTAAAACCGTTCGCGCGTAACAGCCAATCGAAGTTTGCGGCGAAGCCGCCAAACAGGAAGTGAGCTCATATCTCAGCAACCCATTCATCTATCATAACCAAACTAAGTACATGGACTCTGAACCCAATCAGAGGGACGTTCAAGAAATTTGGTGACCTTTGACCTCTAGGGGGCGCTGTAATTAAGAAACATGCTTTTTGGCCTGTAGCTGCAGTTGTGCTTAGAATTAAAACGCACTAGTGGTGTCTGGTAATACTGTTGGAGGTCCTTAGGCCGACCGAAGCCAACTTGTGATGTCATCATAATTGATTCGGCCGCCATATTGGATTTAATCAAAAACACGTACAAATTTTCGCAGGTCACAAATTTCATCTGTTCTTCACCAAAATTGGCAGAGACCATCTTCAGACCATGCCTGATGAGTGCAATGCTTTCTGGAACAATTGACAGAAGCATTGACCTGTACCAGCCAATCGAAATTTGCGGCGAAGCCACCAAACAGGAAGTGATTTTATATCTCATCAACGCTTTCATGTATCAAAACCAAATTTAGTACATGTACCTCAGACCCCATCAGGAGGACGCTCAAGAAATTTGGTGACATTTGACCTCTAGGGGGCACCGTAATTGACAAAAATGCATTTTGGCCAGTTGTTGATGATGCGCATTATTTTGCAATGGAAGTCAATGGCAGCCCATAGAACCGTCTGGTAAAAAGTTATACAATTTTGCACACTTATTGGGGACAGTCCAATAATTCATTTCACCAAGTTTCATGCCGGCACCTCAAGCACTCTAGCGCCACCAACAGGCCAAAGTTGGATGTGCGTTCACGCACGTAACTTTTGACCCGTATGGCCGATTGTCAAAAATGATGTATCGTTGGAATCCTTGGACCAAGCCGAGTTCAACGCACCCTATGACGTCAATTTCCGCTATAATGGATTTTCCGCCATATTGGATTTCATCAAAAAAACTTAAATGTCTTCACAGGTCACAAATTTTGTCCAATTGATACCAAACTTCAAAGATATCATCTACAGACCATGCCTCATTAATGCCTTGCTTTTTGTCTTCGGAACTATAACCATTCGCGCATAACAGCCAATCGAATTTTGCGGCGAAGCCACCAAACAGGAAGTGAGCTCATATCTCAGCAACCCATTAATCTGTCATAACCAAACTTAGTATATGGACTCAGGACCCAATCAGGGGTAGGCTCAAGAAATCTGGTGACCTTTGACCTCTAGGGGGCGCTGTAATTAAGAAACATGCCTTTTGGCCTGTAGCTGCAGTTGTGCTTAGAATTAAAACACACTAGTGGTGTCTGGTAATACTGTTGGAGGTCCTTAGGCCGACCCAAGGTAACTTGTGATGTCATCGTAATTGATTCGGCCGCCATATTGGATTTAATCAAAAACACGTACAAGTTTTCGCAGGTCACAAATTTCAGCGGATCCTCACCAAAATTGGCACAAACCATCTTCAGACCATAACCTATCAATATATTGCTCTCTATAACAATTGACAAAAGCATTCGCCCATAACAGCCAATCGAAATTGGTGGCGAAGCCGCCAAACAGGAAGTGAGCTCATATCTCAGCAACCCTGCCATGTATCATAACCAAAGTTACTACATATATTCATGACCCCATTAGGAGGACGCTCAAAACATTTGGTGACATTTGACCTGTAGGGGGTGCTGCCATTAGCAATATTGCATTTTGATGTGTAGTTGCTGATGTGTTTTATCAATCTTTTATTTTTTGATGTGAAACTGATGACAACATGTTCCATCCAGTTAATTCTAATGCGTGCGTGCAAGGGGAGGGCAGGGCAGGACGGGGTGGGACGGGCTGGGGTGATTAGGTGTGGGGGGGGGGGGGCTGGCTGGGGGAGGCGGTGGCAATACTCAGCCCTGTTGATCCCGGGTTTCTGCTGAGTTCTATCTTGGCGCCGTGGCTACTCCGGCCTATTCTGCTTGGCCCCCTCATTGCTGCTTGCAGCTATATTTATTATTATTATTACACATCTTTCCGCTGTCATTGAAGTCTATGGCAGCCCATAGAACCGTACAGTAAAAAGTTGTGAAATTTGGCACATTGATTCGGGACAGTATAAAAATTAATTTGAGCAAGTTTTATGCCTGAACCACAGAGAGTCTAGCGCCACCAATGGGTCAAAGTTGACATTGCATCCATGCAATTAACTTTTGAACCGTATGCCCGATTTTGAATATCGCAATATCTTTGGAAGTCTTGGATGAGGCCGAACTCAACGCACCCCATGACGTCAATTTCCGCCATGTTGGATCTTCCGCCATATTGTATTTCATCAAAAACACTTAAAAGGCATCAAAGTTCGCAAAGTTTGTCCGATTTTCACGAAACTTGACGCAGATGATCGTCAGACCATGACTCATAAACGCATTGCTTTTTGGAGACATATTCAAAACCGGTTGCCTGTGACGACCAATCAAGTTTGGCGGCGAAGCCGCCAAACAGGAAGTGAAGTGATATCTCAGCAAGGCTTTCGCGTATCAACACCAAACTCAGTACAGGGTCTCAGTACCCAATTAGGAGGAGGCTCAATAAATTTGATGACTTTTGACCTATAGGTGGCGCTATAATTAGCAAAATTATGTTTTAGCCTGTAACGGGTCATGTGTTTAGAATTAAAGCATATTAGTGATATCTGTTAATACCTTGAGAGGTCCTTAGGCCGAAACATGCCAACATGTGACGTCAACATAATTTATTCGACCGCCATATTGGATGTCATCAAAAACACTTAAAAGGCATCAAAGGTCAGAAAGTTTCTCCGATTTTCACGAAACTTGACGCAGATGATCGTCAGACCATGACTCATAAACGCATTGCTTTTTGGAGACATATTCAAAACCGGTTGCCTGAGACGACCAATCAAGTTTGGCGGCGAAGCCGCCAAACAGGAAGCGAAGTAATATCTCAGTAAAGCTTTAACGTATCAAAACCAAACTCAGTACATGGGGTCAGGACCCAATAAGGAGAAGGCTCAATAAATTTGATGACTTTTGACCTATAGGTGGCGCTATAATAAGCAAAATTACATTTTGGCCTGTAACGGGTGATGTGTTTGGAATTAAAACTTACTATTGGTGTCTGTTAATGTTAATGTTAATATACTAGTGATGTCTCTGGGAGGTCCTAAGGCTGACAGATGTGATTTTGTGATGTCAACATAATTGATCTGGCCGCCATATTGGATTTAATCAAAATCACTTAAAAGGCATCAAAGGTCACAAAGTTCATCCGATTTTCATGAAACTTGGTTCAGATGATCTTCAGACCATGACTCACAAACGCATTGCTTTTTGGACCCATATTCAAAACCCATCGCCCGTCTTGACCAATCAAGTTTGGCGGCGAAGCCGCCAAACAGGAAGTGAAGTGATCTCAGCAAGGCTTTTGCGTATCAACACCAAACTCAGTACAGGGTCTCAGGACCCAATTAGGAGGAGGCTCAATAAATTTGATGACTTTTGACCTATAGGTGGCGCTATAATCACAAGAAGTGGGCTCATATTTCAGCAATGCTTTCACATATTGAAACCAAACTTAGTATATGGACTTGGGACCTCATCCTGAGGACAGACAATAATTTTAGCAACGTTTGACCACTAGGGGTGCTATAATTTGCAACACTTTCTCGTATCGACACCAAACTTGGTACCTGGACTCGGGACCACATCCTGAATAAGGACAATACATTTAGTGACCTTTGACCACTAGGGGCGCTATAATTAGAAAAACTTTATCGTATCGACACCAAACTTGGTACATGGACTCGGGAACACATCCTGAAGACGCACAATATATTTAGTGAGCTTTGACCACTAGGGGTGCTACAATTATCAACACTTTCTTGTATCGACACCAAACTTGGTATGTGGACTTGTGACTACAACCTGACTACGCACAATAAATTTGGTGATGTTTGAGGTATGCATATGTGTGGGGGGTTATTGGGGTGTGTGGGGGAAGAAGTTTATCTGTGTATATGTGTGTGTGTGGGACAGGGGGGGTTAATTGGGTGTGTGTATAATGTAGCAACATTATGAAGTGATAGGAAGTGAAGTGATATCTCAGCAATGCTTTCACATATCAAAACCAAACTAGGTATATAGGTTCAGGACTCAATCAGGAGGACACTCAAGAAATGTGGTAAATTTTGACCACTATGTGGCGCTATAATCACAGGAAGTGGGCTCATATTTCTGCAATGCTTTCACGAATCGAAACCAAACTTGGCTCATTGACTCGGGACCACATCCTGAGGACATACAATAATTTTAGCGACCTTTGACCACTAGGGGTGCTATAATTTGCAACACTTTCTCGTATCAACACCAAACTTGGTATATGGACTCGTGACTACAACCTGAGGACGCACAATAAATGTGGTGACTTTTGACCACTAGGGGTGCTATAATTATCAACACTTTCTCGTATCGACACCAAACTTGGTATGTGGACTTGTGACTACAACCTGACTATGCACAATACATTTGGTGATGTTTGAGGTATGCATATGTATGGGGGGTTATTGGGGTGTGTGGGAGAGGAAGTTTATCTTTGTATATGTGTGTGTGTGGGACGGGTGGTTAATTGGGTGTGTGTATAATGTAGCAACATTGGGTTGCCATGACAACTCCTGCTCAACTGCTTGGCCCCCACATTGCTGCTTGCAGCTATATTTATTATTATTATTACACATCTTTCCGCTGTCATTGAAGTCTATGGCAGCCCATAGAACCGTACAGTAAAAAGTTGTGAAATTTGGCACATTGATTCGGGACAGTATAAAAATTAATTTGAGCAAGTTTTATGCCTGAACCACAGAGAGTCTAGCGCCACCAATGGGTCAAAGTTGACATTGCATCCATGCAATTAACTTTTGAACCGTATGCCCGATTTTGAATATCGCAATATCTTTGGAAGTCTTGGATGAGGCCGAACTCAACGCACCCCATGACGTCAATTTCCGCCATGTTGGATCTTCCGCCATATTGTATTTCATCAAAAACACTTAAAAGGCATCAAAGTTCGCAAAGTTTGTCCGATTTTCACGAAACTTGACGCAGATGATCGTCAGACCATGACTCATAAACGCATTGCTTTTTGGAGACATATTCAAAACCGGTTGCCTGTGACGACCAATCAAGTTTGGCGGCGAAGCCGCCAAACAGGAAGTGAAGTGATATCTCAGCAAGGCTTTCGCGTATCAACACCAAACTCAGTACAGGGTCTCAGTACCCAATTAGGAGGAGGCTCAATAAATTTGATGACTTTTGACCTATAGGTGGCGCTATAATTAGCAAAATTATGTTTTAGCCTGTAACGGGTCATGTGTTTAGAATTAAAGCATATTAGTGATATCTGTTAATACCTTGAGAGGTCCTTAGGCCGAAACATGCCAACATGTGACGTCAACATAATTTATTCGACCGCCATATTGGATGTCATCAAAAACACTTAAAAGGCATCAAAGGTCAGAAAGTTTCTCCGATTTTCACGAAACTTGACGCAGATGATCGTCAGACCATGACTCATAAACGCATTGCTTTTTGGAGACATATTCAAAACCGGTTGCCTGAGACGACCAATCAAGTTTGGCGGCGAAGCCGCCAAACAGGAAGCGAAGTAATATCTCAGTAAAGCTTTAACGTATCAAAACCAAACTCAGTACATGGGGTCAGGACCCAATAAGGAGAAGGCTCAATAAATTTGATGACTTTTGACCTATAGGTGGCGCTATAATAAGCAAAATTACATTTTGGCCTGTAACGGGTGATGTGTTTGGAATTAAAACTTACTATTGGTGTCTGTTAATGTTAATGTTAATATACTAGTGATGTCTCTGGGAGGTCCTAAGGCTGACAGATGTGATTTTGTGATGTCAACATAATTGATCTGGCCGCCATATTGGATTTAATCAAAATCACTTAAAAGGCATCAAAGGTCACAAAGTTCATCCGATTTTCATGAAACTTGGTTCAGATGATCTTCAGACCATGACTCACAAACGCATTGCTTTTTGGACCCATATTCAAAACCCATCGCCCGTCTTGACCAATCAAGTTTGGCGGCGAAGCCGCCAAACAGGAAGTGAAGTGATCTCAGCAAGGCTTTTGCGTATCAACACCAAACTCAGTACAGGGTCTCAGGACCCAATTAGGAGGAGGCTCAATAAATTTGATGACTTTTGACCTATAGGTGGCGCTATAATCACAAGAAGTGGGCTCATATTTCAGCAATGCTTTCACATATTGAAACCAAACTTAGTATATGGACTTGGGACCTCATCCTGAGGACAGACAATAATTTTAGCAACGTTTGACCACTAGGGGTGCTATAATTTGCAACACTTTCTCGTATCGACACCAAACTTGGTACCTGGACTCGGGACCACATCCTGAATAAGGACAATACATTTAGTGACCTTTGACCACTAGGGGCGCTATAATTAGAAAAACTTTATCGTATCGACACCAAACTTGGTACATGGACTCGGGAACACATCCTGAAGACGCACAATATATTTAGTGAGCTTTGACCACTAGGGGTGCTACAATTATCAACACTTTCTTGTATCGACACCAAACTTGGTATGTGGACTTGTGACTACAACCTGACTACGCACAATAAATTTGGTGATGTTTGAGGTATGCATATGTGTGGGGGGTTATTGGGGTGTGTGGGGGAAGAAGTTTATCTGTGTATATGTGTGTGTGTGGGACAGGGGGTTTAATTGGGTGTGTGTATAATGTAGCAACATTGGGTTGCCATGACAACTCCTGCTCAACTGCTTGGCCCCCTCATTGCTGCTTGCAGCTATATTTGGGGGCCAAGCAGCGAAGCTGCGCGGCAACCCATAGTGATTCTACCTTTTCTTATTGGGGGCCAAGCAGCGAAGCTGCGAAGGCACCCATTGTGTTTCTATCTTTTCCTACTATTATTGGGGGCCAAGCAGCGAAGCTGCGAAGGCACCCATTGTGTTTCTATCTTTTCCTATTATTATTATTATTACACATCTTTCCTCTGCCATTGAAGTCTATGGCAGCCCATAGAACCGTCTGGTGAAAAGTTGTGAAATTTGGCACACTAGTTAGGCAGTGCCCCATGATTAATTTCACCAAGTTTCAAGTCCGCACCCCGAGCGCTCTAGCGCCACCAACAGGCCAAAGTTGGACGTGCGTTCACGCACGTAACTTTTGACCCGTATGGCCGATTGTCAAAAATGAGGTATCGTTGGAATCCTTGGACCAAGCCGAGTTCAACGCACCCTATGACGTCATTTTCCGCCATGATGGATTTTCCGCCATTTTGGATTTTAGTGAAAGTGAAACAAATTTTTCACAGGTCACAAATTTTGTCCGATCGTCACCAAACTTGACACACATGATCTTCAGACCAAGCCTCACAAAAGTTGTGGTGTTTTGTCTTCGGAACTTAAACCGTTCACCCGTAATATCCAATCGAAATTTGCGGCGAAGCCGCCAAACAGGAAGTGAGCTCATATCTCAGCAACCCATTCATCTATCATAACCAAACTTAGTAAATGGACTCAGGACCCCATCAGGGGGACGCTCAAGAAATTTGGTGACCTTTGACCTCTAGGGGGAGCTGTAATTAAGAAACATGCCTTTTGGCCTGTAGCTGCTGTTGTGCTTAGAATTAAAACGCACTAGTGGTGTCTGATAATACTGTTGGAGGTCCTTAGGCCGACACAAGCCAACTTGTGATGTCATCGTATTTTATTCGGCCGCCATATTGGATTTAATCAAAAACATCAAAAAGTTTTCGCAGGTCAGAAATTTCAGCGGATCCTCACCAAAATTGGCAGAGACCATCTTCAGACCATGCCTTATCAGTGCGTTGCTTTCTGGAACAATTGACAGAAGCATTCGGCTGTAAGAGCCAATCGAAATTTGCGGCGAAGCCGCCAAACAGGAAGTGAGCTCATATCTCAGCAACGCTTTCATGTATCAAAACCAAACTTAGTACATGTACCTCCGACCCCATCGGGAGGACGCTCAAGAAATTTGGTGACATTTGACCTCTAGGGGGCTCCGTAATTGACAAAAATGCATTTTGGCCAGTAGTTGCTGATGTGCATTATTTTGCAATGGAAGTCAATGGCAGCCCATAGAACCGTATGGTAAAAAGTTATACAATTTTGCACACTAATTGGGGACAGTCCAATAATTCATTTCACCAAGTTTCATGCCGGCACCTCAAGCGCTCTAGCGCCACCGACAGGCCAAAGTTGGATTTGTGTTCACGGACGTAACTTTTGACCTGTTGACCCGAATGGCAAAATGAGGTATCATTGGAATCCTTGGGCCAAGCCGAGTTCAACACACCCTATGACGTCAATTTTTGACCTCTCTGTTTAAATCACAGCAAGTGTGATCATATCTCAGTCAATCTTTTATTTTTGATGTGAAACTGATGACGGCAAGTTCCATCCAGTTCATTCTAAAGCGTGCGTGCAAGGGTGTGGGATGGGCAGGGGCGGTTGCGGTGGTGGGCTGGCTGGGGGAGGGGGTGGCGACACTCAGCCCTGGTTCAGCTCGAAAAAATCAGTTATGTTTTGATGTGAAACTTGACCTTGTAACTCAGCCAATCTTGGGTTGTATGGCATGGAACTTGCTGTGACTGCTTAAGGCTATATGTCTGATGCAACGGCTTTGACTTACATGGCAAATCTGGCCTGCTGAACTGACTGCTTGGCCCCCACATTGCTGCTTGCAGCTATATTTATTATTGGGGGCCAAGCAGCGAAGCTGCGAGGCAACCATTGTGTTTCTATGATTTCCTATTATTATTATTATTTAACATCTTTCTTCCGCCATGGGAGTCTATGGCAGCCCATAGAACCGTCTGGTAAAAAGTTGTGAAATTTGGCACACTGATTGGTGACAGTCCCATGTTTAATTTCACCAAGTTTCATACCGGCACCTCAAGCGCTCTAGCGCCACCAACAGGCCAAAGTTGGATGTGCGTTCATGCACGTAACTTCTGACCCGTTGACTCGATTGTCAAAAATGAAGTATCGTTGGAATCCTTGGACCAAGCCGAGTTCAACGCACTCTATGACGTCATTTTCCGCCATGATGGATTTTCCGCCATTTTGGATTTTAGTGAAAGTGAAACTAATTTTTCACAGGTCACAAATTTTGTCCGATCGTCACCAAACTTGACACACATGATCTTCAGACCAAGCCTCACAAAAGTTGTGGTGTTTTGTCTTCGGAACTTCAACCGTTCACCCGTAATATCTAATCAAAATTTGCGGCGAAGCCGCCAAACAGGAAGTGAGCTCGTATCTCAGCAACCCATTCATCTATCATAACCAAACTTAGTATATGGACTCATGTCCCCATTAGGGGGAAGCTCAAGAAATTTGGTGACCTTTGACCTCTAGGGGGCGCTGTAATTAAGAAACATGCCTTTTGGCCTGTAGCTGCTGTTGTGCATAGAATTAAAACGCACTAGTGGTGTCTGATAATACTGTTGGAGGTCCTTAGGCCGACCCAAGCCAACTTGTGATGTCATCATAATTGATTCGGCCGCCATATTGGATTTAATCAAAAACACGTACAAGTTTTTGCAGGTCACAAATTTCAGCAGATCCTCACCAAAATTGGCAGATACCATCTTCAGACCATGCTTTATCAGTGCATTGATTTTTGGAACAATTGACAGTAGCATTCGGCTGTAAAAGCCAATTGAAATTTGTGGCGAAGCCGCCAAACAGGAAGTGACCTCATATCTCAGCAACGCTTTCATGTATCAAAACCAAATTTAGTACATGTACCTCAGACCCCATCGGGAGGACGCCCAAGAAATTTGGTGACATTTGACATCTAGGGGGCACCATAATTGACAAAAATGCATTTTGGCCAGTAGTTGCTGATGCGCATTATTTTGCAATGGAAGTCAATGGCAGCCCATAGAACCGTCTGGTAAAAAGTTATACAATTTTGCACACTAATTGGGGACAGTCCAATAATTCATTTCACCAATTTTCATGCCGGCACCTCAAGCGCTCTAGCGCCACCAACAGGCCAAATTTGGTTGTGCGTTAACACACGTAACTTTTGAGCAGTATGGCCGATTGTCAAAAATGGTGTATCGTTGGAATCCTTGGACCAAGCCGAGTTCAACGCACCCTATGACGTAAATTTCCGCTATGATGGATTTTCCGCCATATTGGATTTCATCAAAAAAACTTAAATGTCTTCACAGGTCACAAATTTTGTCCAATTGATACCAAACTTCACAGATATCATCTACAGACCATGGCTCATTAATGCATTGCTTTTTGTCTTCGGAACTATAACCATTCGCGCGTAACAGCCAATCGAATTTTGCGGCGAAGCCGCCAAACAGGAAGTGAGCTCATATCTCAGCAACCCATTAATCTATCATAACCAAACTTAGTATATGGACTCAGGACCCAATCAGGGGAATGCTCAAGAAATCTGGTGACCTTTGACCTGTAGGGGGCGCTGTAATTAAGAAACATGCCTTTTGGCCTGTAGCTGCAGTTGTGCTTAGAATTAAAACGCACTAGTGGTGTCTGGTAATACTGTTGGAGGTCATTAGGCCGACCCACGTCAACTTGTGATGTCATCGTAATTGATTCGGTCGGCATATTGGATTTAATCAAAAACACGTACAAGTTTTCGCAGGTCACAAATTTCAGCGGATCCTCACCAAAATTGGCAGAGACCATCTTCAGACCATAACCTATCAATGTATTGCTTTCTGGAACAATTGACAGAAGCATTCGGCTGTAACAGCTAATCGAAATTTGCGGCGAAGCCGCCAAACAGGAAGTGAGCTCATATCTCAGCAACCCTGTATCATAACCAAACTTACTACATATATTCATTACCCCATTAGGAGGACGCTCAAAAAATATGGTGACCTTTGACCTGTAGGGGGTGCTGCAATTAGCAATATTGCATTTTGATGTGTAGTTGCTGATGTGTTTTATCAGTCTTTTATTTTTTGATGTGAAACTGATGACAACATGTTCCATCCAGTTCATTCTAATGCGTGCGTGCGTGCAAGGGTGGGGCGGGGCAGGACGGGGTGGGACGGGAAGGGGTGATTAGGTGGTGGGGGCTGGCTGGCGGAGGCGGTGACAATACTCAGCCCTGTTTCAGCCCAACAAAATCAGCTATGTTTTGATATGACACTTGTTGAAAGTGTTGATCGCGGGTGTCTGCTGAGTTCTATCTTGTTGCCGTGGCTACTCTGGCCCAATCTGCTTGGCCCCCTCATTGCTGCTTGCAGCTATATTTGGGGGCCAAGCAGCGAAGCTGCGAGGCAACCATTGTGTTTCTATGATTTCCTATTATTATTATTATTTAACATCTTTCTTCCGCCATGGGAGTCTATGGCAGCCCATAGAACCGTCTGGTAAAAAGTTGTGAAATTTGGCACACTGATTGGGGACAGTCCCATGTTTAATTTCACCAAGTTTCATACCGGCACCTCAAGCGCTCTAGCGCCACCAACAGGCCAAAGTTGGATGTGCGTTCATGCACGTAACTTCTGACCCGTTGACTCGATTGTCAAAAATGAAGTATCGTTGGAATCCTTGGACCAAGCCGAGTTCAACGCACTCTATGACGTCATTTTCCGCCATGATGGATTTTCCGCCATTTTGGATTTTAGTGAAAGTGAAACTAATTTTTCACAGGTCACAAATTTTGTCCGATCGTCACCAAACTTGACACACATGATCTTCAGACCAAGCCTCACAAAAGTTGTGGTGTTTTGTCTTCGGAACTTCAACCGTTCACCCGTAATATCTAATCAAAATTTGCGGCGAAGCCGCCAAACAGGAAGTGAGCTCGTATCTCAGCAACCCATTCATCTATCATAACCAAACTTAGTATATGGACTCATGTCCCCATTAGGGGGAAGCTCAAGAAATTTGGTGACCTTTGACCTCTAGGGGGCGCTGTAATTAAGAAACATGCCTTTTGGCCTGTAGCTGCTGTTGTGCATAGAATTAAAACGCACTAGTGGTGTCTGATAATACTGTTGGAGGTCCTTAGGCCGACCCAAGCCAACTTGTGATGTCATCATAATTGATTCGGCCGCCATATTGGATTTAATCAAAAACACGTACAAGTTTTTGCAGGTCACAAATTTCAGCAGATCCTCACCAAAATTGGCAGATACCATCTTCAGACCATGCTTTATCAGTGCATTGATTTTTGGAACAATTGACAGTAGCATTCGGCTGTAAAAGCCAATTGAAATTTGTGGCGAAGCCGCCAAACAGGAAGTGACCTCATATCTCAGCAACGCTTTCATGTATCAAAACCAAATTTAGTACATGTACCTCAGACCCCATCGGGAGGACGCCCAAGAAATTTGGTGACATTTGACATCTAGGGGGCACCATAATTGACAAAAATGCATTTTGGCCAGTAGTTGCTGATGCGCATTATTTTGCAATGGAAGTCAATGGCAGCCCATAGAACCGTCTGGTAAAAAGTTATACAATTTTGCACACTAATTGGGGACAGTCCAATAATTCATTTCACCAATTTTCATGCCGGCACCTCAAGCGCTCTAGCGCCACCAACAGGCCAAATTTGGTTGTGCGTTAACACACGTAACTTTTGAGCAGTATGGCCGATTGTCAAAAATGGTGTATCGTTGGAATCCTTGGACCAAGCCGAGTTCAACGCACCCTATGACGTAAATTTCCGCTATGATGGATTTTCCGCCATATTGGATTTCATCAAAAAAACTTAAATGTCTTCACAGGTCACAAATTTTGTCCAATTGATACCAAACTTCACAGATATCATCTACAGACCATGGCTCATTAATGCATTGCTTTTTGTCTTCGGAACTATAACCATTCGCGCGTAACAGCCAATCGAATTTTGCGGCGAAGCCGCCAAACAGGAAGTGAGCTCATATCTCAGCAACCCATTAATCTATCATAACCAAACTTAGTATATGGACTCAGGACCCAATCAGGGGAATGCTCAAGAAATCTGGTGACCTTTGACCTGTAGGGGGCGCTGTAATTAAGAAACATGCCTTTTGGCCTGTAGCTGCAGTTGTGCTTAGAATTAAAACGCACTAGTGGTGTCTGGTAATACTGTTGGAGGTCATTAGGCCGACCCACGTCAACTTGTGATGTCATCGTAATTGATTCGGTCGGCATATTGGATTTAATCAAAAACACGTACAAGTTTTCGCAGGTCACAAATTTCAGCGGATCCTCACCAAAATTGGCAGAGACCATCTTCAGACCATAACCTATCAATGTATTGCTTTCTGGAACAATTGACAGAAGCATTCGGCTGTAACAGCTAATCGAAATTTGCGGCGAAGCCGCCAAACAGGAAGTGAGCTCATATCTCAGCAACCCTGTATCATAACCAAACTTACTACATATATTCATTACCCCATTAGGAGGACGCTCAAAAAATATGGTGACCTTTGACCTGTAGGGGGTGCTGCAATTAGCAATATTGCATTTTGATGTGTAGTTGCTGATGTGTTTTATCAGTCTTTTATTTTTTGATGTGAAACTGATGACAACATGTTCCATCCAGTTCATTCTAATGCGTGCGTGCGTGCAAGGGTGGGGCGGGGCAGGACGGGGTGGGACGGGAAGGGGTGATTAGGTGGTGGGGGCTGGCTGGCGGAGGCGGTGACAATACTCAGCCCTATTTCAGCCCAACAAAATCAGCTATGTTTTGATATGACACTTGTTGAAAGTGTTGATCGCGGGTGTCTGCTGAGTTCTATCTTGTTGCCGTGGCTACTCTGGCCCAATCTGCTTGGCCCCCTCATTGCTGCTTGCAGCTATATTTATTACACATCTTTCCTCTGCCATTGAAGTCTATGGCAGCCCATAGAACCGTCTGGTGAAAAGTTGTGAAATTTGGCACTGTAATTAGGCAGAGTCCCATGATTAATTTCACCAAGTTTCAAGTCCGCACCACGAGCGCTCTAGCGCCACCAACAGGCCAAAGTTGGACATGCGTTCACGCATGTATCTTCTGACCCGTTGGCCCGATTTTAAAAATTGAGGTACCATTGGAATCCTTGGACCAGGCCGAGTTCAACGCACCCTATGGCGTCGTTTTCCGCCATGATGGATTTTCCGCCATATTGGATTTTAGTGAAAGTGAAACTAATTTTTCACAGGTCACAAATTTTGTCCGATCGACACCAAACTTGACATACATGATCTTCAGACCAAGCCTCACAAAAGTTGTGGTATTTTGTCTCCGGAACTATAACCGTTCATCCATAATATACAATTGAAATTTGCGGCGAAGCCGCCAAACAGGAAGTGAGCTCATATCTCAGCAACCCTTGCATGTATCAATGCCAAACTTGGTGGATAGACTCAGGACCCAATCAGAGGGAAGCTCAAAAAATTTGGTGACCTTTGACCTCTAAGGGGCGCTGTAATTAAGAAACATGCCTTTTGGCCTGTAGTTGCTGTTGTGTTTAGAATTAAATTGCACTAATGATGTCTGGTAATACTGTTGGAGTTCCTTAGTTCGACCCAAGCCAACTTGTGATGTCATCGTAATTGATTCGGCCGCCATATTGGATTTAATCAAAAACACGTACAAGTTTTCGCAGGTCACAAATTTCAGCGGATCCTGACCAAAATTGGCAGAGACCATCTTCAGACCATGCCTGATGAGTGCATTGATTTCTGGAACAATTGAAAGAAGTATTAGCCTGTACCAGCCAATTGAAATTTGCGGCGAAGCCGCCAAACAGGAAGTGATTTCATATCTCAGCAACGCTTTCATGTATCAAAACCAAACTTAGTACATGTACCTCCGACCCCATCGGGAGGACGCTCAAGAAATTTGGTGACATTTGACCTCTAGGGGGCTCCGTAATTGACAAAAATGCATTTTGGCCAGTAGTTGCTGATGCACATTATTTTGCAATGGAAGTCAATGGCAGCCCATAGAACCGTCTGGTAAAAAGTTATACAATTTTGCACACTAATTGGGGACAGTCCAATAATTCATTTCACCAAGTTTCATGCCGGCACCTCAAGCGCTCTAGCGCCACCAACAGGCCAAAGTTGGACTTGTGTTCACGCACGTAACTTTTGACCTGTTGACCCGAATGGCAAAATGTGGTATCATTGGAATCCTTGGGCCAAGCCGAGTTCAACACACCCTATGACGTCAATTCTTGACCTCTATGTTTAAATCACAGCAAGTGTGATCATATCTCAGTCAATCTTTTATTTTTGATGTGAAACTGATGACAGCAAGTTCCATCTAGTTCATTCTAATGTGTGCGTGCATGGGTGGGACGGGGTGGGACGGGCAGGGGCGATTGTGGCGGTGGGCTGGCTGGGGAAGGGGGTGGCGACACTCAGCCCTGGTTCAGCTCCACAAAATCAGTTATGTTTTGATGTGAAACTTGACCTTGTAACTCAGCCAATCTTGGGTTGTATGGCATGGAACTTGCTGTGACTGCTTATGGCTATATGTCTGATGCAACGGCTTTGACTTACATGGCAAATCTGGCCTGCTGAACTGACTGCTTGGCCCCCACATTGCTGCTTGCAGCTATATTTGGGGGCCAAGCAGCGAAGCTGCGCGGCAACCCTTAGTGATTCTACCTTTTCTTATTAGGGGTCCGAGCAGCGTAGCTGCAGGAACCCTATTGTTTCTGTACCGTTCATTTTTTGGCCAAAATTCTGTAAAAGTCATACTGCAGCCTAAACCGTAACTCCAAAACTCTTGAAATTTTCAGGTATGGTTACCAGTACCCCCCTCTACCCATAACCCAAAATTTGGGGTACTGCACCCAAAGGTGGCGCTATTGAAAAAAAAAGTTAATTATGCTTATTTCTCCTTACCAGATTCACCTAGACTCAAAATTCTTTCAGAATATTAATCTCTAAACTCAGATGCATCTTTTTGGCCCTGGTCTTATGGTCTACAAATGTTTACTTTTTCCACAATTTCATGGAAAAGCCAAACATTATAAAAAGTTTCACACTCTTCAAAAATAATCGAATCTTCACCAAAATTCTCACAGACAATGTTTAGACCAAGCCTCACAAAAGTTATCGCTCAGAATTTTGATATTTTGTTCCATTTCAGAGATATAGGCCAATAAAGTTAGACCACTTAGGCCTTTTTTCCTAGATCACCTATATTCCTATAAACCGTAAGTCCTAGAAACTTGACATTTTCAAGTATTGTTACCAGTACCCCCCACTACCCATAACCCAAATTTGGGGTACTGCACCCAAAGGTGGCGCTCTTGTCAAAAACGCTTATTTCTCCTTACCAGATTCACCTAGACTCAAAATTCTTTCATCATATTAATCTCTACATTCAGATGCATCTTTTTCACCCTGGTCTTATGCTCTAAAAATGTATACTTTTGCCACAATTTCAGAGAAAAGCCAAACATCATAAAAAGTTTCACAGGCTTCAAAAATTATCAAATCTTCACCAAAATTCTCACAGACAATGTTTAGACAAAGCCTCACAAAAGTTATCAAAAGAATTTGGATACGTTGTTCCATTTCAGAGATATAGGCCAATAAAGTTCGACCACTCAGCCCATTTCTCCTATATCACCTATATTCCTATATGAGTAATTTTTTTTTCTTGGATAACAACCATACAACCATCATTAGGTGGATACCATTAACAGTGCACATTTTCAGATATGTACTCTTTTTTATAAAGCCCTTAATTCTATTGTCAAATGTATGCTAGGAATTTTCTTGATGTTGTGTGTTTGCCAACACACATTTTCACCATTTGAATGTGACTGCTCAATGTGTATGATTGTCAGTGGCTGAGTGGGATAATGCCTACTGCTGGTGTTTGTTAGGTTGAGAGTTCGAATCCTGCTAGAGCTTTAGGCTCAAGATGCACATGCTATTGGTTATTGAAGATTGACACTATTGAACAGCACCTGAATGACATCAGACAATTAACATTCACACTCATTAGTTGCCAAGAATCAGAATGCCGACACACTCTATGACATATAGGGGAACTTCTTTGTTTACTATTTTTCCTTCATCATTAAGTCTATCATATTTATATTTCATCCATTACTGTTCTTCTCTATAAATGTCTAATTGCCCCAGAATATCCAAAAGTTTTCAGGTGTATTTTTTCAGGAAAGCCCTTCATTTTATTGTCAAATATGTACTTGGAGTTTTTCTTGTGTGTTTACCAACACACATTTTCACCATGTGAATGTGACTACCCAATATGTAGGATTGTCAGTGGCTCAGTGGGATAATGCCTAGTGCTGGTGTTTGTTAGGTTGAGGGTTCGAATCCCCGGTAGTGCTTTAGGCTCTAGCTCGAATACTATTGGTTATTGAAGATTCACACCATTGAACAGCACCTGAATGACATCAGGCAATCAACATTCACACTCATCAGTTGCCAAGAATCAGAATGCCGAGACACTCTATGACATTCAGGGGAACTTCTTTGTTTACTATTTTTCCTTCATCATTAAGTCTATCATATTTATATTTAATCTATTAGTGTTCATCTCTACAAATGTCTAATCGCCCCTCCATGCTTGGAGTTTTTCTTGTGTGTTTACCAATACACATTTTCACCATGTGAATGTGACTGGCCAACATGTAGGATTGACAGTGGCTCAGTGGGATAATGCCTTGTACTGGTGATCCTTAGGTTGAGAGTTCAAATCCCACTTGAAGCATTAGTGAGTTGTGGATGTTAGCATACTACAATAGAATGCTGTTGGGTTGTGGAGGATAACACACTATAACATTACAGCTACTTGTCAATATGGACTTGTAGTGCAAGGCAAGTATTACTGTATAATTATAAGCTGTAGCCTATAATTATTTGTTATTCTTATAATATTTGTCATTTCTTATACATATTTAGTCGGCTCTTCCACTTGACAGAACAACTCTATATCGGCTAAGGATGTCTCGCATGAAACAATGCTGCAGAAACATGAAAATACGACTTTGAGTTTAGTAGGCTATAATTTTCAGTTCCTGTTTATCTATTGCACAATGGGTAATAATTTAAAGGAATCATGTTGCAGTCTTGTAAATAGTGACCCTGCAAGATCCCTAGTCATTGCAAAATCATAGTCTGTGACTTAAAACTCTACTACTTGTCTTTAGATGTGAGAGGGTCTGAGACTGTAGTCTTTCAAAAATCTTTTCCAAATCTTTGCAAATCTTTCCAAAGTTTACCCGCTGGGAAACCCTGTAGCTCCGGAGCAGGGGCTCAGACCAGGATAAATTGTTTGCTCGCCCTCAGTTCGCTCTTTTGTTCATCTCAACCCAGCACTCCAGTGTGTCCTGCTCTGTGTGCGTCTTTGAGTTAACGTAAGTCATCACTTTAATCACCCTCACTATGACTTTTGTGATGTTTATCAGTTTGTAGAGTAGCTCTGCAATCATGTGTAAAGTTAAGGTCTTTGTTTGTTGGTTTGGTGTGTTGGAGTCCCATGTGAGAGATGATTAGGTGATGTTGGTTGACTTGGGATGTCAAGTATTGTTTAGTTGTACCTTATATAGCCATATGATTTCAGTTTGTTGTACAAATGTCAATTGGTTTGTTTGTGAGTTGGGATCTGTACTGATTTACCCCATTTCACTGATTACTCCATTTTCTGTTTGTTTCCTCTTTGATGCAGCACACATACAAGTAAAGAACAAAAGAACAGATGAATTGAAACTCAAATAAAGTTAACTTGTGTTGCACCGAAACCTGCCATCTCCGTGTCATCACTCCATACCATTGAGCCTTCTGACCGAGGCTCTGCCTGCTCGCCACACACTCACTCTACCTCGACCCACATCGCCCCCTACAGTTCCTTCAGTTGGGTTGTGGAGGTTAGCATACTAGAATAGAATACTGTTAAGAATACTGTTGGGTTGTGGAGGTTGGCACACTATAACGTTACAGCTGCTAGTCAGGACTTGTCGTGCAAGGCAAGTATAACCGTATAATTAAGTGTGCTTGCAAGCACACTTATTGTTCTTAAGTTTTATTAGGGGTCCGAGCAGCGTAGCTCAGAATTTTGATATTTTGTTCCATTTCAGAGATGTAGGCCAATAAAGTTAGACCACTTAGGCCTTTTTTTCTAGATCACCTATATTCCTATATGAGTATTTTTTTTCTTGAATAACAACCATACAACCATCATTAGGTGGATACCATTAACAATGCACATTTTCAGATCTGTACTCTTTTTTTTTATAAAGCCCTTAATTCTACTGTCAAATGTATGCTAGGAATTTTCTTGATGTTGTGTGTTTGCCAACACACATTTTCAACATGTGAATGTGACTGCCTAATATGTAGGATTGTCAGTGGCTCAGTAGGATAATGCCTAGTGCTGGTGTTTGTTAGGTTGAGAGTTCGCATCCTGCTAGAGCTTTAGGCTCAAGATGCACATGCTATTGGTTATTGAAGATTCACACCATTGAACAGCACCTGAATGACATCAGGCAATTAACATTCACACTCATTAGTTGCCAAGAATCAGAATGCTGACACACTCTATGGCATATAGGGGAACTTCTTTGTTTACTATTTTTCCTTCATCATTAAGTCTATCGTATTTATATTTCATCCATTACTGTTCTTCTCTACAAATGTCTAATTGCCCCAGAATATCCAAAAGTTTTCAGGTGTACTCTTTCAGGAAAGCCCTTCATTTTATTGTCAAATGTATACTTGGAGTTTTTCTTGTGTGTTTACCAATACACATTTTCACCATGTGAATGTGACTGGCAAAGATGTAGGATTGACAGTGGCTTAGTGGGATAATGCCTTGTACTGGTCATCCTACAGTACAGTACAGGTTGAGAGTTCAAATCCCACCTGAAGCATTAGTGTTCAAATACTGTTGGGTTGTGGAGGTTAGCATACTAGAATAGATTGTTGTGGAGGTTAGCACACTATAACATTACAGCATTACAGCTACTTGTCAATATGGACTTGTAGTGCAAGGCAAGTATAACTGTATAATTATAGGCTATTTATCTTATTGACTCCAACACAGAACCCACCACCACAAATGCAATTCAATTCTGTGGGAAACACTGCCTTCCATTATCAAACCCTTCATCTTATCCACAACAAATAAATAGTCCTGTAGAATCAAGTATTGTTAGAATACTCTTGGGTTGTGGAGGTTAGCACGCTATAACGTTACAGCACAGGGTAATCCTAATTTTATGGATCAAATTTATTCCAATCTAACTCAAAAGTTTTGAACAACACAAAGGTTTTATCCAGATCAAAACCAAGAATAGATTATGTGATCTAATCCAATTTCAGGATCCTTGTTTCCTTTTGAACAACCCATTTTCAAGATTTGATCCAATCCGATAGCCGAAATCCGGTAACTGAAATCCGATCACCGAAATCCGATCACATTTCTTTTGAACAATTGTGCCCAAACAATCAAAGCATATGTAAAACTAAAAAGCTATGCTACCTCATGTTTGTTTTGCTCGGACCCCGTAAATCACCGCTTGCGGTTATTGGGGGCCAAGCAGCGAAGCTGCGAAGGCACCCATTGTGTTTCTATGATTTCTTATTATTATTTAACATCTTTCTTCCCGAATGGGAGTCTATGGCAGCCCATAGAACCGTCTGGTAAAAAGTTGTGAAATTTGGCACACCGATTGGGGACAGTCCCATGTTTAAGTTCACCAAGTTTCATGTCAGCAGCTTGAGCACTCTAGCGCCACCAACAGGCCAAAGTTAGACATGCGTTCACGCACGTAACTTTTGACCCGTATGCCCGATTGTCAAAAATGAGGTATCGTTGGAATCCTTGGACCAAGCCGAGTTCAACGCACCCTATGACGTCATTTTCCGCCATGATGGATTTTCCGCCATATTGGATTTTAGTGAAAGTGAAACTAATCTTTCACAGGTCACAAATTTTGTCCGATCGTCACCAAACTAGACACACATGATCTTCAGGCCATGCCTCATTAACGCATTGCTTTTTGTCTTCGGAACTAAAACAGTTCGCGCGTACCAGCCAATCAAAATTTGCGGCAAAGCCGCCAAACAGGAAGTGAGCTCATATCTCAGCAACCCATAAATCTATCATAACCAAACTTAGTACATGGACTCAGTACCCAATTAGGGGGACGCTCAAGAAATCTGGTGACCTTTGACCTCTAGGGGGCGCTGTAATTAAGAAACATGCCTTTTGGCCTGTAGCTGCTGTTGTAGTTAGAATTAAAACGCACTAGTGGTGTCTGGCAATACTGTTGGAGGTCCTTAGGTTGACCCAAGCCAACTTGTGATGTCATCATAATTGATTCGGCCGCCATATTGGATTTAATCAAAAACACGTACAAGTTTTCACAGGTCACAAATTTCAGTGGATCCTCACCAAAATTGATGGAGACCATCATCAGACCATAACCTATCAATATATTGCTTTCTGGAACAATTGACAAAAGCATTCGCCCGTAACAGCCAATCGAAATTGGTGGCGAAGCCGCCAAACAGGAAGTGAGTTCATATCTCAGCAACCCTTGCATGTATCAAAGCCAAACTTGGTGCATGGACTCAGGATCTGATCCGGGGGACACTCAAGAAATCTGGTGACCTTTGACCTCTAGGGGGCACTGTAATTAAGAAACATGCCTTTTGGCCTGTAGCTGCTGTTGTGCTTAGAATTAAAATGCACTAGTGGTTTCAGGTAATACTGTTGAACGTCCTTAGGCCAACCCAGGCCAACTTGTGATGTCATCATAATTGATTCGGCCGCCATATTGGATTTAATCAAAAACATCAAAAAGTTTTCACAGGTCACAAATTTCATCTGATCTTCACCAAAATTGGCACAGACTATCTTCAGACCATAACCTATCAATATATTGCTTTCTGGAACAATTGACAAAAGCATTCTTCCGTAACAGCCAATCAAAAATGATGGCGAAGCCGCCAAACAGGAAGTTAGCTCATATCTCAGCAACCCTGCCATGTATCATAACCAAACTTACTACATAGATTCATGACCCCATTAGGAGGACGCACAAAACATTTGGTGACCTTTGACCTGTAGAGGTTGCTGCAATTTGCAATTTTGCATTTTGATCTGTAGTTGCTGATGTGTTTCATCGATCCTTTATTTTTTGATGTGAAACTGATGACAACATGTTCCATCCAGTTCATTCTAATGCGTGCGTGCAAGGGCGGGGAGGGGCAGGACGGGGTGGGATGGGCAGGGGTGATTAGATGGGGGGCTGGCTGGCGGAGGCGGTGGCAATTCTCAGCCCTGTTTCAGCCCTACAAAATCAGTTATGTTTTGATGTGCCACTAGTTGAAAGTGTTGATCGCGGATGTCTGCTGAGTTCTATCTTATCGCCATGGCTACTCCAGCCTATTCTGCTTGGCCCCCTCATTGCTGCTTGCAGCTATATTATTTATTATTATTATTACACATCTTTCCGCTGTCATTGAAGTCTATGGCAGCCCATAGAACCGTACAGTAAAAAGTTGTGAAATTTGGCACATTGATTCGGGACAGTATAAAAATTAATTTGAGCAAGTTTTATGCCTGAACCACAGAGAGTCTAGCGCCACCAATGGGTCAAAGTTGACATTGCATCCATGCAATTAACTTTTGAACCGTATGCCCGATTTTGAATATCGCAATATCTTTGGAAGTCTTGGATGAGGCCGAACTCAACGCACCCCATGACGTCAATTTCCGCCATGTTGGATCTTCCGCCATATTGTATTTCATCAAAAACACTTAAAAGGCATCAAAGTTCGCAAAGTTTGTCCGATTTTCACGAAACTTGACGCAGATGATCGTCAGACCATGACTCATAAACGCATTGCTTTTTGGAGACATATTCAAAACCGGTTGCCTGTGACGACCAATCAAGTTTGGCGGCGAAGCCGCCAAACAGGAAGTGAAGTGATATCTCAGCAAGGCTTTCGCGTATCAACACCAAACTCAGTACAGGGTCTCAGTACCCAATTAGGAGGAGGCTCAATAAATTTGATGACTTTTGACCTATAGGTGGCGCTATAATTAGCAAAATTATGTTTTAGCCTGTAACGGGTCATGTGTTTAGAATTAAAGCATATTAGTGATATCTGTTAATACCTTGAGAGGTCCTTAGGCCGAAACATGCCAACATGTGACGTCAACATAATTTATTCGACCGCCATATTGGATGTCATCAAAAACACTTAAAAGGCATCAAAGGTCAGAAAGTTTCTCCGATTTTCACGAAACTTGACGCAGATGATCGTCAGACCATGACTCATAAACGCATTGCTTTTTGGAGACATATTCAAAACCGGTTGCCTGAGACGACCAATCAAGTTTGGCGGCGAAGCCGCCAAACAGGAAGCGAAGTAATATCTCAGTAAAGCTTTAACGTATCAAAACCAAACTCAGTACATGGGGTCAGGACCCAATAAGGAGAAGGCTCAATAAATTTGATGACTTTTGACCTATAGGTGGCGCTATAATAAGCAAAATTACATTTTGGCCTGTAACGGGTGATGTGTTTGGAATTAAAACTTACTATTGGTGTCTGTTAATGTTAATGTTAATATACTAGTGATGTCTCTGGGAGGTCCTAAGGCTGACAGATGTGATTTGGTGATGTCAACATAATTGATCTGGCCGCCATATTGGATTTAATCAAAATCACTTAAAAGGCATCAAAGGTCACAAAGTTCATCCGATTTTCATGAAACTTGGTTCAGATGATCTTCAGACCATGACTCACAAACGCATTGCTTTTTGGACCCATATTCAAAACCCATCGCCCGTCTTGACCAATCAAGTTTGGCGGCGAAGCCGCCAAACAGGAAGTGAAGTGATCTCAGCAAGGCTTTTGCGTATCAACACCAAACTCAGTACAGGGTCTCAGGACCCAATTAGGAGGAGGCTCAATAAATTTGATGACTTTTGACCTATAGGTGGCGCTATAATCACAAGAAGTGGGCTCATATTTCAGCAATGCTTTCACATATTGAAACCAAACTTAGTATATGGACTTGGGACCTCATCCTGAGGACAGACAATAATTTTAGCAACGTTTGACCACTAGGGGTGCTATAATTTGCAACACTTTCTCGTATCGACACCAAACTTGGTACCTGGACTCGGGACCACATCCTGAATAAGGACAATACATTTAGTGACCTTTGACCACTAGGGGCGCTATAATTAGAAAAACTTTATCGTATCGACACCAAACTTGGTACATGGACTCGGGAACACATCCTGAAGACGCACAATATATTTAGTGAGCTTTGACCACTAGGGGTGCTACAATTATCAACACTTTCTTGTATCGACACCAAACTTGGTATGTGGACTTGTGACTACAACCTGACTACGCACAATAAATTTGGTGATGTTTGAGGTATGCATATGTGTGGGGGGTTATTGGGGTGTGTGGGGGAAGAAGTTTATCTGTGTATATGTGTGTGTGTGGGACAGGGGGGGTTAATTGGGTGTGTGTATAATGTAGCAACATTGGGTTGCCATGACAACTCCTGCTCAACTGCTTGGCCCCCTCATTGCTGCTTGCAGCTATATTTGGGGGCCAAGCAGCGAAGCTGCGAGGCAACCCATAGTGATTCTACGTATTCTTATTATTGGGGGCCAAGCAGCGAAGCTGCGAGGCAACCCATAGTGATTCTACGTATTCTTATTATTATTATTATTATAACGAAACGCTAATTTGCCATTAAACCATACAGTAAAAAGTTGGGATATTCGGCACATTGATTCGGTTCAGTCATATCTTTAATTTATCAAAGTTTCAAGTCTGCACTTTGAGTGCTCTAGCGCCACCAACATTTCAAATTTTTTATTACATCTATGCACATAACGTTTGAATGGTACACCACATTTTGAACATTAAGGTATATTTGGAATCCTTGGATGAGACCGAACTCAACGCAGATGTCAATTTATGGGGTAAACGTAATTGATCAGGCTGCCATATTGGATTTAATCAAAAACACCTAAAAGGCATCAAAGTTCGCAAAGTTTGTCCGATTTTCACGAAACTTGACGCAGATGATCTTCAGACTATGACTCACAAATGTTATTGCTTTTCGGAGCCATATTCAAAACCCATCGCCCGTCGTGACCAATCAAGTTTGGCGGCGAAGCCGCCAAACAGGAATTGAAGTGATCTCAGCAAGGCTTTCGCGTATCAACACCAAACTCAGTACAGGGTCTCAGGACCCAATTAGGAGGAGGCTCAATAAATTTGGTGACTTTTGACCTATAGGTGGCGCTATAATTACCAAAATTACGTTTTAGCCTGTAACGGGTCATGTGTTTGGAATTAAAGCATATTAGTGATATCTGTTAATACCTTGAGAGGTCCTTAGGCCGCCACATGCCAACATGTGACGTCAACATAAATGATCCAACCGCCATATTGGATGTCATCAAAAACACTTAAAAGGCATCAAAGGTCACAAAGTTTCTCCGATTTTCACGAAACTTGACGCAGATGATCGTCAGACCATGTCTCATAAATGCATTGCTTTCTGGAACCATATTCAAAACCTGTTGCCCGTGACAACCAATCAAGTTTGGCGGCGAAGCCGCCAAACAGGAAGTGAAGTGATATCTCAGCAATGCTTTCACATATCAAAACCAAACTAGGTATATAGGTTCAGGACTCAATCAGGAGGACACTCAAGAAATGTGGTAAATTTTGACCACTATGTGGCGCTATAATCACAGGAAGTGGGCTCATATTTCTGCAATGCTTTCACGTATCGAAACCAAACTTGGCTCATTGACTCGGGACCACATCCTGAGGACATACAATAATTTTAGCGACCTTTGACCACTAGGGGTGCTATAATTTGCAACACTTTCTCGTATCAACACCAAACTTGGTATATGGACTCGTGACTACAACCTGAGGACGCACAATAAATGTGGTGACTTTTGACCACTAGGGGTGCTATAATTATCAACACTTTCTCGTATCGACACCAAACTTGGTATGTGGACTTGTGACTACAACCTGACTATGCACAATACATTTGGTGATGTTTGAGGTATGCATATGTATGGGGGGTTATTGGGGTGTGTGGGAGAGGAAGTTTATCTTTGTATATGTGTGTGTGTGGGACGGGTGGTTAATTGGGTGTGTGTATAATGTAGCAACATTGGGTTGCCATGACAACTCCTGCTCAACTGCTTGGCCCCCACATTGCTGCTTGCAGCTATATTTATTATTATTATAACGAAACGCTAATTTGCCATTAAACCATACAGTAAAAAGTTGGGATATTCGGCACATTGATTCGGTTCAGTCATATCTTTAATTTATCAAAGTTTCAAGTCTGCACTTTGAGTGCTCTAGCGCCACCAACATTTCAAATTTTTTATTACATCTATGCACATAACGTTTGAATGGTACACCACATTTTGAACATTAAGGTATATTTGGAATCCTTGGATGAGACCGAACTCAACGCAGATGTCAATTTATGGGGTAAACGTAATTGATCAGGCTGCCATATTGGATTTAATCAAAAACACCTAAAAGGCATCAAAGTTCGCAAAGTTTGTCCGATTTTCACGAAACTTGACGCAGATGATCTTCAGACTATGACTCACAAATGTTATTGCTTTTCGGAGCCATATTCAAAACCCATCGCCCGTCGTGACCAATCAAGTTTGGCGGCGAAGCCGCCAAACAGGAATTGAAGTGATCTCAGCAAGGCTTTCGCGTATCAACACCAAACTCAGTACAGGGTCTCAGGACCCAATTAGGAGGAGGCTCAATAAATTTGGTGACTTTTGACCTATAGGTGGCGCTATAATTACCAAAATTACGTTTTAGCCTGTAACGGGTCATGTGTTTGGAATTAAAGCATATTAGTGATATCTGTTAATACCTTGAGAGGTCCTTAGGCCGCCACATGCCAACATGTGACGTCAACATAAATGATCCAACCGCCATATTGGATGTCATCAAAAACACTTAAAAGGCATCAAAGGTCACAAAGTTTCTCCGATTTTCACGAAACTTGACGCAGATGATCGTCAGACCATGTCTCATAAATGCATTGCTTTCTGGAACCATATTCAAAACCTGTTGCCCGTGACAACCAATCAAGTTTGGCGGCGAAGCCGCCAAACAGGAAGTGAAGTGATATCTCAGCAATGCTTTCACATATCAAAACCAAACTAGGTATATAGGTTCAGGACTCAATCAGGAGGACACTCAAGAAATGTGGTAAATTTTGACCACTATGTGGCGCTATAATCACAGGAAGTGGGCTCATATTTCTGCAATGCTTTCACGTATCGAAACCAAACTTGGCTCATTGACTCGGGACCACATCCTGAGGACATACAATAATTTTAGCGACCTTTGACCACTAGGGGTGCTATAATTTGCAACACTTTCTCGTATCAACACCAAACTTGGTATATGGACTCGTGACTACAACCTGAGGACGCACAATAAATGTGGTGACTTTTGACCACTAGGGGTGCTATAATTATCAACACTTTCTCGTATCGACACCAAACTTGGTATGTGGACTTGTGACTACAACCTGACTATGCACAATACATTTGGTGATGTTTGAGGTATGCATATGTATGGGGGGTTATTGGGGTGTGTGGGAGAGGACGTTTATCTTTGTATATGTGTGTGTGTGGGACGGGTGGTTAATTGGGTGTGTGTATAATGTAGCAACATTGGGTTGCCATGACAACTCCTGCTCAACTGCTTGGCCCCCACATTGCTGCTTGCAGCTATATTTATTATTATTATTACACATCTTTCCGCTGCCATTGAAGTCTATGGCAGCCCATAGAACCGTACAGTAAAAAGTTGTGAAATTTGGCACATTGATTCGGGACAGTATAAAAATGAGTTTGAGCAAGTTTTATGCCTGAACCACAGACAGTCTAGCGCCACCAATGTGTCAAAGTTGACATTGCATCCATGCAATTAACTTTTGAACCGTATGCCCGATTTTGAATGTCGTAACATATTTGGAAGCCTTGGATGAGGCTGAACTCAACGCACCCAATGACGTCAATTTCCGCCATGTTGGATCTTCCGCCATATTGTATTTCATCAAAAACACTTAAAAGTCATGAAATTTCGCAAAGTTTGTCCGATTTTCACGAAACTTGACGCAGATGATCTACAGACCATGACTCATAAATGCATTGCTTTTTGGAACAATATTCAAAACCCGTTGCCTGTGACGACCAATCAAGTTTGGCGGCGAAGCCGCCAAACAGGAAGTGAAGTAATATCTCAGCAATACTTTCACGTATCAAAATCAAACTCAGTATAGGGTATCAAGACCCAATTAGGAGGAGGCTCAATAAATTTGGTGACTTTTGACCTATAGGTGGCGCTATAATTACCAAAATTACGTTTTAGCCTGTAACAGGTCATGTGTTTGGAATTAAAGCATATTAGTGATATCTGTTAATACCTTGAGAGGTCCTTAGGCCGCCATATGCCAACATGTGATGTCAACATAAATGATCCAACCGCCATATTGGATGTCATCAAAAACACTTAAAAGGCATCAAAGGTCACAAAGTTTCTCCGATTTTCACGAAACTTGACGCAGATGATCGTCAGACCATGACTCATAAACGCATTGCTTTTTAGAGACATATTCAAAACCGGTTGCCTGTGACGACCAATCACGTTTGGCGGCGAAGCCGCCAAACAGGAAGTGAAGTGATCTCAGCAAGGCTTTCGCGTATCAACACCAAACTCAGTACAGGGTCTCAGGACCCAATTAGGAGGAGGCTCAATAAATTTGATGACTTTTGACATATAGGTGGCGCTATAATCACAAGAAGTGGGCTCATATTTCAGCAATGCTTTCACATATTGAAACCAAACTTAGTATATGGACTTGGGACCTCATCCTGAGGACAGACATTAATTTTAGCAACCTTTGACCAGTAGGGGTGCTATAATTTGCAAAACTTTCTCGTATCAACACCAAACTTGGTATGTGGACTCGTGACTACAACCTGAGGATGCACAATAAATTTGGTGACTTTTGACCACTAGGGGTGCTATAAATATCAACACTTTCTCGTATAGACACCAAACTTGGTATGTGGACTTGTGACCACATCCTGAGGATGCACAATCAATTTTGCGACCTTTGACCACTAGGGGTGCTATAATTTGTGACACTTTCTCGTATCGACGCCAAACTTGGTACAAGGACTCGGGACCACATCCTGAAGATGCTCAATTTATTTAGTGACATTTGACCACTAGATGCACTATAATTATCAACACTTTCTCGTTTCGACACCAAACTTGGTATGTGGACTTGTGACTACAACCTGAGGACGCACAATAAATTTGGTGATGTTTGAGGCATGCGTATGTTTGGGGGGCTATTGGGGTGTGTGGGAGAGGAGGTTTATCTGTGTATATGTGTGTGTGTGGGATGGGGGGTTAATTGGGTGTGTGTATAATGTAACAACATTGGGTTGCCATGACAACTCCTGCTCAACTGCTTGGCCCCCTCATTGCTGCTTGCAGCTATATTTGGGGGCCAAGCAGCGAAGCTGCGCGGCAACCCTTAGTGATTCTACCTTTTCTTATTATTATTATTATTATTATTACACATCTTTCCGCTGTCATTGAAGTCTATGGCAGCCCATAGAACCGTACAGTAAAAAGTTGTGAAATTTGGCACATTGATTCGGGACAGTATAAAAATTAATTTGAGCAAGTTTTATGCCTGAACCACAGAGAGTCTAGCGCCACCAATGGGTCAAAGTTGACATTGCATCCATGCAATTAACTTTTGAACCGTATGCCCGATTTTGAATATCGCAATATCTTTGGAAGTCTTGGATGAGGCCGAACTCAACGCACCCCATGACGTCAATTTCCGCCATGTTGGATCTTCCGCCATATTGTATTTCATCAAAAACACTTAAAAGGCATCAAAGTTCGCAAAGTTTGTCCGATTTTCACGAAACTTGACGCAGATGATCGTCAGACCATGACTCATAAACGCATTGCTTTTTGGAGACATATTCAAAACCGGTTGCCTGTGACGACCAATCAAGTTTGGCGGCGAAGCCGCCAAACAGGAAGTGAAGTGATATCTCAGCAAGGCTTTCGCGTATCAACACCAAACTCAGTACAGGGTCTCAGTACCCAATTAGGAGGAGGCTCAATAAATTTGATGACTTTTGACCTATAGGTGGCGCTATAATTAGCAAAATTATGTTTTAGCCTGTAACGGGTCATGTGTTTAGAATTAAAGCATATTAGTGATATCTGTTAATACCTTGAGAGGTCCTTAGGCCGAAACATGCCAACATGTGACGTCAACATAATTTATTCGACCGCCATATTGGATGTCATCAAAAACACTTAAAAGGCATCAAAGGTCAGAAAGTTTCTCCGATTTTCACGAAACTTGACGCAGATGATCGTCAGACCATGACTCATAAACGCATTGCTTTTTGGAGACATATTCAAAACCGGTTGCCTGAGACGACCAATCAAGTTTGGCGGCGAAGCCGCCAAACAGGAAGCGAAGTAATATCTCAGTAAAGCTTTAACGTATCAAAACCAAACTCAGTACATGGGGTCAGGACCCAATAAGGAGAAGGCTCAATAAATTTGATGACTTTTGACCTATAGGTGGCGCTATAATAAGCAAAATTACATTTTGGCCTGTAACGGGTGATGTGTTTGGAATTAAAACTTACTATTGGTGTCTGTTAATGTTAATGTTAATATACTAGTGATGTCTCTGGGAGGTCCTAAGGCTGACAGATGTGATTTTGTGATGTCAACATAATTGATCTGGCCGCCATATTGGATTTAATCAAAATCACTTAAAAGGCATCAAAGGTCACAAAGTTCATCCGATTTTCATGAAACTTGGTTCAGATGATCTTCAGACCATGACTCACAAACGCATTGCTTTTTGGACCCATATTCAAAACCCATCGCCCGTCTTGACCAATCAAGTTTGGCGGCGAAGCCGCCAAACAGGAAGTGAAGTGATCTCAGCAAGGCTTTTGCGTATCAACACCAAACTCAGTACAGGGTCTCAGGACCCAATTAGGAGGAGGCTCAATAAATTTGATGACTTTTGACCTATAGGTGGCGCTATAATCACAAGAAGTGGGCTCATATTTCAGCAATGCTTTCACATATTGAAACCAAACTTAGTATATGGACTTGGGACCTCATCCTGAGGACAGACAATAATTTTAGCAACGTTTGACCACTAGGGGTGCTATAATTTGCAACACTTTCTCGTATCGACACCAAACTTGGTACCTGGACTCGGGACCACATCCTGAATAAGGACAATACATTTAGTGACCTTTGACCACTAGGGGCGCTATAATTAGAAAAACTTTATCGTATCGACACCAAACTTGGTACATGGACTCGGGAACACATCCTGAAGACGCACAATATATTTAGTGAGCTTTGACCACTAGGGGTGCTACAATTATCAACACTTTCTTGTATCGACACCAAACTTGGTATGTGGACTTGTGACTACAACCTGACTACGCACAATAAATTTGGTGATGTTTGAGGTATGCATATGTGTGGGGGGTTATTGGGGTGTGTGGGGGAAGAAGTTTATCTGTGTATATGTGTGTGTGTGGGACAGGGGGGGTTAATTGGGTGTGTGTATAATGTAGCAACATTGGGTTGCCATGACAACTCCTGCTCAACTGCTTGGCCCCCTCATTGCTGCTTGCAGCTATATTTATTATTATTATTACACATCTTTCCGCTGTCATTGAAGTCTATGGCAGCCCATAGAACCGTACAGTAAAAAGTTGTGAAATTTGGCACATTGATTCGGGACAGTATAAAAATTAATTTGAGCAAGTTTTATGCCTGAACCACAGAGAGTCTAGCGCCACCAATGGGTCAAAGTTGACATTGCATCCATGCAATTAACTTTTGAACCGTATGCCCGATTTTGAATATCGCAATATCTTTGGAAGTCTTGGATGAGGCCGAACTCAACGCACCCCATGACGTCAATTTCCGCCATGTTGGATCTTCCGCCATATTGTATTTCATCAAAAACACTTAAAAGTCATGAAATTTCGCAAAGTTTGTCCGATTTTCACGAAACTTGACGCAGATGATCTACAGACCATGACTCATAAATGCATTGCTTTTTGGAACAATATTCAAAACCCGTTGCCTGTGACGACCAATCAAGTTTGGCGGCGAAGCCGCCAAACAGGAAGTGAAGTGATATCTCAGCAAGGCTTTCGCGTATCAACACCAAACTCAGTACAGGGTCTCAGTACCCAATTAGGAGGAGGCTCAATAAATTTGATGACTTTTGACCTATAGGTGGCGCTATAATTAGCAAAATTATGTTTTAGCCTGTAACGGGTCATGTGTTTAGAATTAAAGCATATTAGTGATATCTGTTAATACCTTGAGAGGTCCTTAGGCCGAAACATGCCAACATGTGACGTCAACATAATTTATTCGACCGCCATATTGGATGTCATCAAAAACACTTAAAAGGCATCAAAGGTCAGAAAGTTTCTCCGATTTTCACGAAACTTGACGCAGATGATCGTCAGACCATGACTCATAAACGCATTGCTTTTTGGAGACATATTCAAAACCGGTTGCCTGAGACGACCAATCAAGTTTGGCGGCGAAGCCGCCAAACAGGAAGCGAAGTAATATCTCAGTAAAGCTTTAACGTATCAAAACCAAACTCAGTACATGGGGTCAGGACCCAATAAGGAGAAGGCTCAATAAATTTGATGACTTTTGACCTATAGGTGGCGCTATAATAAGCAAAATTACATTTTGGCCTGTAACGGGTGATGTGTTTGGAATTAAAACTTACTATTGGTGTCTGTTAATGTTAATGTTAATATACTAGTGATGTCTCTGGGAGGTCCTAAGGCTGACAGATGTGATTTTGTGATGTCAACATAATTGATCTGGCCGCCATATTGGATTTAATCAAAATCACTTAAAAGGCATCAAAGGTCACAAAGTTCATCCGATTTTCATGAAACTTGGTTCAGATGATCTTCAGACCATGACTCACAAACGCATTGCTTTTTGGACCCATATTCAAAACCCATCGCCCGTCTTGACCAATCAAGTTTGGCGGCGAAGCCGCCAAACAGGAAGTGAAGTGATCTCAGCAAGGCTTTTGCGTATCAACACCAAACTCAGTACAGGGTCTCAGGACCCAATTAGGAGGAGGCTCAATAAATTTGATGACTTTTGACCTATAGGTGGCGCTATAATCACAAGAAGTGGGCTCATATTTCAGCAATGCTTTCACATATTGAAACCAAACTTAGTATATGGACTTGGGACCTCATCCTGAGGACAGACAATAATTTTAGCAACGTTTGACCACTAGGGGTGCTATAATTTGCAACACTTTCTCGTATCGACACCAAACTTGGTACCTGGACTCGGGACCACATCCTGAATAAGGACAATACATTTAGTGACCTTTGACCACTAGGGGCGCTATAATTAGAAAAACTTTATCGTATCGACACCAAACTTGGTACATGGACTCGGGAACACATCCTGAAGACGCACAATATATTTAGTGAGCTTTGACCACTAGGGGTGCTACAATTATCAACACTTTCTTGTATCGACACCAAACTTGGTATGTGGACTTGTGACTACAACCTGACTACGCACAATAAATTTGGTGATGTTTGAGGTATGCATATGTGTGGGGGGTTATTGGGGTTTGTGGGGGAAGAAGTTTATCTGTGTATATGTGTGTGTGTGGGACAGGGGGGGTTAATTGGGTGTGTGTATAATGTAGCAACATTGGGTTGCCATGACAACTCCTGCTCAACTGCTTGGCCCCCTCATTGCTGCTTGCAGCTATATTTATTATTATTATTATAACGAAACGCTAATTTGCCATTAAACCATACAGTAAAAAGTTGGGATATTCGGCACATTGATTCGGTTCAGTCATATCTTTAATTTATCAAAGTTTCAAGTCTGCACTTTGAGTGCTCTAGCGCCACCAACATTTCAAATTTTTTATTACATCTATGCACATAACGTTTGAATGGTACACCACATTTTGAACATTAAGGTATATTTGGAATCCTTGGATGAGACCGAACTCAACGCAGATGTCAATTTATGGGGTAAACGTAATTGATCAGGCTGCCATATTGGATTTAATCAAAAACACCTAAAAGGCATCAAAGTTGGCAAAGTTTGTCTGATTTTCACGAAACTTGACGCAGATGATCTTCAGACCATGACTCATAAATGCATTGCTTTTTGGAGACATATTCAAAACCCGTCGCCCGTGGTGACCAATCAAGTTTGGCGGCGAAGCCGCCAAACAGGAAGTGAAGTAATCTCAGCAAGGCTTTCGCGTATCAACACCAAACTCAGTACAGGGTCTCAGTACCCAATTAGGAGGAGGCTCAATAAATTTGATGACTTTTGACCTATAGGTGGCGCTATAATTAGCAAAATTACGTTTTAGCCTGTAACGGGTCATGTGTTTGGAATTAAAGCATATTAGTGATATCTGTTAATACCTTGAGAGGTCCTTAGGCCGACACATGCCAACATGTGACGTCAACATAATTGATTCGACCGCCATATTGGATTTCACCAAAAACATTTAAAAGGCATCAAAGGTCACAAAGTTTCTCCGATTTTCATGAAACTTGACGCAGATGATCGTCAGACCATGACTCATAAACGCATTGCTTTTTGGAGACATATTCAAAACCGGTTGCCCGTGACAACCAATCACGTTTGGCGGCGAAGCCGCCAAACAGGAAGTGAAGTGATCTCAGCAAGGCTTTCGCATATCAACACCAGACTCAGTACAGGGTCTCAGGACCCAATTAGGAGGAGGCTCAATAAATGTGATGACTTTTGACCTATAGGTGGCGCAATAATCACAAGAAGTGGGCTCATATTTCAGCAATGCTTTCACATATTGAAACCAAACTTAGTATATGGACTTGGGACCTCATCCTGAGGACAGACAATAATTTTAGCAACCTTTGACCACTAGGGTTGCTATAATTTGCAACACTTTCTCGTATCAACACCAAACTTGGTATATGGACTCGTGACTACAACCTGAGGACGCACAATAAATTTGGTGACTTTTGACCACTAGGGGTGCTATAATTATCAACACTTTCTCGTATCGACAACAAACTTGGTATGTGGACTCGTGACTACAACCTGACTATGCACAATACATTTGGTGATGTTTGAGGTATGCATATGTGTGGGGGGTTATTGGGGTGTGTGGGAGAGGAAGTTTATCTGTGTATGTGTGTGTGGGACGGGTGGTTAATTGGGTGTGTGTATAATGTAGCAACATTGGGTTGCCATGACAACTCCTGCTCAACTGCTTGGCCCCCACATTGCTGCTTGCAGCTATATTTATTATTATTATTGTTATTCCACTTTTTTGTTTTCATGTTTTTGAGGTGGTTAACATGGTCGAAATCTCTTGAAATTTGGCACACACGTCAGGTGTCACGCATCGCAGTTAGGTACAAGAGCTTGACCCAGAGCGTGGCCCAGGGACTCGCTAGCGCCCCCTTAGGTGACTGATTCCGTGGTTGGCATATATTTTGAGGTGGTTAACATGGTCGAAAACGCATGAAATTTAGCACACACATCAAGTGGTACAGTGAATAGACAGGGATAAAAGCTTGGCACCGGGCGTTGCCCAGGAACTCCATAGCGCCCCCTTACGTCACAGTGACTTGTGGTTGGCATATAGTTTTAGATACACACACCAAATTTGGTGGGTGTATGTAACTCCAAAAAACAAGCAACTTTTGTATTAACATGCCATTAGCCACGCCCACAGGAAGTGAGGTAATTGAGATTTTGTGTGTTGTGGACATGACCAATTTTAACGTACTCCTCCTAGACGGTTGATCCAATTCATGTCAAAGTTGGTATACATGACGCTGAAATGTTCCTGATTATAAATTGTGAAGCCTTTTTTTGATATGTTGTAATTTGACGAAATGGCAAAATTATTCATTTTAATACCCTTCCACATGAACAATAAATGTGTCATAATTCACCATGCATGGCTTGAAATGTTTTACATTTCACAGGTCATTAAAGACCATGTTAATGATAATATTCACATGCCCATAATGCATGTTTGGCATAGCGCCACCACCTGGCAACAGAAAGAATGACAATTATTCTGATTTCATATGATCAATTTGAACATACTCCTCCCAGACGGTTTGTCAGATTCATTTGAAATTTGGCAAACATTATGCCAAGATGTCGCTGATGTTAAATTGTGAAGGGATTTTTGAATGTTGTAATATATTTGATATGATTTTAATATCTCACCACATGAACAGGAAATATGTCTTAAATCACAGTGCATTGAATGAATGGTCTGAAACTTTTCAGGTTAATAGATATCATGATTATGATGATATCCAGACACCTAATGGGCCTGCCTGGCATAGCGCCACCACCTGGCCAAGCAGGAAATGTGCCAGAAATGGACAATGCCTTAAGTGATTGATCTGAAACTTTATAACATATCAGATATCATTATTGTGATGATATTCACATTTGTAATTCACAGGCCTAGCATAGCGTCACCATCTGGCCAAGCAGGAAATGTGCCAGAAATGCTCTATGCCTTGAATAAATGGTCTGAAATTTCTCAGGTTAATATATATTATGATTATGATGACACACAATGAGCCTGACTTGCATTGTGCCCCCACCTGGCCAAGCAAGTAAATGTGGCAAAAAAAACATGGAAAAACAAATAGTACACACATCAAATATCTAAATTTTACACATGCACCACGTCGGTGCTTTGTTAGATTCTGAAATGTCACGGGTTGCGGCCCGCAGGTGCTCGGGCCCGCCATTGCCGCTTGCGGCTATATTTATTATTATTATTAGGGGTCCGAGCAGCGTAGCTGCAGGAACCCTATTGTTTCTGTACCGTTCATTTTTTGACCAAAATTCTGTAAAAGTCATACTGCAGCCTAAACCGTAACTCCAAAACTCTTGAAATTTTCAGGTATGGTTACCAGTACCCCCCTCTACCCATAACCCAAAATTTGGGGTACTGCACCCAAAGGTGGCGCTATTGAAAAAAAAAGTTAATTATGCTTATTTCTCCTTACCAGATTCACCTAGACTCAAAATTCTTTCAGAATATTAATCTCTAAACTCAGATGCATCTTTTTGGCCCTGGTCTTATGGTCTACAAATGTTTACTTTTTCCACAATTTCATGGAAAAGCCAAACATTATAAAAAGTTTCACACTCTTCAAAAATAATCGAATCTTCACCAAAATTCTCACAGACAATGTTTAGACC
This sequence comes from Alosa pseudoharengus, assembly GCF_046254945.1. NCBI lineage: Eukaryota > Metazoa > Chordata > Actinopteri > Clupeiformes > Clupeidae > Alosa > Alosa pseudoharengus. The sequence goes on along the minus strand of NW_027468564.1, from coordinate 34,655,739 downwards.
AAGCCTCACAAAAGTTATCGCTCAGAATTTTGATATTTTGTTCCATTTCAGAGATATAGGCCAATAAAGTTAGACCACTTAGGCCTTTTTTCCTAGATCACCTATATTCCTATAAACCGTAAGTCCTAGAAACTTGACATTTTCAAGTATTGTTACCAGTACCCCCCACTACCCATAACCCAAATTTTATGTACTGCACCCAAAGGTGGCGCTCTTGTCAAAAACGCTTATTTCTCCTTACCAGATTCACATAGACTCAAAATTCTTTCATCATATTAATCTCTACATTCAGATGCACCTTTTTCACCCTGGTCTTATGCTCTAAAAATGTTTACTTTTGCCACAATTTCAGAGAAAAGCCAAACATCATAAAAAGTTTCACAGGCTTCAAAAATTATCAAATCTTCACCAAAATTCTCACAGACAATGTTTAGACAAAGCCTCACAAAAGTTATCAAAAGAATTTGGATACGTTGTTCCATTTCAGAGATATAGGCCAATAAAGTTCGACCACTCAGCCCATTTCTCCTATATCACCTATATTCCTATATGAGTAATTTTTTTTTCTTGGATAACAACCATACAACCATCATTAGGTGGATACCATTAACAGTGCACATTTTCAGATATGTACTCTTTTTTATAAAGCCCTTAATTCTATTGTCAAATGTATGCTAGGAATTTTCTTGATGTTGTGTGTTTGCCAACACACATTTTCACCATTTGAATGTGACTGCTGAATGTGTATGATTGTCAGTGGCAGAGTGGGATAATGCCTAGTGCTGGTGTTTGTTAGGTTGAGAGTTTGAATCCTGCTAGAGCTTTAGGCTCAAGATGCACATGCTATTGGTTATTGAAGATTCCCACTATTGAACAGCACCTGAATGACATCAGACAATTAACATTCACACTCATTAGTTGCCAAGAATCAGAATGCCGACACACTCTATGACATATAGGGGAACTTCTTTGTTTACTATTTTTCCTTCATCATTAAGTCTATCATATTTATATTTCATCCATTACTGTTCTTCTCTATAAATGTCTAATTGCCCCAGAATATCCAAAAGTTTTCAGGTGTACTTTTCAGGAAAGCCCTTCATTTTATTGTCAAATATATACTTGGAGTTTTTCTTGTGTGTTTACCAACACACATTTTCACCATGTGAATGTGACTACCCAATATGTAGGATTGTCAGTGGCTCAGTGGGATAATGCCTAGTGCTGGTGTTTGTTAGGTTGAGGGTTCGAATCCCCAGTAGTGCTTTAGGCTCTAGCTCGAATACTATTGGTTATTGAAGATTCACACCATTGAACAGCACCTGAATGACATCAGGCAATCAACCTTCACACTCATCAGTTGCCAAGAATCAGAATGCCGAGACACTCTATGACATTCAGGGGAACTTCTTTGTTTACTATTTTTCCTTCATCATTAAGTCTATCATATTTATATTTAATCTATTAGCGTTCATCTCTACAAATGTCTTATCGCCCCTCCATGCTTGGAGTTTTCCTTGTTTGTTTACCAATACACATTTTCACCATGTGAAAATCCAGAAACATGTAGGATTGACAGTGGCTCAGTGGGATAATGCCTTGTACTGGTGATCCTTAGGTTGAGAGTTCAAATCCCACTTGAAGCATTAGTGAGTTGTGGATGTTAGCATACTACAATAGAATGCTGTTGGGTTGTGGAGGATAACACACTATAACATTACAGCTACTTGTCAATATGGACTTGTAGTGCAGGGCAAGTATTACTGTATAATTATAAGCTGTAGCCTATAATTATTTGTTATTCTTATAATATTTGTCATTTCTTATACATATTTAGTCGGCTCTTCCACTTGACAGAACAACTCAATATCGGTTAAGGATGTCACGCATGAAACAATGCTGCAGAAACATGAAAATACGACTGAGTTTAGTAGGCTATAATTTTCAGTTCCTGTTTATCTATTGCACAATGGGTAATAATTTAAAGGAATCATGTTGCAATCTTGTAAATAGTGACCCTGCAAGATCCCTAGTCATTGCAAAATCATAGTCTGTGACTTAAAACTCTACTACTTGTCTTTAGATGTGAGAGGGTCTGAGACTGTAGTCTTTCAAAAATCTTTCCCAAATCTTTGCAAATCTTTCCAAAGTTTACCCGCTGGGAAACCCTGTAGCTCCGGAGCAGGGGCTCAGACCAGGATAAATTGTTTGCTCGCCCTCAGTTCGCTCTTTTGTTCATCTCAACCCAGCACTCCAGTGTGTCCTGCTCTGTGTGCGTCTTTGAGTTAACGTAAGTCATCACTTTAATCACCCTCACTATGACTTTTGTGATGTTTATCAGTTTGTAGAGTAGCTCTGCCATCATGTGTAAAGTTAAGGTCTTTGTTTGTTGGTTTGGTGTGTTGGAGTCCCATGTGAGAGATGATTAGGTGATGTTGGTTGACTTGGGATGTCAAGTATTGTTTAGTTGTACCTTATATAGCCATATGATTTCAGTTTATTGTTCAAATGTCAATTGGTTTGTTTGTGAGTTGGGATCTGTACTGATTTACCCCATTTCACTGATTACTCCATTTTCTGTTTGTTTCCTCTTTGATGCAGCACACATACAAGTAAAGAACAAAAGAACAGATGCATTGAAACTCAAATAAAGTTAACTTGTGTTGCACCGAAACCTGCCATCTCCGTGTCATCACTCCATACCATTGAGACTTCTGAGTCACACCATTGAACAGCACCTGAATGACATCAGGCAATTAACATTCACACTCATTACACACTGCTGTTGTTTGTTAGGTTGAGAGTTCGAATCCTGCTAGAGCTTGAAGCTCAAGATGCACATGCTATTGGTTATTGAAGATTGACACCATTGAACAGCACCTGAATGACATCAGGCAATTAACATTCACACTCATTAGTTGCCAAGAATCAGAATGCCGACACACTCTATGACATATAGGGGAACTTCTTTGTTTACTATTTTTCCTTCATCATTAAGTCTATCATATTTATATTTCATCCATTACTGTTCTTCTCTATAAATGTCTAATTGCCCCAGAATATCCAAAAGTTTTCAGGTGTACTCTTTCAGGAAAGCCCTTCATTTTATTGTCAAATGTATACTTGGAGTTTTTCTTGTGTGTTTACCAACACACATTTTCACCATGTGAATGTGACTGCCTAATATGTCGGATTGTTAGTGGCTCAGAGGGATAATGCCTAGTGCTGGTGTTTGTTAGGTTGAGAGTTTGAATCCTGCTAGAGCTTTAGGCTCAAGATGCACATGCTATTGGTTATTGAAGAGTCACACCATTGAACAGCACCTGAATGACATCAGGCAATCAACATTCACACTCATTAGTTGCCAAGAATCAGAATGCCGACACACTCGAAGACATATAGGGGAACTTCTTTGTTTACTATTTTTCCTTCATCATTAAGTCTATCATATTTATATTTCATCCATTACTGTTCTTCTCTACAAATGTCTAATTGTCCCAGAATTTCCAAACGTTTTCAGGTGTTCTCTTTCAGGAAAGCCCTTCATTTTATTGTCAAATGTATACTTGGAGTTTTTCTTGTGTGTTTACCAATACACATTTTCAGCATGTGAATGTGACTGGCAAAGATGTAGGATTGACAGTGGCTTAGTGGGATAATGCCTTGTACTGGTCATCCTTATGTTGAGTGTTCAAATCCCACCTGAAGCATTAGTGTTAAAATACTGTTGGGTTGTGGAGGTTAGCATACTAGAATAGAATGCTGTTGGGTTGTGGAGGTTAGCACACTATAACATTACAGCATTACAGCTACTTGTCAATATGGACTTGTAGTGCAAGGCAAGTATAACTGTATAATTATACGCTGTTTATCTTATTGACTCCGACACAGAACCCACCACCACAAATACAATTCAATTCTGTGGGAAACACTGCCTTCCATTATCAAACCCTTCATCTTATCCACAACAAATAAATAGTCCTGTAGAATCAAGTATTGTTAGAATACTGTTGGGTTGTGGAGGTTAGCACACTATAATGTTACAGCACAGGGTAATCCTAATTTTATGCATCAAATTTATTCCAATCCAACTCAAAAGTGTTGAACGACACAAAGTGAAGGTTTTATCCAGATCAAAACCAAGAATAGATTATGTGATCTAATCCAATTTCATGATCCTTGTTTCCCTTTGAACAACCCATTTTCAAGATTTGATCCAATCCGATAGCTGAAATCCGGTAACTGAAATCCGATAACCGAAATCCGATCACGTTTCTTTTGAACAATTGTGCCCAAACAATCAAAGCATATGTAAAACTAAAAAGCTATGCCATCATGTTCGTTTTGCTCGGACCCCGTAAATCACCGCTTGCGGTTATATTTATTATTATTATTATTGTTATTCCACTTTTTTAATTTTCTGTTTTTGAGGTGGTTAACATGGTCAAAAACTCTTGAAATTTGGCACACACGTCAGGTGACACGCAACGCAGTTAGATACAAGAGCTTGACCTCGGGTGTGGCCCAGAGACTCGCTAGCGCCCCCTTAGGTGACTGATCCCGTTGTTGGCATATATTTTGAGGTGGTTAACATAGTCGAAAACACATGAAATTTAGCACACACATCAAGTGGTACAGTGAATAGACAGGGATAAAAGCTTGGCACAGGGCGTTGCCCAGGAACTCCATAGCGCCCCCTTACGTCACAGTGACTTGTGGTTGGCATATAGTTTTAGATACACACACCAAATTTGGTGGGTGTATGTAACTCCCAAAAACAAACAACTTTTGTATTAACATGCCATTAGCCACGCCCACAGGAAGTGAGGTAATTGAGATTTTGTGCGTTGTGGACATGATCAATTTTAACGTACTCCTCCTAAGTGGTTGATCCGATTCATGTCAAAGTTGGTATACATGATGCCGAGATGTTCCTGATGATAAATTGTGAAGCCTTTTTTTGATATGTTGTAATTTGACGAAATGGCGAAATTATTAATTTTAATACCCTTCCACATGAACAATAAATGTGTCATAATTCACCATGCATGGCTTGAAATGTTTTAAATTTCACAGGTCATTAAAGACCATGTTAATGATAATATTCACATGCCCATAATGCATGTTTGGCATAGCGCCACCACCTGGCAACAGAAAGAATGACAATTATACTGATTTCATATGATCAATTTGAACATACTCCTCCTAGGCGGTTTGTCAGATTCATTTGAAATTTGGCAAACATTATGCCAAGATGTCGCTGATGTTAAATTGTGAAGGGATTTTTGAATGTTGTAGTATATTTGATATGATTTTAATATCTCACCACATAAACAGGAAATGTGTCACAAATCACAGTGCATTGAAAGAATGGTCTGAAACTTCTCAGGTTAATAGATATCATGATTATGATGATATCCAGACACCCAATGGGCCTGCCTGGCATAGCGCCACCACCTGGCCAAGCAGGAAATGTCCCAGAAATGGAAAATGCCTTAAGTGATTGATCTGAAACTTTATAAAATATTGGATATCATTATTGTGATGATATTCACATGTGTAATTCACAGGCCTAGCATAGCGCCACCCTCTGGCCAAGCAGGAAATGTGCCAGAAATGCTCTATTCTTTGAATAAATGGTCTGAAACTTCTCAGGTTAATAGATATTATGATTATGATGATATCCAGACACCCAATGGGCCTGCCTAGCATAGCGCCACCACCTGGTCAAGCAGGAAATGTGCCAGATATGGACAATGCCTTAAGTGATTGATCTGAAAGTGTACAAACATTTTGGATATCATTATTGTGATGATATTCACATGTGTAATTTCAATGCCTAACATAGCGCCACCATCTGGCCAACCAAAAAGTGTATCAGAAATGTTCTTTGCTTAAAATGAATGGTCTGAAATTTCTCAGGTTAATATATATTATCATTATGATGACACCCAATGGGCCTGCCTTGCATTACGCCCCCACCTGGCCAAGCGAGTAAATGTGGCATAAAATAAAATACAAAAGCAAATAGCCCACATATCAAATATGTACATTTTACAAATGCACCACGTCGGTGCTTTGTTGGATTCTGAAATGTCATGGGTTGCGGCCCGCAGGTGCTCGGGCCCGCCATTGCCGCTTGCGGCTATATTTATTATTATATTAACTTTGTCTCAGAGCGTTTTCCTTTTTTGAGGTGGTTAACATGGTCGAAAACGCTTGAAATTTGGCACACATATCAGGTGTCACGCAAAGCAGTTAGGTACAAGAGCTTGGCCCTGGGCGTGGCCCAGGGACTCAGTAGCGCCCCCTTAGGTGATTGAGGCAGTGGTTGGCACATACTTTCAGCTAGACGCATCAAATTCGGTAGGTATGTGTATCTCCCCAAGATGAACAACTTTCGTATGTACAATGCATTAGCCACGCCCAACAGGAAGTGAGGTATTTGGGATTTTGTGCGGACTAAAATGTGATGAATTGTGATGCCAGAAGACGTTCTTCCCATCGGTGAAAACGCATGAAATTTGGCACACACGTCAAGAGGTACCATGAATACACAGGGGAAAAGCCTTGGCACTGGGCTTGGCCCAGGAACTCCATAGCGCCCCCTTATGTCACTGTGACTTGTGGTTGGAATATAGTTTTAGATACACACACCAAATTTGGTGGGTGTGTGTAACTCCCAAAAACAATCAACTTTTGTATTAACATGCCATTAGCCACGCCCACAGGAAGTGAGGTAATTGGGATTTTGTGCATTGTGGACATGATCAATTTTAATGTACTCCTCCTAGACGATTGATCCGATTCATGTGAAAGTTGGTATACATGATGCCAATATGCTTCTGATTCTAAATTGTGAAGCTTTTTTTGATATGTTGTAATTTGACGAAATGGCGAAACTATGAATTTTAATACCCTTCCACGTTAACAATAAATGTCTCTTAATTCACCATGTATGGCTTGAAATGTTTTAAATTTCACAGGTCTTTGAATACCATGGTAGTGATGATATTCACATGCCCATAATGTATATTTGGCATAGCGCCACCACCTGGCAACAGAAAGAATGGCAATTACATTGATGTTACATGATCAATTTTAACATACTCCTCCTAGACGGTTTGCCGGATTCATGTGAAATTTGGCTAACATTATGCCAAGATGTTGCTGATGTTAAATTGCGAAGGGATTTTTGATATGTTGTAATATGTCATGATTTTAATATCTCACCATATAAACTGGAAATGTGTCATATAATCACAGTGCATTGAATGAATGGTCTGAAACTTCTCAGGTTAATAGATATTATGATTATGATGATATCCAGACACCCAATGGGCCTGCCTGACATAGCGCCACCCCCTGGCCAAGTAGGAAATGTGCCAGAAATGGGCAATGCCTTAAGTGATTGATCTGAAACTTTATAAAATATTGGATATCATTATTGTGATGATATTCACACATATAATTCACATGCCTAGCATAGCGCCACCATCTGGCCAAACAGGAAATATGCCAGAAATGCTCTATGCTTTGAATGAATGGTCTGAAACTTCTCAGGTTAATAGATATTATAATTATGATGATATCCAGACACCCTATGGGCCTGCCTGGCATAGCGCCACCACCTGGCCAAGCAGGAAAATGTGCCAGAAATTGGTAATGCCTTTATTGGTTGATCTGAAACTTTACAAAATATTGGATATCATTATTGTGATGATATTCACATGTGTAATTCACATGCCTAATATAGCGCCACCATCTGGCCAAAAAGTGTATCAAAAATGTTCTTTGCTTAAAATGAATAATCTGAAATTTCTCAGGTTAATATATATTATGATTATGATGACACACAATGGGCCTGCCTTGCATATTGCCCCACCTGGCCAAGCAAGTAAATGTGCCAGAAAATAACATGCAAAAACAAATAACACACATATCAAATATGTACATTTTACAAATGCACCACGTCGGTGCTTTGTTGGATTCTGAAATGTCATGGGTTGCGGCCCGCAGGTGCTCGGGCCCGCCATTGCCGCTTGCGGCTATATTTATTATTATTATTTTAACTTTGTCTCAGAGCGTTTTCCTTTTTTGAGGTGGTTAACATGGTCGAAAACTCTTGAAATTTGGCACACATATCAGGTGTCACGCAAAGCAGTTAGGTACAAGAGCTTGGCCCTGGGCGTGGCTCAGGGACTCAGTAGCGCCCCCTTAGGTGATTGAGGCAGTGGTTGGCACATACTTTCAGCTAGACGCATCAAATTCGGTAGGTATGTGTATCTCCCCAAGATGAACAACTTTCGTATGTACAATGCATTAGCCACGCCCAACAGGAAGTGAGGTATTTGGGATTTTGTGCGGACTAAAATGTGATGAATTGTGATGCCAGAAGACGTTCTTCCCATCGGTGAAAACGCATGAAATTTGGCACACACGTCAAGAGGTACCATGAATACAGAGGGGAAAAGCCTTGGCACTGGGCTTGGCCCAGGAACTCCATAGCGCCCCCTTATGTCACTGTGACTTGTGGTTGGCATATAGTTTTAGATACACACACCAAATTTGGTGGGTGTGTGTAACTCCCAAAAACAATAAACTTTTGTATTAACATGCCATTAGCCACGCCCACAGGAAGTGAGGTAATTGGGATTTTGTGCATTGTGGACATGATCACTTTTAACGTACTCCTCCTAGACGATTGATCCGATTCATGTGAAAGTTGGTATACATGATGCCAATATGCTTCTGATTCTAAATTGTGAAGCTTTTTTTGATATGTTGTAATTTGACGAAATGGCGAAACTATGAATTTTAATACCCTTCCACGTTAACAATAAATGTGTCTTAATTCACCATGCATGGCTTGAAATGTTTTAAATTTCACAGGTCTTTGAATACCATGGTAGTGATGATATTCACATGCCCATAATGTATATTTGGCATAGCGCCACCACCTGGCAACAGAAAGAATTGCAATTACATTGATGTTACATGATCAATTTTAACATACTCCTCCTAGACGGTTTGTCGGATTCATGTGAAATTTGGCTAACATTATGCCAAGATGTTGCTGATGTTAAATTGCGAAGGGATTTTTGATATGTTGTAATATCTCATGATTTTAATATCTCACCATATAAACTGGAAATGTGTCATATAATCACAGTGCATTGAATGAATGGTCTGAAACTTCTCAGGTTAATAGATATTATGATTATGATGATATCCAGACACCCAATGGGCCTGCCTGACATAGCGCCACCACCTGGCCAAGTAGGAAATGTGCCAGAAATGGACAAAGCCTTAAGTGATTGATCTGAAACTTTATAAAATATTGGATATCATTATTGTGATGATATTCACACATATAATTCACATGCCTAGCATAGCGCCACCATCTGGCCAAACAGGAAATATGCCAGAAATGCTCTATGCTTTGAATTAATGGTCTGAAACTTCTCAGGTTAATAGATATTATAATTATGATGATATCCAGAAACCCTATGGGCCTGCCTGGCATAGCGCCACCACCTGGCCAAGCAGGAAAATGTGCCAGAAATTGGTAATGCCTTTATTGGTTGATCTGAAACTTTACAAAATATTGGATATCATTATTGTGATGATATTCACATGTGTAATTCACATGCCTAATATAGCGCCACCATCTGGCCAAAAAGTGTATCAAAAATGTTCTTTGCTTAAAATTAATAATCTGAAATTTCTCAGGTTAATATATATTATGATTATGATGACACACAATGGGCCTGCCTTGCATATTGCCCCACCTGGCCAAGCAAGTAAATGTGCCAGAAAATAACATGCAAAAACAAATAACACACAAATCAAATATGTACATTTTACAAATGCACCACGTCGGTGCTTTGTTGGATTCTGAAATGTCATGGGTTGCGGCCCGCAGGTGCTCGGGCCCGCCATTGCCGCTTGCGGCTATATTTAGTTAGGGCCCGAGCACCCGAAGGGCGCAAGGCCCTATTGTTTTTGTAAGGATTATTATTATTATTATTGTTATTTCACTTTTTTGCTTTCCTGTTTTTGAGGTGGTTAACATGGTCGAAACCTCTTGAAATTTGGCACACACGTCAGGTGTCATGCATCGCAGTTAGGTACAAGAGCTTGACCCCGGGCGTGGCCCAGGGACTCGCTAGCGCCTCCTTAGGTGACTGATCTCGTGGTTGGCAAATATTTTGAGGTGGTTAACATAGTCGAAAACGCATGAAATTTAGCACACACATCAAGTGGTACAGTGAATAGACAGGCATAAAAGCTTGGCACCGGGCGTTGCCCAGGAACTCCATAGCGCCCCCTTACGTCACAGTGACTTGTGGTTGGCATATAGTTTTAGATACACACACCAAATTTGGTGGGTGTATGTAACTCCCAAAAACAAACAACTTTTGTATTAACATGCCATTAGCCACGCCCACAGGAAGTGAGGTAATTGAGATTTTGTGCGTTGTGGACATGATCAATTTTAACGTACTCCTCCTAGACGGTTGCTCCGATTCATATCAAAGTTGGTATACATGATGCCGAGATGTTCCTGATTATAAATTGTGAAGTTGTTTTTTGATATGTTGTAATTTGACGAAATGGCGAAATTATTAATTTTAATACCCTTCCACATAAACAATAAATGTGTCATAATTCACCATGCATGGCTTGAAATGTTTTAAATTTCACAGGTCATTGAAGACCATGTTAATGATAATATTCACATGCCCATAATGCATGTTTGGCATAGCGCCACCAACTGGCAACAGAAAGAATGACAATTATACTGATGTCACATGATCAATTTGAACATACTCCTCCAAGACGGTTTGTCAGATTCATTTGAAATTTGGCAAACATTATGCCAAGATGTCGCTGATGTTAAATTGTGAATGGATTTTGGAATGTTGTAATATATTTGATATGATTTTAAAATCTCACCACATAAACAGGAAATGTGTCATAAATCACAGTGCATTGAATGAATGGTCTGAAACTTCTCAGGTTAATAGATATCATGATTATGATGATATCCAGACACCCAATGGCCTGCCTGGCATAGCGCCACCACCTGGCCAAGCAGGAAATGTGCCAGAAATGGACAATGCCTTAAGTGATTGATCTGAAACTTTATAAAATATTGGATATCATTATTGTGATGATATTCACGTGCGTAATTCACAGGCCTAGCATAGCGCCACCTTCTGGCCAAGCAGGAAAAATGCCAGAAATGCTCTATGCTTTGAATAAATGGTCTGAAACTTTTCAGGTTAATAGATATTATGATTATGATGATATCCAGACACCCAATGGGCCTGTCTGGCATAGCGCCACCACCTGGTCAAGCAGTAAATGTGCCAGAAATGGACAATGCCTTAAGTGATTGATCTGAAAGTTTACAAACATTTTGATATCATTATTGTGATGATATTCACATGTCTAATTTCCATGTCTAACATAGCGCCACCATCTGGCCAACCAAAAAGTGTATCAGAAATGTTCTTTGCTTAAAATGAATGGTCTGAAATTTCTCAGGTTAATATATATTATGATTATGATGACACCCAATGGGCCTGCCTTGCATTGCGCCCCCACCTGGCCAAGCAAGTACATGTGGCAGAAAATAAAATACAAAAACAAATAGCACATGCATCAAATATGTACATTTCACAAATGAACCACGTCGGTGCTTTGTTGGATTCCGACATGTCACGGCTTGCGGCCCGCAGGTGCTCGGACCCGCCATTGCCGCTTGCGGCTATATTTATTATTATTATTGTTATTCCACTTTTTTTCTTTTCTGTTTTTGAGGTGGTTAACATGGTCAAAAACTCTTGAAATTTGGCACACACGTCAGGTGGCACGCAACGCAGTTAGATACAAGAGCTTGACCTCGGGTGTGGCCCAGAGACTCGCTAGCGCCCCCTTAGGTGACTGATCCCGTTGTTGGCATATATTTTGAGGTGGTTAACATGGTCGAAAACACATGAAATTTAGCACACACATCAAGTGGTACAGTGAATAGACAGGGATAAAAGCTTGGCACAGGGCGTTGCCCAGGAACTCCATAGCGCCCCCTTACGTCACAGTGACTTGTGGTTGGCATATAGTTTTAGATACACACACCAAATTTGGTGGGTGTATGTAACTCCCAAAAACAAACAACTTTTGTATTAACATGCCATTAGCCACGCCCACAGGAAGTGAGGTAATTGAGATTTTGTGCGTTGTGGACATGATCAATTTTAACGTACTCCTCCTAAGTGGTTGATCCGATTCATGTCAAAGTTGGTATACATGATGCCGAGATGTTCCTGATGATAAATTGTGAAGCCTTTTTTTGATATGTTGTAATTTGACGAAATGGCGAAATTATTAATTTTAATACCCTTCCACATGAACAATAAATGTGTCATAATTCACCATGCATGGCTTGAAATGTTTTAAATTTCACAGGTCATTAAAGACCATGTTAATGATAATATTCACATGCCCATAATGCATGTTTGGCATAGCGCCACCACCTGGCAACAGAAAGAATGACAATTATACTGATTTCATATGATCAATTTGAACATACTCCTCCTAGGCGGTTTGTCAGATTAATTTGAAATTTGGCAAACATTATGCCAAGATGTCGCTGATGTTAAATTGTGAAGGGATTTTTGAATGTTGTAGTATATTTGATATGATTTTAATATCTCACCACATAAACAGGAAATGTGTCACAAATCACAGTGCATTGAAAGAATGGTCTGAAACTTCTCAGGTTAATAGATATCATGATTATGATGATATCCAGACACCCAATGGGCCTGCCTGGCATAGCGCCACCACCTGGCCAAGCAGGAAATGTCCCAGAAATGGAAAATGCCTTAAGTGATTGATCTGAAACTTTATAAAATATTGGATATCATTATTGTGATGATATTCACATGTGTAATTCACAGGCCTAGCATAGCGCCACCCTCTGGCCAAGCAGGAAATGTGCCAGAAATGCTCTATTCTTTGAATAAATGGTCTGAAACTTCTCAGGTTAATAGATATTATGATTATGATGATATCCAGACACCCAATGGGCCTGCCTAGCATAGCGCCACCACCTGGTCAAGCAGGAAATGTGCCAGATATGGACAATGCCTTAAGTGATTGATCTGAAAGTGTACAAACATTTTGGATATCATTATTGTGATGATATTCACATGTGTAATTTCAATGCCTAACATAGCGCCACCATCTGGCCAACCAAAAAGTGTATCAGAAATGTTCTTTGCTTAAAATGAATGGTCTGAAATTTCTCAGGTTAATATATATTATGATTATGATGACACCCAATGGGCCTGCCTTGCATTACGCCCCCACCTGGCCAAGCGAGTAAATGTGGCAGAAAATAAAATACAAAAGCAAATAGCCCACGCATCAAATATGTACATTTCACAAACGCACCACGTCGGTGCTTTGTTGGATTCCGACATGTCACGGGTTGCGGCCCGCAGGTGCTCAGGCCCGCCATTGCCGCTTGCGGCTATATTTAGGGCCCGAGCACCGAAGGGCGCAAGGCCCTATTGTTTTTGTAAGGATTATTATTATTATTATTATTATTATTATTATTATTTTAACTTTGTCTCAGAGCGTTTTCCTTTTTTGAGGTGGTTAAGATGGGTGAAAAGTCTTGAAATTTGGCACACACATCAGGTGTCACGCAAAGCAGTTAGGTACAAGAGCTTGGCCCCGGGCGTGGCCCAGGGACTCAGTAGCGCCCCCTTAGGTGATTGATGCAGTGGTTGGCACATACTTTCAGCTAGACACATCAAATTTGGTAGGTGTGTGTATCTCCCCAAGATGAACAACTTTCGTATGTACAATGCATTAGCCACGCCCAACAGGAAGTGAGGTATTTGGGATTTTGTGCGGACTAAAATGTGATGAATTGTGATGCCAAAAGAGGTGCTTCCCATCGGCGAAAACGCATGAAATTTGGCACACAGGTCAAGAGGTACCGTAAATATATACAGGGGAAAAGCCTTGGCACCGGGTGTTGCCCAGGCACTCCATAGCGCCCCCTTATGTCACTATGACTTGTGGTTGGCATATAGTTTTAGATACACACACCAAATTTGGTGGGTGTATGTAACTCCCAAAAACAAACAACTTTTGTATTAACATGCCATTAGCCACGCCCACAGGAAGTGAGGTAATTGAGATTTTGTGTGTTGTGGACATGATCAATTTTAACATACTCCTCCTAGACGGTTGATCCGATTCATGTCAAAGTTGGTATACATGACGCCGAGATGTTCCTGATTATAAATTGTGAAGTTTTTTTTTGATATGTTGTAATTTGACGAAATGGCGAAATTATTAATTTTAATACCCTTCCACATAAACAATAAATGTGTCATAATTCACCATGCATGGCTTGAAATGTTTTAAATTTCACAGGTCATTGAAGACCATGTCAATGATAATATTCACAGGCCCATAATGCATGTTTGGCATAGCGCCACCAACTGGCAACAGAAAGAATGACAATTATACTGATGTCATATGATCAATTTGAACATACTCCTCGTAGACGGTTTGTCAGATTAATTTTAAAATTGGGCAAATATGATGCCAAGATGTTGCTGATGTTAAATTGTGAAGGGATTTTTGATATGTTGTAATATGTCATGATTTTAATATCTCACCATATAAACAGGAAATGTGTCATAAAGTCACAGTGCATTGAATGAATGGTCTGAAACTTCTCAGGTTAATAGATATTATGATTATGATGATATTCAGACACCCAATGGGCCTGCCTGGCATAGCGCCACCACCTGGCCAAGTAGGAAATGTGCCAGAAATGGACAATGCCTTAAGTGATTGATCTGAAACTTTATAAAATATTGGATATCATTATTGTCATGATATTAACACATATAATTCACATGCCTAGCATAGCGCCACCATCTGGTCAAACAGGAAATATGCCAGAAATGTTCTATGCTTTGAATGAATGGTCTGAAACTTCTCAGGTTAATAGATATTATAATTATGATGATATTCAGAGACCCTATGGGCCTGCCTGGCATAGCTCCACCACCTGGCCAAGCAGGAAAATGTGCCAGAAATTGGTAATGCCTATATTGGTTGATCTGAAACTTTGCAAAATATTGGATATCATTATTGTGATGATATTCACATGTCTAATTCAAATGCCTAATATAGCGCCACCATCTGGCCAAAAAGTGTATCAGAAATGTTCTTTGCTTAAAATGAATAATCTGAAATTTCTCAGGTTAATTTATATTATGATTATGATGACACACAATGGACCTGCCTTGCATTGCGCCCCCACCTGGCCAGGCAAGTAAATGTGCCAGAAAATAACATGCAAAAACAAATAGCACACACATCAAATATGTACATTTTACAAATGCACCACGTCGGTGCTTTGTTGGATTCTGAAATGTCACGGGTTGCGGCCCACAGGTGCTCGGGCCCGCCATTGCCGCTTGCGGCTATATTTAGGGCCCGAGCACCGACGGTGCGCGAGGCCGGGACGGCCTTGCGCACCGAGAGGTGCGAAGCCCTATTGTTTTTGAAAGGATTATTATTATTATTATTATTATTATTTGTTCACCTTTTTGCTATTTTTGAGGTGGTTAACATGTATGAAAAGTCTTGGAATTTGGCACACACATCTGGTATCACACTGGCTACACAGGCATAAAGGCTTGGCCCCGGGCGTGGCCCAGTGACTCAGTAGCGCCCCCTTAGGTGATTGATCCAGTGGTTGGCACATACTTTCAGCTAGACACACCAAATTCGGTAGGTGTGTGTATCTCCCCAAGATGAACAACTTTCGTATGTATGATGCATTAGCCACGCCCAACAGGAAGTGAGGTATTTGGGATTTTGTGCGAACTAAAATGTGATGAATTGTGATGCCAAAAGAGGATCTTCCCATCGGTGAAAACGCATGAAATTTGGCACACACGTCAAGAGGTACCATGAATATACAGGGGAAAAGCCTTGGCACTGGGCGTTGCCCAGGAACTTCATAGCGCCCCCTTATGTCACTGTGACTTGTGGTTGGCATATAGTTTTAGATACACACACCAAATTTGGTGGGTGCATGTAACTCCCAAAAACAATCAACTTTTGTATTAACATGCCATTAGCCACGCCCACAGGAAGTGAGGTAATTGGGATTTTGTGCGTTGTGGACATGACCAATTTTAATGTACTCCTCCTAGACGGTTGATCCGATTCATGTGAAAGTCGGTATACATAATGCCAATATGCTTCTGATTCTAAATTGTGAAGCTTTTTTTGATATATTGTAATTTCACAAAATGGCGAAACTATGAATTGTAATACCCTTCCACATAAACAATAAATGTGTCTTAATTCACCATGCATGGCTTGAAATGTTTTAAATTTCACAGGTTATTGAATACCATGGTAATGACAATATTCACAAGCCCATAATCCATATTTCGCATAGCGCCACCCACTGGCAACAAAAAGAATGACAAGAACACTGATGTCACATGATAGATTTGAACATACTCCTCCTAGACGGTTTGTCAGATTCATGTGAAATTTGGCAAATATGATGGCAAGATGACGCTGATGTTAAATTGTGAAGGGATTTTTGATATGTTGTAATATGTTATGATTATAATATCTTGCACATAAACAGGAAATGTGTCATAAAGTCAAAGTGCATTGAATGAACAGTCTGAAACTTCTCAGGTTCATAGATATTATGATTATGAGAATAATCAGAAACCCTATTGGCCTGCCTGGCATAGCGCCACCACCTGGCCAAACAGGAAATGTGTTGGAATGGGCAATTCCTTAACTGATTTATTTGAAACCTAGTAGGTATACAATATTGGAAATCATTATTGTGATGATGTGCACATATGTCATTCAGATGGCTAGCATAGCGCCACCATCTGGCCAAGCATGAAATTTGCCAGAAATGTTCTATGCTTTGAATGAATGGTCTGAAACGTAACAGGTTAATAGATATTATTATTATGATGATATCCAGACACCTAATGGGCCTGCCTGGCATAGCGCCACCACCTGGCCAAGGGAGAAATGTGCCAGAAATGGGCAATGCCTTAACTGTTTGATCTCAAACTTGATAAAATATTGGATATCAATATTCTGATGATGTTCACTTGTGTAATTCCCATGCCTAGCATTGCGCCACCATCTGGACAAGCAGGAAGTGTGTCAGAAATGTTCTATGCTTTGAATGAATGGTTTGAAACTTCTCAGGTTAATAAATAATGTGATTATGATGACATCCAGACACCCAATGGGCCTGCCTGGCATAGCGCCCCCACCTGGCCAAGCAAGAAAATGTGCCAGAAAATAACATGCAACTACAAATAGCACACACATCAAATATGTACATTACACAAACGCACCGTGTCAGTGCTTTGTTGGATTCCGAAATGTCACAGGTTGCGGACCGGAGGTGCTCGGGCCCGCCATTGCCGCTTGCGGCTATATTTATTATTATAAATCGTGTTTCATGTGTTTTCTGATATTCAGAGACCCTATGGGCCTGCCTGGCATAGCTCCACCACCTGGCCAAGCAGGAAAATGTGCCAGAAATTGGTAATGCCTATATTGGTTGATCTGAAACTTTGCAAAATATTGGATATCATTATTGTGATGATATTCACATGTCTAATTCAAATGCCTAATATAGCGCCACCATCTGGCCAAAAAGTGTATCAGAAATGTTCTTTGCTTAAAATGAATAATCTGAAATTTCTCAGGTTAATTTATATTATGATTATGATGACACACAATGGACCTGCCTTGCATTGCGCCCCCACCTGGCCAGGCAAGTAAATGTGCCAGAAAATAACATGCAAAAACAAATAGCACACACATCAAATATGTACATTTTACAAATGCACCACGTCGGTGCTTTGTTGGATTCTGAAATGTCACGGGTTGCGGCCCACAGGTGCTCGGGCCCGCCATTGCCGCTTGCGGCTATATTTAGGGCCCGAGCACCGACGGTGCGCGAGGCCGGGACGGCCTTGCGCACCGAGAGGTGCGAAGCCCTATTGTTTTTGAAAGGATTATTATTATTATTATTATTATTATTTGTTCACCTTTTTGCTATTTTTGAGGTGGTTAACATGTATGAAAAGTCTTGGAATTTGGCACACACATCTGGTATCACACTGGCTACACAGGCATAAAGGCTTGGCCCCGGGCGTGGCCCAGTGACTCAGTAGCGCCCCCTTAGGTGATTGATCCAGTGGTTGGCACATACTTTCAGCTAGACACACCAAATTCGGTAGGTGTGTGTATCTCCCCAAGATGAACAACTTTCGTATGTATGATGCATTAGCCACGCCCAACAGGAAGTGAGGTATTTGGGATTTTGTGCGAACTAAAATGTGATGAATTGTGATGCCAAAAGAGGATCTTCCCATCGGTGAAAACGCATGAAATTTGGCACACACGTCAAGAGGTACCATGAATATACAGGGGAAAAGCCTTGGCACTGGGCGTTGCCCAGGAACTTCATAGCGCCCCCTTATGTCACTGTGACTTGTGGTTGGCATATAGTTTTAGATACACACACCAAATTTGGTGGGTGCATGTAACTCCCAAAAACAATCAACTTTTGTATTAACATGCCATTAGCCACGCCCACAGGAAGTGAGGTAATTGGGATTTTGTGCGTTGTGGACATGACCAATTTTAATGTACTCCTCCTAGACGGTTGATCCGATTCATGTGAAAGTCGGTATACATAATGCCAATATGCTTCTGATTCTAAATTGTGAAGCTTTTTTTGATATATTGTAATTTCACAAAATGGCGAAACTATGAATTGTAATACCCTTCCACATAAACAATAAATGTGTCTTAATTCACCATGCATGGCTTGAAATGTTTTAAATTTCACAGGTTATTGAATACCATGGTAATGACAATATTCACAAGCCCATAATCCATATTTCGCATAGCGCCACCCACTGGCAACAAAAAGAATGACAAGAACACTGATGTCACATGATAGATTTGAACATACTCCTCCTAGACGGTTTGTCAGATTCATGTGAAATTTGGCAAATATGATGGCAAGATGACGCTGATGTTAAATTGTGAAGGGATTTTTGATATGTTGTAATATGTTATGATTATAATATCTTGCACATAAACAGGAAATGTGTCATAAAGTCAAAGTGCATTGAATGAACAGTCTGAAACTTCTCAGGTTCATAGATATTATGATTATGAGAATAATCAGAAACCCTATTGGCCTGCCTGGCATAGCGCCACCACCTGGCCAAACAGGAAATGTGTTGGAATGGGCAATTCCTTAACTGATTTATTTGAAACCTAGTAGGTATACAATATTGGAAATCATTATTGTGATGATGTGCACATATGTCATTCAGATGGCTAGCATAGCGCCACCATCTGGCCAAGCATGAAATTTGCCAGAAATGTTCTATGCTTTGAATGAATGGTCTGAAACGTAACAGGTTAATAGATATTATTATTATGATGATATCCAGACACCTAATGGGCCTGCCTGGCATAGCGCCACCACCTGGCCAAGGGAGAAATGTGCCAGAAATGGGCAATGCCTTAACTGTTTGATCTCAAACTTGATAAAATATTGGATATCAATATTCTGATGATGTTCACTTGTGTAATTCCCATGCCTAGCATTGCGCCACCATCTGGACAAGCAGGAAGTGTGTCAGAAATGTTCTATGCTTTGAATGAATGGTTTGAAACTTCTCAGGTTAATAAATAATGTGATTATGATGACATCCAGACACCCAATGGGCCTGCCTGGCATAGCGCCCCCACCTGGCCAAGCAAGAAAATGTGCCAGAAAATAACATGCAACTACAAATAGCACACACATCAAATATGTACATTACACAAACGCACCGTGTCAGTGCTTTGTTGGATTCCGAAATGTCACAGGTTGCGGACCGGAGGTGCTCGGGCCCGCCATTGCCGCTTGCGGCTATATTTATTATTATTTTAACTTTGTCTCAGAGCGTTTTCCTTTTTTGAGGTGGTTAAGATGGGTGAAAAGTCTTGAAATTTGGCACACACATCAGGTGTCACGCAAAGCAGTTAGGTACAAGAGCTTGGCCCCGGGCGTGGCCCAGGGACTCAGTAGCGCCCCCTTAGGTGATTGATGCAGTGGTTGGCACATACTTTCAGCTAGACACATCAAATTTGGTAGGTGTGTGTATCTCCCCAAGATGAACAACTTTCGTATGTACAATGCATTAGCCACGCCCAACAGGAAGTGAGGTATTTGGGATTTTGTGCGGACTAAAATGTGATGAATTGTGATGCCAAAAGAGGTGCTTCCCATCGGCGAAAACGCATGAAATTTGGCACACAGGTCAAGAGGTACCGTAAATATATACAGGGGAAAAGCCTTGGCACCGGGTGTTGCCCAGGCACTCCATAGCGCCCCCTTATGTCACTATGACTTGTGGTTGGCATATAGTTTTAGATACACACACCAAATTTGGTGGGTGTATGTAACTCCCAAAAACAAACAACTTTTGTATTAACATGCCATTAGCCACGCCCACAGGAAGTGAGGTAATTGAGATTTTGTGTGTTGTGGACATGATCAATTTTAACATACTCCTCCTAGACGGTTGATCCGATTCATGTCAAAGTTGGTATACATGACGCCGAGATGTTCCTGATTATAAATTGTGAAGTTTTTTTTTGATATGTTGTAATTTGACGAAATGGCGAAATTATTAATTTTAATACCCTTCCACATAAACAATAAATGTGTCATAATTCACCATGCATGGCTTGAAATGTTTTAAATTTCACAGGTCATTGAAGACCATGTCAATGATAATATTCACAGGCCCATAATGCATGTTTGGCATAGCGCCACCAACTGGCAACAGAAAGAATGACAATTATACTGATGTCATATGATCAATTTGAACATACTCCTCGTAGACGGTTTGTCAGATTAATTTTAAAATTGGGCAAATATGATGCCAAGATGTTGCTGATGTTAAATTGTGAAGGGATTTTTGATATGTTGTAATATGTCATGATTTTAATATCTCACCATATAAACAGGAAATGTGTCATAAAGTCACAGTGCATTGAATGAATGGTCTGAAACTTCTCAGGTTAATAGATATTATGATTATGATGATATTCAGACACCCAATGGGCCTGCCTGGCATAGCGCCACCACCTGGCCAAGTAGGAAATGTGCCAGAAATGGACAATGCCTTAAGTGATTGATCTGAAACTTTATAAAATATTGGATATCATTATTGTCATGATATTAACACATATAATTCACATGCCTAGCATAGCGCCACCATCTGGTCAAACAGGAAATATGCCAGAAATGTTCTATGCTTTGAATGAATGGTCTGAAACTTCTCAGGTTAATAGATATTATAATTATGATGATATTCAGAGACCCTATGGGCCTGCCTGGCATAGCTCCACCACCTGGCCAAGCAGGAAAATGTGCCAGAAATTGGTAATGCCTATATTGGTTGATCTGAAACTTTGCAAAATATTGGATATCATTATTGTGATGATATTCACATGTCTAATTCAAATGCCTAATATAGCGCCACCATCTGGCCAAAAAGTGTATCAGAAATGTTCTTTGCTTAAAATGAATAATCTGAAATTTCTCAGGTTAATTTATATTATGATTATGATGACACACAATGGACCTGCCTTGCATTGCGCCCCCACCTGGCCAGGCAAGTAAATGTGCCAGAAAATAACATGCAAAAACAAATAGCACACACATCAAATATGTACATTTTACAAATGCACCACGTCGGTGCTTTGTTGGATTCTGAAATGTCACGGGTTGCGGCCCACAGGTGCTCGGGCCCGCCATTGCCGCTTGCGGCTATATTTAGGGCCCGAGCACCGACGGTGCGCGAGGCCGGGACGGCCTTGCGCACCGAGAGGTGCGAAGCCCTATTGTTTTTGAAAGGATTATTATTATTATTATTATTATTATTTGTTCACCTTTTTGCTATTTTTGAGGTGGTTAACATGTATGAAAAGTCTTGGAATTTGGCACACACATCTGGTATCACACTGGCTACACAGGCATAAAGGCTTGGCCCCGGGCGTGGCCCAGTGACTCAGTAGCGCCCCCTTAGGTGATTGATCCAGTGGTTGGCACATACTTTCAGCTAGACACACCAAATTCGGTAGGTGTGTGTATCTCCCCAAGATGAACAACTTTCGTATGTATGATGCATTAGCCACGCCCAACAGGAAGTGAGGTATTTGGGATTTTGTGCGAACTAAAATGTGATGAATTGTGATGCCAAAAGAGGATCTTCCCATCGGTGAAAACGCATGAAATTTGGCACACACGTCAAGAGGTACCATGAATATACAGGGGAAAAGCCTTGGCACTGGGCGTTGCCCAGGAACTTCATAGCGCCCCCTTATGTCACTGTGACTTGTGGTTGGCATATAGTTTTAGATACACACACCAAATTTGGTGGGTGCATGTAACTCCCAAAAACAATCAACTTTTGTATTAACATGCCATTAGCCACGCCCACAGGAAGTGAGGTAATTGGGATTTTGTGCGTTGTGGACATGACCAATTTTAATGTACTCCTCCTAGACGGTTGATCCGATTCATGTGAAAGTCGGTATACATAATGCCAATATGCTTCTGATTCTAAATTGTGAAGCTTTTTTTGATATATTGTAATTTCACAAAATGGCGAAACTATGAATTGTAATACCCTTCCACATAAACAATAAATGTGTCTTAATTCACCATGCATGGCTTGAAATGTTTTAAATTTCACAGGTTATTGAATACCATGGTAATGACAATATTCACAAGCCCATAATCCATATTTCGCATAGCGCCACCCACTGGCAACAAAAAGAATGACAAGAACACTGATGTCACATGATAGATTTGAACATACTCCTCCTAGACGGTTTGTCAGATTCATGTGAAATTTGGCAAATATGATGGCAAGATGACGCTGATGTTAAATTGTGAAGGGATTTTTGATATGTTGTAATATGTTATGATTATAATATCTTGCACATAAACAGGAAATGTGTCATAAAGTCAAAGTGCATTGAATGAACAGTCTGAAACTTCTCAGGTTCATAGATATTATGATTATGAGAATAATCAGAAACCCTATTGGCCTGCCTGGCATAGCGCCACCACCTGGCCAAACAGGAAATGTGTTGGAATGGGCAATTCCTTAACTGATTTATTTGAAACCTAGTAGGTATACAATATTGGAAATCATTATTGTGATGATGTGCACATATGTCATTCAGATGGCTAGCATAGCGCCACCATCTGGCCAAGCATGAAATTTGCCAGAAATGTTCTATGCTTTGAATGAATGGTCTGAAACGTAACAGGTTAATAGATATTATTATTATGATGATATCCAGACACCTAATGGGCCTGCCTGGCATAGCGCCACCACCTGGCCAAGGGAGAAATGTGCCAGAAATGGGCAATGCCTTAACTGTTTGATCTCAAACTTGATAAAATATTGGATATCAATATTCTGATGATGTTCACTTGTGTAATTCCCATGCCTAGCATTGCGCCACCATCTGGACAAGCAGGAAGTGTGTCAGAAATGTTCTATGCTTTGAATGAATGGTTTGAAACTTCTCAGGTTAATAAATAATGTGATTATGATGACATCCAGACACCCAATGGGCCTGCCTGGCATAGCGCCCCCACCTGGCCAAGCAAGAAAATGTGCCAGAAAATAACATGCAACTACAAATAGCACACACATCAAATATGTACATTACACAAACGCACCGTGTCAGTGCTTTGTTGGATTCCGAAATGTCACAGGTTGCGGACCGGAGGTGCTCGGGCCCGCCATTGCCGCTTGCGGCTATATTTAGGGCCCGAGCACCCGAAGGGCGCAAGGCCCTATTGTTTTTGTAAGGATTATTATTATTATTAGGGCCCGAGCACCGACGGTGCGCGAGGCCGGGACGGCCTAGCGCACCGAGAGGTGCGAAGCCCTATTGTTTTTGAAAGGATTATTATTATTATTATTATTATTATTATTTGTTCACCTTTTTGCTATTTTTGAGGTGGTTAGCATGGATGAAAAGTCTTGGAATTTGGCACACACATCTGGTATCACAATGGCTACACAGGCATAAAAGCTTGGCCCCGGGCGTGGCCCAGGGACTCAGTAGCGCCCCCTTAGGTGATTGATCCAGTGGTTGGCACATACTTTCAGCTAGACACACCAAATTTTGTAGGTGTGTGTATCTCCCCAAGATGAACAACTTTTGTATGTACAATGCATTAGCCACGCCCAACAGGAAGTGAGGTATTTGGGATTTTGTGCGGACTAAAATGTGATGAATTGTGATGCCAAAAGAGGTGCTTCCCATAGCTGAAAACGCATGAAATTTGGCACACACGTCAAGAGGTACCGTGAATACACAGGGGAAAAGCCTTGGCACCGAGCGTTGCCCAGGAACTCCATAGCGCCCCCTTATGTCACTGTGACTTGTGGTTGGCATATAGTTTTAGATACACACACCAAATTTGGTGGGTGTATGTAACTCCCAAAAACAATCAACTTTTGTATTAACATGCCATTAGCCACGCCCACAGGAAGTGAGGTAATTGAGATTTTGTGCGTTGTGGACATGATCAATTTTAACGTACTCCTCCTAGACGGTTGATCCGATTCATGTCAAAGTTGGTATACATGACGCTGAAATGTTCCTGATTATAAATTGTGAAGCTTTTTTTTGATATGTTGTAATTTGACGCAATGGCGAAATTATTAATTTTAATACCCTTCCACATAAACAATAAATGTGTCATATTTCACCATGCATGGCTTGAAATGTTTTACATTTCACAGGTCTTTGAATACCATGGGAGTGATGATATTCACATGCCCATAATGCATATTTTGCATAGCGCCACCACCTGGCAACAGAAAGAATGGCAATTACACTGATGTCACATGGTCAATTTTAACATACTCCTCCTAGACAATTTGTCAGATTCATATGAAATTTGGCAAATATGATGCCAAGATGTTGCTGATGTTAAATTGCGAACGGATTTTTGATATGTTGTAATATGTCATGATTTTAATATCTCACCCTATAAACAGGAAATGTGTCATAAAGTCACAGTGCATTGAATGAATGGTCTGAAACTTCTCAGGTTAATAGATATTATGATTATCATGATATTCTGACACCCAATGGGCCTGCTTGGCATAGCGCCACCACCTGGCCAAGTAGGAAATGTGCCAGAAATGGACAATGCCTTAAGTGATTGATCTGAAACTTTATAAAATATTGGATATCATTATTGTGATGATATTCACACATATAATTCACATGCCTAGCATAGCGCCACCATCTGGACAAACAGGAAATATGCCATAAATGTTTTATGCTTTGAATGAATGGTCTGAAACTTCTCAGGTTAATAGATATTATAATTATGATGATATCCAGAGACCCTATGGGCCTGCCTGGCATAGCGCCACCACCAGGTCAAGCAGGAAATGTGCCAGAAATGGACAATGCCTTAAGTGATCGATCTGAAAATTTACAAACATTTTGAATATCTTTATTGTGATGATAATCACAGTTAAGCAAATGTAATTTTCATGCCTAACATAGCGCCACCATCTGGCCAACCAAAAAGTGCATCAGAAATGTTCTTTGCTTAAAGTCCAAAAACAAATAGCACACGCATCAAATATGTACATTTCACACACGCACCGCGTCGGTGCTTTGTTGGATTCCGAAATGTCACGGGTTGCTGACCGGAGGTGCTCGGGCCCGCCATTGCCACTTGCGGCTATATTTATTATTATTTTAACTTTGTCTCAGAGCGTTTTCCTTTTTTGAGGTGGTTAAGATGGGTGAAAAGTCTTGAAATTTGGCACACACATCAGGTGTCACGCAAAGCAGTTAGGTACAAGAGCTTGGCCCCGGGCGTGGCCCAGGGCCTCAGTAGCGCCCCCTTAGGTGATTGAGGCAGTGGTTGGCACATACTTTCAGCTAGACGCATCAAATTTGGTAGGTGTGTGAATCTCCCCAAGATGAACAACTTTCGTATGTACAATGCATTAGCCACGCCCAACAGGAAGTGAGGTATTTGGGATTTTGTGCAGACTAAAATGTGATGAATTGTAATGCCCAAAGAGGTCCTTCCCATCGGTGAAAACGCATGAAATTTGGCACACACGTCAAGAGGTACCATGAATACACAGGGGAAAAGCCTTGGCACTGGGCTTGGCTCAGGAACTCCATAGCGCCCCCTTATGTCACTGTGACTTGTGGTTGGCATATAGTTTTAGGTACACACACCAAATTTGGTGGGTGTGTGTAACTCCCAAAAACAATCAACTTTTGTATTAACATGCCATTAGCCACGCCCACAGGAAGTGAGGTAATTGGGATTTTGTGCATTGTGGACAAGATCAATTTTAACATACTCCTCCTAGATGGTTGATCCGATTCATGTGAAAGTTGGTATACATGATGCCAATATGCTTCTGATTCTAAATTGTGAAGCTTTTTTTGATATGTTGTAATTTGACGAAATGGCAAAACTATGAATTTTAATACCCTTCCACATAAACAATAAATGTGTCTTAAGTCACCATGCATGGCTTGAAATGTTTTAAATTTCACAGGTCTTTGAATACCATGGTAGTGATGATATTCATATGCCCATAATGCATATTTGGCATAGCGCCACCACCTGGCAACAGAAAGAATGGCAATTACACTGATGTTACATGATTCATTTTAACATACTCCTCCTAGACGGTTTGTCGGATTCATGTGAAATTTGGCTAACATTATGCCAAGATGATGCTGATGTTAAATTGCGAAGGGATTTTTGATATGTTGTAATAAGTCATGATTTTAATATCTCACCATATAAACAGGAAATGTGTCATATAGTCACAGTGCATTGAATGAATGGTCTGAAACTTCTCAGGTTAATTGATATTAGGATTATGATGATATCCAGACACCCAATGGACCTGCCTGGCATAGCGCCACCACCTGGCCAAGTAGAAAATGTGCCAGAAATGGACAATGCCTTAAGTGATTGATCTGAAACTTTATAAAATATTGGATATCATTATTGTGATGATATTCACACATATAATTCACATGCCTAGCATAGCGCCACCATCTGGCCAAACAGGAAATATGCCAGAAATGCTCTATGCTTTGAATGAATGTTCTGAAACTTCTCAGGTTAATAGATATTATAATTATGATGATATCCAGAGACCGTATGGGCCTGCCTGGCATAGCGCCACCACCTGGCCATGCAGGAAAATGTGCCAGAAATTGGTAATGCCTTTATTGGTTGATCTGAAACTTTACAAAATATTGGATATCATTATTGTGATGATATTCACATGTGTAATTCACATGCCTAATATAGCGCCACCATCTGGCCAAAAAATGTATCAGAAATGTTCTTTGCTTAAAATGAATAATCTGAAATTTCTCAGGTTAATATATATTATGATTATGATGACACACAATGGGCCTGCCTTGCATTGCACCCCCACCTGGCCAAGCAAGTAAATGTGCCAGAAAATAACATGCAAAAACAAATAGCACACACATCAAATATGTACATTTTACAAATGCACCACGTCGGTGCTTTGTTGGATTCTGAAATGTCACGGGTTGCAGCCCGCAGGTGCTCGGGCCCGCCATTGCCGCTTGCGGCTATATTTAGGGCCCGAGCACCGACGGTGCGCGAGGCCGGGACGGCCTTGCGCACCGAGAGGTGCGAAGCCCTATTGTTTTTGAAAGGATTATTATTATTATTATTATTATTATTTGTTCACCTTTTTGCTATTTTTGAGGTGGTTAGCATGGATGAAAAGTCTTGGAATTTGGCACACACATCTGGTATCACAATGGCTACACAGGCATAAAAGCTTGGCCCCGGGCGTGGCCCAGGGACTCAGTAGCGCCCCCTTAGGTGATTGATCCAGTGGTTGGCACATACTTTCAGCTAGACACACCAAATTTTGTAGGTGTGTGTATCTCCCCAAGATGAACAACTTTTGTATGTACAATGCATTAGCCACGCCCAACAGGAAGTGAGGTATTTGGGATTTTGTGCGGACTAAAATGTGATGAATTGTGATGCCAAAAGAGGTGCTTCCCATCGCTGAAAACGCATGAAATTTGGCACACACGTCAAGAGGTACCGTGAATACACAGGGGAAAAGCCTTGGCACCGGGCGTTGCCCAGGAACTCCATAGCGCCCCCTTATGTCACTGTGACTTGTGGTTGGCATATAGTTTTAGAGACACACACCAAATTTGGTGGGTGTATGTAACTCCCAAAAACAATCAACTTTTGTATTAACATGCCATTAGCCACGCCCACAGGAAGTGAGGTAATTGAGATTTTGTGCGTTGTGGACATGATCAATTTTAACGTACTCCTCCTAGACGGTTGATCTGATTCATGTCAAAGTTGGTATACATGACGCTGAGATGTTCCTGATTATAAATTGTGAAGCTTTTTTTTGATATGTTGTAATTTGACGCAATGGCGAAATTATTAATTTTAATACCCTTCCACATAAACAATAAATGTGTCATATTTCACCATGCATGGCTTGAAATGTTTTACATTTCACAGGTCTTTGAATACCATGGGAGTGATGATATTCACATGCCCATAATGCATATTTTGCATAGCGCCACCACCTGGCAACAGAAAGAATGGCAATTACACTGATGTCACATGGTCAATTTTAACATACTCCTCCTAGACAATTTGTCAGATTCATATGAAATTTGGCAAATATGATGCCAAGATGTTGCTGATGTTAAATTGCGAACGGATTTTTGATATGTTGTAATATGTAATGATTTTAATATCTCACCCTATAAACAGGAAATGTGTCATAAAGTCACAGTGCATTGAATGAATGGTCTGAAACTTCTCAGGTTAATAGATATTATGATTATCATGATATTCTGACACCCAATGGGCCTGCTTGGCATAGCGCCACCACCTGGCCAAGTAGGAAATGTGCCAGAAATGGACAATGCCTTAAGTGATTGATCTGAAACTTTATAAAATATTGGATATCATTATTGTGATGATATTCACACATATAATTCACATGCCTAGCATAGCGCCACCATCTGGACAAACAGGAAATATGCCATAAATGCTTTATGCTTTGAATGAATGGTCTGAAACTTCTCAGGTTAATAGATATTATAATTATGATGATATCCAGAGACCCTATGGGCCTGCCTGGCATAGCGCCACCACCAGGTCAAGTAGGAAATGTGCCAGAAATGGACAATGCCTTAAGTGATCGATCTGAAAATTTACAAACATTTTGAATATCTTTATTGTGATGATAATCACAGTTAAGCAAATGTAATTTTCATGCCTAACATAGCGCCACCATCTGGCCAACCAAAAAGTGCATCAGAAATGTTCTTTGCTTAAAGTGAATAGTCTGAAATTTCTCAGGTTAATATATGTTATGATTATGATGACACCCAATGGGCCTGCCTTGCGTTGCGCCCCCACCTGGCCAAGCAAGTACATGTCCCAGAAAATTAAATACAAAAACAAATAGCACACGCATCAAATATGTACATTTCACACACGCACCGCGTCGGTGCTATGTTGGATTCCGAAATGTCACGGGTTGCTGACCGGAGGTGCTCGGGCCCGCCATTGCCGCTTGCGGCTATATTTCTATATTATTATTGTTATTCCACTTTTTTGCTTTCCTGTTTTTGAGGTGGTTAACATGGTCGAAAACTCTTGAAATTTGGCACACACGTCAGGTGTCACGCATCGCAGTTAGGTACAAGAGCTTGACCCTGGGTGTGGCCCAGGGACTCGCTAGCGCCCCCTTAGGTGACTGAACCCGTGGTTGGCAAATATTTTGAGGTGGTTAACATAATCGAAAAGTCTTGAAATTTGGCACACACATCAGGTGTCACACAAAGCAGCTAGGTAAAAAATCTTGGCCCCGGGTATGGCCCAGAGACTCGCTAGCGCCCCCTTACGCCCGCTTAGATAACTGATCCCGTGGTGGGCATATACTTTCAGCTACACACACCAAATTTGGTAGGTGTCTGTATCTCCCCAAGATGAACAACTTTCCTATGCACAATGCATTAGCCACGCCCAACAGGAAGTGAGGTATTTGGGATTTTGTGCAGACTAATATGTCATGAAATATGTGCTGAATTGTGATCCCAAAAAAGATGCTTCCCATGGGTGAAAACACATGAAATTTGGCACAGACATCAAGTGGTACAGTGCATAGACTGGGACAAAAGCTTGGCACCGGGCATTGCCCAGGAACTCCATAGCGCCCCCTTATGTCACTGTGATTTGTGGTTGGCATATAGTTTTAGATACACACACCAAATTTGGTGGGTGTATGTAACTCCCAAAAACAAACAACTTTTATATTAACATGCCATTAGCCACGCCCACAGGAAGTGAGGTAATTGAGATTTTGTGCGTTGTGGACATGATCACTTTTAACGTACTCCTCCTAGACGGTTGATCCGATTCATGTCAAAGTTGGTATACATGACGCCGAGATGTTCCTGATTATAGATTGTGAAGCCTTTTTTTGATATGTTGTAATTTGACGAAATGACGAAATTATTCATTTTAATACCCTTCCACATAAACAATACATGTGTCATAATTCACCATGCATGGCTTGAAATGTTTTAAATTTCACAGGTCATTAAAGACCATGTTAATGATAATATTCACATGCCCATAATGCATGTTTGGCATAGCGCCACCAACTGGCAACAGAAAGAATGACAATTATACTGATGTCACATGATCAATTTGAACATACTCCTCCTAGACTGTTTGTCAGATTCATTTGAAATTTGGCAACCATTATGCCAAGATGTCGCTGATGTTAAATTGTGAATGGATTTTGGAATGTTGTAATATATTTGATATGATTTTAATATCTCACCACATAAACAGGAAATGTGTCATAAATCACAGTGCATTGAATGAATGGTCTGAAACTTCTCAGGTTAATAGATATCATGATTATGATGATATCCAGACACCCAATGGGCCTGCCTGGCATAGCGCCACCACCTGGTCAAGCAGGAAATGTGCCAGAAATGGACAATGCCTTAAGTGATTGATCTGAAACTTTATAAAATATCAGATATCATTATTGTGATGACATTCACATTCGTAATTCACAGGCCTAACATAGCGCCACCATCTGGCCAACCAAAAAGTGTATCAGAAATGTTCTTTGCTTAAAATGAATGGTCTGAAATTTCTCAGGTTAATATATACTATGATTATGATGACACCCAATGGGCCTGCCTTGCATTGCGCCCCCACCTGGCCAAGCAAGTACATGTGGCAGAAAATAAAATACAAAAATCAAATATGTACATTTCACAAATGCACCACGTCGGTGCTTTGTTGGATTCCGATATGTCACGGGTTGTGGCCCGCAGGTGCTCGGGCCCGCCATTGCCGCTTGCGGCTATATTTTTTTCATTGTCATTCATTTGTGACCATTTTGCATTTACTATAACATTTACCGGGTGGCCACACCACCACCTTTCATACTAAATATTGCTTCTCCATAACAGTGATTTTGCTTTTATACTTATGACCAGGCATTCTATGAAAGGCAAACCTATTACCTCCATCTCCTCAAACTTGCGCTTCCTCAGACGCATCACAGGCTGTCGATGACCTTTTAGGAGATCCATTGCTTCATTGGTCCAGTGTGAAAAAAGCTTGCCGTGGCTAAATGAGGTAGTGGAGGGAGGTAAGAGTGGAAAATGCAAAAATTATCAGAAATGCAATGACTTGAAGTATGAATCCTGCTATTAAAAGGTTGAATCATGTGAGAATCTGTAAATGCCCTAATGTTAAATAAGTACTTGTCCAGTGTGAAGTTTTCCATCAGCATGATACACCACCACCTCCTAAGGGCTGGCATATCCACCTTAACATAAAATAGGTAGACTTATGACATATTTATATGTAGTTATTATAAATTCCATCACACCGAATATAAATAATCATTCCTTACGATGGTGTAATCGAAGGGAGCATCAAGTGCAACGTACAAGGCCAACTGCACAAAAAACAACAAACAAGTAAAACATGTGGGTGAACACCCGAAAGACAGCAAGACATGAAAACATTTAAATACGCCTTACCATTATCATGAAGACTCCACAGTCATTCCCACTGGTTTGACGAGGAAACTTCTAACAAAATAATACCACCATCAGCATTGATTGCAATTGAAGTTTCTCTAGTGCACTCACTATCATTCTTGTCTTTATGAGGGCATATGAAGGTGACTGTCCTAGCGTAAGGTCCACATGAACATGACCTTATAACATAAAGCAGGGGTGTCAAACATATGGTCCAGGGCTGAAACCACCCCTTCACATTATTTCATGCGGCCTGATCCCAAATAGGGGCAGCCGTGGCCTACTGGTTAGCACTTCGGACTTGTAACCAGGGGGTTGCCCCGGTAGGCCACGGCTGAAGTTCCCTTGAGCAAGGCACCTAACCCCTCACTGCTCCCCGAGCGCCGCTGTTGTTGCAGGCAGCTCACTGCGCCGGGATTAGTGTGTGTGCTTCACCTGACTGTGTGTTCACTGTGTGCAGTGTGTTTCACTTATTCACGGATTGGGATAAATGCAGAGACCAAATTTCCCTCACGGGATCAAAAGTATATATACTTATACTTACTTACTTAGACTTAAATGCTTGAACAACAATTGCAGCTCTGTGGCCTGCTTAAAATCAGTTAGAATGATTTACATGTGGCCGTGCTAAAAATGAGTTTGACACCCCAGAAATAAAGGAACTGAACAAAACACTGTAATGTCTATAAGAATGGTCATATGAACGTGACCATCCTAGAACTAGGGGTGGGAATTGATAGGATTTTATCAACGTCATCAGTCCAATTTTTTATCAATTCTACTAGATGACTAGCTGATAATTACGAATTGATTATGTCAAAGGGATACGATTCCAGTGAATTGAAGCATTTGATTCTTGATTCTACTCTATTCCGGGCTCTCAATTCCCACCCCTACCTTGAACAGAACATAATTCCATTATTGTAACCTCAACAGAGCGGTATATCTCTGATCAAAGCCATGCGGGGTCTCAAAACACCTAGAATCAAGTAAAAGAATCTCCCGAAGGACAGGCTTCAACACCTAATGGAGACATGCAGTATATCCGTAACATGCAGATATGCAGTTAGAGAGTTGAATGAACACTACAACTTAAGCAATAAACATTTCATAATGTTAAAGTTCTCAAGAGATGCAACAATCCGTTTTATATTCATATGAGATTACTGAAATTTCTATTAGCTTTTGGAACAAAGAACTGAGAACTGTAACTTACACATAGCTGGTAATGTCCTGGTGTCCAAATTGGAATTATAATGAATTCTTTTGTGCGAATGTTATTCTGTTTGAAGATATTCACCTTATTCAGCCCCGCCCATTTTTTAAAATTCCACGTTGTCTTTAAACTTCCGGTCGGCTAGCTACGTCTAGTTAGCTTCATTGGGATAACACGGCAGAAGAGGATAGAGAGGCTAACTTGGGAGGAAAACGACAAATGCCATCAGGAGGTCAGATTGCAATATTGTACTTCGCTACCCAAGGCTATTCACCCCTACGGAGTGGGTAGACGATGCGGCAGTGGCCGCTGTATCGTATGGAGAAACTCGCAAATCCTTATCTGTTTGGTAACTATGGTAACTAGTTTAGAAAGTCATTACAGAACAACCGCTCCAAAGTCAGTTTTTTCCTAACTTCAGATAGGAAAGCTGTATAACAGAAATGTCTTAAGTCACCAAAATCCTAAATAAACGTTCCTAACTTTAGGATGACCCATAATATATGATGCCAGTCATCTCGATAGAGCTCTGCTATCTCAATGTATCGCAATGGATGTACTGCTCAATCGGAAGTTCGGAGACAATGTGGGCAAAGCTAGCGCCCCCATGTTTGCGCGCGGAATAAGGTGAATAAGAAAAGATATAGCGGATCACGTGTGGTTCCTCAACCATTCCGCCACCCAACATTACTCTCATAAGTCATATATCCAAATGTACAATGTGGTCTGAATGTTTAAATCTCATTCCGCCAAACAAATATATAATAATTAAGCAATATAGCATGAGTGAGAGTGGGGTTGGTCATGGATATTCCCACGGGTGTTGTTCGGCCGTAGCCACGAGGCCGGAGGCCGAGTGGCGCAGGCAACAACAGCCTGGGAATATCCATGACCAATCCCACGATCACGAGTGCTATATTGCTTTTATACAACAATTCTACCACAAACTAAATAATCTGAAAACACCCCAAGATTGTTTAAAAATGTTAATTTCGACATCGTTCTTACGCATCAAAAAATAGTTCCCTTTTCAATAGACAGCGTCTTGGTTGCTAGGTAACCAACATTCCGGATCCCTCGTTACGGGTCTTTGTGGTTTAGTGCTACGTGTCTTCTTGAAAGAAAATTTGAAAGTTGGGCTGAAATCACATTCATATCTAGGTTTGCTCCATGCATGTTACAAGGACACTGGGCCATGTCATGTAGGGGACATGATACTGCAAAAAAAAACCGGAAACATAGCCTACATTGCAGAACCACTCAACTTTATGAATTTATGGTGAATAAATGTTACACTACTGTGCACAGCCTGACGTGACGATGCTGGCACGTTAGCAGCGGTTAGCTAACTATGCTAACGTTAGTTATCATCATTCAATCATATTATACACAATGCTGGCAATGCTGAGAACAATTAGCATCCTCGTTTATCTTACTTACATTAAGTTGACTGTGTGGCTTAATCCACAGATGTGGTGAAGCACTGTTTCGTTATGGTTTGCTAAGGAGTAACCCATTGCTTGAAATAGTGGAGAGCGGAGTGATTTATTATTAGCTGTGCAAAGTCTGAGTTGAAATGTCCAGGGATATTCCAACTCATGGAACGTCTCTCGGCCAATCAGAAACAAATAAATAGTTCCATAGAAACCAATTGTTGTATAATGCAAATCATGCAAATCTAAAACTTGCCTATATGGGCCATAATGCCACACTTAAAGTAAAGACTAAAGTAAAGATTTGTCTAAGATGTGAAAAAAGATACTCACAGGCATACTTAACAGTGGGTCACTGTGGTGGGCCAGCCAAGTTGGTACGACATACAAGTCAGCAACGTAGATTTCTTTCCCCTATGAAGCATTTAAAAAGAGTATAGTAATGCAAGACTGCAACAGATAGAGGTGATTCACCACACTGACTTTCACTGTACCTTTGACCTGGCAATTTTTGAAACCAACTCCAAACAGCTGTTTCCGATCTGGAAAACAGAGTGAGATATGCAAATACGCTATAGGCTAATAACTAAAAGTCATACATTACAGTGATGGGCAGGCTGGTTGAAATAGTTTGTAAACTTGCCCACGCATCACCAACATATTAACATTAAAAGCAAAAAAAAAGGATTTCATAAAGTTAAACCTAAACTCACCATTGAGTCCATGTTGTGATTCAGGCCCAGGCTCCAAAAGTCAGCCCGAGTGAGGCATGCCTTTTCTGTGCGAATAATAAGCTCAGCTCCTGTTTTTTCTTGGTCAAGGACATAGTCCAACTACAAATTTAAAAAGCATGAGAAATTATGTAGTTGAGCAAGCAAACCTTCACTGAAATGCGGTCTAAATTGCATTTAACACAACTAACCAACGCTTTTTGAGATGGATGATACTCGAATGTCCAACTGGCATGGCACGCTGATATTCCCTCAGAGCTGGTTAGGGCTTCACAATGAGGTCCACACTGTGTTGTGCCTATTGGTGGAGGGGATTTGTAAGCAATTATCAACCAGAGAAATTAACCCATGACATAGATCTGCTAAAAAAAAAAAACTCATTGTTCGTTACACCTAACATAGAAATCACATATCATTCCTGAGAATTTAGAAGCCAACAGAAGTTATACAAGCAATAATTTTACCTTCCAGTGATCGTCTAGGAGGATGGATTTCGTACATATCTTTCTGCTTGTTTGTAGCTGCAAATAAAGAATGACATCAAATCTCTTTTGTTCATCAAATGGCATTCAAATATGAAATGTGGGCAAGATAAATACCTAAAACAGCTTTTCCATTCAAGTCCAAAATTATATCTTCATTAGAGACCTTCTTCAACTCCTCCATTGATCGTTTATTCAGGTGTTCATTATGGTGATGAAGAATGTTGCGCATGAGAAATATGTGGCTTGCTGGTGAAAGTAAGTTCAAAAAGTAGTTATTTTTTCGCATTCCAGAGAACAATTGCTCTGCAACCTGAGAGTTCAGCCACCCACAAAGCTCAGGAACCAGTCTGATGAGTCGAAGGGCATCTCTGTCATCTTTTGTGTTAAACTGGTGAAAGGTGTCATATAAAGCATAGTGCTCAGCAGAGCCAGTGGAAGGATGACCATCAGCATCAGGAGGGCCCTTTCTGCTTTGTAGCCATGGCAGCTCCACCTTCAGATCCCCCGTCTTGGCCATTGTAATATTCTCCTGTGTGGTAGGTGCTAGTCTCCCTTCATTTGGCCTGAAGGGCAACTCAACAGGCTCCCGTAGGTTGGTGTGGGATACCAGTCCTCTTGCAAAATCATAAATAACAACATTGGGGAAATGTTTGAACGACAACAACATGTCGGCATAGTCACGCGGGCTTCAGCCCTAAGGTTGAATTTCACGGAATTCACCACTCCACAGGGACACATGATGACCGCCCAACCACCTTTGAAAGGAAATGGACATGTCAGTGACATGACAAAGAAACCGACTTTCTTTTTTAGAAGCACACACAGATCGACAGTGAAATATTGGAATAACTTTCAACCTTCCACAGCTTCCAAACCTGTTATGCCGTCTCATTGTTTGTTTGTTTGTTTAAGGTAATTTCCTCAACTAGGCTATTTAATGGCCAAAGCATTGTGTGTTGCCGTCTCACTGAAAAAATGGAAGTATTGTTTTTAAATTTACCAGATGCTCCCCAGACTTTTTCAAAGACCTTGTCATAGGTGCTCCTCGTTTGCATCTCCTCCCTCAGACGGAGAAGAAGGTCCATTTTGGAGCCCTTGCTATCCATGCCACAGTCCTTCACAAGTTTGCGCAAATCTTCCACCTGAACCATATAGACAGAGCAAGCATTTTACATTGTGAATGAAGGCAGTCTTTACAGCTTTGCCACAAGTTACTAACACCAACATGAAAATGTACACACACAGTCTATCCATACTATTTTTGCTTACACATTTTTTTTCACATGCCGTAAGAAATACACAAATAAAATCACCTTCAACTTCATCAACTCATCTGAAAGACGTTCTTCTGGTACGTCAATGTCTGCTTGGCTTTCATTAGGCTTTGAGGCTTTGATTTTAGCATACTCTGTGTTGAGCACCAAAGCACTGTCCCTGGTCCGAGGGCCAATCCACGGAGCCCATTTCGCATAAGATGGTACAACACGAAATGGGTTGTTACTGTTGCCTGTGACATAATTAAAAAGTGTCTCCTCACTAAATAACAGATACATTTCAGAAAACATTCATTGACGAGCTTACAGTTAAGGGGAAAGTTCACAATTTCTTCGCCGTTTTTTTTTTTTAAACGGTGACGAAATTGTCAATTTCCAGAGCACACTTGGCAATCGACTCCTACGGACTTTCCCCTAAAGATAGCAGCAAAGATGGCAGCAAAGATGGCAACATTTCCGGAAAGGTACTGGCTTGATGAAATTCATTCTGGACTCTCTATCCGACCACATAAAAACCTCGGGATACTTCGGTTTGGCTTTAGGGACCCTCTACTCACTACCACGTAAGTGTAATGTTGTTTGGAACTGTAGAAGAGGTATAAACATAGCGTTTTGTAGCAGCAAAATAATATGCCCT
Organism: Alosa pseudoharengus; assembly: GCF_046254945.1. Taxonomy (NCBI): domain Eukaryota; kingdom Metazoa; phylum Chordata; class Actinopteri; order Clupeiformes; family Clupeidae; genus Alosa; species Alosa pseudoharengus. Next base: position 34,617,647 of record NW_027468564.1, on the reverse strand, counting down.
TCTCACTTCCACGCTAACGAGTTTTGACTAAAAACGGTAACATCGAACTTTCTTAAAACACATCCAAATGACATGATTTGGATGTCAACTCAACGTATGTACTCCCAATCATCCGTAAATTGATATAAAGTGCATTTTACTCCGGATAATTCCTTTAGTACTTCCATGGTGAATTACTCATTACACATACTTATTTTAATAACAACAAAAAGTTGGTATTAATTAAAATTTTGCCACACATTAATTCATGAAGAAGTACATTTATTGGACACAGAGAGTTGGGCTAGAAAAGGGGCAGTGTGATTGATGTAAATGACCCCAACAGACTCACAAAAACATATACAAGGTCCCAACTATGGGGAATGTGCTGTGTCAGGACTTGTATGGCTTTGTCCTGATTTGTAGATCTTATAGATGTCGGTCACACCTGACTTAAATAACAACAGTTGATCCAGATCTCCCTGACCAAGGCAGATCTTAGAGCACGCTCTCTCACACACACACACGCACACACACACTGTACTGTAAAAATACATTTTTCTTATTCTTCTCAAACTGAGTACAAGAAATGCATATCAACATACACATCATCATCATCCTCCTCATCCTCAGGACACTGATCTGATTTTCATGCTGATGGATTTCAGGGAGTAATGAAACCCTTTCCACTGGTTCCAGATGACCCCGTGGCCGTAGCGACTGTGGGCGCCCCACATGTAGAGCCCGTTGGGGTTGGTGTGGTGGCAGTTGTTGTACCAGAAGGCCCCGAAGTACAACAGAGCGCAGTTCTCAGAGGAAGACAGATCCTGATCCCTGTCGAAGGTGGTGAACTTCTTTCCATTGTGATGAACGAGGGTGTCCCCTGGTGGATGGAACACATAACTGCATGTTTAGTTTTCAGTGTTGCTTTTTCATTGAACTGATTGTAGATTTTAAAACGAGGATTGATTGGGTAATATCATTGATTGAAGCTTTTTTGGTGTTTGTGTGTGTGTGTATGTGTGTGTGTGTGTGTGTGTGTGTGAGAGAGAGAGAGAGAGAGAGAGAGAGAGAGAGAGAAAGAGAGAGAGTCTGTGTGTGTGTGTGTGTGTGTGTGTGTGTGTGTGTGTGTGAGTGAGAGAGAGAAAGAGAGAGAGTCTGTGTGTGTGTGTGTGTGAGAGAGAGAGAGAGAGAGAGAGAGAGTCTGTGTGTGTGTGTGTATGTGTGTGTGTGTGAGAGAGAGAGTCTGTGTGTGTGTGTGTTTGTGTGTGTGTGTGCCTGTGTCCATTCCTACCTGCTCCCCCATCTTTGTATCCAGACACCTGTAGCTGGTAGCCGTCAGTCTCCGAGGCCACAGAGAAGGAGGAGTACTGGGCGTGGACCTGCCCCCCCTCAAAGTCCTCCATGTCCACCCTCAGCTCATACGCCTTCTTACTGGTGAGCTGGTGCAGCCACTCCAGTCCTGAACATTCACACAGCACAGACACAGAGACAGCACAGACACAGAGGGAGTGAGTGAGTGAGTGAGAAATAGAGAGAGAGTGTGTGTGTCTAAGCGAGTGAGAGAGAGAGAGAGAGTGTGTGTGTCTAAGAGAGTGAGTGAGAGAGAGAGTGTGTGTGTCTAAGAGAGAGAGAGAGTGTGTGTGTCTAAGAGAGTGAGAGAGTGTGTGTGTGTGTAAGCTAGTGATAGAGTCTGTGTGTGTGTGTGTCCGTGTCCATGCGTACCCAGCCAGTACTCTCCATTCTGGTTCCCAAAGCCCTTCTTGTACTGATCCCAGGGCCTGTAGAAGTTCACAGTGCCATCCATTCTCCTCTGGATCACCTGAAGAATAGAGATGAAGGACTTCAACATCAAGATGAAGATGATGGACTTCTACATGAATAGAAAGATCTGTGCATTGTTTTGCATTGTTGCAGTTATTACAGTGCATGAAAATGCACTGTACTGTTCTTCCTAGGCAACAACTTTTTCTTCTTATTATTATTCCGCTTACCACTTTTTCCGTACGCAATTTCTCTTGAACAGTTTAACTTAGAAACTTCATTCAAACTTTGTAACGTAGGTCTTCAAACAGATCAGGTTGGTATGTCTTTTCAACTTTGAAACTTTTATACTTAAACTATTAAAGAAAAACTTTTTAAAATTCCCCATAGACTTAACATTGCTGATTATGACATCATAATACGGCCATTAAGCAATTAGAATCCTATGGCAGGTGTTCAGGCCACCTGGATCTCAACTGCCAGTCTCAGGCTTTAAGCATACAAACTGGCCCTGTCACTCCCCGATGTGAGTCGCTACCCGATGTGAGTCACGCATGCTCAGATTGATAGGTTTTACGGCATAACGCCAAGGGATCCGACTGAAATCCATAAAATAATTAACTTTTCTGTTTCAAAAACGTTTTAGATATCTAAGATTGTTTGATTGCTAACGTTAGCAAACGCCATTCAAGTGACAGCCTTTGTTGTGCTTGATTGCTTACTTACTTACCAGCAGTGAACAAACTTAGTTATAGGTCAATTTTTATTGATATTACAGAAGTCTCTCACTAGCAGACTACTTCAGCCTCTAATCTAGAACTGACATTAGAGATCATGCCGTGAAAATGTGATGCCTTATGCTAAATAATACATTACTGCTGTGTAGGCTAATGTCATTATTCTGTGGCTAACAGCACTGGTAGTCGCAAAGTAGCAAAGTGACGCATGCGCGACTCACATCCGGTAGCGACTCAAATCGGGGAGTGACAGCCCTATTAAGACTACACATCCTGTTCAACTGCTTCCTCTGCCAAAAACTGTTTCAAAATAAAAGTCCTCACTACAATATTTCACTGTTAAACAATTTAACCCTTTAAACTACTGAACTTTTTAACTGATTAGCCATTGTAACTGTTACTTGTCATCAACTATGACTCCTACCCACTGTAGCTAGTTAGCATGGTTAGCATGCTAGCAAGTTAGCATGTTAGCATGCTAGTTAGCATTTTTAGCAAAATTACTAAAAATGATTAGCTAAGTCACATGGTTAGCATGTTAGCATGCTAGTTAGCATTTTTAGCAAAACTGTTAAAAATGATTAGCTAAGTTAGCTAAGTCACATGGTTAGTATAGTTAGCATGCTAACATGTTAGCTATAAAACATTAGCTAAGTAACATGGTTAACAGAATTAAAAATCTTAGCATAACTGCTAGCAAACATTAGAGCCGTTCAAACTTTCAGTTATCGTCAAATATCTACCTATACACAGCCATTAAACTATTTGAATATCAACATTCATTAAACTGCTAGAAAACGTTAGCTAAGTAACATGGTTAGCAGGTTAGCATTGCTAGCACTGCTATAAAACATTAGCTAAGTAGCATGGTTAGCATAGTTAAAAATTTGATATTCAACATTCATTCAACTTCCAGTCTGTCAGCAACTTTTAAACTATTTACCTTCAACTTTTAAACGGTCTACTTTTAAACTATCATTAAACTATCTATTAAACTAGCTGTCTATCAACAACTTTTAAACTATCTACTGTCTATCAACAACTTTTAAACTATCTACATTCAACTTTTAAACAGTCTACTTTTAAACTATCAACTTTTATTAAGCTATGCAACCACCATGTCTATCCTAGCATCACCGTAGTAACCATCTCTGTATTATCCGTTTTAACTATATATGATATTTTACATCACAACTTTAGCATTTTCATGCACTGGTAATTCCTTGGAATTGCATTTCTAGTTATTATTATTGTTGTTGTTGTTGTTGTTGTTTCTATGGAGATAGCAGTCAGACAAAACAGGAGACGAGAGAGACAGAGAGAGAGAGACAAGCTAAATATACTTGCTCTTATGAGACAACCTAAATGGATAGATGAAAAGAGAAATGCAATAATGTCCCTCATCACTCACCGTCCACCTGCCGTCGTCATGTTTGCCGTCACAGCCCATGTCGCAGTACACCTCCACAGGTACGCTGTGTCCAGTGGGGTAGATGGTGTACACACTGCTGAGGGTGTGGCCGTTGTTGAAGATGTCCTCACAGTTGGTCGGCAGCCCCGTCTCAACAGTGACCACCAGGGGGAGCACTAGAGCAATGATCCAGCAAATCTGATGGGCAAAGAGACTTTCCCATGTTATATGATTGAAACACTTTCCATGTAGGAACACCCGTTTTCCATGTAGGAACTCATGTTTTCTGCCTTTAGAATAACAACTTTGAGCATTTCAAAACCACATGGGCTCACCATGGTGCTGTTGTGAAATTCCCTTGGAGGTATCCAGTGGAGATTCAGTAGCCTGCTGTAAAGACACCATTTGAATGTTTGTTTTCATGAATAAAAATAAAAAGCAATGCTACAAAATGTTTTAATATTACAAAATGTAATGTATTTCTTTCCTATTGTTATTATTATTATGGAAAGAGCAAGTATTGATAATACAAAACCAACTTTCAGTCTAGTTTTATACAAACAATGCCTTTATACAAAAAATGAAAACATACTCACTGCTTAGATGGTGCCTTCAGACTGGGGAGGAAATTCTACCTTTCACCTTTTATAGTGTGTGTAGAGCTGATGAGCTGTAGCACCCCCCCTCTTTCTGCCTGATTGCCTCGACTGCATATTTCCAGAGTAACACAACATCTGTGTGCTTCTTTTTTTCTGTTATTCAAGCCGGTAAAATTCCCAGATGGATCAAGAACAACACTCTGGTCTGGGGCTTCCCAGTGTTGTGCAATGTCACTGAGCTGCTGCTAGGAAAGGCAAACAAGTGGGGGCAAACAAGTGGGCGACAGAACTGGGACAGAGTGACACGTTGGAACCCATGTGCACAAACCACTACTACCTGCTTTTCAATTTGGTCTGAAGCATTAGATCTTTAAGATTTTTAAATTTAAGTTTTAATGTCAAAACATAGATTAAGAGAAAGCCATTTTGAAAATATCTAGTTCAACTATGGGCTTAATGATTTGTTCAGAATTGTGTACTGTATGATTATGTTTACTGTATGGTTCTTAGCAGACACGTTTGTCCAAAGTGACTTGCAATGAATGGCATTGATAAAATGATGCTAAGACAAGGAATGAAATCAAAGGTCCATATACTAAAATATTGTAACAATCTGCAAGGTTGTCTCAAAATGGTCTTTAATGATTACGCACCAAAAACACGAACGTCATAACACAGGCAACACAAGGGAGGTCAATTAAACATGCACGATACACAAACAGGGTAGTCACATACAATACACGGGGTAAACACATGAGGTACAACACAAAGAAAGACCATACCAGCTAACACATACACAACAAGGCAAACGCCACTACTCCTACTACAACCAACATCAACATTATACACACACACGCACAGCATTATGGGAGTACAGTCATACAGCTAGGCTCAGATCATTACACAGCCCCCCGAGACTTAGTCCATGTCCCCTTGACTCAAGTCTTACCCTAGGTCAGTCCATGAGCCTGGCTGGGACGCGACGCTGGCGTTGTGGGCGCCCCGCTGTCGCGGCGGTGACTTCCGGTGAAGGCTGCACGGTGATCGGTGTTAGAGCCACAGCTCCATTGTCACCACGTTCCACAGAGTCAGTGTCAAAGTCTCCACGACCCTCAGCTGAGGCCAGGGGTCGATACGGGGCCAGTCGATCACGGTGGAGAGCCACAACTCTCCGACGCTTAATCAGTCTCACACGATAGACCACATCAGACAGCTTCTCTAAGACATCGCACGGCCCGACCCACTGGCTAGTGAGTTTCGGGGAAATGCCTTTCTTTCTCTCCGGGCAGTACACCCACACTTTATCGCCGGTCTGGAACTCCTGGCCGCGACAGCGCGTATCGTAAGCTCGCTTTTGACGCATTCCAGCTTCACTCATAGCCTGCCGGGCCAACTCATGTACTCCTTTGAGTCTCTCGCGTAGCTGCTTGTAGTATTCCAGCCCTGGCTTACCTCCAATCTCCGCCTCCGGAGGCGAACCGAACACCAAGTCCACCGGCGTGCGTAGCTCTCGCCCGAACATCAGAGCTGCCGGTGTGCATTTCGTTGACTCTTGCACCGCTGTGCGATATGCCCAGAGCACCAGGGGCAAGTGTAAGTCCCAGTCCTTTTGTCGGCGGTCGGCCAATATGGCCAGCTGCACTGCTAGCGTCCGGTTAAACCGTTCGACCAGCCCATCGCTTTGTGGATGCAGAGGTGTCGTTCTCGTTTTCCGGATGCCCATGCGCTGGCAAACCTCAGCAAACACCTCCGCCTCGAAATTTCGCCCTTGGTCGCTGTGGAGCTCTTCCGGTGCCCCGAACCGGCAGAACATCTCAGTGACCAGTCTGTCCGCTGTCGTGTGGGCGCTCTGATCTGGCACTGCATACGCCTCCGGCCACTTAGTGAAATAGTCCATAGCTACGAGCACGTAGCGATTTCCCCGCTCTGTGACTGGCAGTGGGCCCATGATATCGACGGCTACCCGCTCCATGGGAGCCCCGACTGCGTATTGCTGCAGCGGAGCGTGCGAGCGTCGCGTGGGGCCCTTCTTCGCTGTGCAGGCGTCACAGCAGTGAACATGCAGTTCAACGTCCAACCTGCATCCCGGCCAATAGAAGTGGCTTCTCAGCCGACGAAGAGTTTTTGCGATGCCGAAATGAGCCGCCCCCACAGCCCCATGTACCTGTTCCAGTACACGGGCTCGTAATCCAGCAGGAACCAGCAACTGGAAAATGTCAGATTGTCGATCGGGGGCTCGCCAGTGTCTATACAACAGTCCTTGACGTGCTACTATTCCCGGCCACTGTGAATAAATCGCTTTGGTCTCTGGATCGAGTGCTGATACGTCAGTCCATGGCGGTCGCTGACCGGCTTCGATCCATGACCACACTCGGCCAAGCGTGGCGTCCTCCGATTGCGCCTTCCGGATCTCCTCCCTCGACATCACGTCCACCGGTGACTGCGCGTCCATGGCCTCAGCTGCCGCTCTGCAGTGCTGTGTTGTGGCGTTGGGCTGCGGTGCGTTGTCTCTCTCGCTGGCGTGAAGCTGGCGAGCGGTGGCTCTCTTGATGGCGCGGCGCTGGCGAGCGTTGAAAACAGCGACTCTCTCTCTCTCTGCCAGCGGTGATGCAGCCTGTAGCCGACGAGCGGGCTCCGGTTGAGCCGCGGCCAGGCTCCTCTCCTCCCTCCGGTGGCAGTGCTGGCACTGGTCTGCTGCACACGGACGCCTGGACAGGGCGTCCGCGTTGCCGTGAAGGCGACCCGCCCGGTGTCGAATCTCCATGTCGTAGTCCTGGAGCGCCTCCAGCCAGCGAGCCAGCTGGCCCTCTGGTTCTTTGAAGTTCAGCAGCCAGGTGAGCGATGCATGGTCCGTTCTCAGCAGGAACCGTTTGCCGTAGAGGTAGGTTCGGAAATGGCGCACTGCCACCACCACAGCCAACAGTTCTCTGCGGGTCACGCAGTAGTTCTTCTCCGCTCGGTCCAGTGAGCGGCTGAAGTATGCGACCACCTGCTCGCCCTGCTCGCCTGCTTGAGAGAGGACGGCGCCGACGCCCACGTCGCTGGCGTCGGTGTCCAGGATGAAAGGCAGTTGAGGGTCAGGGAAAGCGAGCACTGGGGCCTCACATAGCGTCCTCCGCAGCCGCCGGAATGCCGCGTCGCACTCTCGCGTCCACTCGAAGAGCTGGCCTTTGTGCGTCAAACGATGCAGCGGGCTGGCGACTGTAGCAAAGTCCCGGATGAAACGCCGGTAATATGACGCCAGGCCCAGGAAGCTCCGCAGCTCAGCACCATCGCGCGGAACAGGCCAACGTCTCACCGTCTCCACCTTAGCTGGGTCGGTGGCCACTCCGGCGGCCCCCACGACATGGCCCAGGAATCCGGTTTGCCTCCGGAACAGGTGGCACTTTTTCGGGTGTAGTTTGAGCCCAGCACCCCGTATGGCGTCGAACACCTTTTCCAGATGTCCTATGGCACCGGTGAAGTCTGTTGCATGACACAGGATGTCGTCCAGGTAAACCACGCAGCATGTTCGTGGAATGCCCGCCAGGACACGCTCCATCAGCCGCTCAAAGTTCGCTGGCCCGTTGCATAGGCCGAACGGAAGTACCCGGAACTGCCACAGCCCTTGCCCGATGGTAAACGCTGTCTTCGGCCGAGCTTCCGGGGCTAGTTCAATCTGCCAGTAGCCACTGCGTAAGTCCAGCGAGCTAAACCAGCAGGAGCCGGCAATGCTGTCCAGCGCATCGTCAATGCGGGGGAGCGGGTAGGAGTCTTTCCGGGTTACCTGGTTGAGGCGCCTGTAGTCAACACAGAACCGCCACGAGCCGTCCTTCTTCCGGACGAGTACAGCTGGCGCAGCCCAGGGACTACTGCTTGGCTCTATCACTCCTGCCGCGGCCATTTCCTTGATCTTTTCTTCAGCTGCTTGTCGTTTGGCGAACGGTAAGCGATGAGGCTGAAGTCGGATGGGCCGAGCATTTCCGGTGTCGATCTCGTGTTGGACCAGGCTCATTCGGGTGCAGTCCTCATCTCTTGCAGCGAAGATGTCGGTGTACGCTGCTAGTAGTCTCCGGACCTGGCTACCCTGTGCTTCACTCAGCCCCTCACAGCTACGAGTGCAGAGTTCATTTACGGCTTGCCTTGTCTCTACAGAGGGCCGCGCTCTCTGAGTGGAGAGTGGTGATTGCTCAACCCGCGCTCCTGGCTCCTCTCTAGTGGGCGTGAGCTGAGCAGTGGCGGGCTCAGCAAGCGGGCCTGGACGAGACCTGTTGTTTTCGCGGGCTTGTGTGGGGAGGGGCGGAGACTCAGCAAGTGGACCTGGATGAGACCTGTTGTTTCCGCGGGCTTGAGTTTCGCGGGCTTGTGTGGGGAGGGGCGGAGTCTTGGATGGCGAGCACTCTTTGCGAGTTTGCTTCCTGTGGGCTTGTGTGGAGCGAGTTGGAGAGTTCTTCGTCGCGCCAGCTCTCCGCACTTCCTGCTCTGTTTTCCCCGCCGTGTGCAACACTACGCTGCTCGTCCCTAAGTGTAGTGTGAACCGGGAAATGTCCACCACAGCCCCCCATTTCTCTAGCACGTCCAGGCCGAGAATGCAATCATCCTGAATGCTAGCCAACCAAAGCCGGCGGCTCGCCGTCTCACCGTTGATGCACACGCACACAACCTTTTGTCCATACAGTTCCGCTCGCTCTCCGGTAACTGTTGTGATGCGCGTTTTTGTCTTTTCCCAGCCTCTGGGTCTGGCTACCAGCGTGCCGGGTAAGAGACCGGGGCGCACAAGCGAGATGGTGGAGCCAGTATCGATCAAGGCGCGACACCGAGTCCCATCTAACGTGCAGTCCACATACAGTCCTCTGGTTTGGCCGAGCCGGCCCAGTCGTATGCAGTCCATAGCCAGGGAGGTAGTGAAACTTGAAGGTGGCATCCCTCCCGCCGTGCCACCCCCCTCTAGTTTGACTGGGGCGCGCGCGTGAGGGGTGCTGGGGCGGGACAGTACCTCGCGATGTGCCCCGGTTCGCCACACCGGTAGCATCCGTCTCCGCTGGCCGGCCTCTTCCACTCGCGTGGGCGGCGTTGTGGTGGCTGTGCTGTGGTCTGTCGCGTCGTCTCCAACTCCTCCCCGTCTTCCTCCATCGATGTCTGGCGTACGCAATGCCTCGACTCCGTTGTGTGGAAGATGTTTTCCACCCGTTCGGCCTCCGCGAGCGCCACGGCCAGCGAGCTGGGGGCGCTCAGGCGAAGATGTTCTCTCAGCCACTCCGGGTGGATGCCTCGCACAAACGCTTCCAGTGCCATTTCTTCATGTAGACTCTGGCTGTACGTTGGGTAGCCCCGCCGGGCATACAGCTGCAGGTCAGCCGCGAACTTGCCCAGTCTCTCGCCCTTGTGCCGCCGTCTGGATGCGAGTTGTTCTCGAGCATCGCTGGTGAAGATCCTCTGGCCGAATCGTCGTTGCAGAGCGGCCTCGATGGCAGTCCAGGTTGCTTGCTCTGCCGGTGGCAGGTCTTCTAATACTTGTAGCGCTTCTCCTTCCAGGGCCAACGCCACCTGTACGCCCGTTCTCTCCGCCGACCAGCCATTCAGCTCGGCTGCCAGCCGGACCTGCACCAGGTATGTCGCCAGCGGCCTTTCACCATTGTAGCGGGGCAATTTGGCGTTGGAGCGCCCTTCTGCCGCCGTCGCACCGGGGACCAGCCGATTTCCATCGCTCCCGTGTGGAGCGGGTTCCAGTGGCGGGATGCTGCCATTAGCCCGGTTCGTCTCCTCCTGTGGCCGGGGGCGGGTTTCTTCGTTACGGTCACGCTGCAGGCTGGCTCCGTCTGCTGGGCCCAGCAGGTGGCCATGGGCGAGCGCACTGTCGAAGAGCCGTCTTGGCAGGAAACTCATCATCGCCGGGGTATCGGTCGCAGCTTTCTCCTCCCGTCCAGTAGGGGTCGGCATCCCACTTCTGACACCAATGTAACAATCTGCAAGGTTGTCTCAAAATGGTCTTTAATGATTACGCACCAAAAACACGAACGTCATAACACAGGCAACACAAGGGAGGTCAATTAAACAAGCACGATACACAAACAGGGTAGTCACATACAATACACGGGGTAAACACATGAGGTACAACACAAAGAAAGACCATACCAGCTAACACATACACAACAAGGCAAACGCCACTACTCCTACTACAACCAACATCAACATTATACACACACACGCACAGCATTATGGGAGTACAGTCATACAGCTAGGCTCAGATCATTACAATATATAGCTTTAATGAAATTAGTAAAACCTGAGAGAAAATGTCAAATACTGGTAGCATGCATGGTTATGGAGTAAACAGCTAATGCTGTTAGTATTGTTGCATCATTGATCTTAGAACACTTCAACATTCTACATATCTACATCCACACCAAAGATCCTTAATATGTAAGGATAAAGGTCGCCGAGGTGTCCTGTTATACGGAATTAATGGACGAGGGCGAGGGGCAAAAACTCGGAGTTGCCTCCGCCCAAGTCCATTAATTCCGTATAACTGGACACACCTCGAAGGCCGTTATCCCGCTTATCACCCGGTTGCCACTGGAAACACTGGAAACACGCGGTTCTGTTTAAAAAGAAGCTCACTAGTTCAGCTTGTTGTACAACTTTAGCATGGACAGTTAGCTTGTTTACAGTTGATTCCATTGTTGGGAAGCCTGCAACCAAAAGATTCTAGAGCGCTGCAACCGTCGTCCTACTATGGTTGTTATAGTTACCATTCATAAGCATTGATATGGAACGGTGTCCTGTTATTCAGAATTAAAGGCCACCCGCCAGCCAATCAGAAAAGAGTATTTCTTCTCTCCGGGTGATAAACAAAGATAAAGCAGCACATGCTTCTACAATGGAATGGAATTGTACACAGTTCCTGCCTCCTAAAAAGGCGTGGTCAGAATGCGCTGACGCTACCTCGTTAATGAATACGTCAAAGATTTTTCATTTTCGCGCCTCTCTCTTGCTGCTGTGATCAACTGAAGCTGGCCTGGGTGTACTGCCTGGGTGACTGAATTTAGTACGTCGTCGTGGCAAGATGGAGTCTGATATCGAGGTAAGTGGGAGTTTGAAATGTGGCAAGGTATTTGTGATTAGTCTGTGTCTGTGTAACGAGTTATCTATGTAATACAATGTCTGCGGAGTTTAGGTAATAACATTATTATTATCTCGTGTCGCCGTCATGAATTTTAGCTCATTGAGGAGTATCGTTAGTTGACGTTAGCTAACCATCGATACCGATAGCAGAGCTAGCTGAGGCACTAGCTACCAGATTAATTTAGGCAATTACTCATTTTTTTACTAGCAGCTAAACACATTTCTAAACTGCTAAATCAATGTTGCTTCCAGTAGATCTGATCCACAAGATGCCGATTTAGGTAGAGCAAATATCAGGTTCGTAAATTATCTTTGTAGCCTAACTACCAAATTAATCTGGTAGCTAGTGCCTCAGCTAGCTCTGCTATCGGTATCGATGGTTAGCTAACGTCAACTAACGATACTCCTCAATGAGCTAAAAGTCCTTGTCCTCCTCATTTAGTGGAATTTGGGAGTGACATGAGAATTAATTATTTTTTGTCCTCACGTCAACATTGTTTTTCATATAACCTAAAATGTACAAACAGTAAATATAATTACAATATGTAATGACATCAATTGTAATAAATTAGTGAAATTACACATCTCACAAATGTAAGATTAGGCAACAATTGAAATAGAGGACATGGCACTTAGGTCTTGTAGAGGTAGCTGTTTGGTCCGACTGGTAGCTGTTGGGAGCGACTCACGCCTCTTTGCCTTGTTCAAGCAGCAGATGATAGAAAAGAACAAGATAAAGTGAGTAACACACACACACACAGTCTCTCTCTCTCTCTCTCTCTCTCTCTCTCTCTCACACACACACACACACACACACACACACACACACACACATACACAAAAACACATAGACACAATCTCTCTCTCTGAAATTCAAATTCAGAGATTTAATAGTTAATTACCACACACATACACACACAAGCCAAAAATTGTGAATGCTAATCCCCCTCCCCCCTTTGCATATTCTTCCAGATTTGCGAATGGATATCGACCACGGTTTAAGGTTGGTAATATATCTCGAAATGTAACTTTACACACTGTGTGCTGAGTGTGTTTCACTAATTCACAGATTGGGATAAATCCAGAGACCACTTTTGTTCGGAAATTCTAAAACAACGATTTTTTTTAACTCTTCAAAATAACATTTGCTAAATGAACCTTACATTTTTCAGTAGCCATAGGTGTGTAGATTTGAAAAAAATCTGGGTTGGTTCTTAACAGGAGCATTTACTGCCTGAAATATCTGTGAACGGTGAACGGTTAGACCGGGAATTCTCGTCATGAAATTAAAATTCCTCTGGAGCTCCAAGCGGATGTGTACACGCAGCCTTACAACACTGTTTACAGCTCTTCGAGTCACGGTAAAATGTCATTTTTGGTACATAGCTAATTTAGATACACCTACTGTATGGTGTGGGTGCTTGCTTTTATTTAGGAATCCGCTGTCTTGGTTTATATAGAAAATGGATATTAAGTGACACATCCACGCAAGACGGCGGAAATGCGGGACCGACGGTAATAGGGGGAGTTCCGATACGTACTTAATACACAATATGAAAGGCATCTGACTTCAATGGGAAAACCATATAAGAATGACATGACAAACGCAGCATGCCAAACAGATGCTCCAAGTGTGTTAGCAAATGCTTTTGCTGTGAGTTAACAGCTTGGTGTGTGCATGCAAAAGTGACTTTCACTTGTGTTACAACATTTCTGTTGTTTGGTTTAGGTTTTTATCTTGCAGCCATGCACTTCAATGAGAATGCTGAGTCCCCACAACAGAAGACAGCCAAGGAGAAACTATGTACAGACTTGCCAAACAATTTGTAAGTTTAATAAAATATACTTTTTTTTTTTTTTTCACAAACAACAAATCAAAATGTGCAACAGTATAGGCACTAAAAATAACTTATTGATTCACACACAACAGGCTGTCTTAGACCTGATGCTACTGGTGTCAATCATCATCAGTACTGTAAACAAAGCACAATGTTCAGGGCCATATAAATTGTTTATTGTACAGTATACAGCCTACAATGCACTGTATTACAGTATCCAATATAAGTCCTCTTTCTTGTCCTCTTAGAGATCATCAAAGACCCTCTTCCTGATTGGGATGCCGTCCAGCGGATTGAGGATGCTGTTGCTGAACATGAGTCACAGTTCAGTCGACAAGGGGTCTGAATCCAACGTACTGTCCTGAAGTATCCGGACGCTCCCTCCATATACGTAGCACCACACACGAGGGGATCATGACACGGACGCTTCTTCTAAGGAAACCCCAGCACCTGCTCACAAAAGACCAGTAGGCCAAGTCACTTCATTGCCTGCAACGAGAACAGGGTGGAAAAGCAAATTTTTTACTATAAAAAATCTTTTACATTAGAGTATCACTGGACGATTGTTGAAAAAAAATAATAAAGTTTGTCATTTTGTGGTGTTGTTCAAACTGTGTTTTTGCAATATGCTGAACCAATAATGAATGTGTATTGGTTAAAAATATTTTATTTATATACTGTAACTGCTAACACTTCAAATTGTCCTCACCTTTCCATCCCTCTGATTCTCAAACGGCCATGGTCAGCTCTGTAAATATTAATTGCATTTTGCAAAGAATAAATATAGAGGCACAACGGATCGAGGCCATGATGGTCATTCAGGTCAGCTCCTCAGGAACCTGGGCCATTCTCATAACCTGTAAATACAAACATAATTTCCCTGCTGTTATTTCGTAATTTTGAATGAGCAGGAAGCACAAAGTAGCTTAAGTAAATGTCTCCAGTTTTAGGTACCAGAGTTGTAAGATCACATATTAGGCTACCACATGGAAAGAAGGTAATAATCTCAATCAGATGTCAATAGGATAGTTACAAGATTACATTAGACCTACTGACTGTACCTACTGTATTTTAAACAGTGATATTTATAGTATTTTTGATTATTGTACTCTACTCCATGGTATGTAAATGGGGATAAATAAAAGTGTTTTTGAATTGACACAAACGAGAGTAGGCCTAGTAATATTTTCGTTGACCTCGTTTCACTTCAGCCATAGCTACAAAATGCACAGAGCTCCTGCCCAGCTAACTGGACGTCCCGTTGTAAGATCATACATTACTACATGGAAAGAAGGTAAAAATCTCGATAATCAGATGACTTAATCAGCAGGATAGTTACACGAGTACATTAGACCTACTGATATAAACGTAATATTTTCATTGACGCGAGCAGTAGGAGAGGCGGTTAGAGCCGAAACTGTACTGTACCGTACTTTTGTCCTGTCCTCTGTCTTGCGGATGTTGCGTAGTGTCTCGCGGCACTGTCTTGCGGAAGTCGCGTACTATCTTGTGGCACTGTATTGCGGAAGTTGGCTAGTGGTATCAAAGATTCTAGACAGATCACGAACAAAGCTATTTTTTGTCTTTATTTGTTTCGTTGGAAAATACAATTTCAATGTCGGGATGTTAGGAAGACACGTGGCTTGTAGAAAGTGGGTTATTAACTTACAACGCTGAATGTAGGGCGACGTCTGGCCAATATTATTCTGCTGTAAAACATGTTTTTGTTTATCCAGCATTGTCTTGCTTAAGTTACGTTGTGCCTTGCAGAACTGTCTTGTGTAAAGGTATGTGTGCTAGGTGTGTAGCGCTGTCATGATGGTTGTCTCGTGGAAAGTTAGGTAAAACGCCAAATAAAAACACAAGTATCCGTTGTCGACCTCAGTTGCTTTGGAAATGTTTTGTTTTGTTGAAATGTTTGTTATGCCACCTAGGCCTATTAGGCTACCTTCCACCTCTTTCTGTTCTATTTGTTATTAACTTGTAGGCTAGCCTAGGCTACTTGTAACCAAGAAATATATAAATCACTTTTTACTTACAACAAATAGCCTACGTATATTAAACACTTAATGTATATTGTTGATATTCCACAAGCAGCATTAGTTCAAGTTCAAGTAGTTTATCGTCATGCACGCATAAAGGGAAATATAATTAATGAAACTCCTTGTGCCAGCAAATATTTTAAGAATAAATAATAATTGTTTAGATAATTATTATAGGCAAATGTGTAAATATTTAGGCATCTTACCAGGGGGGTATTCCAAGTACGAGGTTTAGTGACAAACCTGGGTTAGTTAACACAGAGTAGGTGGTAAACCTCCTAATAGAAGAGCTGTATGGCTTCATTCTCCTAACAAAACAATACCATAGGGCTCTTGTTGTAGGAGGTTTACCACTTACTCTGAGTTAAGTTACCCAGGTTTATCACTAAACCATGTACTTGGAATACCCCCCAGGTCTGTTAAGTCATAGGCTTGCTTAACCAAATGTTGTAGCCATCCATGGGTAGATGATCACAAAAACAGACAACTGGACAGTTTTGGAGAACACATTTTAATTCTATACATAAGAACAAAAAAACCTTTTAAACAAAAAAGCTTTGTAAATCTAAATACGGAAAACCTTGCATGGTTCAGTTTTCTCTCAGAACAAAATACACCATAAACTTAACACCAAAAAAAATCAAATTTCCCCAGTACACACATATAGTAACAAGTTTTAAATACCTTGGTGTCCACATTACTGAAGACTTAACATGGACTGTTAACACTCAATATGTTCTGAAGAAGTCCAGACAACGACTCTACTTCCTTCGTCAGCTAAGGAAATTCAAAGTTTCTACATCCATCATGAAGGCCTTCTACACTTCAGCGGTTGAGAGTGTTCTAACTGGTAGCATCATCACCTGGTATGGGAACTCCACAGTTAGAGATTGTAGTACTCTGCAGAGAGTAGTGCGCTCAGCTGAACGTACAATAAGAACTCAACTCCCTGCTCTACAAGATATCTATTCCAGAAGAGTACTCCTAAGAGCCCAAAAGATTCTGAAGGACTCTTCTCATCCTAACAATGGATTATTCCTACCACTGAAATCAAGAAGACGCCTATGTAGTCACAAAGCCAGAACTGAGAGACTTAGGAGAAGTTTTTATCCCCAGGCCATCCGAACTCTGAACTCACACTATACTGACTTTGCACACATTCACTCCTCAGCACTCTCAAACATTTCCCAACTCTGAACTCACACTATACTGACTTTGCACTCATTCACTACTCAGCACTCATGACCCCCCCACCCCCCACACACACCTACAAGACTTTTAGCACTTTTACATCCCTCTCCCTAAGCTACAGACCTTTTATTTATTTTATTTATTTTACAAACACACACACACACACACACACACACACACACATATCTGACTTTCTCCAACTTTTGCATATCTCCATAGAACTTTTTATTATTATTTTTGATTTCTCCTCCATCTACCCATGTCCTTGATTGCCTAGCCTTTCTGCCCCCCCACCCCCCACCCCACCCCCATCCCCAACACACACACTTACATCATCACTGTCATCACTTCACATACATACAGCACACTGCTTGCTACAGTAAGCCTCCTCTACATACTTGCTGCACACTGCCCCCCCCCCCCACACACACACACACCTACAAGACTTTTAGCACTTTTACATCCCTCTCCCTATGCTACAGACCTTTTATTTATTTTCTTATTTCATCACACGTCAAAACACACACACACACACACACACACACATATCTGACTTTCTCCAACTTTTGCACATCTCCATTGAACTTTTTATTTATTATTTTTGATTTCTCCTCCATCTACCCATGTCCTTGATTGCCTAGCCTTCTGCCCCTGAACTCCCATCTCCCCTGTCATCCCCCCAGAAGGTTTAGCCTTCTGCCCCCCCCACCCCCACCCCACCCCCATCCCCAACACACACACTTACATCATCACTGTCATCACTTCACATACATACAGCACACTGCTTGCTACAGTAAGCCTCCTCTACATACTTGCTGCACACTGCCCCCCCCCCCCCTACATACACAGCACACTGTCTTCAGGATCTTCTCCAACACACATCCTCTACATACTTACAGCACACTTCCCCCACCTACCCACACACACACTACACACACACACACACACACAGTCACTGCTCCACTCCCCTCCCGCCCACACACATATCTTCACTGTCATCACTCACATACATCATACATACAGTACTCTGCTTGCAATAGTAAGTCCCTGCCCCCCCCCCTACATACACAGCACATTATTTCATCAGGAAGCTTCTCCAATACACATCCCCAACATACTTACAGCACACTGCCCACACACACACTACACACACACACACACACACAGTCACTGCTCCACTCCCCTCCCGCCCACACACACATCTTCACTGTCATCACTCACATACATCATACATACAGTACTCTGCTTGCAATAGTAAGTCCCTGCCCCCCCCCCCCCCCCCTACATACACAGCACATTATTTCATCAGGAAGCTTCTCCAACACACATCCCCAACATACTTACAGCACACTGCCCCCCCCCCCCCCCCAATACACAGCACATTGTCTCATGAGGAAGCTTCTCCAACACACATATTGCACACTGCCCTCTCCCCACATACACAGCACACTATCCCATCTCCCCTGTCATCCCCCCAACACACACACCAAGACCCCTGGCAGTTGGGTTAGCCCCTTGAGCCGTGGATCTGCCCAAGGTTTCTTCCTTGGTAAGGGAGTTTTTCCTTGCCCCTGTTGCTCTTGGGTGCTCCTTGTTGGTGCCCCCCACCCAATCCCAATCCTCCCCCACCTTTTTTATGCAGCCCTTGCCACTTAATCTACTAAACCCCTCTTCTACTGCACTTTTTACCCCCCCCCCCTCCCATAAATGCACAAATAGGCTGACACCAGACATAATTTCACTGCATTTCTTACTTCCAGTAACTATATGCATGTGACAATTAACTTCCTTGTATCCTTGTATCCTTGTAAATAATGAAATGAAGATAATAAATTGAAATCCAATAAGACATAAATAAATAAATAAACAACTAATACATTAAAAAAGAATGTATAAATACAGAAAAAAACAGCAATGCTTGTTACTCCAATGCCGGATGCATGGACATGAACCTCTCCAGAAACCTGCAGAAACCCTCGTGGTTCGTGACAATGTTAATGGAAACCTTCAAATGCAAACAGATTTCAAATTGGAAATAGCATGAGAATGTAGTGACAATATGCATGTATGCATGGTATGGTTTGGTTTATTTATTCTGGAGAAACCACACTGATCATAATATGACATGGCTTTTATATTCACATTTCCTTACCTCAGGCATCATTACGTCGAGCACAAGGTCAACATCTATGATATCTTCATCACAGATTATGGCAGTCTGTATCATTTTTGCCAGTTTCCTGGACTAATTGGGGCCACAAAATAAATCTTAGAACAAAAACTTTTTGCATTACTAATTGTATGTTTACTTAAAATAGTTGTTATTCATAACCAGTGCATTATTACTACATAAACTGTACAGTGTATTCATATCAATCAGTTTTCTATGCAATCTAATGCTTTTCGGATGTCATCTTCAAATTCCTTATTTGACAGTTACTGTTTATAAGTTTGGAGATGTACTGTTTTGCAGCGACATGCAATGCCGACTCCACAACTGTTGCACTTTCCAACCAGTTGGTGTAATAGATTGCCCACTATGAATCAGTGACAATAACTGAAAGACAAACAATCCAAATAGATGACTGATTTAGAAATTTAAACTAGGTAGCATTTTAACCTTTTAAGTTATATAACCACATCATTACCACACTTATGGTGAGTTTCATCACAGTTGAATAATTTTGTATACACCTGATGGTGTGTGCACAACTTCTATCAATGTAAATACAAAAAAAAGTAAAAATAAAAATCAGGTTGTCACATTAATACCATCCAATCAGTTGAGCCAATTAGAAGCCAATTATTATGACATTATCAATCATTTGTTATTTAAAATGTGCAAAATTGGAAATGTCCTTGTTTGAGGTATCTTGTCAAGTTACCATAGCACTGAAATATTTCACAGGTCAGAGAACATAGACAAATTTAAAGTCTAGAAAAAAAACCTGTAAAACAGAAAAAAGAAAGGAAAATATCAAACTCAAGTGTTGCAATATAAACTTGTGAATTCAAGTCCTTCTGCTGTCCTTGTGTGAGCAAAGGAGTGTGTGTAACCTTAGCTAGTCGTGTTTCCTCAGTTGATGCCTTTGAGCACAACTAACTTCTCAGACAGTGTTGCATTCAGACTATTTTTTATATATATAAAATATTTTTTATATAGTTGTTATGGGGCCTGTTAATCATTCCAGCTTGACCATGCAAGGGTGCCACAAACAGACAGAGACAGACATTTCGTGCTTTACAGTATAGATAGTTAGATAGATGTCATCACAGTGTTTCACAGAAAGTATTTTAAAGTATTTTGAAAATACAAAAATACGCAACACTGAAGTATTTTGATACGAAATACGAAGGCATTTTCATTATCTCAATAAAATACAAATGACAAAATAGTATTTTGTATTTGAAATACATATTTTAAACACATGTATTAGAAATACTGCCCATCCCTGCCCATGCCCATGGCCCAATCAGTGGAAACTGACATAAAGATTTGCTCTGCCCCAAGTGTGGCCAAAACGCCGTAAAATGACTTATTGTTTTGTTATGCAAGGAAAACAAACTCACCAAGACCAAGGAGATGGTTGTTGTGGACTTCCATAAACAAGCACTTATGTTATGTTATATTGTATTTATTTATTATTCACTATAGTACTTGGTCTGCACTGAGACCTGAGTTGATATTTTGTTATCTTCATACAAATAAAGCATCTATCTGTCTGTCTGTCTGTCTGTCTGTCGGCCCAGGTGTGGGTGTTATTGTTTATCAAAGTGTTGGCTGAGGGTTGCCTGGGTCCCTGGGCATGCACTGGCCCACACACTAACTGATCTGACTGAGTGTTGGCTGAATGCCAGCTGTGCTTGAACATTACTTGATAACAAAACACAAATCCAGAGCTACTACTTTAAAGCACAAGTCATCTTTATTAAAAATTCTAACAAACAACTTTAAAACTTAAAAAGTCATAAAGCAAAAAAGGATTTTTACATGTACAATTTTATGTAAAACAATTAATAAGCTTTATATTTTATCTAAAACAAAACAAATAAAAAGATACATACATACATACATACATACACACACACACACACACACACACACACACACACAATGATTCAAAGACATAAATTATTCTACATAATAATAATTATAATAATTATTATAATAATTATAAATATAATTAATTATAGCACCTTTCAT
Source organism: Alosa pseudoharengus (assembly GCF_046254945.1). Lineage (NCBI taxonomy): Eukaryota > Metazoa > Chordata > Actinopteri > Clupeiformes > Clupeidae > Alosa > Alosa pseudoharengus. The sequence goes on along the minus strand of NW_027468564.1, from coordinate 34,596,778 downwards.
TCACAGAATGCAGCTCAAAGTGGTTCACATTTGGAACATTTGTCATTGGTGTCACAGGACAGTGGCTTGGTGTCACAGGACAGTAGCTAACTGTCTCAGGACAGTGTCTGGATGTTACAGGACAGTCATAGGTGTCACGGGACAGTGTCTGGGTGTTACAGGACAGTCATAGGTGTCACGGGACAGTGTCTAGGTGTCACAGGACAGTCATAGGTGTCACGAGACAGTGTCTGGGTGTTACAGGACAGTCATGGGTGTCACGGGACAGTGTCTAACTGTCTCGGGACAGTGTCTGGGTGTTACAGGACAGTGGCTAACTGTCCCAGGACAGTGTCTGGGTGTCACAGGACAGTCATAGGTGTCACGGGACAGTGTCTGGGTGTTACAGGACAGTCATGAGTGTCACCGGACAGTGTCTAGGTGTCACAGGACAGTGTCTGGGTGTTACAGGACAGTCATGGGTGTCACGGGACAGTGTCTGGATGTTACAGGACAGTCATGAGTGTCACCGGACAGTGTCTAGGTGTCACAGGACAGTGTCTGGGTGTTACAGGACAGTCATGGGTGTCACGGGACAGTGTCTAACTGTCTCGAGACAGTGTCTGGGTGTTACAGGACAGTGGCTAACTGTCTCGGGACAGTGTCTGGGTGTCACAAGACAGTCATAGGTGTCACGGGACAGTGTCTGGGTGTTACAGGACAGTGTCTGGGTGTTACAGGACAGTCATGGGTGTCACAGGACAGTGTCTGGATGTTACAGGACAGTCATAGGTGTCACAGGACAGTCATAGGTGTCACGGGACAGTGTCTGGGTGTTACAGGACAGTGTCTGGGTGTTACAGGACAGTCATGGGTGTCACGGGACAGTGTCTGGGTGTTACAGGACAGTGTCTGGATGTTACAGGACAGTCATAGGTGTCACGGGACAGTGTCTAGGTGTCACAGGACAGTCATAGGTGTCACAGGACAGTGCCTGGGTGTTACAGGACAGTCATGGGTGTCACGGGACAGTGTCTAACTGTCTCGGGACAGTGTCTGGATGTTACAGGACAGTCATAGGTGTCACGGGACAGTATCTAGGTGTCACAGGACAGTCATAGGTGTCACAGGACAGTGCCTGGGTGTTACAGGACAGTCATGGGTGTCACGGGACAGTGTCTAACTGTCTCGGGACAGTGTCTGGGTGTTACAGGACAGTCATGGGTGTCACAGGACAGTGTCTAACTGTCTCGGGACAGTGTCTAGGTGTCACAGGACAGTCATGAGTGTCTCGGGACAGTGTCTGGGTGTCTCGGGACAGTATCTGGGTGTCACAGGACAGTGTCTGGGTGTCCCGGGACAGTGTCTGGGTGTTACAGGACAGTCATGGGTGTCACAGGACAGTCATGGGTGTCACAGGACAGTGGCTAACTGTCCCGGGACAGTGTCTGGGTGTCTCGGGACAGTGTCTAACTGTCTCGGGACACTACTCAGGACAGTACTAACAGGACAGGACATTTTTTGCTGTTACTGCTACTGAGCAGTAGGCTACTCGTTTCACTTTAGCCATGTAGCCTACGAACTGCACAGAGCTCCTGCCCAGCTAACTGGACGTCCTGTTGTAAGATCGCATATTACCACTACAATAATTTATGTAACTCCTAATCAGATTACCTATTCAGCAGGAGAATATACTTACTGACTACAACGAGCAGCAGCTACTTTCCTTGCAAGCAGCACTCCTTTCACTACAGCATAGCCTGAACTGCCCACGACTGGCTACGAACTTTTCAGCTAGCTTCTAACTGGACATCTCGACAAAAATTGCACAAGGGTACAAGTTGTAAAACATTTGTTTGTGTGCAAATAAATAACTTCTGTTGCTTAACGTTACAATGCTAAAAATGAACCTAATGTTTAGCTTAGTCTACGACACTAATGTGCACTAGTATTACAGCTAGCTAACTGGGCTACGTGTGGCAAAATGTAAATGACAAAACTTACCACTCTGAAGTAGTCATTTCCAATCTATGGGCGTATGGGGCGCCAAATGTAACATGCCTTATTTCGTGGACAGAATGACTTTCGTGTGACGAAATACATATATTCATTACGAAACCATGTTACATCGTAACGCCTTTTGTCCACGGAATGCACAAATTGGTTTGCATTGTGTCCACGAAACACTGAAGAGAGCACATCATTTCGTGGACGAAATTGACTGGTGGCCTTTTCCTTTCGTGGACATAATGCTGAATGCAGTATTCACTGTCGTAGACGAAATGTTTGGTCAAAAGTAATTCTGTCTACGTAAATACGGAATGCACCTACACGCACAAAACTGATTTCGTGATTCTGTTATGCATTTCGTCCATGTAATGAAATTATCCTGACACATAATTCATTCCGTAAACTGCTGACTCACGAAATGTATTGCATCAGGTCACAAAACTGATTTCGTGATTCTGTTATGCATTTCGTCCACGTAATGAAATTATCGTGACACATAAGTCATTTCGTAAACTGCTGACTCACGAAATGTATTGTACGTGATTCTATTATGCATTTTGTCCACAGAATGAAAGCATGTGTCACTGAATGCATTTCGTAAGTTGTTAAGTTACTATTGCGTGGACGGAATGCCTTCTGTAACACAACACAATACTTCTGTGGACGAAATTGAAATAGGATGCACAGAATGATGCGTGTAGGTGCATTCCGTATTTACGTAGACAGAATTACTTTTGACCAAACATTTCGTCTACGACAGTGAATACTGCATTCAGCATTATGTCCACGAAAGGAAAAGGCCACCAGTCAATTTCGTCCACGAAATGATGTGCTCTCTTCAGTGTTTCGTGGACACAATGCAAACCAATTTGTGCATTCCGTGGACAAAAGGCGTTACGATGTAACATGGTTTCGTAATGAATATATGTATTTCGTCACACGAAAGTCATTCTGTCCACGAAATAAGGCATGTTACATTTGGCGCCCCATATGGGCGACTGGTTGCTCCTCTATTTCAGATTCTTCCTCTGATTCAGGGTCAAATATGCTGTTCAACACCTATGTCTCCATAGTATTTCCACCTTGGCTGTTTCAGTGAGTGCTGTCGGCCATGTTTGCGTCTTTGCTCGGGAACTTCGCTCGTTGTAAACCAACCAATCAGCACGCAGTTTATCTAAATATTCATGAGCATACCATACAAGGAAGGAAACCTCTCGTTTCATTCTAGGGCTTTCAACCAGGCTTGCATTAGGGCACATAGAACAGCACATATGCCATTTTCAGCCCAACCAATGTTACACACCCTATTCAGAGACCTTAAGGACCAGCACAAAATACCCTATATCATCATTCTATCACCCCTTTAAAGTATTGGATATTGGTTTAGATGAACCATCAGAATTGGCGTCTGTTTTACATATCCTTGTGGAGCTTTACCATTTCAACTAACAGGAGTTTGGAATGGTCACTTTCTGTATAGGTAATCAAAAGCAAGATATAGTCTGATATGCATAGATCACTGACAGTAAGTCAAAGGAGGCAAGGTAAAAAATTAGCAGTTTATTGTTGCCAGTACAGTATATTCCAGTAACCCTGTGTAAATAGCCAGAGGTCTGATTATATGTAGTTGTCAAACTTAAGCATTCCTCTATGTGAGGTCTAACAGAATACTATGTAAGGTGTCATGACCAATATTAATCGAGTGTCATACTCAATGCGAATGGCCTGAATGAATATTAACTGGAACAAACAGAACTGGTTATTTTTGACTAACCAGGATACATTGGCTTTACACTGAGGGTAGGGAGTCTCAATTCAGATGGATGCACTGTTCTTTATCTTCTTGGGGTTCAGGTAGGTGTAGGGCAGTTTGAGTTTGGCGTTCCTCTTCTCGATGCGGTCCGACAGCACCTCCAGGTCCTTCTGAAAGTCCTTGATGAGTTTACGGGGGACTTCCTCCCCAAACCATTCTTCTGGGAAATAACCCAGGGGGGGCTGGGGAGAGAGAGTTGGGGTCAATACAGTCAAGAACAACGGAAAAGGGTGTCTAACTTGTACTAGACAACAGCAATATCGGATTGGACGAGAGACATTCCATCAAAATGCTCACTAGATTTTTCTGAAAGCTATGCATGCCTGGAGTATATGTCTACATGATGATTGAAAATAAGGATCACCATTTGTGACTTCATAGCCGTTTAACCTTCTATTCAACATTAATACATTTCATAAAGAGAGTTGTGGGACCCTTGACTCAGACTAATTAGGGCTCTTGCAGGATACAAAGCTGCTCACTTGATGTGTATCGTAAGTGTCCACTACAGGCCTTTCCACACAATGTTAAAGTAAAGGAAGAGCAGGAATTAACAATGAGATGGTATATCGGACTTGGCATCCTTAAAAAAACGTTAAAACATCTACAGGTAGTCCAAGATGGATATTATTTGTCAATACTGCACACCCCTTACTTACATCAGTGTAATCCTTAAGTATCTGTTCAAAGACTATCAATACCCTCGTAGTCGAGGCCTGGTCAGGCAGGGCCTTCAGGATGGTATCCTCCGTGGTCTGGCCCTTCACCTTGGGAGGGGGCTCACTGAGGCCAGTGGGGCAGTTGGGCATCCAGCCTCCAAAGTCCAGCTGGGGGTGGGAAGGGAAATTCTTGTCAAAGTGTATTCTCTCACAAGGAATAAAGCACCACTTATGGAGATCTGAAATCAGTCCCGTTTTTGCCAAATCTCCATAACGACAAATAAGGAGTAACACATAAGACAAAAAGTAAAACATACAAAGTCTGATGTAAACTAGGGCTGGGACAAAAGGACCATTTCTGAGTTGAAATCAAGAAATATGTGAAAATGGGCAAAACATCCTACTGATGTATAATCTAGCTTAATAATTGAAAGGAGTTTCTACTTTGTCCAGCCCATTTCTCCGTTGCATAATTGACAATAATGTAATGGAGAAATGGGCTGGACAACGTAAAACTAATTTCATTTAATTTCCCCTTACTCTGTCTGGGAAAAACATGATGGGACAAAAACACAAGAAAACGTTGACTGAGCTTACTTGTCCAGAGTGTATCGCAGCGTGCTGGCCTGATGTGGTGAAGATGACCATGGTGACAAATTTAACGAGCGCCTTCACAGTCTTAAAAGACTTTGGTATGCCTAAGAGGGAAAAATATTTAGGACCACAGCACAAGAACACACAAATCCACCATGGAATATGATGTAGGCCTACAATTCCAGGTGAACAGTGACTTTTGTGATGACAGATTAATCACAACCAATTTTAAAAATGCCCTTGTAATTGCCATCCCAGCAATGTTTTTGAATAGATAATGTTTTTGGTCCTGGAAGTCGGTATCATAATTAATAGTCAAGTTTATTTATAAAGCACATTTCATACACAGAGATTGTGTTTTACATAAACAAAAGCAAACCATAAAAGCAAATAAAAGCACAGAAAGGCAACAGTCAAAGAATAGTTTAACACACACACACGATTTGACTGGTTTACCCTGCAAGCTTGATGTACTTGATTTCTTGTCAATAGACCTCTGAAGTTTGCCTACAAAAAGGAACCAAAGCTGCCATATTTGCCCATATAAGGAGATCCGGATGTTAATTGAAGCTAACTACCTATGCCAAGTTGCATTGCAAGTTAGCTCTGGGGTATAGTTTGCCGTCTTAATGTAGTGAAGATCACAGGCACCACTCGAAGGCAGAGGACAAAAGTGTGTTGAGCAACACGTCTGCATTTCAGACTTCTTTGCCCCTGCAAGAGTTTAACAGGTATGATAATAAAAAAAAAATAAAAAAAACATGTTATTTTCCCATAGGAAAAATCACAAGATAGCAGATCTCAAAGATGGCAGTTTTTTTGTAGGCGAACTTCAGAGGTCTATACAAGAATGTTCTCAAAACTATGGTCAGTATCATTTCTACTGCTGGGACCGTGAAAATATAATACAACCGTATCTATGATTTGGTCCCTGCTGCGGCAATCAGTATTTTGCACTGCACATACCGTGCTATGTGCCGGCTGAAAATATGAACTAAAAGGAACAAAGATCCTTCCGGGCGGGGGTGGTGCCCTGTGCTTCTTTGATGGCGAAGTACTCAGGCGAGTAAAACGCTGTCTATATGTTGACGGTCTTGGGCTAGTAAAAAAAAGCTGCAAGACTACAGGCAGCAGTCTCTGCATTCTTGCAGGGATCATGTGCTTGGACAGGGATGGTGACCAGAGTCTCCATTTGACCTCGGGAGTTTGTTGCAGACACATTTTAATCATGTCTTAACCGTGTCCATGCTGTGTCTTTGTAGTGGCAAGGAGTCGGCGGGGGTTGGGCATTGGTAGATCAGTTAATAGTAATGCAGCACGCCGGACCACACAAGGAGTCGGCGGGGGTTGGGTATTGGTAGATCAGGTACTGGTGTTGCAGCATGACCCTTCACTTGTGATCCATCAAGGATGCGGAGGGGCTCTCCTCATGCTCAATACATTATTTGATTCCAGGGAGTTTGATGCCAACGATTAGCTTTGAGTAATTTCAGCAGCATCCTTCTTATTGTATGACATGGCTGGGCATTGTTGAGCAGGTTGTTTCTCCAAGGTCTTCATTTCAGTGGAGGCTACCGTGTGATTACCGGGGGGGGGGGGGGTGCAGAGTGTTTTGCTTTTGCAGAGTTGTCATTAATTTGTTGTATCTGTATGGCTACTGAGCACTTAGAGGGTTGGCTCAAAGGTGGCAGAAAAAAAAAAAAAAAAAATGTTGTGTGCATGAGACAGGCGATAGTTCAGTTAAGATCTTGGACCCAGTTCAACTCAGGTATGTGCCATTTGATCTGAAATATTCCCTGCGATTCCAGAAAAGGTTAATGGTCAATAACATTCATCCCAACTGAAAAGCATGTTTTTGTGAGCCAGTCTGGTAAATACAAAGCTTCCCTCTGTTGAGAGTGGAACACTGGTGTGTTTCATAGTTGCACATTTTGACATAATTTCTGCAAGTTTGTATGTTGTCTCCCAAATGCTTCAGTGTGATACAAAAACAATCATCCTTTTCCCATTTAAATGGCTCACAACAGTCAATAAGCCGTTACCACACCTGTGCTTGGGTTCCCCTGGAATCCTTTAGTATAAATCTCACTGATCCACATCTGTAGCTCGGTGTCCTTCTGGACATAATCATCAGATCTGTAGTAGTGCTTCAAGACCCCCTTAACAAACCTAAAACAAAAACAAAACACAAACAAACAAAAAAAAGTATTTACAGTAATGAGATTTATAAATAGTAATTAGTATGTTACTAGTAAGTAAGTAAGTTAAAGGTGCCCCAAGCAATGCCACACGTTTTTTAGGCCAAAACATTATTACTTACAGCAAACATCACCTCACCATCCGCTAGCTGCCTGCGTCCTGAATACACGGTAAAAAAACGCGATCTCTGTGGACAGCCCATGCGCCAAAAAACAGCAACTAAAACAATCTGGGCAAACCTGGGGCCTGTACTATGAAGGGAGCTTAACCTACCCAGATGTAACCCAGGGTTACTTTGTTAAACCGGGGTTGACAAAATCTGGTTGTTATCTTAAGTGGTGTTAATCGGTACTACGACGCTGATTATGAACTTGATTTGTTGAACCGGGGTTAACCTAATTGGAGTTTGTGAGCGTTCACATAAAAGGGGCGGGTTGCAGCCATAGACAGTTAGCGCAAGTCCATTATGACATTTGTAGTGGTAGTATGACATTTAAGTTTTATGTTAAAAGGGTGATTTATTTTCGGAGATACAGTATTCTTGCTTAGATGTTCAGCACACTGTGGGCTATGTCCGATTTATTTTCGGACATACAGTAGCCTATTCTTGGTCAGATATTCAGCATCACCGATGGAATGAATTGTCCACTGGCAAACTATCGAAAGGAACATTATCTGCTCTATCGTAAGGGGCATTGCTACAGCGGGTGACATTAGAAACGTCTGCCTCGATCAGATGACAATGATAACGAATTCCCTCGGCTGAGAATCTATATCGTCCATAAAGAATATCTTCCGGTAATGTCAGCGGATTCTGGTGGTCTCTAAAAACACTCGCCCTGCGAAGAGAGCCCCTCACGATTTGCGCTCCAATGTCGTATGAATCATCCAGGTATACGCAGACAAGTAGCCTACATGGAGGGGTACTTATAAAGGGTGTGGTTAAACGGAAACCTCGGGTTAACCAAGAACATAACCTGCTCGGACCAGGTTTGAGATGCAGCGTAAATTGCCATGGCAGCATACCTCGGTTAAAACCTATCCACCTTTCGTAGTACGGGCTAATCGAGAAGTTACACCACACGTGATCAAGTTACTCTCGAAGTTACCCAGATAAGCCAGTAACCCCGCTTCGTAGTACAGGCCACTGACCCATAAAAACATAACAAACTGTACCAGCAAATCACAGACTAGATGCTCGTTTAGGAGAGATTCAATTGCACGGGAGGGAGGGGGGAGGAAGTAGCGAGCTAGAAGTGACGTTATCCAGCATTGCTTAGAGCACCTTTAAGATACTTGTGTTTGGATTTGGTAAACCAATATCCTCAGCCATGGTAGCTAGCGATTCATTCATGATTGAGGCAGAATTGTGATTGCTCATCACAAAACATACCAGCTCTGGCCTTTGGTGTAAAGAACCAACAAAACTCATTTCAGAGTCTACAAATAAGAAAGGTATCAGTAGGAAGGTACAATCATACTTATTGATGACGTCCCACAATTTTTTGCCATCATCTCTGTAGTAGTAGTTGGGGACGTTCTCCAGGCCCCTCTCAGAGATGTCATCAGGCAGACAGAGGGAATTGTAGGTCACAGAGCCTGCTGCACGTTTGAGCAATTCCCACCGTGACCCTTTATCAATTCCTACAGTCTAGTCGAGAGGGGTATTCAAAAAAAAGGGGGGGGGTGTTAAAGATCTATCGGAACGTCACATATTACCAACCGTCATATGTCCAACCTCTTACATGTATGTGTCACTTAATATTCAAAAATTACATTTTATCGTGACTCAAAAAGCTGTAAACCGTGTTGTAAGGCTGCGTGTACAAATCCGCTTGGAGCGCCAGTGGAATTTTGAATTGCGACGAGAATTCTTGGGCTAACCATTGATGTGCCGTGAGAAAGGTTGGTACCCACCAGCCCAGCACTAAACTCCGAGCGTGGTAAACAAAAACAAAAAACGGATATTTCAGGCAGTAAAAGCCACGGTAAGAACCAAACTAGATTTTGTTCAAATCTACATACCTATGGGTCCGTGTACCTTCTGTTCATTTGATTTTCAAATTCGAAACGAAAATTGAAAATCGAAAAACGACCTTATATCTGTATTTAAAAAAAACAAAATAGGACATTCCCTCGTGTTTTTGTTTTGGATATTAAACTTTGTATCCCCAAGACCGAAATCCAAAATCCGCACAACAAGAATGTGAAATCGGCACTTTCCTTAATTTTTCATTTGGCCTATCCCCGCTAGGCTGTCCTACATTGAAACCTATGACGTTTTAATTAGAGACATGTTTGTAAACAAGCTAACTTACGCAGAAATGTCAGCTACATTGTATCAACTAGGAGCAAGGGGAGTGGAAGCCGTAGAACGCAGAGCTGGGGAAAATCGGACAACAATTCACTGGCCTAGCATGAGGCACGACAATATGCATTTGGGCTCCTCTGTTGTTCTGTATGCGCGACTAGCCTATCGTTGCCTGTATTATGTTGGTATAAGGGAGAATAGTAAGGGAGGAAGAATCTAGAATGAGCTAATTGCATTGGGGCGGGGGTGTGGGGGGATGCACGTGATAAGGCCTAGGAAGCATAGGCTAGTAGCCAGCTGACCAAGGACGTATTTGGTTATGGTTATGATAATGGTATTTCGCAGATGCTTCTGTTCAAAGTGACATACAACTAATTTATATTTATATTCATATTGTAACAACTGAGGCAACAAGGTTCAAATCAGTACATTTATTGGGTCAGGAGCGGGGAACACAGACAGGTCAAAACATCAAACACACAAGGCTAGTCACTAACACATGCACAATACACGAACGGGTAGTCACACACAACACAATTACACAATACAATAGGCCTACTAAAACCGATATATCACATTCCAACATGCACATATGGCATTATGGGAGTCCGATACAACGAGTCAAACGCACCGACGTTAGATTTTTTTTTTTTTTGCAGATTAAACTGTTAAGCTAAGCCTATACCTACAAAACATAGGCAAATAAATGCATGATGTCTATTGTCTTTTCAGTGACATTTCCCCTCTTTCTTCGAAGGGTGCACGCAACCTTAATCCCACTCCCTAGCACACCTGGACATAAATTAGGCCTACATATCGATCAAAATGAGAAGCTTGGAATGTTCTGGCGATTTTTTTTCTATGTGCAGATCACTGTCCTTCAACATCACCATCTTGCTCCCTTTGATGAACATATAGGCTAGCAATTATCCATTCGGGCAGTGGCAAAAAAATGCTGTCAGCATACAGTAGCTTGTTGAGTGTGTGGTGGCCTCGTGTGCCTGGGTTTTCATTTTTAACCTGAATAATGACTAATTGAAATTACAATATTGAAATTCAAACCCTCATTGTATATTTGATTATTTTTTCCACAAAATGCTTCAATATTTGTGTTTTATTTTTCTCTGGGAAGTACTGTTTTAGGTAAAGGTCTTCAAATCCGTTTTTTGATCACTGTTTCAACCTTGAAAATCAAATGAACAGAAGGTACACGGACCCCTATGGCTACTGACAAATGGAAGATTCATTTAGCAAATGTTATTTTGAAGTATTAAAAACATTGTTGTTTTAAGAATTTTCGAACAAAATGGTTAGCTAATCTCGAGATGAGAAACTCCGAGTAGGGTTCCTTACTAGAACGGATATGCTGAAAATTTGGGATAGTTTCTACAGGAATCTAAACTGAGCTTAATCTCCATCTTTTCACCCTGAGCTCAGCTGCTATTGGGTTGTCATTTTCTCCTCTATCCGTCTAATGCGAGACCAATGGAAAGAGATCTCAATATTTACGTCAAATCACCTGATAGCTAATCAAATGTCACCACTGTCTACCTGTAAGCTAATGGCCTATTAAAAGGTATTTGAAATTAATATTGTATTAAACACTGGGTGGTGCAGTAAATTAGTCATTTTTAAGTGTGAGTATGTGTATAGTGCTCATAAAAATGATGCAGTTAATCGTTTTATAGCAGGAACCAGAACCTTCTAATGACATGGGAACCCCCACCCACCCCTCACCCCCATAGAGGCGATGAAGTTTTGGCATGGCTTCAACTATGTTGTGTGAACATTAGACTGGACAGTCAAACCTTCTGAAAACTCCTCACAACACGTGTGCATCACTACACACAGGTCTACACATACCAGGTCAAGGGGCCCACCATCAGCAAGCAGACGTTGCCGTAGAAAGACGTTGATATTGAATGTGTCTCTGGTGTGGGGGATGAGGAGCTATAAGGAAAACAATGACGATGAATAATAGATGAAGCTTTTCAATGGATTATCTACTGTAATTAGACATTAATGTGGAGACACAGCTTTTAAAAATGAATAAATAAAAAATCCTCCATAGAAAGGCATGGGGTTAGTTTGTAACGGCAATATCGCATTTACACATTTTCCGCCTTTTCCACAGCCAAAAGTCACAATGTCAATAAATATATTTTACTGTACCAATAATGTATTGTGATCTCGCCGCTGGAGCAAGGTTGGTGTTGTGAAGCCTTGCATGCGCAGTTCTGCCCAAAATAGATGCAAGATAAATACCCAAAATGCATTACAATATTGCCGTCCAGTGGAGGAACTAAAAGGACTTTAGTAATTTCCGACTATTAACCATATATTTATTTGAAATTCTAGACATCAGCACACACACAAAATATCAAATACATTTTAAAAAGTATTTTTTAGCTTCCGTTTGCACTAATCAGTTTTCTATCGCTCATTGGCACATCAATCGTATGTCACCATGTGAGGAGTGGGCGTAGCCTAAAAATCTAGACGCACCCTAGGGCTAGTCTAGCAACTCTCCGTTGGCTTGTGAGCTGGAAAAATTAAACTTCTATCAGGCCAATCAAATTGTGTATAGAGACGTTAAGCGGGCTTAACATAATGATTGATGGCAGAGTTGCAACGGTTTGGCTTGATTTACCTGCTACTTGAAAACAAAGAAGATGGATGTTGCTGTTGGCGAAAAACGTGACACGAGTTAAGCTTTTTTAAGTTGGCAAAAGTTTGAACTAGCCAACTCTGCTGGTGGGAAAACGCATGGGACTCATAGCGCTGTCCTATTGCGTGCAGAGGGAATTTGAAAGACAACCGATTATCCCACCCCTCGGACTGAGCACTGCCAACGGTGAGTGCCCAGACCCTACATTTTAATGTGGGTCTGGCTCGTCAGGCTAGAGTGGGCGCATTATGAACTTTCGGGCCCCTGGGCCCAGATGTATTAAGGGCCCCCCACTTATTGTCGTATATGTAGGAGGGGGGGGGTTGGGGGGTTCTCCCCCAGAATTTATTTGTTTGATGTGATTTCCTGTATTCTGGTGCATTTTGTGGATGGCCAATACTAAATTCAATCAGATTCATATAGCCTACATCCTGATTTGTTGATATTGAGGCAATGATTCCATGCAAAGGCTTGGGCCCCTGGGCCCGGTAGGCCATGATTCCATGCAAACCCCTTGGGCCCCTGGGCCCGGTAGGCCCGTGCAGTAATCCATCCCTGAGTGGGCGCCCTATGTAGGCTACTTTGCAGGCACCCATGCTTGCTGCTGACAAGGTCACACAAAGAAGTGGAGAAGGGAAAGGAGGAGGGGCGGCCAAGGGATTCACATTACTGGAGTGGGGAATATCGCATAACTAACGCTAAAGTCATTCATACTACAAAATGCTTCCAAAATAGCACATTTCATTCATAACATTGGCTACCTACCTGTTATTTTTCTGGATTGAGAAATAGTAAAAACAAAAAATGAGCAAAAGATACAGATATTGCATCTATTTATGAGAAGGCCTAGTCCATTTGTCTATAAGCCTAAATGTAATGAAATAGGCTGAAATAAATGGATGTCACTAGCGGTGCTATTATACATAGAACAGTAGTTTTAAGTCGACCATAATTTGTGGTGTATATATTGGGGGGGGAGGGGCACTGCACACACACACACACACACACACACACACACACACACACACACACACACACACACACACACACACACACACACACACAGACTACCTTAAAGAGCGGGTGTACAGTCGGAACAGTTCGTAATGTTGCCATGCTGAACACCTCGGCTAGAGCGTGAGTCCTCGTAATGTGAAAGTTGAAAATTTGAACAAGCAAGTCTGCATTTCGGACGTAGACCTTAGCCAGGAGCCAGTCATGCACAGAGTCAATTGGGAGGAATATGGGGTTCTCATCTCCAGCCTCCTGCATTAACTGTGCAGAGACAAAGGAGAATATTTTAATTTCAGATTTCTAGACAATTATGGTAGTGGCGATTTTTGGATGGGATGCGTTTACCTGTATGGCAATGGGCAAAATCAGTTTCTCTGGGTTGCAATAAAGCAGAACCAGGGGAGCAGCAAAATACTGCTGTCTGCCATGGACTACATTTCCCATCAGCCCATCCAACATCTTGTAATCAACCAGGAAGATATTCCCATTCTAGAAGAGACCCATTACAGCAAGAAAGACAATACAATAACAGTGGTGGAAAGCATTCAAGCCATCATTAAGTCTCGCTCTAATCCATCAATCAGGACTCATCCCGTGAAATTATCGGACAGTCAAGCTCCGCATTTAATGTCAAAATCTGAACAACTTTTAGAAATACCTAAATCTGAACAAATTTGCACAATTCCATTCTGATGATCGCATATGCTACCTTCATCTCATGCTCCAAGGTGCTCCCATTCAGGGAGTCTTTGACCATCTCATCTGTGACAGGGAAGTTCTCGGGCAACTTTGAGCAGCGTTGGATCATCATGGGGTTGATGCCATTCAGGAACTGGTAGCCAAATAACTCGTCCTCATCCCAATGATGCTGAACATACTCTGCAAATTAGTGTCAAATAAATGCTGCAAGAATAGTGATGGATGGAAAATAGCTGGAATTTATAGTATTCAAAAACAAACTGGTACCATAAATATGGCTTCTCTGTTCAGGGACTATTTTCTCCAGTTCAAGGAAGCTGTTCCACTTTCTGGTAGAATCGGCTAATCCTTTTTGCTTAAACATCGCCAATCTATAGACATACATTGGACAGAGAGCAGCTATACCAAGAGTCACTGTTCAATTACATAGGTCTTCAACATATAATCAATGGTTTGGCATGAAATTGTAAACCTGTCCCTGAAACTGATTAAATAGCTATATGATGTAGTACTGAATTGGCTGGAAAAAAATGCACACCATTATGTTCTGCTATCAATATTCAATCTCGGATGAAAGGTACATTTCCACACATTACCACTAACTTCAATGTACAGTCCATTACACAATGCATTTAGTTGTATAACAGCCCAATTAATAACCGAAACATTTCTATACTCATGAGGTCTTGTCTTACTGTTTAAACCCAGTGGTGAACAACTCTGTTGTCTTGGTGGGTGTGAACTGGACCTCAGGAAGGAGATCCCACACCACCTCCGCACAGATGGTCTGAGGAAAACCTTCCAAATACACACACCATCTGTTGGACACAGAAACATTTCAGTGTTGCTATGACGTCAATACTGAGCAGTCAATACTGAGCAGTAAAATATGTGTTGTCTGCGTTGGTTGAATACACCCAGTTTAGGAGAACCCTCCCCCCTCAATCTATGCTAGCAGTCCAGGCGAGACAGTGGTGCAGCCATGTTGGACCCACCCGATGTAGGCTATGCTGTCTTAGGTTTAGCATGTCATGGTGGACCCACCTGATGTAGGTTATGCTGCCTTGGGTTTGAATGGTGGACTCAACTGATGTAGGCTATGCTGGGTTTTGCACGTCATGTTGGACTGACCTGAACTGCCTGCGAGACTCTTTCAGTTGGTCCCTCCTCTGATTGTAAGTAAGTAGATTGGCCTCATAGAACTTCAATTTAGCTGGGAAGGGAATGTAAAAAGAATCAGAATAGCTCATTTGCAAAGTGTTTCTGAGTCATTATCCCCCATACAAATGGAACAGCCTACCTGTGGCAGATCTCAAAGTCAGTCTTGTGTGAGAGTCAAGCCAGCGATAAGATGGGAACATGAGTGTATCACCCTCAGGCGTAGACACGGACATCTGGTCACAGAACCACTGGTTGTCCACAGCGAGAAAAGGCTTTGACTGCACCTCCATGACAAGGGGAACTCCCAGCGAAGTGGAGAAGTTCAGCTGAAACTGCCGCTCCTACAAACATGAAGGGTGATTGAAATATTTGCCACTCTACGTTTTCAAAGTTGTGTAATTTCACATTATGCAATTTGTATACTGTGACATGACTATTCACTTTATTCACCCGGCAGCTATTGAAGCCAGAACCAGGCTACAGGGTACACTTGCCATCAGTCCAGCAGATGGTGATAATGCACACAAAAGAAGGGTTCTTCAGTGAGTTTTTCTTTTTTGGCAGTTTGCAAACGAAGTGCATTACCACCATCTGCTGGAGTGAGGTGTGATGGCAAGTGTACCCTGTAGCCTCGTTCTGGCCGCCGGGTGAATAAGGTGAATTGCAAACAAAAACATCCAAGTTATCTTCTTTTTTACAACTACATGGCTGTAGGCCATCAGTTATAGCCTGGCTGGAACTCACTTGTTCTGTAATGTCTTTGGTCAAGCAAGGAAAGATATGAAAAACATTATCAAACTGTAAACCGAATGCTGTTTGTGGTGTGCAAAATTTGGAAACACTTTGTAGGCCTAGCCTAGGGAGATATCCCATCAACCTTGCTAATAAAGACAGCGCTTAACAGAAATAACCTGGCTTGAATTAGTGTAGATGTTGACTTAAGACTGAAGCCATTCCATTAACTCAAGTTCACTGCGTCTTTCCTTCGTTCATTCATTCAAGCGAGGCTTAGGTCTGTGTCATGTTTGCTCGTGCAAGAGGTAGAAAAGTAGACCAAAACAGTAGATTGACACTGATTGATTGGTGTACTCACCGATCCTCGACAAAGGTCTGAACAGCCGTTCAGGTTTGCGTGCTCACTTGAACCTTCACTCCCGTGAATTTGAACGTAGATGCAGTTAGTGGTTCCAGCAAGAGCCCGGTCTCCAGTGTGGACGTGGAATTTGTAAGTCGCCGTTGGTTTCAGTTCAGCAGTGTTTAACAGTTTCTGTTGAACAGTGTTGCCTGAATAGACATGTAAAAACAACAAAATTAAAAGGAACATTTTCATGATCCAAGAGGTGTGGATAGGCTGTTCCTTCCTTTGTTGTGTCTTATTGAGTGAGTTTTATTCCTTGACCGGTGTTTTTTTATTTTTAATTCATGGGTTTCATCAGGGCCCTTTCCACAGGTGTATAAAATCAAGCCCTTGCTTGATTAATAGGCTACACCTGTGGATAGGGACCTGATGACGGTGCGTCGTGCGCATGGGAAGAACATTTTCCCCAGTGAAAACATTGTCATTTACGTCACTTTATGTGGGAATAATAGGTGGGGAACTGGGGGAAGATTTTGCTAACCGAGTTGCTCAGTTGGGGGCTCGTCGCCACGTTTAGTTCATTTGTTGTTTTTGTTTCTTGAAAGCTGCATATCGTTCTTTTTCAAGCATCTTGCACCATATTGTTAAGGTAACACTGGGGCGGTCCTTGATATTCCCAGGTGGCATGAACAGGTCATGAAACCCATGAATACAGGTGGCTTCTAATTACCTCAACTCCGACTAGAGTAGCCTAATAGACTGAGACGATGGAAAGTCAAAATATGGGCAGAGGGTTACAGCAGAGACTTTCTAATGAGGAGACACGGCAATCAAAAAATCGCCCATTTGGTGCGTTTCATTTCTCTACAACACCAAAACAGAAAAAGTTGGAACTCATATTTAGTTGCAAAAAGGACACAGGCAACATATCAAATGTTACAACAAATTTTACTATTTCATGGAAAATATATGTTCATTTTGAATTTGATACCAGCAACATGTTTTAAAAAAAAGTTGGGACGGGGTAACAAAATGCTGGAAACATTGTGTAATGATAAAGGAAACAAAAGGAGGAATGTTTCACAACAAATTAGGGTAACTTACAACATGATTGTGACAACATGACAACATATGTGACGTTTGAGAACCTAAAACCCTGTTTCTCTCAGTTGACATGACAACACATAACCAACGTTTTTAGAAATCTCCACTTTGGCCAGAGTTTTTAGAAATAATTGTTTTCTGTGATAAAAACAGGGTTTTCGTGTGAATGAGAGGCCAAACTGCAGGGAAATATCTGCGTCTTCCCTTCGTGTAAACGGGGCCTTAGAAGTAAAGATGTAGGGGTGTTCATCAGTCTGTGCAAACCTGTCTGCACAAATGATGAAACAATATCATTTTAATGCTTCTTAATATGAAATTGTGAAGTATTTAGGGAGTTCATCATCTACAGGACATAATATTATCAAAACATTCAGAGAATCCCGAGAAATCTTTGTAAACAAGGGAAAGGGCTGAAAAACAAATTGGATGGCCGTGTTTTTTTGGACCTCAGATGGCACTGCATCAACACCGTACCTGTTTCCTGACCTGTCATTGTATGGGCTCAGGAAAACCTCTGATAACTATTGTCTATACTCAATTCAAAAACTGCAGCCAAAATTGTAACAGCTAAAATTGTATTGAGAAATGATGCAGAAAATACCACCATCTTATCTGGGCCTGAGCTTGTTTAAAATGGACTGAGGTAACATAGAAAAAGGTCCTGTGGTTAGATCAATCAAAATGTGCCATTCTTGTAAATCATGGACTCCTATCCAACTTGTTTTAGTGATCAGATCGAAACCCAACATCTATGATGGTGTGGAGGATCATTAGTGCTCCTCCAAAGCACAATCAATTCTGAATGATGTATGGGGGGCATTATTTTTTCCACACTTTTTGGACTGAGCCTGTTTCTCTTTTTGCTCATAACCTCTCCACATTTCGAGAAAATCTGTTCAGATGGAACGGATGACGCTGGCGTGCATAAAAACTGTTTAGCCAATATAAAAAGGTGAGGGTACACATTATTATACAAATGTTAAAAGTTCTTAAAGTGCTTCAATTAAAAAAAGTGCATATAGAGGCTATTACAATCATGTGAGTTGGTTATCATTCATAAGCTGGACAGCCCTCGGGATGAAGGTTGCCTTCCTCCTCTGTGTCCGGCAAAGCGTCCTGCATCCTGAGGGGAGCCACTCAAACTCAGGAAACAGGATGTGAGAGAGGTCCTGAATAATCCTGTGTGCTACCTTTACAGTCTGTTGATCACATAGGGCAGTGAGAGTTCGGACGGGCTGCTCAATGATTTTTGAGCAGACCTTAACCACATTCAACAGCCGGTTTCTGTTTTGCAGGGTGATGGAGTGGAGCCAGCTAGTGAAAGAGAAGGTTATTACATTTTCAATGAAAGCTTAGTAGAATGTGGTGAGAATGTCTTTGTTAATCCCAAATGACTTCAGGTTCCTGAGTAGGTACTGTCTCTGATGGCACTTTTTAAGAATTTCCTCTGAGTTAGAGGAAAACGTTAGTAGGTTGTCGAAGGCTGTTCCCAGGTATTTGTATACCTCCACTATCTCCACTGGCTCCTGCTGGATGATAGTGGTGACTGCCTCAGCCAACTGTCTCTGTTTGGGTGAGAAGGTTACAATCCATGTGCACATTTTGGTGATTGATCCAGTACACAAGTGGGTCTTCAGATCTTTCCAGCGGTGGATCCGTCAGGTACCGCTGTACCTCCGCTGTAACATCCACTGTGGCATTTCTGGACATTCTTGCCTCGGAAGCATCTCTGTCCAGATATTCCCAAAGGTTAATATCTGAAAGACAAACATGTTAGTAATCAGTACCGGAAGGTTTAATTTTTTTTTTTATCCCTTTTTACTTTTCGCATTACCTGTAGATACTGGAACTGGAACTTCAAAATTTGCTGGAGCTGGTTGAGATTATGTGGAAGGTTGTTCTGTGGCAGGTGGTGTGTTTCTTACTAATTCTGAACATTGTAAAGTGAGTTGTTTTACAGCTGCTTGTGCATTTGATTGCTTGTAAAAACCAATACATTTGAATCTAGGATCCAGAAGAGTGGAATAGGTTAATGCTGTTTGGTTCTTTTCAACACTGTCAAATTTGTTTTGCATCATTATGATCATGTTCTCTCCCAGTTGTTTGGCTGTGGTGTGACTTGTTTTCCCCATTGAATCGAACAAGTACAGCATTAGCATTTTGATCATTGGGATGATCTTTGACCCAGAGACTCTTCCAGAGACAGTTCTACTGTGGCCTGGTAGAAGGGGGCAAGCAATTTCAGGCATGCAGAGATGGTGTCATGGTCCTCTGAGGATAGAGGTCTCACGTCAGTCCTGAGTGTTGCAAGAGCTGCTCCCACTGATTGTCTCTCCTCAAAAAGGCGCTGAAGCATGTGAAAGGTGCTGTTCCAACGCGTGTCCTCCTCCTGAATCAGCTTCATGACTGGATGCTGTATTTGCTCCTGCACTTCTCTTAGCTTCTCCTTGGCTGTGGTGCTGGTCTTAAAATATGTCACCACCCTCCTTCCCCTTGATTGTATGTCTGCTAGGCCAGGAGTTGCACCAATGCTCTTTTTAACCACTAAATTAAGAGCATGTGCAAAGCAAACCACGTGGCGAAGATTTAAATTTCTCACAGAGGCAACCATATTGGCTCCTGCATCAGTCACAATGGAGGTGACTTTGGTTTCAATGCCCCACTCCTCCCCCATTCCTCCATGAGCGACCTCTGTGCAACTGAGATGTTATCTGCCGTATGAGCCACAGGGAAAGGCAGCACTCCCAAAAGAACTGTGGCCAGCTTTGAAGAGTCATCCATATAATGGCAGGTGACTGCTAGATATGCGTCCAAATTAATGGAGGTCCACATATCAGCACTCAGGCTAACAGCTTCTACCTTATGCATGACAGCCTTGATCTTCTCCTCCTCATACTTCTGGACCACCTGTTCTTCAGAGCCCGTCTAGATGGCAAAGTGTATGTGGGATCCAGCAAAGCCACAAAGTCCCTGAAACCGCTGTTGTCCACAATGGAAAAAGGCTGCAGGCCTTTCACAATCATATTCACAAGGGCCTCATCCATCTCTTACTTTCGGTCCACAGAGGCACCCTAACAAGGTGTCGTGTTAAAGGTGTAACTACACAGATTAATTGTAATTGATTACATTACATCGCAATACATTACATTAAACTTTATTGTCATTGTGAGTATAAATACAAATTGTGTTGGTGGACCATGATCCACATAGATTGTTATTGTAGGTTACATTTGTGAACCAAGTATACATTGATAAGTCCTCTACAATTAAGGAGAAGTTGATTGAACAACCTCAAAATATTTCCTAAAAAGGCCCTAAAACCCTTATCAAGAAGGATTACTATGGCCTTTTTTAAAATGAAGATTTTAGCTTACTTATGACGCGTGAATGTGGAACCCATGAGTCAGTAACATTTTGCAGTGCATTACCATTGGCTGGATAAATGGGATACTTACAAACAGGCCCAAAATAATGACTGAATTAATCTTGGAAGTCGATTCAATTATGTGTCTGGAACCCACGATCAAATTGAAATATTGATAGCCTGGCAGATGCATTGCATTCAGGTGAGTTCATTCATAGGTTATAGGCCTACCTAAATAATAGGCCTAGGCTATATAAGCAGTAGCCTACACCTTTAGTGTAGCTACAACCATGGCATGCCCATTCCTAGAGGACCCCATTGATGAAGGCGCTCAACTTTTAAGGAGAGCATTCCGACCACCAGCTCCAAGGGTCTTCAGGGACCGAACCAACCCACTGGCCTAACCCCGATGACTACCTCTGGGAAAGGTACAGGTTCAGTAGGCCCAGCATAGTGTGTCTATGTAGTCTGTTGGAGCCACACTTAACAAAGCCGACTCGCCGTATAGCCAGGCTCTGACAACTGCACAGACCATGTGCATTGCACTCCGTTTCTTTGCGTCAGGCGACATTTCTATACACAATCGGTGACACAGAAGGCCTTGGAAAGGCAACTGTATGCGGAGAGATAAGACGGGTGTACCTTGCTCTGAAGCAGTACCTCAACATCTTCATCACTTTCCCTGGTCATCTCCAAGCCCAGAGGATCAAGGAAGCTTTCTATGCAATTGCAAGTATGTGACCATGAAAACGCATGATAAATGAAGTAACCATTGCCAACATATAGACAAAAATCTGTATGACATTGATCCTCCTTTCAGGCTTTCCCAATGTTCTTGGTGCGATTGACTGCACCCATGTGCGCATCCAGGCCCAATCCGGCCCTGCGGAGCCAGACTATGTTAATAGGAAATCCGGAAATCCTTCCATAGTCTCAATATACAAGTATGTACTACAGATGTGAGATGTGCACATTTATATTAGATTAAAGTTGTTGGAGAATTCTTTGAATTTAAACCCAGTTACCCTGCCATCAACATGGGATGTCCTTTTAAGATTTTTTTTTTTTTTGCCACTTGTAAATGGAGCGGATATCCTGTGAAAGACAAATATAAGAGTAAGCTAGCTGATAAAGTGGGTTGGACTCAATGTGAGGAGTTACTTACCTCATTCCGGCCTGATTTGCTCGTGCCAGGGATTGCCTGTGGAGGGATGCAGGATTCAGACTTTGAAGTAGGGCAACATGCCCAAATGGCACAAACCACTATTTTTGCACTTACCTCTGGCATGTCTGTGACAGCAGCCAGGGAGTCTTCATCACCTTCCTCTGTAGGTTCCTCTTCCTGCAAATACAATAGTAATGTAATCTACAATCTCAAAAGCATGAATAGGGTTCTGTCACAAACTACACACTCACACATGGGTCAATTGCGGGCTCCTGTGGCTCCATGAGATGGATTGTGTCTCCAGTAACTGAAAGACAAGAGTACCATTACATAAAATCTACAGAATGATAATGGAGGTAGGCTAAAAAGTTGGTAATAGGCTACCTTGGATGAATGCATCGCGAGATCCTTGAGGGAGGATGTCTGAGGAGGTCCCTCCCTCAATTCCCTCAACCAGAGGGCACCCCGCCTGTATTTTTTTTTTTTGGTTATTTCCCCCTAAAACTCCTCGTAGAGTTCAATGAGCAACCTCTGCTCTGCCCCCGAAAAAAAAATAGCCCTGGGTTTTGCAGCCATCGTATCGCGTTTTCGACAATCGCATGTTCTGGGCTGCTTAAGTACCTCGTGCATGTGCATATTGGATGATTAAGTTAACCTGGCTAAAGTTAACGTTAACAAGGCACAGCTGATTTGTGTTAATGGAACAATTTCAGCCTCAAGTCAAAGTCTACGCTAGTTCAAGCCAGGCTAAATCTGTTAAGCGCTGCCTTCATTAGCGAGGTTGATGGAATACCCCCCAGGAGCAATCAGAATAAAGTTTTCCCACATGTCAGAACGATCTCTCTTTCTAGATGCTTCCATAGTATGCAAAGAAATAGATACAAACAAACTAATGCTTGTCACTGTTGAGGCAACTACGAACCAAACGCAATGTTGTGCATTAAAGTTTTTATACTTTGAGCGTGCTACAAGCAAGGGGGCAGGCGAACATTAGGAGAGCGTAGACACTACGGCGGATCTGAGGCTAAATAGTACACCAGTTCCACCTAGCCATCCCATTGAACCCCATTCAATTTGGCGCCACTTTGACATCAAATAACGTTACAGCTGAAGCGTTTTAAGCCTTTATATGAACTTTTTCTATTTTCGGAATAATACAACATTGTGTGATTGGCGTCATAACCTCGTAACTGACTTACCGGCTGAGTAATAAACCTTTTCCGAAATCAATGCTAACGTGACATAATTTACATAATGAGCATGCGACCAGAGCGGGTGAAAGCGTTGCACAGGAGTAAAATAACTGTATTCTCTGGATAAGAACGAAAGCATCGGACCACAACATTTCAGCGAAGTTTTGATGGATTGACAGTAGGCCAGTGTTGTAGTCAAGTCACTATGCCTTCAAGTCTGAGTCAAGTCCAAGTCACTAAAAAAATATCCAAGTCAAGTCCGAGTCGAGTCCACTACTCATCTGAGTCAAGTCCAAGTCGAGTCACTATTAAATGCAAAACTGACAACCTTCAGGGCATTCATGTCTCCAGGCATTTGGCGCAGTGTTGCCAACTTAGCGACTTTGTCGCCATATTTAGCGAGATTTCAGACCCCCCAAGCAACTTTTTTTGTAAAAAGCTACTAGTGACAAATCTAGCTACTTTTTCTGGCGTTCTTGGAGACTTTTTGAGACTCTGATGTGCCATCGATGGCAAACATGTCCAGCTTAAAGCCCCACCAAACGCCGGCAGTGATTATTTTAATTACAAGGGGACACATTCAATTGTTCTGATGGCTACATGCGATGCTCATTATCGCTTTACAATGGTGGATGTTGGTGGATGTTGGTGCATATGGTCGGGAAAGCGATGGTGGTGTCTTCAAAGAAAGTGAGTATGGAGCAAGGATCCTCGAGGGCACTTTGGGTCTACCACCTCCAGCCAAACTGCCTGGCACAGACACTCCAAGCCCCTACATGTTTGTGGCGGATGCTGCTTTTCCGCTGCATCTGAATTTGATGCGACCATACTCTGGTAAGTGCATTACATTAAACTGCTTCATGATTTGTATATTCAACTGGATGCTGAAAAGTGTTTTTTTTTTTTTTTTTTTTTTTTTTAACACTAATGGTTTTTATGTTATGTAGGCCATAACCTTCGAGCAGATCAGAGTGTGTACAACTATCGCCACTCACGGGCTCGCCGGATCATTGAAAACGCCTTTGGAATCATGGCCTCACGATGGAGGATACTGGGCAAGCCCATTGACTGCAGTGTAAACAATGCCACTCACATTGTTAAGGCATGTGTTGCTTTACACAATTTCCTTACACGTACGGATGTTGCAAACGGTCGTCGGTACAACCCACCCAACTACGCCGACACCGAGCGACCTGATGGACAGGTGCAGCCGGGAGAGTGGCGACATACCGCGAGGGCAGCTCGAGCAGCAATGTTGGTGCGAGACAATGTTAAGACATTTTTCCAAACACAGCAAGGTGCAGTGCCATGGCAAGATAGAGTTGTGCGCAGAGGTCTCCTCAAATTGATTTTATATTGCCTTCACACCTGCCACACCAAAAAGTAGGCCTATGAAGCAAAAACCTGTAAATATGACGTGTCAATAAAAGTATAGAAGCAACTCTTTGTCTTCAGAACATGTTCATTATATGTCATATTATGGTAACGCATTATGTCCGGGCCAGGCAAGAATGCACCTCGATCAACAAGTGTTAATGGGGACTTTCAATGTTTTAGTTCAGCGTTGTTTAGGAATAGGTGACACAGCATCACCTCTATCTTGCACTGTCCCCTTTTCACCAGCGGCATCCTCGACAGCGTCTTGCCAATGTCTTCTGTGAATGACTTCTCCTCATTCAACAAGCTGCCATCGATCCTCTCGACGCTTGGTTAACGCCACTTGCACTGCCGACATCGGTGGTTCCCGCCTGCGTTTCTTTCTGTGCAATGTTGTGGCTGCGGCTGCAGACTGACCTGGGGCCTGTACTACGAAGGGAGCTTAACATACCCAGATGTAACCCAGGGTTACTTTGCTGCTTCGAAGCGTGTATCGAAGACATGAACCAATTTGGAGTGAAGCTTTGTATCGGAGCTTAAGTCGTTTTGTGATAATTACGTGATCAGTGACGTCCGAAGCTTCGTTTCACACACACCCACGTGACTGCTTCGAAATTTAATTCAAAGCATTAAAGTTGCGCGACACGGGGGGCGCCGTTGTGGGTTGTTGAAGGAGAGCCAACAGTCATAGTGCTGCTGGCACGAAAGCTTATAACCTGGGCTTTTAGCTCGACTCCCGTTCCAAGGTGTGACTGTTTCGCGGGTTCGAGTCCAGGCGTGTTGCAGGACTGAATCGCAGTTTCAACACAATCCAGATTACAATTGGTCTAGGCTACGTATTCAATATAATCACAGCAATGTGCATGCCCATTCTTTATTCATCTCCCTTCTAAATTAATGTATTTGTTTACAAATACAAGAAATGTTCACAGCCAAAATACTACCTTTACTGTTTTTGTAGAGAAGGCAATCACATTTGGATTCATGCAGGGTACAAAATAGGCTTAGTTAGGCCTATTTATGACATTATTTATTTATCCATTAATTCATGCTCAACATTTATTCATCTTCGACTCAAAGACATTCAATGTCTGAAACATTTTGTGACACAATGCTTAACTCTTTCCTTAACTTTCACCAGCAGAGGTCCTCATAGAGTTCTGAAGCTTCGAGTACTGAACATTTTTTCGATACAATTGGATTGAAAGCTTCACTGGTTCAGAAAGCTTCAGTTCGCCATCACTAGTATAGAGCTCAACAGCCCCGCTTTTATTGTAATTATTGTTTTTGCACATTTAAAACTTTCAAATGTTCAAAATAGTCTTTTGAGGCAGTGAGACCCTTTGTATATGACCCATTACCTTTGTAATTTCCAGATTTCCCAATGGTCTCCACGGTAAAGTGCTCAATGCTTCGGTTTACATGTAGAGATCGATCCTCATTATGCAACTGTGTAAGTGTGGTGCTATTTTGAGCCTTGTTAGTGGTATAGAAATAGCGATTTATTTTTACTGTACGTCTGCCCCGAAGGCTAGCGTTAAACGCTAATTAGCGGTTTGCAATAAAACTGGTCACATTCGACTAGCATGAAAACAAATCCCAGCGAACGGTCGAACTCGGTACACATGTGTTATTAACCCCCTAGGTTCATTTTGCACCGGAATTGTCCTTTAAAACAGTGCATGCTGGACTTAACACCTTAACACAGTGCATGCTGGACTTAACACAGTGCATGCTGGACTTAACCCCTTAACACAGTGCACGCTGGACTTAACCCCTTAACACAGTGCACGCTGGACTTAACACCTTAACACAGTGCATGCTGGACTTAACACAGTGCATGCTGGACTTAACACCTTAAAACAGTGCACGCTGGACTTAACACCTTAACACAGTGCACACTGGACTTAACACCTTAACACACTGCATGCTGGACTTAACACAGTGCATGCTGGACTTAACACCTTAACACAGTGCACGCTGGACTTAACACCTTAACACAGTGCACGCTGGACTTAACACAGTGCACGCTGGACTTGCGGGTAAAATGTTTGCCTGATTTTCTGCAGCGCTGCACGTCGTCACCATGTCAAATGATACTAGCACCTTGTGGGAGCAAGATAGCATGTGTAGCTCCTCCCCATTCTCTGTACAAGCTAGAACACCCCTCCCCAACATTACACACCCTCATTGGCTGGAATCCCCATACTGCTTCTGTATGCTAGAACGTGTGAATATTTATATATTGTATTGGTATTTATTATTTCATAATATTATTGTGTAGACTCATGACAAAAACCAAAAACAACATTTAACGGAAAGAACAGAAGAGGTTAAAACTCTATTGAAGGCAAAGAAGGAACAATATTTCACAAAATCTCCCTTTATTCATGTCACTTCCTGTAACTGGCAGATATTATGGAGATGGACTTAGCATAATCCTTCTATAAAGCCTTCAGACTGATACCAGCAGGTCATGTCAGACTGCCTACAACCGAGTCATTCAGACAAAAGTTTGAATTTGTCTGAATGTCTGATCTGCTTGGAGAACATACATAACAGGATCATCAACTGTCTTGTTAAAAACCATCCATCCAAGAAGGACTTTGCCCTTGGGAAACCAGGAACTTTCATGAAGAAAAATGCAGCACCAGATGCTCTGGTGATTTGAGCATTATTTGTATTTGTCTTGCTGGAGATGTAATCTTGAACTCAAACTCAAACACTTGGTTGGCAAGTTCATGATATCCTGACAAGACGACACAGTATCTTTCTGATATCCTGGAGTTCATTGTCTAACGGTTGTGTTGAATTCTAGATGTCTATGCAGCAAAGTGGAAAGGCTGGTGCAGTACTACATATTTCTCTCCAGTGTAAGGTCAGTTGATATGGGTGGTCTTGTGGATTATGTTCCTAAGTGTGAGAACCACATAATAGCGGAGAACCTTCCGTTGTGGTGGCGGCACTATCACACTCTCCTTGACCCGACACTGGTCTTTCCCCTTCATGGTCTTCATGCATGGCCTCTTCAGCTGTGAGATCTTCGACAAAAACAGTATGTCCGAGATGCTTTTTGAAACTGTAGTGAAGGATGTGACTTTTGGAGTCTTAACTTTAGTGAGTGAGACTTATATGCTGCAATGTTAACTCCCTCCCTTTCTTGTACAATGTCTTTAAAAAGCATGTTCAGCTGCGACAGTCGAAGCACCTCCCGATTTTTGAAAAGCTTCTCTTCAACCACCGTCTCACAGAAATACTTGTATCCATTATCATACACGTTGATTTCTGTTGTCTTTTCGTTTTTGTACAGGCAGTGAATATAGTTTCTGTAGCAGGTGAAATGGTACCGCGTTTCAACAATGGCCACCAAATCCTTGCCTCGAATATCTACTAGCAGAGCCTCATCTTGTTTCTTTTCAGCTGCTAGAAGCAACTTTCCTGCAGAGGGTGTTTGACACAGCATCAGTTTTTCCTTTATTCTTTTCCTGCTCCACCACTCAGTTCTGTATTTGTGACGTTTGCAAATGACGCATTGGATGGGAAGCAGGTGTGGCGCTCGCTCAGGTGTGAAGTTGCCACTGGTGTGTGTCCTTGAAGCCCTTTTCTTTGCCGGAGTTTCCTCAATGTCCTCAGTCCCTCTTTCCCCCTCTAGCACTAAGAAAAGAAAGCAGAATACAACTTAGGGTTGAACTTGATTTACTGGATTTAGGGTTGAACTTGATTTAACTCTGAAATCCCCTTCACTGTTACTGATTGAGGAAATAAGTTAATTGCATTCAGCCATCTTTATATTTTTGGTACAGAAAATGCACCAGAAGAATAAATAAAAAAGTCACACTTAATTTGGATAGTATGCCGTGCATACAAACAGACAAACTACACATGCTCATATTATCAACAAACTATCTCTTCACACTCTGTAAAGTGCAATGTATTGTTAAGGCTAAGGTTAGTAGTTGGAGTTACATACTAGATTAACGGTCATCAGTCTCTGTGGAGTCAACCTTGTCCTCTTCTCCATTGAAATCCTCTTCCACTTGAAACACCAGAAGCAAAATGTAATTTAAACCAGAAACACCTCACATATGAAGGAAGGGTGGACATGCGTGGCTCTTGAAGCAAAGTCCTCTCTATCAATCACGTTTTCAGTCAGACTACTTGGACAAACAATCTTACAATTTTAACATATGATATCATACACTGCTCAAAAAAATAAAGGGATCACTTCAATAACACATTGGATCAGTACTTTGCAATGTTTGGTACTGAAGTGAAACTGTTTGGAGGCGATTGATTGATTTTGCAGGAACTGTCAGACGTTCTGTGAATGTAGTTTGCGAAAGGAGAAAAGAGTGGAAGGTTTTAAGAAATGTGTTTTAGCAATTGTGAAAAACTGTAAGTGTTCCCTTTTTTGAGCAGTGTAGGCTACTGCCATAAACTAGGTTTAAAACACTCATTCGTCTCCCGTTTCAGAACTGCATTCATGCTCATGTTGTTAGCTATCTGTACTGACCTGGTCCCATCAAAGCCTCATCATATCCATCATCCTCATCTTCCTCCTTAATCTTCATCACATTGGGAACTGTAGCAGACACAATTCAAACACATTCATTATGTCAGTCTAACTCAGGACAGAGATGAAGTTACCTGAAAGCAGCACTAAAGAAGATTTGCTCTCAGGGCCCCTAGTTGACAAGTTAAAACAACGTAAATGAACAAGATACTGTAGAGGTTTTGTGTTTTTGAATGACCCCATAGTAGCTTGGGGACTGTGAGAGAGCAGTTTGTTCATTTTCCTTTCCCACATACAAAGTCCATCGGCAATAAACACACTTTTGTGGTTTGTACGGTGGCAGATATTGTATATGCTTAACTGACTTTTTGTTAGTGTTTCTGAAAGTATTCTTGTTAAGAGAATTTATAAGTATGACTATTTTAAGACCTAAAATAAACACAACCCCCACATAAATGTTTGTCATCTGTATTCTTTATTTATAAAAATGGAAAAACACATTTGTAACAGAAACAGAAACAGAATGATTAAAGTCAAAATCATTTCAACTCTGTGGAGCCCAGTAAGGATTTGTTTTATCAAAAACAAAATTTTATCAAAACTGCAAACAAAATGTATCAAACTGTGTATAAAATATATCAAAGTAAAACTAAATAAAATAGCATTAGTAGTTATAGCATCTTGTTTTTATATTTCTTTTTGAAAATACAAATACAAACCACTTTTTTTTTTTTTGGGGGGGGGGGTCAAGTGTTGTGCAATTCTGTCTCATTTTGCATAGTGCATACACATCTATCTAACAAATGTGACTTTCTCACAGTGACCGCTCACTGACAAAGACCAACTGAGAAAAACTTTTTCAGTTTTCATAAAATACAAAACATCTATGGGTTAGTGCTTACACAAATATGCAAGCTTTGCATAAAAGTATCTGCTTTCGTAAAACATACAGCGTAAAAGGCTAAATTTACAGTCCAACAAAATAAAAACATAGTTTTGATGAGACACTAAAGGAATATTTGCTTAGTCTTACAATTGCATTCTGCCCAACTGCCTGTATATATACTATACAGAAGTCTTATCACCTTCACCAACAGTTTACCTTCACCAACAGTTCTCAAAATCACCCCATCTTATTAATGTGCCTGATGCCATAGGCTACCTCATTTCTGAAACAGTGACTTTGAGGGTCTCTGAGGTGCTGGCAGTCGAGTCAGACTCCCCTGCATTATTTAGCTCTTTAGCCTACTCAACTCAGTCCAACTCAACTGGATCCCATGACACAGATCCAGCAGATTGGACTAGCTGGGACTTAAGTGCTGTGATAGGACTCCATATCAATTCTACCATACAAAAGCAAACACTGAATTCTGTAGTGTAGAAAACAAGATAAACATAAAACAAAATTAAAAATCAATCATCCTTTTCCCTCCCTCACCCACACTACATATCAGGCACTTGGTGACTCCAGTTCAAACATCACGTTTGCCAATGTCTAAATGAGTGCTGTAGATAGACCCGGATTACCTGACCTTTAGGCTAAGGCTATAATATATTTAATACATTTATGCGAATGATAAGCAATAACCGACTTGCTTCTGAAATCCTCAAAATGGCACAAGATCCCATTTTTCTCTTGATTCATGGAAAAAAAATCAGATTCAAGAACTATACTACCGTGCAAAGATGGCCACCGAGACTTAACACAACATGTAATAGCCCTACAGTATATGGTAGACAGATTTCAATGCTTTGCAGAATTGGATCTCAAAGCCCATTGTATTATAAAACGTACAATGTCTTTGTTATTGTATTGTGGTCCAAACATTATAGTAACATAACCTCTGTGGTAATTCCCACTCTACTACCAGAAAATAGCAAAATGAAAGAAAAAAAAAAAAAAAGTTTTGTTGTTTTACCGTTTTGTCACATTAAATGCTATGAATTGTGTCCATTCGCAGCCTTCTCAAAATAACTTTGTCATAGAACACATACATTACTTTATTTATGTTATAAATAGTTTGGGATATTATATTACCTTAGCCTGGGTGCCATTCCGAACTTAGTCCCGCCCACAACATTTGAGGTCAGGAAGTTCGGTCTGGCATTGCTCCATTGTGGTGGAAGTATGCTCGCCCTATATCGGGCGGACCAATCAAATCAGGCTTTACGATGATGGACAGGTGAGCAACAGCGCCTGGTCTATCACATCATCTGAGCACGCTTAGATTAGGCTTATGTTTGAAACAAAAACGCTGTGGCTAGAAGGATACATAGCTTTTAAGACCCCATATGGAAAATTAATATTATTTAATGAGGTTGTATCACTGAAAACGATTATTTCTGAAAACTTTGACCTAAGTTGAGATGTGGGAAAACTCATGGTTTCACTTTCATCAAGGGAAAACAGCGCTGTTGCATTGCCACATGTTCCCTCGTTCGTTTGAAATCTGATTGACCACCTGTTCGAGGGATTTGCGACAGCCGTTCCCAGCTGTTTAACATGTTTGTAGCATATCACTGTTCAACAGAATTATTTTTAAAAACGGAGGGGATATAGGAGAAGAAGGATGGTTCGTGTGTTTTCTTCCTACACCTCACGGTAAGCTATTTTGTTGCTCTGATTGGTTAGGTCTATCCAATTGAGTGCAGAGGCATCCCCCCCCTGAATCGGTTGAAACACGCCCCATAATTACGTCCCAATGGAGCAGTATCAGACTCATATTCTGACTAGAATTGAGTATGACTACATCAGGCTAATATTACCTCATATTGTGCTCATGATTATGTCTATTCATGGGTTTCATCAGGTCCTTTTCCACAAGTGTATAAAATCAAGCATCTAGATTATGAATGCAGACTGCATGGTGCTTGATTAATACACCTGTGGAAAGGGACCTGATGACTATACTATTAGGTTTCATTCTTTCTAAGTCTGATTAGATCTTTTGTTTTTTTCCACAGGAAGGAAAAGCTCTTCCCAAAGTCTTGGGCGGTCGTCCTCTCTTTTTCTTTTGACCTTGCAGTGGAACCGCAGCTGAAGGCCCTGGAGCCTGAGGGGGAACCACAGCTGAAAGCCCTGCACCTCCTGGAGCCTGAGGGGGAACCGCAGCTGAAGGCCCTGGAGCCTGAGGGGGAACCGCAGCTGAGGGGGCAGCCGGAGGGGAGGGTGGCTGCTGCTGCTGAGGAACGCCCAGGAGGAGAGAGGAGCCCTGGGGTAGCATGGGGGAAGACGAGGAGGGTGGTGGTGGTGCAGCTGGGGGTGGTAGAGTGGGGTTTGGTGTGACAGTGGTGCAGCTCGAGGAACCAAATATGGTGCTGCTGCTGGTCACAACTGACCAACCTAACATTTGCACTGCATCGACACGAGCAGCTTCCTCGGGTTCGCCAGTGCCGTGACGCTCATGCCAGGGCCCCAGGGAAGCTCGTCCAGCTCCTAGTCGCTCGGCCGACTTCCTCTTCCTGTCCTGCTCCAGATGATGAGCTTTCTGGACCTCCACCAGGTCCACCAGCGCCGCCCGCACCTCCTGCAAAGCCGTCAGGCACGACCGCTGGACCTCCAGGCTGGACGTCTGGACGCGGAGCGCCTCGGTCAGCAGGCGGTTGCCCTCCTCTTGCTTGCTCAGGAGCGTCTGAACGGTTTGGGGCGTCAACGTGATCGCCGAGGATGGAGGGAGAAGAGGAGTAAGAGATGGAAGAGGAGAAGGAGGAGGAGAAAGAGGAGCTTGGAGGTCCGGCAGCAGGTGTTCTGTGTTGGAGCTGTCAGAGTGGAACTCGTCAGTCCGCAAGGGGTCATCAGGAAACGTCCCTACATAGGAATAAAAACAACCAAACTAAATATACAATAAACAATAATCACCTTTAATGTATTGGTGATGATCTAGGGCATTCATACACATAATCCAGGATCATGGGATTAAGTCATGCGCTACATCAATCCATGCTTAGCCTTACAGTCACCTTTTGCTACATAAATCAGTGGAAATAACTTATGCTAATATCTAGCAGAATTTTCTTTTTTCCTCTAAAATAGAAGTTCATATTAAAACCGAACAACTCCACCCACCGTTGCAGTCACTGGGCATCCCCGTCGCCCCGGCGATGGCCATCTTCATCCGGCGGGCGATCCTCTCCTCCAGCGGCGTGAGCTGGGGAGACCCCTGCTGCTGCACGCCACCCCCACCTCCACCCCGGCCGTCCGATGCCCAGGCGGGCGCCAGCTTGGCCTTCAGCTGGTTCTTCAGGTTGTTCCACTTCTTGCGCACCTCCTCCACGTCCCGGGGCCGGGCTCCCAGCGTGATGGTGGTGGTGGCGGTCGCAGTGGCGGCGGCGTTGAGCTTGGCCGTGACCTGTGTCCAAACGGGGACGCTGCTGCCGCGCGGCAGGAGTTGGTTGCGCTCGCCGAACAGCGCCTCCCAGTGGTGGAGGATCTCCGTGTAGAGAAGGTCCTCCTCCTCTTTGGAGAAACGCCGACTGGAGGCTGGAGATTGGAGGTTTTAGAGAAAGGAGAGATCAGGAAACGGGCGTTACTGAGGTTGGGCAAGTGTGCTAACTAGGTAAGAGCCGACAGAGGAGTTTCGTTGTACAGACATTATTACATTTTTCTCATTTGTGTCTATTCAAACATTAGAAAATTTGCCTTATTTACAGTTGAGACATGTTTTAAATACTTCTAATGTGTCCTGCACCATTTCACCAAGTCAGATTCCTTATTTTGTCCTTGAAAATTCTGATTCTGATGTCGACTGCAAGGCATGATCACTGTTCAATCAGATCAGTGTAGTAATTTCTAAAAATGTCTTTGAGACTTTGTCCATCTCTATTCAGACAAATCAAGCACTGCTACTTTTGTCATAGCTCTCGAGTTGATTCTTTCAAAATATGACATTCTGTTTCAGGTGTTGTCAGTGCTGAATAAAAATAATGATTTCCACAGTGAAAACTACATTATTAAAATCTTGGTCAGGTCTCACCTACAATGCCTTTGTGAACCACCAGGTGGCCACAGGCCCTTGTTGTACTTAGTAACCCAAATGTTTTGTCAGTGGGGCTTTTATTTGGACAAAGGCAAGCAAAAGACTAAAAGCAAAACCAAACCAGCAGGACGGGATACTCACTGGCCCCCGTCCCTGTCCTGCCCTCAGCTGCATCCTGCTTCATCCTGGACACGATCCTCTGCTTCAGCAGGCTGAGGTCCTCTCCGTCGGCCCCCCCATGCTCTCCAGTGGGCTGCAGACCCCCCGACTGCGCGGCTTTCTCATGGAGCTTCTGCTTCTTGAGGTGGCCCCACTTCTTCCGCACGTCCTCCCCGTCGCGGGCCACGATCGACCCGGAGCTGGCGTTCATCTTGGCGGCGATGCGGTTCCAGATGGCAGTGCGGCCGCCGCGAGGTAGGAGGTTGTGGCGCCCGCCGAAAAGCTCCTCCCAGTGACGAAGGACCTCCTTGTATAAAATCTCCTCTTCGTCTTTGCTGAAGCGCTTGTTGTAGGCCTGGCCTAGAGAACATGGCACGAGTCAAGTACTGGGGCAGTGAGCATTTGACATGGTGAATAAGTAGATCATAAATAGATCATAAGGCACATAAAGCAAGCGTTGACCTCATTTTAATAAAGAGAAACAACTTACATGTTTTGTCATGGTCTTGTGGCAATCCTAAAAAAGAGAGGGGGGGGGGGTACAGTGTATAATTAGTGCAGTAGTTATAATTAATTAACTCAGTATTTATAATTAGTGAGCCATTATCAATAAACAAATTCATCATCTCCAAACAATCTCAGCAGTAAAGTAATTACAGTTTGACTCCAAGGTGAGATGATAAAAAGAATCATAAAATGTAGAAAGTCATCTAAAAATATGCAAATACTATGGGAACTGCATCCGTCAATCTAATTACAATAAGAACCAAGTTATGATCTGCATCAGTCTAGCTAACTATGATAAGAACCAAGTTATGATCTGCATCAGGCTAGCTAACCATGATAAGAACCAAGTTATGATCTGCATCAGTCTAGCTAACCATGATAAGAACCCAGTTATGATCTGCAAAGAAAATTACTACTTCAGATTGCTCCCCTCAACTTGGCCAGCTACTTTGAAGCTTTCCATATTTGACACCTCAAGGCTATAAACACACTAACAACCACTTAGCTAGCAGCTGCCAGCAAATTATATATGTAATCTGTATGGCATCATTCTCTGAAGCACAATAAACAAGGCTGTACATGTGAACCCCTTTTATGTGGTGGTGCAAACAAAATCTGTTTCTGACCATCTTGAAGACCTAATTCAGAGCTTGAGTGTACACACAGCAAACAAGGGTAAAAAAACAAAACTACTGCAAGCATTGGTAGAAAACACACAACAAAAAAGATACTTTTACATTCTAATTCTATAGGCCATCTCTTGCGCTTACCGTCGACCTCATGTCCGGCGTCTCTTCCATTGGTCGTCTCCTTCATCTTCATGGCCACTTCTGCCTCCAACTCACTGAGGCCTGCCCCAGGCTTCTCCTCCTCCTCTCCAGAGGCATTAATGACCGCCAGCTTGGCTCTCAGCTGGTTCTTGAAGTAGCACCACTTCCTGCGGACCTCTTCCCCGTCCCGCACCACCCCGGACGACGCCTGGACGGCGGCGGCCACCTCGTTCCAAACGGAACCTCGGCCCACCCTGGGGAGCAGGTTGCTCCGCTGTCCAAAGAGCTCGTCCCAGTGACTGAGCACCTCCCTCCACAGTATCGACTCCTCCTCGCGGCTAAAACGCTTTTTGTGTGCTAGCAACGGGATATGGGGTCCATTAAGTGGGGAGAACACACAAACACACGCACACAAACACAGACAAACAAACAAACACACACATGCACAAACACACACAGGACAATTATGTTTCTTTTTCTTAGTGTCTTCATGTAAGCAAACTCTGTCAGTGATCCATGCCATGCCTTATCGAATTGGTATTGAAAGAGATGTAATTCTGCTTATTATATGTCCACGTATCATAAAAATTAGTTTGGAGCCATAATATTAAACAAAAAGAACTATATTATGTTGCTTTAAGAATACATAAAAGGGTAGAATAATGCCTCTATCATCTGATATAATCTTAATCTATAAAAAAAATTAATTATTGGATACATCTTAAAAAGAGCAAACCTGACTATTTTAGACAATTAAAAACAAAAGATAAAATATTATTTTAGATAGATGGATAGATAGATAGATACTTTATTGATCCCCAAGGGGAAATTCAACGTTTAAAACGTGCAAAAGGAAAACAAATGACCAATAAAACATTTGACCACCAACATCATTTGACTGTGTGTGGCCTGAAGGCTTGGTGAAATGTGTCACCCATTCAACACTAAATTGGAAAAACATTCAGTAATATTGATTTGCTTTGTCAGCGAATCAGGGAAGTCAGAGAGAAGTGGCAAAATATGTAGTTCAACCTGCTTCAAACAAAGTGCTTGTAAGTTATGTAACGTTACATGCCATATCAGCATACATGTAATGGCGCAGTTACTTTCTGAAATTTGTTTCACAATCTTTGCTGTTGGACCTCAAATAGTAATGTTGTAATTTACATTCTAAAAATAGCAATTATTCAATTTAATGACATGACTTTCATCTCAATTTGAGTCTCGATTCTTATCCATTTTTTATTGCAGGTGCACAAATCCTACAAGTCACAAATCAGGAGACTCATAAACTCTCAGTTTTGCTACAGTTGCTGTAGTGCCCATGCAGTGTTTCCCATACATTGACTTATTTGTGGCGGCCCACCACAATATCAACATTGACCACCACACAATGATTGTCCAGGTTGTACTAAATTGTGCTTAAATCTGGTTAGCATCATAACCACGCTGTGCTAATTTGTTAAAAACTGTTGCTTTTAAGTTAATTCTGCAAACCTACCACCACAAATAGAATTTAATTCTGTGGGAAACACGGCCATGTCTTCCCTTCTTGGGTATCTGACTATGTTTCGCACCATAGTCTATGAAACTATACCCAAAGTGTGAGTGTAATCATAAATTGTATTGCATGGGATTTGTGTCATTGTAATGAAGGATTTGAGAAAGTGGGCCTTGTGTTGTTTTGATAGATAGATAGATAGATAGATACTTTATTGATCCCTAGGGGAAATTCAACTGTGATGCAGGTGTGTGAATGTGTTTTGTACTGTAGCAGAACTGTAAGCATACAGTTAATGTGTGACTTCTAGAATTAGGACTTATGCACATGAATAAGTTGAGAAGTTGTAGCTGTTGTGTTATCTAGAACTTTAACTGATCTGTTCAGTCAAAAGACAACCGGTCGCGCTCTCTTTAGGCTACTTACTGTGCGCGGGATCCAATATGTTGTCCACATCCACCTCCTCTTCCTCTTCTTCTTTTAGGTTTTCTACTTTAATTACTTCCACCTTAATTCCCAAATGTTGCATTTCTGGACCATCAATGTTAGGTTTGTCCTCCAACGGTTCCAAAGAGTCCGGTTCAATCTTACAAGTGGGCGTAACAACTGGTTTGCAGTCCAACTCCTGTGGAAAAAATTACAAGACAGACTAAACAATAGGCTACCCAGTTCCAAATTATAACTAGTATGGTCGATTAACATTAGCGCTTATCTAACCACCTCGATACATTAGTTTCCATTGCATTGATAAAGGCAACTAACTTGAACAACAAAGTTACATTAGGCTATTTTCTGATAGTTAGCCAATAATCCAGACATGCTATCAATGCACAGTTGATGTGGACTGTCTTAGAAGTTAATCGAATCAGAAAAATAGACATATAAGCTACAAAGTGTGTAGACTAACGATACCAAAATAAAGACTAATGACTTACTTCGTCCATTATGACTGGTTGGTGCAGGGAAAGCTCACGTTAGCGACAATGTTGATCCGAAGGTTACAAATGTAAGATCGGCTATTAGGTAAGATATTAGTTTAATGTTAAGTTGACTGCAACTAATTACAAGGCAGACATTCCAAAGGAGTTACAGGAGATATCATTCTCTCCAAATATCCCGCCAGCTGAGATTCTCGGGTGTGCGCTGAACTTGTTCTGCTTTCTACCAGCCGCGATAAGGGACAAACATAATTTTAAAACGCGCGACAGGTAAATCATTGAAGGGTGGCGTTTTTTGGTCCCTAGTGTCAAACATAACTAAATAATATTAAAATCTGCAAAGATATGTGGTCTTATTTTTTTCTTCTTCAGAAAATGCTGTTTTATATGAACATACAGAGCATTCGTGACATTCATATTCCTATTTTTCCACAAATTCCAAACAAAGCTCATATCGTGACTGTCCCAAGCACATTTCACAAAGTTAGATTTAGAATAAAAACAATAAAAGGGATGCAATTGTTCCTTATTTAAGTACATACGAATTGATCTGTTTGAACACAGATGTCAAACAGATTTTGCCCCAACAAAATATCATGGGGTGTCACTGTCACACTATAATGTAATGTGAGTTATCTCTCTCTCTTTCTTTACAATAAATCAAGAAGGCACTCCCACGTCAGTAGGCCTAACGCTTTTCATTGTCTTTTGGCATGACGTCTTTTACATAAAATGCCCAAAGTGAATGTTTTTTTGTTAATATATTACCATAGGTCTATGCTACCATGTTGCAGTGTGAGTATGTATTACACATGGTGAATCATACACACATAGAACACAGCCCTGGATACGAAAGCTAAATTTTGACATTCTAAATATCAATAGTAGTCTGAGAAAATAAATCCTGGTGTTAAAGACAACAATAATATGAATGTTGTCTTTATTACTATAAGTAATTGCAATAATTTAATCTAATTATAATGGAGGATATGTTTTTAAATATCTCAATACATTGTTGAATTTGTCTTTTAACAGATATGAGAATAAATTAAAAAGGGGAACTACAAACATTCAGATTGAAGTCCACCATCAAGAAGAGAAAAACTCGGGGAACCCAAGTGCTATACAATGTTTGGTGGCACGGTGTTTTGTTAAATGTAAATGTTTTGTTTAATGTAAATGTAAATCAGGTTTCTAGGCCAAGTATACATGGAATTTGGTCTCTGCATTTATCCTGTCTGTTAATTAGTGAACACACAGTGAGGTGAAGCACACACTAAACCAGAGCAGTGAGTTTGTATTACATTTAAAAAAAAGTTTTAACAAATGTAAGAGGTTACATTGTACTTGACTTCTAAGTGACAATATTTTTGTCGTCATCAGGACATAGTGCAGAACATTGAACATGTGCAGGAGAGCCTGTTGGCTATCGATTCCTTGGTGTGCTTCCCTCACACTCTGAAAACACAGCACTCAAAGTTCATTCAGTTGTGTTTGTTTAGGCTACTGTACATAGTGCCCTCAACAAATGTGGCGGTTCTTAAACAGGTAATGTAGAATGAAGACTTGTCACTGAGGATGGTGAGATCTAGATCAGTGTACTGAGTGTCATTGTAGTTCTGTACAGTTGGAACTATGCTAGACAAGTAGGCCTATTTAAGCAGCATATGGCAAGTGAACCTACTTGGAGTTCATTGTGCGGTGACAATAACAAGGAATTGGTTGGAGAGGAATGCAGAAGTGGTTGAGGCTGTGTGACCCAACGAGAGGCTAGCCCATGGAGCACCCTTGTAACCCAGTGAGAGGCTAGCATACTGGAGCACCCTCATAACCAGTGAGATGCTAGCCCATGGAGCACCCTCATAACCAGTGAGATGCTAGCCCATGGAGCACCCTCGTAACCCAGTGAGAGGCTAGCGTACTGGAGCACCCTCATAACCAGTGAGATGCTAGCCCATGGAGCACCCTCGTAACCCAGTGAGAGGCTAGCGTACTGGAGCACCCTCATAACCAGTGAGATGCTAGCCCATGGAGCACCCTCATAACCCAGTGAGAGGCTAGCCCATGGAGCACCCTCGTAACCCAGTGAGAGGCTAGCCCATGGAGCACCCTCATAACCAGTGAGAGAATAGCCATATATGGAGCACCCTCATAACCCTCATAAGGAAAAGTGGGTCAGAAATCACAATGTTGTTTGTTTACATTTGTCCTATGAAAGGTAGACTATTAATTGGAAGTTGATTGTGAGATATTTAATTTTCCATTTTTTTAAGTTCGGAGAGCTTTTTTTATACTTGTCACGGTTAACACCTCTTTCATTAGTTTCCCATACATATTGAATGGGCCTTAAACCTAATTTCAAACACCGAATCTCTCTTATTGTACATTTGATGTGTGACATCATTCTAGCAGGTTATCATTCAGCAATTGTGATTAAAATTACCTATTTGAGGGTACGAAAGAAACAAGGATGATAGTTCATTTCTCCATTAACGGGAAAAGGTTATACTTGGCAACCTCTCGTAACTTTTCTGTGAAATGGCCTTCATTCAAAAGGGAAGTGTCCTCCTTGTGGATGTGATTATTTAAAAGGGCTATAATGCACTATTATAGTTCGTTCAGAGATTCAATAGGGCACATGGTAGGACCCAGGTCAGAACGAGTGATTGGTTCACTTTGGTTGTCATGAGTCCTTAAGTGTATGTTTGGAGTGCCCTGAGAGGGTATAGAGTTTATTTTATTTTCTTCTGGGCAGCCAGGCCCAACAAGAGGTGCTTGAAGCACAACAAAATGAGGACTGTCATATTTCTATGTAAGTATCAGTTTTTTCATCACAAATAGCTGGCAATAGAAATAGTCTAAAATGATGTTGAGTCCACTGCCTAAAAAGGAAATGCTAACAGACACATACAACAACAGTGTTGAGTCTCTTCTGGTGATATGGTTGGAGATGTCGTGCTGAGAAAGCTTCTCTGACATTTCTCATGGAGTGGTCCATCTCAGACCACTGAATGGTACTTACCCATCAGAGTGATATAAAGTGAATGTTTGAGTGAACTTATCTATCTGTCTATCTATCTATCTATC
Source organism: Alosa pseudoharengus (assembly GCF_046254945.1). Classification (NCBI taxonomy): domain Eukaryota; kingdom Metazoa; phylum Chordata; class Actinopteri; order Clupeiformes; family Clupeidae; genus Alosa; species Alosa pseudoharengus. The sequence goes on along the minus strand of NW_027468564.1, from coordinate 34,555,939 downwards.
TATCTATCTATCTAATAAAGAAGAATCAGTGAATCAGTCATTCCTCTTCGTTACTGTGGTTTATGATTCAATCAGCAACATATCAGATATATCATATCAGAAATGCTTAGTATTATTATATATATATATGATGTAGACTCTAAGTGGTTAGCTTTAGTATGTTCTTAGTATGTGTTGTGGTTATATGACTTACAGTAGTGAATAATGGCATTTTACTGCAAATACATGAAGACTGAATAAATTAGGTAATATTGGTGGAATTGGTTGGTGGAATTTGGAATGATCCCATTTTGCATGTGGTTGGCCAGTATGTTGATGGGTTGTATTTTCCTTCTTATTTACTGCACTGATCTTGCACTGTCTTGACTATCTCTGTGTTAATCTACAGTACGTAGACAAAGAGAGAGCACTAACTTGCTTCCATGACACCTCACCTCTACCCCCCCCCCCCCCCTCCTCCACCATCACATACAGTACCCCCTTCCACCATCACATACATGTACCCTTCCTGGAGAGCATAAGTTTGAAAGCAGAATCTACTCTACACTGGTTCCCTACCGCACAGTTCACAACATGAGGAACACACAATTGTAAATAGACGGCCGGTTGGCCAAGTTGCTGAATAGAGACCTTTGCTTGAGGAAAGGAAACTGAAGTCATCTGTCCCTGATAATTTGTACAGTAGCCTTTTATTTCCACTGTCACTTTGCTTTAGTCTCTTCATTGCATTGCAAAGTAGTTACCCCCACTCCCTCTTTTGCAGAATATTACAAATAGTGTTGGATGAATGGATGGATATAGGCCTTCTCCTTTCTTAATGCACGCTATGTAAGGATGGTTGCATGCATGCTTATGTATAATTTATTTGTTTGTGTGTTTGTATGTATGTTTGTATCTGTACTGTATATATAAATGTGTGTATGTATACATACATACATACATACATACACACATTTATATATACAGTACAGATACAAACATACATATATGTATATAATGTATTTGTTTGTGTATTTGTATGTATGTATTTATGTATCTGTTCTACCCAGATCACGCCACTGTTAATGGAAATGCCCGCGGATCGCCTTGTGTGTTTCCGTTTGACTTCTGGGGCACGCCTCACCACGGCTGCACGGGCGCGTACCACCACTCCCACTGGTGCTCCACCACACACACATACGAGGACGACCGGCTGTGGGGAGAGTGTCCAGACTACGGTGAGAGAGAGGGTAGTGTAGTGTAGGGGCTCTTGTGTTCTCTGTGGGGAGAGTGCCCAGACTACGGTGAGAGAGCGGGCCGGTAGGGGCTCTTGTGTTCTCTGTGGGGAGAGTGTCCAGACTACGGTGAGAGAGCGGGTAGTGTAGGGTCTCTTGTGTTCTCTGTGGGGAGAGTGCCCATACTACGGTGAGATAGCGGGCCAGTACGAGCTCTTGTGTTCTCTGTGGGGAGAGTGCCCAGACTACGGTGAGAGAGCGGGTAGTGTAGTGCTTAAGGAGTTGGGCTAGCATGCAGTTGCCAGAAAAATTATGGGTTAAATTCCTGGCTTCCACCCTTCTACCCTTGAGCAAGTTACTGAACCCCGAGTTGCTCCAGGGACATTGGCCCTCGTAATGTAATGGAGATTGAGATATGTAAGAAGATGCTTTGGATGAAAACATATTTAAATGAATACATGGAAAAGTTATCTGTGTGGGAGGAAACAAATGATTTGCACTCATGACTTGAGTGGATTGTTAAAGGAGAAATTTGGGCTAGTTTTCACTTAGATCTCTGTTTTTCCAGGTCACCGAGTAGCCTACTGTCGTTATGAAAAAACCCCGAAAACAATCGTTTTTTACCTTGCTCGTGTTGCTACAGCCAGCGGCTAATGCAGCCAGGGGGCATGTACATAGGAGCTCACTGACATGCCCAGGGTTTACCCTGATTATGAACTTGATATAGCCTATAACCTATATTGTTATAACCTACATGAATTCCTGGCCATGATAATCATATGCTGAAAATGGGATGTTGTGGTGAATATTGGATATGTTCAGTCTATGACCAGCCGTTCTGCCCTCACCAGATGTGTGTGATATTCACCATGTCATTGATGACCCGTTCTCCCCTCAGCAGATGTGTGTGATATTCACCATGTCATTGATGACCCGTTCTCCCCTGACCAGATGTGTGTGATATTCACCATGTCATTGATGACCTGTTCTCCCCTCTCCAGATGTGTGTGATATTCACCATGTCATTGATGACCCGTTCTCCCCTCTCCAGATGTCTGTGATATTCACCATGTCATTGATGACCCGTTCTTCCCTCAGCAGATGTGTGTGATATTCACCATGTCATTGATGACCCGTGGCGCAACATCGGCTTCACGTCCACGTTACCCAGCTGGCCCAGAACGGACGGCGCCCTGGCAGAAGGCTGGTACCGCTTCACTGGCGTCGGCGGAGACGTCCTGTTCGAGGGCTGCCCCAGTTCTGGCGCTGGTGGAACCAAATACCCGCTGTCCCTCTGTGGTGGGGACACCCACCCCGGCCTGGCTGATGGGGTCAAAGCCATGAGTTTGTGTTGCCCTGACAACTGCCAGGGGGAAGAGGAAGTGAACGTGCTGGCCTGTCCTGCAGGGTTCTACCTCTACTACCTCTATCCTACAAGCAAAGGCTATTGGACATTTTTTTTTATTAATGCAATCTATAGTACTGACAGCACACACTATTGGTAGATATATTTGAGTTTATTTCAAATACATTTTGATTATTTACTACAAAAAAACACAATACTTTACACAAATGCTCTTATTTTTGATATTATTGGCACTACACCTGCACCACTACAGTACATGGGAAAGAGGAAGTTATTGTACTGAATCAAACTATGGCAGCTACACAGTCTCAGAGAATGAGATCTCCTTCTGATCCTTTACAGTCCCGGGGTCACCAGACTACCTGGGTCGTTTTTGCCCCTAAGTATGTTTCGACAATGCAGGGCACCCCATTTGCTGCCATGCAATCCTTTCTGCATGTGTCTCCATTGTCCTATATCTCCAGGTCACAGGTCGTGTGATGTGGCGGTCTGCGGTGTGAACGCTCAGTGTGAGGACAGCAGTGGTGGCTGTGTGTGCAGCCCTGGTTATGAGATTCCTGCAGGGACTCTACCAACAGGAGACTCCTATGGGTGTGCAGGTAAGATGTGCTCCCCCTCTTGAGTTGGGTTCGTGGTTTAAACGTAAACTCCTGTAGCGAAAGTCACTGTTTTCTATTTAGGACTGGCCTGGAATTGAGGTTTTTTAAAAGGAATAAATAAATAAACCGTGTATCTGATGCGAGTGCATTATGGCACTATAATCAAAATGAAAAACTAATGTCAGCATTACTGTCCTATAGTTATGAGATGTAAGCTATGCACTGCTGTGATTTAAATATTATTGTATCACTGTTACAACAATGGCTTATATTCATGGTCAAGTGCTGCATAATTGTGACATTTGTGGTCATTCACAGATATAGATGAGTGTGCGAGAGACAGTTCTATATGTGGACCCAATGCTCGCTGCAGCAACACCAATGGGAGCTTTAGCTGTGTCTGTAACTATGGATACCAGAAGCCTCCTGGAATGACAATCACCAATGCTAAAAACCCATGCCAAGGTAATGCCCATAAAGACTGATGTACATGACATGTTGTGGTCTTGGAGCCGGGGGGCAATGACTAGACATTACAAGAAATTGTAAAAAAAATTAGACTGAATACAACAGCCCTTATGCAAAATATGATTCTAAACATTATTCAGACAGCACATCCAACATACACTACAAACATGTATTGTCAGTATTGTTTCATTGAAGCCGAATTGTTCCAATTGTGTTCACGTTTTTGCATCAACACTTCGTGTAACTCGAACCTGCAAGAAAGGTAGACGGTTCTCTGTCCTAGTGAATGTGTGAAGACCTTGATTCTGTCATTCTGGAGGCAAACTAATCCATCCCTGTTTCTTGTTCAGATGTAGATGAGTGCTTGGAGCGGCCCGACATCTGTGGAGCCGGTGGGTCTGTGTCTTGCTCCAACACCATTGGCAGCTTTCGCTGCACTTGTAATGAGGGCTACATTCCCTGTAAAGGCAAGCAGGCAGTCTTCATCTTTTAGCAAGTGTGGCAAGACAACCAGTAGTATAATTATCATTCTGTTGCTAATTATTGTTCTGTCTTACTTACTAAAATACTAATTTCTCATCTTTATTGTGTTTTGTCGGTGGTGGTGGTGGTGTTTTTTTTCTGCCTGTCGTTGTTTTCAAAAGCTTATAAATTCAAGTATGATGATATGTGTTGGATGACAGTTGCTTCCTGTCAGTGTCATATGCTGTATTTAATGTTTACGACAAATAATATGACCAGCTGTATTTATGTTTTCAGTCTGGAATGCATCCAGCCCTGAGATCTGTAAGGTAAGTGATGAACCACTTTTAGATGTTGAAATACTGTAAAAGGTAAACATGTATTAATATATGAAGAGTCAAAGTAGTATTATTGCATTGTCATAGGGCAGTATTAGCGTTAGCATGCTCTACCACCACACAGGTCCCATATCAGAGTAGTATTATTGTGGGTAGCCATAGGGCATACCAAACACAGCTCCCATATCAGAGTATTATTATAGGGGGTAGCCATAGGGCATATACAGTACACACACAGGTCCCATATCAGATTAGTATTAGTGGGAGTAGCCATAGGGCATATATACCACCACACAGGTCCCATATCAGATTAGTATTAGTGGGGGTAGCCATAGGGCATATATACCACCACACAGGTCCTATATCAGAGTAGTAATATTGGGGGTAGCATAGGGCATATATACCCACTGGCGCCTTAATGCAGGGGCTTACCTGGGCTTCAGCCCAGGGGCCTCTACCAATGAGGGGCCTCCTAATAATAATAATGATAATTAATAATAATAAACGGCGTGTCCGTATTCGCGGCGTCATTAGCCTACTCTGGAGCTAGCCTAAATAATTGAGCACATCGTACTGCTCTTCAATTACATCCATGCAGAGGCCCCCTTTGTATTCTCCAATTCTAAAGTGTAACAAAATGTAACAAAACGTAATAAATCCCAACGGGTGTAGAGGAGCTAGAGGAGAGGCTGAAACTGACTGACAAACTACAAACTCTGGAGATAACGTGGGTAGGATTGAAGCAACGATAAACGAATGACGTGGATTCCTCTAACTGTCCATGAAAACAGAAGGCATATCAGGTAAATATCGTAGCAAATAGCCTGGAAATGAAACGGCTTTAAAAACATGTATTTCACTTGTCTCATTGGAGTGAACGCAGAACATGGGCTGTGGCGCAAAGAAATGAATTAGTGATCTGCATCTCCGTTCACCAACAGCTTTTGTGCTAACCCATTCGCACATATAATAGTCTAGGCTATGTTATGTTTTCTCCAACGTTAACGTGAGATCAGGGGCGGAGCCAGACATTGTAAACATTCGGGGCTTAGCCCATTTAATATTTTTTTTAAATAACCCCTTAAATAATGACTTCTAGTGAATTTTGTGTAAACTAATGGACACATTGAGACTTAAAAAATGTGAAACTAACATTCAACAGATTCAAGGTATCTGACTGGCACTACCCTGTGTAAAATTATAGTTTTGGGTCTTTCAAGAGGCAATATCTGTTCATATCTGTTTAGCATGTACTTAGTTAATTAAGCGTTTCTTATGGTTTGTATATTATAGTATTTGTTTATTTTCATTAGGCTATTGTTATATATGACATTATTGTTTATTATTGATATTCTCCTTCTTCCTCTTGCCTGATCTCATCTGTGTGACAAATATATATAATATTGTAACAATCTGCAAGGTTGTCTCAAAATGGTCTTTATTGGTTTCGCACCAAAACACACGAACGTCATAAAACAGGCAACACAAGGGAGGTCAATTAAACAAGCACGATACACAAACAGGGTAGTCACATACAATACACGGGGTAAACACATGAGGTACAACACAAAGAAAGACCATACCAGCTAACACATACACAACAAGGCAAACGCCACTACTCATACTACAACCAACATTAACATTATACACACACACACACGCACACGCACGCACAGCATTATGGGAGTACAGTCATACAGCTAGGCTCAGATCATTACACAGCCCCCCGAGACTTAGTCCATGTCCCCTTGACTCAAGTCTTACCCTACGTCAGTCCATGAGCCTGGCTGGGACGCGACGCTGGCGTTGTGGGCGCCCCGCTGTCGCGGCGGTGACTTCCGGTGAAGGCTGCACGGTGATCGGTGTTAGAGCCACAGCTCCATTGTCACCAAGTTCCACAGAGTCAGTGTCAAAGTCTCCACGACCCTCAGCTGAGGCCAGGGGTCGATACGGGGCCAGTCGATCACGGTGGAGAGCCACAACTCTCCGACGCTTAATCAGTCTCACACGATAGACCACATCAGACAGCTTCTCTAAGACATCGCACGGCCCGACCCACTGGCTAGTGAGTTTCGGGGAAATGCCTTTCTTTCTCTCCGGGCAGTACACCCACACTTTATCGCCGGTCTGGAACTCCTGGCCGCGACAGCGCGTATCGTAAGCTCGCTTTTGACGTATTCCAGCTTCACTCATAGCCTGCCGGGCCAACTCGTGTACTCCCTTCAGTCTCTCGCGTAGCTGCTTGTAGTATTCCAGCCCTGGCTTACCTCCAATCTCCGCTTCCGGAGGCGAACCGAACACCAAGTCCACCGGCGTGCGTAGATCTCGCCCGAACATCAGAGCTGCCGGTGTGCATTTCGTTGACTCTTGCACCGCTGTGCGATATGCCCAGAGCACCAGGGGCAAGTGTAAGTCCCAGTCCTTTTGTCGGCGGTCGGCCAATATGGCCAGCTGCACTGCTAGCGTCCGGTTAAACCGTTCGACCAGCCCGTCGCTTTGTGGATGCAGAGGTGTCGTTCTCGTTTTCCGGATGCCCATGCGCTGGCAAACCTCAGCAAACACCTCCGCCTCGAAATTCCGCCCTTGGTCGCTGTGGAGCTCTTCCGGTGCCCCGAACCGGCAGAACATCTCAGTGACCAGTCTGTCTGCTGTCGTGTGGGCGCTCTGATCTGGCACTGCATACGCCTCCGGCCACTTAGTGAAATAGTCCATAGCTACGAGCACGTAGCGATTTCCCCGCTCTGTGACTGGCAGTGGGCCCATGATATCGACGGCTACCCGCTCCATGGGAGCCCCGACTGCGTATTGCTGCAGCGGAGCGTGCGAGCGTCGCGTGGGGCCTTTCTTCGCTGTGCAGGCGTCACAGCAGTGAACATGCAGTTCAACGTCCAGCCTGCATCCCGGCCAATAGAAGTGGCTTCTCAGCCGACGAAGAGTTTTTGCGATGCCGAAATGAGCCGCCCCCACAGCCCCATGTACCTGTTCCAGTACACGGGCTCGTAATCCAGCAGGAACCAGCAACTGGAAAATGTCAGATTGTCGATCGGGGGCTCGCCAGTGTCTATACAACAGTCCTTGACGTGCTACTATTCCCGGCCACTGTGAATAAATCGCTTTGGTCTCTGGATCGAGTGCTGATACGTCAGTCCATGGCGGTCGCTGACCGGCTTCGATCCATGACCACACTCGGCCAAGCGTGGCGTCCTCCGATTGCGCCTTCCGGATCTCCTCCCTCGACATCACGTCCACCGGCGACTGTGCGTCCATGGCCTCAGCTGCCGCTCTGCAGTGCTGTGTTGTGGCGTTGGGCTGCGGTGCGTTGTCTCTCTCGCTGGCGTGAAGCTGGCGAGCAGTGGCTCTCTTGATGGCGCGGCGCTGGCGAGCGTTGAGTCTCTCGCTGGCGTGCTGTTGGCGAGCGTTGACCCTCTCGTTGGCGCGACGCTGGTGGGCGTTGAAAACAGCGACTCTCTCTCTCTCTCTGCCAGCGGTGATGCAGCCTGTAGCCGACGAGCGGGCTCCGGTTGAGCCGCGGCCAGACTCCTCTCCTCCCTCCGGTGGCAGTGTTGGCACTGGTCTGCTGCACACGGACGCCTGGACAGGGCGTCCGCGTTGCCGTGAAGACGACCCGCCCGGTGTCGAATCTCCATGTCGTAGTCCTGGAGCGCCTCCAGCCAGCGAGCCAGCTGGCCCTCCGGTTCCTTGAAGTTCAGCAGCCAGGTGAGTGACGCGTGGTCCGTTCTCAGCAGGAACCGTTTGCCGTAGAGGTAGGTTCGGAAATGGCGCACTGCCACCACCACAGCCAACAGTTCTCTGCGTGTCACGCAGTAATTCTTCTCCGCTCGGTCCAGTGAGCGGCTGAAGTATGCGACCACTTGCTCGCCCTGCTCGCCTGCTTGTGAGAGGACGGCGCCGACGCCCACGTCGCTGGCGTCGGTGTCCAGGATAAACGGCAGTCGAGGGTCAGGGAAGGCGAGCACTGGGGCCTCGCATAGCGCCCTCCGCAGCTGCCGGAATGCCGCGTCGCACTCTCGTGTCCACTCAAAGAGCTGGCCTTTGTGCGTCAATCGATGCAGCGGGCTGGCGACTGTAGCAAAGTCCCGAATGAAACGCCGGTAATATGACGCCAGGCCCAGGAAGCTCCGCAGCTCAGCACCGTCGCGTGGAACAGGCCAACGCCTCACCGTCTCCACCTTAGCTGGGTCGGTGGCCACTCCGGCGGCCCCCACGACATGGCCCAGGAACCCGGTTTGCCTCCGGAACAGGTGGCACTTTTTCGGGTGCAGTTTGAGCCCAGCACCTCGTATTGCGTCGAACACCTTTTCCAGATGTCCTATGGCACCGGTGAAGTCCGTTGCATGACACAGGATGTCGTCCAGGTAAACCACGCAGCATGTTCGTGGAATGCCCGCCAGGACACGCTCCATCAGTCGCTCGAAGTTCGCTGGCCCGTTGCATAGGCCGAACGGAAGTACCCGGAACTGCCACAGCCCTTGCCCGATGGTGAACGCCGTCTTCGGGCGAGCTTCCGGGGCTAGCTCAATCTGCCAGTAGCCACTGCGTAAGTCCAGCGAGCTAAACCAGCAGGAGCCGGCAATGCTGTCCAGCGCATCGTCAATGCGGGGGAGCGGGTAGGAGTCTTTCCGGGTTACCTGGTTGAGGCGCCTGTAGTCAACACAGAACCGCCACGAGCCGTCCTTCTTCTGGACGAGTACAGCCGGCGCAGCCCAGGGACTACTGCTTGGCTCTATCACTCCTGCCGCGGCCATTTCCTTGATCTTTTCTTCAGCTGCTTGTCGTTTGGCGAACGGTAAGCGATGAGGCTGAAGTCGGATGGGCCGAGCATTTCCGGTGTCGATATCGTGTTGGACCAGGCTCGTTCGGGTGCAGTCCTCGTCTCTTGCAGCGAATATATCGGTGTACGCTGCTAGTAGTCTCCGCACCTGGCTACCCTGTGCTTCACTCAGCCCCTCACAGCTACGAGTGCAGAGTTCATTTACGGCTTGCCTTGTCTCTAAAGAGGGCCGCGCTCTCTGAGCGGAGAGTGGTGTTTGCTCAACCCGCTCTCTTGGCTTCTCCCTGGTGGGCGTAAGCTGATGAGTGGCGGCCTCAGCGAGCGGACCTGGATGAGACCTGTTGTTTTCGCGGGCTTGTGTGGGGAGGGGCGGAGACTCAGCAAGCGGACGTGGATGAGACCTGTTGTTTTCGCGGGCTTGTGTGGGGAGGGGCGGAGACTCAGCAAGCGGACCTGGATGAGACCTGTTGTTTTCGCGGGCTTGAGTTTCGCGGGCTTGTGTGGGGAGGGGCGGAGTCCGGGATGACGAGTACTCTTTGCGAGTTCGCTTCCTGCGGACTTGTGTGGAGCGAGTTGGAGAGTTCTTCGTCGCGCCAGCTCTCCGCACTTCATGCTCTGTTTTCCCTGCCGTGTGCAACACTACGCTGCTCGTCCCCAAGTGTAGTGTGAACCGGGAAATGTCCACCACAGCCCCCCATTTCTCTAGCACGTCCAGGCCGAGAATGCAATCATCCTGAATGCTAGCCAACCAAAGCCGGCGGCTTGCCGTCTCACCGTTGATGCACACGCACACCAACTTTTGTCCATACAGTTCCGCTCGCTCTCCGGTAACTGTCGTGATGCGCGTTTTTGTCTTTTCCCAGCCTCTGGGTCTGGCTACCACCGTGCCGGGTAAGAGACCAGGGCGCACAAGCGAGATGGTGGAGCCAGTATCGATCAAGGCGCGACACCGAGTCCCATCTAGCGTGCAGTCCACATACAGTCCTCTGGTTTGGCCGAGCCGGCCCAGCCGTATGCAATCCATAGCCCCTCCCGCCGTGCCACCTTCTTCTAGTAACTGCTGGGGTGCGAGCTTGAGGGGTGCCGGGGCTGGGCAGTACCACGCGATGTGCCCCGGCTCGCCACACCGGTGGCATCCGTCTCCGCTGGCCGGCCTCTTCCACTCGCGTGGGCGCCGTTGTGGTGGCTGTGCCGTGGTCTGCTGCGTCACCTCCAGTTCCTCCCCGTCTTCCTCCATCGATATCTGGCGTGCGCAATGCCGCGACTCTGTTGTGCGGAAGATGTTTTCCACCCGTTCGGCTTCCGCGAGCGCCACGGACAGCGAGCTGGGGGCACTCAGGCGAAGGTGTTCTTTTAGCCGCTCTGGGTGGATGCCTCGCACGAACGCTTCCAGTGCCATCTCTTCATGTAGACCCTGGCTGTACGTTGGGTAGCCCCGCCGGGCATACAGCTGCAGGTCAGCCGCGAACTTGCCCAGTCTCTCGTCTTTGTGTCGCCGTCTGGAAGCGAGTTGTTCTTTGGCATCGCTGATAAAGATTCTCTGGCCGAATCGTCGTTGCAGAGCTGCTTCGATTGCAGTCCAGCTTACTTGCTCCGCCGGTGGCAGGTCTTCTAATACTTGTAGCGCTTCCCCCTCCAGGGCCAACGCCACCTGTACGCCTGTTCTCTCCGCCGACCAGCCATTCAGCTCGGCTGCCAGCCGGACCTGTACCAGGTATGTTGCCAGCGGCCTTTCGCCATTGTAGTGGGGCAACTTTACGCTGGGGCGCCCTTCTACCGCCGCCGTCGCACCGAGGACCGGCCGGTTTCCATCGCTCCCATGTGGAGCGGGTTCAAGTGGCGGGATGCTGTCATCAGCCCGGTTCGTTTCCTCCTGTGGCCGGGGGCGGGTCTCTTCATCACGGTCACGCTGCAGGCTGGCTCCGTCTGCTTGGCTCAGCAGGTGGCCATGGGCGAGCGTGCTGTCGAAGAGCCGTCTTGGCAGGAAACTCATCATCGCCAGGTAATCAGTTGCAGCTTTCTCCTCCCGTCCAGTAGGGGTCGTCATCCCACTTCTGACACCAATGTAACAATCTGCAAGGTTGTCTCAAAATGGTCTTTATTGGTTTCGCACCAAAACACACGAACGTCATAAAACAGGCAACACAAGGGAGGTCAATTAAACAAGCACGATACACAAACAGGGTAGTCACATACAATACACGGGGTAAACACATGAGGTACAACACAAAGAAAGACCATACCAGCTAACACATACACAACAAGGCAAACGCCACTACTCATACTACAACCAACATCAACATTATACACACACACACACGCACACGCACGCACAGCATTATGGGAGTACAGTCATACAGCTAGGCTCAGATCATTACAATATCTTATACTATAATATACATAATATTATGATATAATTACAGTATGGCCAGTCATCATGATACAAGGGTATTTTAGAATGAATGCATTATCATCTTGACATAGGCGTTTCTAAATTATATTAATTTTGTAATTTCAGGTCCCTTTACACAGGTGCATAAAATCAAGCAAGATTATGAATGCAGACTGCATAGTGCTTGATTAACACACTTATGGAAAGGGCCCTTTCCTCTCAATATATCATTTTTTAGTTAATAATTAGTTAGGCAGCCAAAACAACATAACATGACTTTTATATTTATGTGGACTCTTGGATTATAAGATCTGTGGTGGTGGATAGGATATCAACAAGGTTTTAAGTTAGGCTAACAGTTAACATTCTTTTGTGCAACATATGACACTGAAAAGTTGACATGGGCAGATAACTGTTAATGGGTTTTTCTGACATTTCAAAACAGTGTAGCCTAATTTATTACAAGACGAGGATCACTTTGTTTTGGGAGCTAGAATTTCTTATTCTGCAGTAGGCTTAGCTAGCAGCTAGCCTATGAGAGTACTGAATTTGCCTTAAATTACGCCGACGAACGAGGACATTTAACGTTAACATTAAGCATTTAGGGAGCTAGCCAAGTAGCCTAACGTTAGCCTGCCTAACTGACTGAAAGCTCTTAACGTGAAATCACCAACCTGAAACAACACCATCCGTCAGTTCACTGGGCGATGCTGTTGCTTGAACGGAGCTGGGTGGTCTTTTGAAAAACTTTCTAATATCCATAACGTTTCAACAACATGTACACAAGGTGTTTTATCACAGACTGTAAAAGTGACAGACTTCTGACAGAGGCTTTTTGGAACACCGAAGCCATGACGTAGCGTTGTCAAGGCAGCATTTTCACTGGATCTAAAATCAATCTAACCATAAGCCTATTTCACGCCGCCATTTTGAATATCGATAAGCCGTATACTCACTTCTGGTTAACGATGTCTTATGGAGAAACTAACGTTATCAGAGCTATCTACAAGTTTACAAGGAATTTGCGGCATCTGCCAAATATTAATCTATCACAGGTGGCAGATATTGTGGAACATCACACGAAAACTAAGCGATCCAAACTGGATCGGGGATATAAATTGTTCCATGAACAATTTTTATATAAATATGAAGGTAAAGTCAGTCAGCTAGCTAGATGGCTAATACCAGATTGCTAGATGGATAATACTAGATAAGACACAACAGCTTGTAAATGCACTTCAATAAAGCAGTGTAACAAAATTATCCTGTAGCCTACTTCTACTAAACCATCAGAATTGGATTGTAGATATAGAATGTTCCATGATCAGTTTATATTTTGTGAAGGTAATGTTGATGTCAGCTAGCTAGAAGCTAGGTGGCTAACGTCAGATCCAAACACAGCTTGTAAATGCACTTCAATAAAGCTGTGTAACGAAATGATCCAGTATTTTATTTTGAAATTATTACGTGCATGTTGTTTTTGTATAGTCTCCAACGTAGTAGGCCTAGATGGTAGTGTCGTTGTGAGATCACTGTGCTACCCATCTCTTAGAAAAAACGAGGAGCCGCACAAACAAGGTGTAGTGAACATTGAATCTGTCAGGGGCAAAAGGAACAAGTACGCCGAAATAGCTATTGTTTACAACAGTCTTTTTGAAGGGGGTGCGTTGGCCAAAAACATATTAAAAAGATGCAACACAAATGGCTATGGTTTGTCAACAAAAACGTTGTCTAGAGTAGGCTATGCATCAATAATTGACAAACAAACGCTACCTACCCTGTTTTTCGTGCTAAACGTCACTGAAGCCTAGTTGATTGAAGGATGACATCTTACTTGCAACAGTGTCGATGTCTGAGACCTGGGCGATGTTTGAGCATCTTGCAATGTTAATAACAAATGCACCTTCCTGTGTAGACTACAGTAAGGAGCCTAACTTGTGAAAGTTAGGTGTGTTTTATGGGAAAATGTTTTGGATATCATACAAATGATGGTCATATGAAGGACAGATATACACATGAGGCATTTAATCAATGATATACCAGCTTGGCTTTTTATGTAAGATTGCCTTTTATGTAGGTACATTGTAAAAGGCAAGCTGGTATATCATTGATTAAATGCCTTGTGTGTATGTGTCCGTCATATGACCATAATGTGTATGATATCCAAAACATTTCCCCATAGAAAAACACATAAGTAGCAAATTGTTGCAACACTATGGAAGACAAAGCTCTTATTTCTTTCCCAAAAGTTTTAGTTGTTGTTCCACGAGTTAAGGTTCAGAAACTTTTGCTAATATGTTTCACTCACCGTGCTATTACTAACACTACTTCGGCCAGCAAGACTGCGGGGATATGCTGTTTTGTGTGTTGGTAGACTCTAATCACATTGTTGCACAAGCCACGCACTCAAGTAAACGTAACCTAACCAGTTGGTCATTTAAAAAACAAAAACATTGGGACGCTGCAGAGTGAAATCCACATTATATATGCCCTATAAAAGGTTAGTGTCAAAGTAACAAGTAAACAAGAAACATATTTTATTGAAAAACTTGTGGACATCATAGAAATACACAACATGGAACAATACATATATATATATATATATGTACACCCGGAGCCACCTGTGGAGAGCAGGCTCACAGCAAGCCATGAGGTCCTTGCTGCCAGGAGAGATGAGACCCAGCAGTGGTTGGCAGGGAGGATCCTCAAGGGAACGTGGCAAACCGCAGATATGCGGCAGGGGCTGGAGCCAGAAGTGCTCCACCACTACGTGGATCTCTGGTAGGTCAAGGTCTCCCACTGCAGCATCGTTATGATACATCTGGGTGCGAGCCTAGATTGTCAGGTGGTTGATCCTTTGCAGGTTCCCCACTTTGTACTGATGGAGGTGAAATGGCCAGACATCACCAGCATCTCGAGGCACCTCACATCAAGTTGGGGGGAAACTTCAACTAAAAATTAGTCACCGGAATTTCACCCAGGTGCAAGGTCAGCTTGCGGTCACTGGCCTTCCCTGGTGTGACAGTCACTGACACCAAGTCAGACATTTCCGTGTAGAGGAGAGGATTTGGTGAGACGAGTCCTTCATTGAAGTTCTGAAAGACAAATAAGATATTTTTTATCATTCCACATTTATGGACGTATTTCTTCAATAGTGTGTGTGTGTGTGTGTGTGTGTGTGTGTGTGCATGCGTGCGTGCTTTGTTCAATTTTCAATTTTTCTGTTTTACAATTATTCTGTTGATCAGCATGTGGGCGTGCATGTGTGTGTGACATATTTCTCGATGTATTTTCTTGATTTCGGATTCAGTGATTATTACTAACAACTTAGCATGTGGGAGTGTATGGGTGCGTGTGTATGCATGTAGAAGAGCAGGGAAGTGAAAATACTCACGTGACAACACCAGCACCTCCAGTTCCACTATCCTCGTGTGAGCTGCATCCAATGCACCTACCTGATGCAAACAAATAGAGAAAAAGTAGAGAAATAATGAAACAGATCACAGCACCTCTTTAAACTCAGTCCATATCAAGAATAGCTTATTTCCCTGATGCTGACATCCTGCTAAACTGTAAACAACAAATGCTTATTAATTAATTACGGTACACTACAATTACTTTAGTGTGCAATGATGACATACTGTAGTAAGTTATGAGTGCTGTGACACAAAATAGCATCACAATAATCTGTGTTTCAGTAAAAGGTGTATGAAATATAAATGTATGAAATAATCTCTTGTTTAGTTTAAAACAGACACAGACACACGAACACAATTTGCTGTCTAAACCTAGCTAACATTACTATCTATATCTTTGCTTTGTTACCTAGGGCTATTGGCTCTGCACTAGGTAGAGACAAACTCCACGTAGTGCACGTAGGCGGGTGGAAGCTAAAATCACGTAAATATCTACTTGAAACAGAGCAGACTGACACACAGCAGTAATCCTTGGAGCTGCCCGCGGGTTTAAGAAAACACTTGCATAAATTGTATTTCATACATTTTGGCACAACTGAAGCATTCATCTTTAGGTGCTTTTTAAAAGTGATTACAACGAACGAGAAACGTGTGCCGTTCACCCACCACAACACAAACACGAAGTTCGTCTTTCATATCATGCCGTAGGCTGGTGTATTTAGGGAAAAGGTGGAAGCTACAATTGCGTTTAAATATCGACTTGAAACCGAGCAGACTGCAGTCAGACTACATCAGTGCTCATCAGTCACCCATGGTTTTAAGAAGCTTAACACTTGCACATTGTAGGCTAATGTTATTTCTTACGTTTTGGTACAATTTAAGTACTAATTATGTAGTGCACAGAGCCAGTAAAATCCTCCAAATAAACATAATGTATATGCAAATGTACACCTAGCTATTTATCTCCTTGCCAGTTCATATACTCGGATCAAATCTTACCTGGGGATGGTCGTGCGTCGTAGTCATGGTCCGTAGCTAGGCTAGCTAGCTAAGCTAAGGTAGCTAGCAACATCAACATCTTCTTTCCACAAGGTTGTTGGACTTCATGAACATCAAACCCCAGTCTCTCAGTTGTCCTTTCAAAAACAGACTTCCTGGCTTGGGTTGTGTCAGAGACCCATGAAAAAACAAAAGGTACCGCATCTTGTTTAACTCTGGTTTGTTAAAACCACTAGGTGTTTTGTACAGGTCACTGCTACGGAAATGCATACTAGAAAGGACTGTGCTATTAGAGACGTTAAACAGTGGGCCTTCCTCTCTCCTGATGGCTTGAATCCATTTTCTTCGACGGTCCACATCACGGGGAAAATTTTGAAAGCTCAAATATGGTTGTTTTGGTCTGCTGTTGGTACACAGAGGCACACAATACCGCCTTGTGCAAATCATCTGTGCCATTGCCATTCACCGTGAATGGTGTTCCGTATGACCGGAAGTAGCGATACGTCTTAATGTAGCAAAACGGAAGAGACGCCATTTTTAGATGAGATAGGCTTATTGAAATCACCATAGCGGATAGCCCAGAGACCTGGCATAGATCGTGTAGCAAGTCAAATTATTTTTCAATATTGGGCTTTGAAAATAAGGGATATATTTCCTCTGTAATAGAGCATTTGGTGACATTTATAGAGAAACCGAGGGGAAGTTATATTGGAAATAAGAGTTGCCGGGAATTTAAAACACTAAAAAAAGATTCGGGGCTTTTGAAAAAAGATTCGGGGCTTAAGCCCGCTAAGCCACCCCCTAGCTCCGCCACTGCGTGAGATATATCTCCATGTAGTGTAGTGATAATGCATAAGGTAGCCATGTTCACGTCACATGAGCCAGCTTGTTCTGTAGGCTAAAAGTATTTCTGTCCCTCCCAAACTGCGTTAAACTGGTGTGTTAAGTAGACAAAATTTAAAAAAAACTCCTGGGGAACCCCCCGACACGACAAACACATGCACTTCTGAAAAGCTTTTAAACGTCCATACAGTATGTGTAGTCTACCCATCTTTTAACTTAGCCTACAGCCAAAGTTCAACGCTTGTTTTCGTGCAGTAGGCTAG
Organism: Alosa pseudoharengus; assembly: GCF_046254945.1. Lineage (NCBI taxonomy): Eukaryota > Metazoa > Chordata > Actinopteri > Clupeiformes > Clupeidae > Alosa > Alosa pseudoharengus. Next base: position 34,538,787 of record NW_027468564.1, on the reverse strand, counting down.
CCTTTTTGATAAGCGATGTCATGGGTAGTCTGACGTGATTCGAGAACTTCCTGTTTATGTAAAGGTTTTACATAGGCTGATGATAGGCTACACTGCATGTTATTAACCAAAAGCGCGCGCTATGTGTCGGGTCTGATCGCGGGCCGGGTATCATTTATTCATAATTCATATTTGCGGTTGGGGGGGCCTTAAAAAACATATAGCCCAGGGGCCTCGGGTGGTATTAAGGCGCCCCTGTATATACCACCACACAGGTCCCATATCAGAGTAGTAATATTGGGGGTAGCATAGGGCATATATACCACCACACAGGTCCCATATCAGAGTAGTAATATTGGGGGTAGCATAGGGCATATAACACCACACAGGTCCCATATCAGATTAGTATTAGTGGGGGTAGCATAGGGCATATATACCACCACACAGGTCCCATATCAAAGGGGACGCAGAGAGATCATTTCTCATCTCTCCCTCTCCCACTATGTTCCTGTCTGCTCCTCATCTCTCCCTCTCCCACTATGTTCCTGCTCCTCATCTCTCCCTCTCCCACTATGTTCCTGCTCCTCACTATCAGTCCCACTATGTTCCTGCTCCTCACTATCAGTCCCACTATGTTCCTGCTCCTCACTATCAGAGACAACGAAGTGCAGTTAGTGTCTAACCAGGAGTGCAACACAAAAAAAAGCGGAGTGTGCACGTTTGAAGGAAACATTTACGTAGTGCAATGTGAACAGTATAGACAGTGCAGGGTTCAAAGTTAAGTCTCTTTAACATACTGTGTACTTGTCGTCTGTGTCCCTGTCTACTGTGCAGGCTGCAGCTGAGATGGTAGATGAGATATTTGATAAAGGTCGCCAAGGCCAGGTCCTGCATGCAGATGACCTCTTCAGGTCGACAGAAAGTCTGATAGCTGAGCTGGTCCAGCCTACTGTCCACCATCACGTCACAAACATCATCACCAACAGCACAGGTGTGTATTTATTCTTGCCACAGAATCGTAGATCAGAATCAGAATCTAGAATCAGAATGAACGATCAGAGGGCTGATGATGATGCAAGTAGCTGAATTCCCATCCAATGTTTTGATGCGAATTCTAGCATTCACATACATTTTCTGAAAATCTGAAAATAATTAACTCAATAACTCACCATTTATTTTAACAATATCATTGCACTATATCGTTGGTATGAAAGAATATACATTATTAATTTATCTGAGGTGGTGGAACTTCGTTCCTCCCCGTTCCCCCACACTTTAACCCCTGACTGTATATGACCCATGCATGTCTCCTGTGGTTCCCTCAGAGGTACAGATCGTGAGTGTTGGGCCAAATGCCTCCAGGTCAGGGCTCTCACACCTGACCACCACTGATGTCACTCTGGACATAGACCTCCATGGGATTGCAAAGAACTACAACGGTATGTCCTTTATTATGGAGGGGAGTGGTGCCCCATCGGGGAAATTCTGGAAATATTATGTTGTATTTCTCCTTTTGTAAGTTTAAAGTTCCTTTTCGATTACGAATCTTCACCAAATCAGGGAGAGAGTATGTGTACTATAATACTCTTAAAGTACTTTTACTGTTTTTAGTTGTTCTTTGAACAAATTGGAATCAGTGGTCTTTGAGCATAAAGAACATTATTCTCTGTTTAGTCATCATGACGTCTCAACTGATATCCACGGCCCTACCCGATGGAGGATATCGTCAATCACCTTTGTTTGTGTCCTAGGTTCAGCGTCCGTTGCCCTTGTTGTGTACAACAACATGGAGGAAGTCATCAATGCCAGCCTCTTCCGCTCAGATGACTATACAGTAAAGAACACAATGATGTCCAAAGTAGTATCGGTCATCTCGCCCAAGACCCTGAACAACACACTGCCAAACCCAGTCAACATTACCCTACGCCATCTGACAGTAAGCCTGCCATGCAAATGTGGATTAAAATGTATGTATTGTCTGCATTTAGTACTGAGTGTCCATATTTAAAAAGATCTTCTCCCATTGGTAGACTGAAATGGATGATGGCTGATAAAAGCCGCTGTGAAGATCTTTGCACAACCTGGGATGATTAGTGGCATAGTGTGAACAACTCTTGTGTTTCTATACTATCAAAATTAACTTAAAACGATGATGCCAAAACTAGATGTCCATAAAAAAAATACATAGAAAAGTGATCTGCATGGGAAATATGATGATCCAACCCAAAGTGAAAAAAACATTAAAAACTACTGCATGCTGTTGCTTGCAGAATGTGTGTGTGTGTGTGTGTGTGTGTGTGCGTGTGTGTGTGTGTGATAATGGATCAGCCTGGGTTACATTGCCAAACCCACCATTGGGAGTCCGCATTGCTTTGCATAAGAATGTGTATGTGTATGTGCATTTGTGTGTGTGAGTGTGATAATGGATCAGCCTGGGTTACATTGCCCATGGAGTCCGCGTTGGTTTGCATATAAACGTCTGCAAAATAACAGTGAAGTTTTAAATGCTAAATGAATGTGTCTGTGTCTAAACCCCTGCTACCACTAGGAGTCAGGCCCTGAGGATGAGCCTGTGTGTGTGAACTGGAGGGCGAGTGTGTGGATGGTGGACAGCTGTAACGCCTCCAGAACCAACTCCACACACACCGTGTGCACCTGTGAACACCTGTCCACCTTTGCACTGATCATGCAGACACACAACACTCCCAAGGTGACCCGAATTAATTGCTGTGTGTTTGTGCTGTTGTAAGCGCATGGGTTATTCTCTCTTTTCAGCAATTAATTAATAGTAAATAAAAATACTTAGTTGTTTGTTTTGTACTACTGTACTATGGACAATTACAAGGCAATTATGATTGATTGATTGATTGATTGATGGATTGATGGATCATTCACTCAATCACTCACTGAAGAGTACTTATGTATCTTCACGTGAACAAAACTAATCTGATCTCCATATGTGGTGTTCTTCCCAGAGAGACCCAGTCCTGGAGCTGGTGAACACGGTGCTCGTGGTGGTCGGCCTCGTGTTCCTGACCCTGGCCGTGTTGACCTTTGCCCTCTGTCGCTTTAACGGCCGAGTGACCAACGCGGCGCGTCTGAACCTCTGCGTGTGTCTGCTGCTGGCCCACCTCCTCCTGCTGCTCTCCCAGCGCTTCCTCCACCTCATCCGACCACACCAGGTGCGCTAGGAGACATGTCTCACACAAGGTGCACTAGGAGACACGTCTCACACAAGGTGCGTCAGGAGACACGTCTCACACAAGGTGCATCAGGAGACACGTCTCACGCAATGTGCGTCAGGAGACACGTCTCACACAAGGTGCGCTAGCAGACACGTCTCACGCAATGTGCGCTAGGAGACACGTCTCACGCAATGTGCGCTAGGAGACACGTCTCACGCAAGGTGGGCTAGCAGACACGTCTCACGCAATGTGCGCTAGGAGACACGTCTCACGCAAGGTGCGCTAGGAGACACGTCTCACGCAAGGTGCATCAGGAGACACGTCTCACACAAGGTGCGCTAGCAGACACGTCTCACACAAGGTGCGTCAGGAGACACGTCTCACGCAATGTGCGCTAGGAGACACGTCTCACACAAGGTGCGCTAGCAGACACGTCTCACGCAATGTGTGCTAGGAGACACGTCTCACGCAAGGTGCGTCAGGAGACACGTCTCACACAAGGTGCGTTAGCAGACACGTCTCACACAAGGTGCGCTAGGAGACACGTCTCACACAAGGTGCGTCAGGAGACACGTCTCACACAAGGTGCGCTAGGAGACACGTCTCACACAAGGTGCACTAGGAGACACGTCTCACGCAATGTGCGCTAGGAGACACGTCTCACGCAAGGTGCATCAGGAGACACGTCTCACACAAGGTGCGTCAGGAAAAACGTCTCACACAAGGTGCGCTAGGAGACACGTCTCACACAAGGTGCGTCAGGAGACACGTCTCACACAAGGTGCGCTAGGAGACACGTCTCACACAAGGTGCACTAGGAGACACGTCTCACGCTGGTCTTGGACCTGAGGAAAGACTTACTGGATGCTTCTGAGACACCCCGAGTTGCTGTGGGGAGAATGGCATATAATGTAATATAATTTGGATAAACATTTGGATAAAAGTGTCTGCTAAATGAGTAAATGTAAATATGTACATCTCATGTCGGTCTTTAGCGCTTGAGGACAGAGTAGGGCAGACCTGGAGCCTGGTGTTTAACCCATTTAATCCTAAAATGGTTGCTAAAAACGCCTATAGGAGACACGTCTCACACAAGGTGCACTAGGAGACACGTCTCACACAAGGTGCGTCAGGAGACACGTCTCACACAAGGTGCGTCAGGAGACACGTCTCACGCAATGTGCGTCAGGAGACACGTCTCACACAAGGTGCGCTAGCAGACACGTCTCATGCAATGTGCGCTAGGAGACACGTCTCACGCAATGTGCGCTAGGAGACACGTCTCACGCAAGGTGGGCTAGCAGACACGTCTCACGCAATGTGCGCTAGGAGACACGTCTCACGCAAGGTGGGCTAGCAGACACGTCTCACGCAATGTGCGCTAGGAGACACGTCTCATTTAAGGTGCGCTAGGAGACACGTCTCACGCAAGGTGCATCAGGAGACACGTCTCACACAAGGTGCGCTGGCAGACACGTCTCACACAAGGTGCGTCAGGAGACACGTCTCACGCAATGTGCGCTAGGAGACACGTCTCACACAAGGTGCGCTAGCAGACACGTCTCACGCAATGTGCGCTAGGAGACACGTCTCACACAAGGTGCATCAGGAGACACGTCTCACACAAGGTGCGTCAGGAAAAATGTCTCACACAAGGTGTGCTAGGAGACACGTCTCACACAAGGTGCGTCAGGAGACACGTCTCACACAAGGTGCGCTAGGAGACACGTCTCACACAAGGTGCACTAGGAGACACGTCTCACGCTGGTCTTGGACCTGAGGAAAGACTTACTGGATGCTTCTGAGACACCCCGAGTTGCTGTGGGGAGAATGGCATATAATGTAATATAATTTGGATAAACATTTGGATAAAAGTGTCTGCTAAATGAGTAAATGTAAATATGTACATCTCATGTCGGTCTTTAGCGCTTGAGGACAGAGTAGGGCAGACCTGGAGCCTGGTGTTTAACTCATTTACTCCTAAAATGGTTGCTAAAAACGCCTATAGAATCCTATGGCATTCTAGACTAAATAACCTTATACTAAAAATTGTCAACGTCTACCAAAATGTAATATCTAAGCCTCTGTAGCACCTAGAAACATGAAATAAAAAGCATGCTGCGCTACGCAGCAACCAGCGGGAAATTCAATGTTGCGCTATGCAGCAAACGACGGGAGATAGAATGTTGTGTCGTGCAGCATCCGGCGCAAATGGGTTAAGATGAAAGAGAGTCAGATTGGTTGCAATAGTGTTTTAGTTCTTAATTTAATGCACTTCAGTCAAGAATGATTGTCTTTTCATTCCATCATTTCACGTTGGTTTTGGACCTGAGAAAAGACTTACTGGATTCTTTTGTTCATCTTAATTTTATATAGTGCGTCAAGAATTATTTCACTTCCCACCAGCCTTATGATGTAACAGTGTTTTAGTTCTTAATATAATAAACTTCAGTCAGTTCAGTAATGATTATGTCTTTTCCTTCTACCATTTATATTCCACCTTCAAAAAATAGCTTAGGGCCTATTCAGACCGCAAGCATGGCGACTGCGTGTTAGATGAGTTACCTGTCCGTTTTCATTTCGGTGACCGTGCTAACTGATTAGAGCGTGCACACTGCCTGCGTGTTGGAAGCGTTTCCATTCAAAAGAGACAGTGAAGAGATGTTTTACAGTAATAGGCAGACTGCCTGCCTGTTGGAAGCATTTCCATTCAAAAGAGACAGTAAAGAGATGTTTTACAGTAATAGGCAGACTGGCTGCAGCAGCGCCACATCAGAGATGTTTCTGTTATGAATGCACATATAAAATGCGTTGCCACGGAACACAGACAGAATATACACGACACATTTGCAGTCTGAATAGGCCCTTAAAAGTAGTAGTAGCAGGAGTCATCAATCATTGAGCAAGAGAGGGCAGAGCCTGTAAGACCTTTGAGAGAAATTGAGAAGAGTGATTTATTTTCCTGCAGTGAAACCATGCATCATCCATGCAGCAACTAGCAACTAGCGTCGGTCATATTATGCACCGCTATGGTATATCTATATAGCGTCGGTCATGTTATGCACCGCTATGGTAGATCTATATAGCGTCGGTCATGTTATGCACCGCTATGGTAGATCTATATTTTGGTTGTATTTTTATTCTACTGAGTCCTTCCCCCCAGGTGTTGTGTAAGGCGCTGGCGGCGCTCCAGCACTTCCTCTTCCTGTGCTGTTTCCTGTGGATGTCCATCGAGGCCCTGCTGCTCTTCCTGTCCGTCAGGAGGCTGAAGCGGGTCAACTCCCACCCTCGGGCGGGGCCACACTGGGCATACAACCTCCTGATTGGCTACGGCATCCCTCTGGTCATAGTGGGCGTGTCGGCCAGCGTGTTCCCTGATGGATATGGGAGCCAGCAGTAAGTCTGATGACAGGGTAACGTGGGAATGGCTGGTTATGTAGCACGTGGATTGACATACTTGTACCAGTGCTTTGCTTTGAGAGCAACACACACCTTTAACGGGTAGTCTATCCATATCCACACCATGCTTATCCTCAACCCTAAAGCATACAGCAGCTAGACATGTTGGAGCACAATAGTCCTCTCTCCTAAAAAGGGTAACTTCAGGCTTTACAGTACAGGACCAGTATTAATGAATGAATTAATTAATGTGTTAATTTATACATCATGGAGCAATGGTCTCATGGATCCAAGAGCTTTTATCTTTTCTGTAGCCAAGACAGTTAACTCAGTTAACTCACTAGACAAGTTGGAGCACAATAGTCCTCACCCCTAACAAGGGTGACTTCAGGCTTTCCAGGACAGGACAACAGAAATTAAATGTTTTCATTGCATTTCATTCATTCATTCATTTATACAGTATAGATAAATTGACATGCTGCATTGTCCAAGAGCTTTTATCTCCCTGTAGCCAAGACAGGTCTCCTCCAGTTCCTGTTTTTCATATGCTGTTTCATATTTCTCACTCACTCACTCTCTGTCACACAGGTGCTGGCTACAGGTTGATTACGGATTCAACTGGAGCTTTCTTGGACCCATGTGCTTCATTCTCACAGTGCGTACTACTATTGTAACCAAATTACATGCAGTTTTCAGGTCAGAAATGGTCCAGTAATATGTATAGCATTGGGGCTAGCTGGGTAAAGGAGCAGAATTTTATTTTGACCGGGATTTTAAAGGATTTAATAGTGCAACTCATTGTATGCCTCATATTTAGTATTGTTTATCTTCTCATGGACTAGATGGAAATTGGGTAGTGGGAAATCTTGTTCAAAGCATCTCTTCTGACCTGAGTACAGTACACAGCCCCATGCAGATTAACCTAAAACACAGATGTGTTCTCTGGTAAGCTGCTGTCTATTGCATTGTGTGTTTTTAAGGGGAACATCATTCTCTTCATCGCTATCCTGATTAACGTCCATTTCACTCTGAAAGAGGCTCGCAGCAATATCTCCAAGCTCAAATACACCAGGTAATAAACACTCTCTTTCTCTCTGTAGTTATCTCTCTCTCATAAATACACACACACATACTGTGTATATTATGAATACAGTACATACATACTTCATTCTCTCGCTCTCTCGATTTCACTCTCCACACACACACACACACACACACACACACACACACACACACACACACACAGATACACAGAGAGAGACACACACACACACACACACACACACACACACACACACACACACACACACACAGATACACAGAGAGAGACACACACACACACACACACACACACACACACATACATTCAGCAATCCCAGGTGGAGCTCACTCTGATTATGGACTTATTCTCCCCTCTGCCACGGGCTGCTTCTGTTTAAAATCATGGCTCAGTTCATCATCCTCGGTTGCCCCTGGATACTGGGCATGTTCCTCTCCAGCAGCAGGGTTCTAGAGGTGCTCTTCCTCCTCTTCACCTCACAGCAGGGCACCTTCATCTTCCTCGTCCACTGCCTGCTCAACGACGAGGTCAGACAGTTGTCTATTTGTTACGATGATGATGGGGTAGGAAATGAGTGGGGCTTTGAGACAGAGAGAGAGAGGAGAGAGAGAGAGAGAGAGAGAGGAAGGGAGAGGAGATGAGAAAGAGGAAAGGTTGAGTGTAGAGATGGAGGACTGGTTAGAAATCCTCATCTTCATCTTCCTCATCCATTACCTTCTCGTCTATCTAGGTCAGCTATATCTCACAGCTGTCTCAAGCCCTTTCCTGCATCTCTCTGTTCTAGTGGTAATAATGATCATGATGATAATGATCTGTCAGTGTCTCTTGTGCAGGTGTGTCGGCAGTATGCCCGGTGCTGATGTGCCCTCACCGTGTAGTGCAGTATGCCCCTGATGTGCCCTCACCGTGTAGTGCAGTATGCCCCTGATGTGCCCTCACCGTGTAGTGCAGTATGCCCGGTGCTGATGTGCCCTCACCGTGTAGTGCAGTATGCCCCTGATGTGCCCTCACCGTGTAGTGCAGTATGCCCGGTGCTGATGTGCCCTCACCGGGTAGTGCAGTATGCCCCTGATGTGCCCTCACCGTGTAGTGCAGTATGCCCCTGATGCGCCCTCACCGTGTAGTACAGTATGCCCGGTGGTGATGTGCCCTCACCGTGTAGTGCAGTATGCCCGGTGGTGATGTGCCCTCACCGTGTAGTGCACTATGCCCGGTGCTGATGTGCCCTCACCGTGTAGTGCAGTATGCCCCTGATGCGCCCTCACCGCGTAGTGCAGTATGCCCCTGATGTGCCCTCACCGTGTCCGTGTCTCTCTTGTTGTGCAGGTGTGGCGGCAGTATGCCCGGTGGTGGACCGTCTGCGTGCCCTCCAGGGGACACCTGGTCTCCACGGCAACCTCCTCTGTCAGCCTGAACAAAATCATGAGCATGGTGTGAATTATAGTGGAGGGTTGACCACTCCATTTCAGAATATGGGCATCCCAAAGAAGACCAAATAAATAATTGGGTGAAGGGGCTAAACATTTACACTCAGTGTACTTTTTAATGTGTGTCAGCGGTACTGTCTATATTATTATTGTGTGTACCTTCAGAAAAAGCCCACCCTCATTACATCACAGTTATAACCACAGACTGTAAAAATATAGATAGATGTACAGGTTATAACTTACATTACCAGCACTCGGATTTGTGGAGCTCATGGCACAATTCGAACGGGACCAAAAAATAATTATTTCTCCTATTTTTTCTGAAGCAGAAGGGCGGAACTTAGGCACTATAGTCTGTGCGTACTAAAAAGTAAAATAAAGTCCCCTCCAAATACAGCACAGTTGTGTTATAACTTAACCTACTACACTCTGAGATGGTTCTCACATCTCCCTGGTAGGTAGCACACAAGAGAGCAGGGTTTAGTTATGGCCTTACAAGGGAACAGGGGTCCCTAGGAGGAACAGTCATTTGCCAGGTTGAAAAGAAGAAGAGCTCACACAAGCTGCTTGTCAGGCCTCTAAAATGGAGGATCCACACAGCTCTTGGCACTCAAAGTCCTTGTTAACACATTTGCTTGGTTTTCTGTATCTTTTCCAGATCATGATTTATTTACATTGTTGATTTCTGTTTAGTGTGAATATTACAGGTTATTTAAACATCTATTGCTGTGATTGCTTGTAAAAACTATTTGATTTATCTAAGTCAGTAAACGTATACAGTCCACGAGACAGTAGCCTACTATGATGTTCTAAAATCCCTGTCGATCCCTTTTAAAGGGATTTTAGCCTACAAAAGGGTACGGTAAACACACATTTGCAGTAATATATTATGTGTCAGATATCAAATAAACTTGGTCATATATTAATACTGTCTGTTGTTTTATTTCTTCACAATTCGCCTTATTCAGGTGGCGGCTATTGTAAATCAAAACAAGGCTACAGGGTACACAAACCGGATTGTTGTGCATTTTCTAGGAGGTGGAGAAAATGCATTAATGATATAGTCAGTGTACCCTGTAGCCTCGTTTTGGTTCACACTATGGCCGCCACCTGAATAAGGTGAATACTAAAACACATTCAGGCTAAATACTAGCCAATTATGTTCAATTAACTTTTTCGGGATCTCAGCAGTCAAATGGAGATGGTAAGCTCATGGAACCACTTTGGAGTGCAGAATCAGATGGTCCAGAACCCTACGGGCCCGTCTGGTCTTTAATCAACCAAAAAGGGCACACGTTAACCCTCTGATCAATGAGCTCCACTGGCTTCCCTTAGCTGCCTGTATTAAATTCAAGTCACTAATGCTTGCATACACAGTGTTTGCCTGGTCTGCACCCACCCGTCATCTGCCACTGCCACTTCCACACCCACAGCAATCCACTCTTTTTTTATTTGTGATCTCCCATTGGTGGAACGATCTGGCAAGTCTCATCAGCAAGGGCGTCCCTCTCTGTCTTCATAAAACTCTTAAAGATACAACTCTTTCAAGAATACTTCCTCTCCTAGCGCTTCTGACAAACTCACACACCTGATACACACTTACCACACTCTTCCCTCTCTTCTCTCCTCTACCTGCCATACTTTGAGTAGTACGTACGCATTTACATTTAGAATGCTCCTCAAGCCTGGGTGTTTTGTATAATGTATGAAATATTATTGTCTTTGTCCTGCAATAGGTCTTATGTTATGTGTTAATTGTCCTAACACCAAGGACCAAGTTGGAAATAAGTGTTTGCACTTTAACATGTTATCCTTTGGATTATGTTGTTCCAAAATAAATCAAATCAAATCAAAAACACTCCTATCCTCTAGTATTGACAGATGCAGTGGAAGTCCTAGATATGATCTCCCCTGCACTGTTATTCTATTGGTGTAGCTGTAGCTCTGTAGCTTAAATGGTAAAATGCTTAAATGTAAGAATGTCAATCGCTTAGGATAAACGCGTCCACCATATGCATAATGTGTAAATCATATGGAAATGCAGTACCGCTGTATGACCACAAGAGTGTAGTGTTTACCTTTCATAAGCACTCTTTTGTATTAAAGAATATACAAAATACAAAATGGGGTCGGGGTTTGTGGTTGTGCAGTTGTTAGGTAACAATGTAGGCTAAACAGTATTTTTGCTGCCAATCAACAAAAAGTATGCCTTTTATGTCTGTGTAGGCTACGCAGGCTACACAACCAAGAACAAAACCGTTTGAAACTATAAAACCCGAAAAAAACCGGGACAATTCGTGTCCCGGGAAATATCATTAATTATCTGGGACAATCATTCAAAAAAGAGAACAATCCCGGGAAATCCAGTGCATGTGAAAACCCTATAGTGGCCATACCATATTAGCCTATTTCAGAATCACTGATACCATTCTTATCCTGGACAAAATTGTATTGCATTTGGGAGTAGCCTAGGCTACACCAGAGGCCTATGTAACTATTCTTGCCTCATTAAATGGCCCACTGTGTCCTGATTTTAGGTGTTATGGAAATGCCCACCATAGTCATTCTTGGAAGACTGTGTTGGCCTAGCCCAGACCCATGTTTTCTCTATCACTCTGGCAGCCATAGCCGTAACCACATGACTGAAGACGTAGCGTTCCGCACGTGACGGACGCGGAAGAAGGGAAAACGAAAGTAAATGTTAACAAGGAAAAGACAATTTAGCAAGGAACAGAGACCGGTTGTGTGGAAGAATGTTTTAAACATTTTATAAGGAGGTAAGTAGACATTGTAAATTGAATGTAGCCTAAGGTTGTAATCCATTACAGAGGTGGTAAGTGATGTCGATTTCGTGAACTGAAGGTAGGCTAATCAAGAGAGATGTCGACACTGTATCGGAACTCCCCCTATTACCGTCGGTCCCTTATTTCCGCAGTCTTGCGTGTGCCACTTAATATCCATTTCTATACAAACCAAGACGGCGGATTCCTAAAGAAACGCAGAGCTGTACACAGTGTTGTAAGGCTGCGTGTAGGCTACACATCCGCTTGGAGCTCCAGTGGAATTTTTATTTCATGACGAGAATTCTCGGTCTAACCGTTCATGTGCCGTTTAAATGGCGTAAATAGGCGACCCATCAGGCCAGCACTATAACTCCGAGCGTGGTAAACAAAATCGGATATTTCGGACACTGTTGAAATCTACACACCTGGCTACTGACATCGTTGTTTTAGAATTTCCGAACAAAACTGGTGATAAATGGGGGTGTTAAGATAGGTTAGGCTATAAGGGTTCACTTATTGATAGGCCTGAAAGGTAAATGCTTTGGTTGTCTAGGCCTACATTTCATACCACGTAACACACGTTGACTGGAGAATTTTGCGTTACCTCGCCAAATAGCCTTAAATAGCCCTAATAATTGTTTCCTAGTAGCCAAAAACTGGTCATGTAGTTGCTTCATAGAATAGTCAATTTGTCTCCATCTCCTAGGCTACTTTTGCAACTCATGATGTGCATGTAAATGAGTGTGTGTATGTGTGAGTTTGCTTTTGTGTATACGTGCGTGCGTTTGTGCGTGTGTGTGTAGTGGGGTGCCTAGGTGTGTGTGTGTGTGTGTGTGTGTGTGTGCGTTTGCGTGCCTGTGTGTCTGTGTTTGTGTTTATGTGTATGCAATCCTGTGGGTAGATGTTTGTGTGTGTGCTTTCCTGTCTGCGTGTGTGTACGTGCACGCATGCATGTGCAAATCACAAATGAGTGGGTATGGGCTAGGTTGATGTAGCCTGACGTAGTCATACTCAATTCTAGTCAGAATTTGAGTCTGATACTGCTCCATAGAGCTGTGATTATGGGGCGTGTTTCAAACGAACCAGGAAAAAAAATGCCTCTGCACTCAATTGGATAGACCTACAACCAATCAGAGCAACGGAGTGTGTGACGTATGTTAAGCGACGCATAGTTGATGTCAACAGAACTCAACTGCACGCTAGAAGAAGAAAATGTGAGCGATTTTCGCAGGTGTTGTAAAAATAATGTAAGGATACACGGAGTTCTTCAACACACGAACCTCATTTTTGAGAGAAACAGTAAAGGTGAGTGCATATACGATCAAGTTATCCGTTTAGGATTACAACTCCACAACACTGCAAACAAATCGCATCGCATTTGTCGGTCCTGTCAGAACTTTATAACACGGTTGGAACGCGACATGCCCGTGTTTAAAAAATGGACAGAAGACGAAGGAGACCAGCCTGAAGAACCGTGTTCATCTGAGGCATCAGAGACGCCCCGGACTCTGAAGAAGTTCTGCCCCAATCCGTCAACTCCAACCGGTACAAAAACGCGAAGAAGCATTACAGAGGTAAGCTTGTTAATACATTTCTACTTCTTATGATATGACTATGAGAATAACCTCGATTGCCACGTTTCACATGAGTTAATAGTGAGTCGTGATTATTGTCCAATGTGATAAACACTGTGCATTCCCACACTCCTCATTTCCGTGAAATCTATCTATGATTAAATCATCTAGTCATATTTTGACATGCCTAGTATTCTGGAAGCCAGCCCGAATTTCAGTGTAGTGTGAGCAAATGTTACCAGGATAAACTTGTACCTGATGTGTAAGTTGGCCTCTGTCACTTTGTCAATATGTAGAAACTTCATTTTGTAATGGACTAGCATGTTATCCAACCCCCACTTCTGTGCTCTGCACCTCTGTGGGGGGTGGGCAGTGTTTCTCTGACCTGCTCAGCAATTGCATCTGGTGTCACCATATTTAACAGTCTGTATTTTCCAATGTATTGTCAATGCACGTTATACTTATTAGGCTATACTGTAATTCTTCACACTGATGTGTTCACTTATATTTCAGGTTGTCACCCATTTTCCATCCACTTGACCTCCACCTGGAACACCTAAACAATTTTCTCAAATCATTTATGAGAGGATTGGGACCAAACATGTCAGAAATGTCAGCAGCCAGAATCAGTAGGTCCATTGGCATCGTCAAAGAGCTAATGGACAAAACGGACACAGAGCTGGAGCTGACAAGGCCGGCTGGCATTCATCATGTGGCCCGAGAACAGGACGTTTTAACACTGGTAAACGTTTTCAGGGAGACACAACTTTCCCAACAAAAATCACCCAGGCAGGCAGTCTCATGCATTCCCGAATTTCAAGAGAAACTTATTGGCAAAGCTGAATTACCAGGAGAAAATAATGGACTGGCAAAATGTGCCTATTTAAATAATTAAGTAAATGTGAAATGTAAATGGTGATGGTAATTTGTAAATATTGTTTTCGTAAATGACAATGTAAATAATTGTTTTCATATAATAGTTTAGTAGTATCCACATTCTTGAAAACATTTGTGTTTTCTTATTGGTTGTATGTTCAAAGTTCAGCGTATATCTTCAAACATTACCTATTATGTGTAGATATTAAAAATCTTTATTGACATGTCTTATTGTTTGTCTTTAAATGCAGAAACATCACCAACCAGTAGATAAGTATAAACCATTTTAATTTTATTCAAAAATATTAATGTAACAGAGGTAAAAAAAAAAGGCATTTGCACAACAACAGGACCCTGAAGCTACAAATTTGAGCCTGAATTTGAAGCTAGCCTGAGATCTTCAACATTGACAAGCCTGATTCCAAGCCTGTAAGTTTGTAACAGTTCCCTGATCAAAAGTGTGCCCTTAGGTGTGACTATTCTGTGTTTGTGGTGTGATGAAACCTCCCCTTGAAAGTGTTCATATTTGGGGATTAGCTCCCCACAACCTTCAGGTTGACAAGAACAAACAGAATGGCAGTGAGTGCAGCACAGATGTCCTAGATCAACAGATGTGGTGTGTTCCTCAAAATGGCAGTACAAAGCTTTCCGCAGACAACTATGACTCCATTAAAGTACCGTCTTAACTGCTGGGTCAAGCTTTGTACTAACATCCCTCACAATCCAGTGTAGGCACTCCAGTGTATGGCCAGGTACTTTAATCAGACCCACTCTGATGTTTGTTCTGTTTGGGCTCAGGGCCAAATTTATTGGATTGTCCATCTGAAGCTGTTTCATAACCCTGGCTCTGGATTCCCGATCAGCAGAAGCGGTCAATGTCAGCACAGGTGTACCTGGAATATATAGCAGTACAAAAAGCAACCAATAAGTAACAGTAAAAATAAGAAATTATGAGTAGTATCATTTAGTACTTTTTAATGACTGTACTGACATCTAAAAATAATACATCACTTATAAGGGGTACAGTGACTAGCCTACCAATATGGGTATGGTGCTTGAGTACATAAAGCAACACCCTTTTGCAGCCTGACCACTGATAGAAATAAAACAGTAACCTACATTAGAATGTTTTAACAGCTAGTTCGCTACAATCACACTAACGTTATGATTGTACCAAGTCTGAGTTAGCGAACGTACAACGATACCTAGGCTACTATGTTTACAACATGGGATTAATATCACGACATTGGGAGTTATTTACTAAGTCAGACAGTTAGACTCTCTTACCATTTGTAAGTTAGATGAACTTCGTCCACGACGATACCCATTACGTTGGCTTGAAAAACATCGGAGCCTAGCATGTCCCTCCACTTGTTGTTCAGCAGCCAGGATTCCGGGCTTCAAAAAAGGATCTGGCAACGACCGCTGGCTATATCCACCTCGACGTGCACGCCGAGTTGCATCGCCGTGATGCCCATTTCAGTTGCTTCGGCAAAAAACATCTTTCTTATCAACAAATGCCTTGATCCCGTTACCCTGTTCCTCTTTTAAAATTAATTCGCTGTCGATATCTTCTAGAACAGTGGTTCTTAACTGGTGGGTCGGGACCCAAAAGTGGGTCGCGGAACCATTCTGGGTGGGTCGCGGAGCTTGTGGTTAAAAAAAAAGAAGAAATCGCCCATTTCAAATAGACTTAAATTGAGACGAAATGGTGCAGAATCCACAGTGCACTGTAAAACCCGACAAGTTAATTGAACTCAAAAAAATTGGTGAAACCGATTACACAAATTTTTTTAAGTAATAGTAACTCGGTTTTGCTAAGTCAAAGAAACGTACCTTTTTTAATTAGTCTTCACTAGCAAATTTTGAGTGTGTTCAACAAGGTTTTTTTAAGTTAAAGAAACATCAACTACATGAGTTCACGGTAATTAATAAAATTAAGTTTAAATAACTGAATTGGATTTATTGATGTCAGCCTGAAATATTTCATTTTGCTTCAACCAATTCTTTAAATTAAATGTAAAACTTAAAAGTTTTAATTTCCAGAAAGTTAAACAAACCTGTCCATTTTGATTAGTTTCAACTAAGGACTTGAAAGAAAATTATTAAAAAGGTTGACAAAGGCCAGTGAAATTCTTCTTAATCTTTTATTTTCATGTAAACCATGGAAACAAATACAGGTTGGAGTTCAGAACAGGGCTGTAGTGGAGGCTAAATTCAAATAAACACAGTTTAGATCAAGGGCATAAAGACTAGATAGATCGATAGATAGATAGATAGATAGATACTATCTATCTAGATAGATAGATAGATAGATAGATACTTTATGACAAATGCCTGACCAATGCTAGGAAATTCAACAATCATTTCAATCCAAAACAACAGGAGTCTTCTTTGGGCAGAGGGATGTATTTGCACTGTTCGTGCTGATCAGAATGAGTTCAACAGTAAGGTCCTCAATATCTGGGAACTCCGATTGAGAGACCTGAAGAAATGAACAAAGAACAATTGTGTGTTAATTGAATATCTAATAGGCATTACATGTCAAGTGATACCATGTCATATTAAGTTTAACATTTTATCTTCAAACTTTTCCAGGGCAGTTGCATTATTGAAATAATTTCTTGAAATAATACTAAGTAACTTCCCTGGAGTTTCTTGGTGAAAAAACAAACAGAAAAACAAAAGCTTGAAATGTAACTCCAGCGTTATTCGACACATAGCCCTGTTGTTCGAGGTCACGGCTGTTCGTAAGAATAAAATTAAAAGAATTAAAAAAATTGGTGCAACATAGACTGAGTAGTGGCCCAGCAGCTATTGATAACCTACCAGGGAATTTGGCTTTAGTTCCAGTTCAGTTCAAATGCCTTGTTAGGTTAGTTTAAAGGGGTGGTTCAGGATTTTGGACATAGGACCTCATTTCCAATGAGGTGTGATATTACATTAATACACAGGATTAGGTGTTATAATCCCTTGTGCCAAGATCCAAGATAAAAACACAAGTTGGAGACCGTTTTCAACACGTTTCATCCAGTCCTTCTAGTTGCAGAGTTCGCAGGTGCTAGGCTGGCGCGAGTCAACAGTATGTGTAAGCCTGCCACTAAAAACAGTCTTACCCACTCCATAGTACACCGAGGCAAATAAATATAACGCCTGAATAGACGAGGACTGGATGAAACGTGTTAAAAACGCTCTCCACTGATAAATATCACACTTGCTAACTTGGAAAATTAGGTCCTATGTCCAAAATCCTGAACCACCCATTTAAGCTGCTGGACCAGTATTTGCTTTATGTTGTACTCAATTTTCTCATTGTTTTTCATTCTAATAGCATGCGTTGACCTCGAAACAACAGGCCATGGGTCGCTTAATTTCACAGTTACGCTTTAACTGTCATGTCAATAGAAAACATACTTACTTACATCCCATGTCTTTAGAAAAGTGGCATCATCCTCATGGAGGTAGAAAGGAAGGCCACGGAGCGCCACAGCACGTCGGATATTTACATCTGAGGATCCCTGCATGAGAAAACATGGAGTCAAGCCAGTTAATAACTACA
This sequence comes from Alosa pseudoharengus, assembly GCF_046254945.1. NCBI lineage: Eukaryota > Metazoa > Chordata > Actinopteri > Clupeiformes > Clupeidae > Alosa > Alosa pseudoharengus. The sequence goes on along the minus strand of NW_027468564.1, from coordinate 34,520,945 downwards.
AAATGCAATTCAATAGGATTACCTTTCTTTGATAGTACAGCTTCTGAAACCAAAGCATTCTTTTTATCTTAAGTCCATGGAGGAGTTGTAATCTACAAGACCTCTGCTTTCAAAGGGGGTCAAGCACTTGAATATAAGTCAAAGTATGTGGAAACAGGGCCATTGTTAGTAGGCGGTGTGCAATTTCGAGCAAAAACTCAAAATAGGGGGGTAAGTGTAAAGATTTAAAACACATTTGGTCAGAACCACACATGAAATGAATCTATTCCAAGTATTTGTACAAAAGAAATGCTTACCTGGGATTCCAACATGATTGCAGGCCACCACCGAACCAAGGCTATGTCTGCAGGGAAGGACGTCTGATATGATCTCCTTCCTTCTCAATGGCAATGTTGTTTGCATCAACTTCTGAATCTGTGAATTGAAGGACGAATACACATTTGAACATACTGACAATCTCTATTAGGACAATCCACCATCTCATGATGTCGCTTAAATGCCACTTTAAATGCATCCTTAAATGGCCGAGAACAGTTTGCACATTAAATGGTTGTTTTCACCTACACAGCTGACATGCGAATAATACACATTCTGACTGAGCATGAACTGTGTGTGACCGTGTCAAATTAATTTAGGCTACTGACTTAAATGTGCAGACAGTCAGTAACATGACAGTGGACTAACGTTAATGGAGGAAACATTGCTAACATGCGTAAACGATAATGTTGCAGGACCTGTGCCCTATTATCAAGCAGTGCACCACAAAGCTTGCACTTCCAAGCTATTGTGTTAAATAGTGCTAACGGGGGTTAATTACTTCATATTTTTAGTAGCAGCTACTCACATTGGCAAATTGAGTTAGATCGCTGGCTGATCCAGCAAGTGCTGGCATACAGCAGCCAAATTCTTAGCTGCTAGTGCTAGCTAGTTCTAACTGGATAAAGTTACGTCACGTAGCCTAAGACAATATTTTCAAACATTCGGGTTTTTGAACAATATGATAAAGGACGTGCTTTAGGGTCAACATGCACCTCACTTTTTCACTTACGTTTAATTGCGGTTTTTCTCTCTTCTCATCGTCTCCTCTCTCGTTGTCTATATTCACTGCTCTTGTTCTCGTCTTTTGTCATCTGGTGGTCGACCGTTGCCGGCGTCGCTTGTCACTCGGCGTTGGCTAGTGCTGTACACAAGGTCCACGTATGGCAGAAGATCCGCCTACAAATTTGCTACAATTTGCGTGGGGAAGTTTCCCACGCTTTCTATTTTTTCAAATGACTTAAAGCGGATGAGTGCTGTCAACTTAAAAGTTCAAATTAGTTCAAGTAACACAGACGATTAGAGTACTATTAACTTTTTTTCATTTTTGAGTGTTTACAAATCAAAAACATTGTTTTACTTGTACTGTTCGGTTTTACAGTGTGTGCGATGTTCACAATTGCTGGAACATGAGTTAAAAAATGCCTCATAATAAAGTACACCTGTCAAAGACAGACCTGTCAAGTACTTTAAGGTGACATCAGGAGTTGGAGACTTCACAAATGTAATGCCAAACAAGTTCCAAACAAATACAGGCACTTCGCCTTTCTTAGCATGTAGCTCACCAAATCTGTTGTCTTGAACGCTATAAAATATATATGGGTCGTGACTTCATGAACATGGGAAATTGTGGGTCCCAAAGCCAGACCAGTTAAGAACCACTGTTCTAGAACAGACCTGATAGCAGAATCTACACATCTCAATTCTCCAGCGGCAGCCATCGTTGTTGTAAACGAATTCAACCCAAGCGCTCTTTGGTGACGTGGTGGATTACGTTACTGTTGAGCATCTGTCCATCATCGTATAAAGCCCGCCCTGACAATTTGATTGGCCCGCCAGTATTTGGGCGAGCATACTCGCGCCACTATTGATCAATGCCAGACCGAACTTCCCGACCTCAAACGTTGTGGGCGGGACTAAGTTCGGAATGGCACCCAGGCTAAGGTTGATGCGGGCTCTTGAGACTTACCATAAATATTTTGTCATCTTGGTGCAACTGTTCAGGTAGGGCTAGTTATTTACCCTAGGGGGGTGGGGGAGACACCAAGTTTCATATTCCCTGGTGTTTCAGTAACCCAGGAATCATTGACCAAAATGGATGACGGTAAAAGAAAATAGAAGAAAATATATTTATTTCTTATATTTTAAATGACTTCTTGTCCTGATTCTTCCTGTGGATCTTAGTGGGTACGGAGGATGCAATAATTTCATTGCTAGTTTTTCATAATTACTATTTCAATTGTTTTTATATTAAAATTCACTATATCACTCAATGTGAATGTCCTAAATTCCGCTATCAAACGCACACGTGTTCTTGAGTAGGCCTATCTACATTGAAAAAAGGTAAACATTGCGCTGATCCAAGAAACACACCTAAAACAATGCGATATGGCACGATTTCAAAATAAACATTACAGATTAATTGCATCATCATGGGCCCTAAATAAGACCAAGGGAGTATGCATCCTTCTGAACAGGAAAATAGCCTGCAATGTAAATGCCACTGGAAATGATGACAATGGAAGACTTGTTAGCACACTCAATCATAAATTAGCTTTCACATCCATGTACTGCCCAAACGAGCCTGACAGAGATTTTTTTTGGAAACAGATTGTTGGAACAAACTGACTGTTCTTTAGTGGTGGGAGATGATTGCAATGCAGTCCTTAATCCATCTCTTGATAAATCAAATTCAGATGCAATAGTCAATCCTTCATCTACTTTATTGAATATGCTTATCACAGATCTAAATCTTGTTGATATTTGGCGTATGCAGAATGCTACTGCTAGATATTACACATTTTTCTCCAATAGACATAAGTCATTTTCCCGGATAGATTATATTTTTCTCAGCCCAAGCCTAATTGCAGGACATACGTCCATTACCATTTTACCAATTCTACTATCTGATCACTCTGCACTATTATGCAATGTTGATCTGCCCAACATTAAGACAAAGGCCCCCAGGTGGCATTTAAACACATCTTTATTAACTAACTCTGGATTTCTTAGTTCACTCAAAGTACAATTAAAAGATTTTTTGGATATTAATACAATTAATCCACAAGTTTTATGGGAGGCCACAAAGTGTTTTATTTGTGGTTTCTGTATTTCATTCTCTTCAACTTTAGCTAAAACAAAAGCTTCCCAGATCACAAATCTTGAAAACAAAATAGAATCATTAGAGAACTCACAAAAACATAGCTTCTCAGATGATCAGTCTAAACTTCTGGCATCTTTGAAAGATGAATACTATACACTGGCCGTATCAAAGGTGGAATTTATTCTGCATAGAACCAGACAAAAGTACTACTTTGAAGCAGAGAGGCCTAGTCACCTGCTGGCTCTTATGCTTAAGGAATGTGAAACAAAAGCTCACATCCCAGCAATAAATACACTTGATGGCAAAATTACAACTAATCCACAGGCTATTAATAATACATTCTTAATGTTTTATGAAAATCTATACAAATCGAAGATATCTTATGACGATGCTACCAGTAAAGATTTTCTTGACATATTAGAGCTTCCCTGCCTCAAGCAAACTGACCAAAATGATCTGGAAGCTGTGTTAGAGCTTGATGAACTACATAGAGCTGTGAAATGTCTCAATAAAGGCAAATCGCCTGGCTTGGATGGCCTCCCACCAGAACTTTATATAGAACTCTGGGACATGGTGGGCACACTCATGCTGGATTCGTTTAATTTTGCAATCAAGAGTGGGACCTTTCATAGGGATCAAAAAACAGCACTCATCACCTTACTCTTGAAAAAAGGAAAAGATCCCTTTAAATGCTCTAGTTTTTGACCAATATCCTTACTTACAAGTGATCTTAAGATATACGCCAAAGTACTTGCTCTGCGCCTAGAAAACGTTATTCAACTGTAGTCAATGAAGACCAAACAGGCTTTATTAAGGGACACTTTGCATCTGATAACATGAGAAGGCTGATACACATTATAGATGTGGCAGAGACACACCCAAATCCTTGTGTTGTATTTTCACTTGACGCAGAGAAAGCCTTTGATAGGTTAGAGTGGAAATATATGTGGGCAGTATTGCAGCATTTTGGTTTCAGGCATAATTTTATTAACCTGACCCTAGCCAGATGAATTTCGTTCTGCTTAGCTCCGCCTAGCTTCACTCACATCTGGGACCTCTTCCATTGAGAGTGATTTCTGCAACCGACTTTATGGTTCAGCCAATCAGGACGCAGGGCGGGAGTTTCATAGATGTGACATAGCGTAGAAGCGACTGTGAGACTGTTATTAGCGTCACGGGTTGGCTTCGATGTGAGTGGTTGAAGTAGCACGTCACAAGGCCCAACCTTCTGAAGCAACAATGGATCGGTTCCAGATGGATGAGTGGAGCTAGGCGGAGCGAAATTCATCTGGCTAGGGTCAGGTTATAATTTTATAGCAATGGTCAAGGCGCTATACCATTCACCTTTAGCAAGTGTTCTAACAGGTGACATAATCTCTTCTCCTTTTACCCTGCAGCGTGGAACAAGACAGGGGTGTCCACTCTCACCACTTTTATTTTGTCTTTCTCTGGAACCTCTAGCACAAGCCATTAGGCAATCTACAGTCTCCCCAATGAAAATTGGTCATCATAATCATATTATATCTCTCTATGCGGATGATATAATTTTGTTCTTAGATAACTTTGACACCTCTATTCACCCAGTCATTAAGGACTTTGATCATTTTAGCAGCCTGTCAGGCTACAAGATTAATTGGACAAAATTTGCACTTATGCCTCTAAATAATATACACACAAATGGGACTATTCCTACCTATTTAAACCAAAAAGTCTTTTACATATCTGGGCATTACAATATATAAAAACATACGTAAAATTAACAGAGACAATTTCAACACTATGCTAAGCAAAATAAAAGCAGACATTCATAGATGGAAGAATCTAAAGACGTCTCTTCAAGGTAGAATTAATACAGTCAAAATGAACATATTGCAAATCAATTTCCTTTTCTTTATGTTACCACTCTGCCCCCCTCCAAATTACTTTAAAGACATTCACTCCATGAAAACCAGACCATGTTTACTCTGAATGATTTCGGACTTTGACGCAATCGGATAACACTACGACCAATGTGTACTGTCCTCCAACGTTGCAGCGCTGTCTTCATCAGTTTAGCTGGTTCCCTGGAATGTTGGGGTAAAAGTAACGTGCATCATTGCTCTTTGCCAGAGTGTCTCGCAGAGACAATTCCATTGTGCTCTCGCGAGAACTCTGGATTTCCAGGGTACCACTATGGCATAACCTGAGGTTAATATGCGGTAACAAACCATTTAATCAACCATCTTGGTCATCTCGTGGAGTGAATACATTAGGTGATCTGACACTCAGGGTCTTTGTTCCATACAAGACTTAAGAACACGTTTTTCTCTCCCTGCGTCCTCTTATTTTGTTTACTTTCAGCTAAGATCAGCCTTAAAAACGTATGGAGTTCCCTGGAATTCTCCTCTCCCCTCACATCCCATGTTACAATGGATCACACCACTACAGGGCAGATCTTCTGTCTCTTTAATATATAGTGCACTTATTCAACACAATGCCAAGGCTTTACCAATTAAATCCATATGGAACAGGGAGTTGGGGAGTTTAAATATAAACCTAGATTGGGAGAGAATATGGTGCAACTTAAGTATGACTTCTAAGAACCTAGCTCACCAACTAATTCACTTCAAAACTTTACACAGAGCCTACATCACACCTTATAAGAGATTCCAGATGAAATTACAAGCTACTAACAACTGTCATATATGTAACACTACTTCACCGGGAACGTTTTTACACATGTTTTGGGATTGTCCAGTTATCTCTAAGTTCTGGTTGCATGTAAATTCAGTTTTAGCAGACATACTTGACATTTTTTATGTTCCTAATCCTGGTTTCTGTCTCCTTAAAGATAACTCTAATATAAATCTCAAGCAAATTCAGTTCAAAATGGTATTTGCTGGGTTTACCTCTGCAAAGAAAACAATTTTGAAAAACTGGTTTATTTCGGATATGTGTATGAAATCATTCTGGATCCATAGCCTTGCCAACATTGTCAACCTTGAACATACAACTGCGCGTCTCAATAAGGCGAGACCAGCGACTGTACAAGCTTGGAACTCTTTCTCATCTAGGATAATCTCATGGACCAGGGACAACAGCTAGGCAATCATTATTGTGAACTTTACCTGCCGAACTCTACCTATTGTGAACTCTACCTGCATGTTTTTGTTGCTTTATGTATTGTCTTACCAATGTGATGTCACGTATGATTTTGGATATGTCTGTAACCCCCCCCCCCCCCCCTCCATTTGAAAAACAATAAAAATGTTGATCACAAAAAAAAAAGATGGAGAATGTTGTTATGGCTGCCTGTCTTTAGCTCCAAAATCTTGATTGTGAGTAAACTTACTCATATAATGTGATGCATAAACCACAAATTGTGGTTCCTGTAAAGCAGACTAAATAATACATATCTTTGTTCCTTTATTTAACTTTTCCCCAGCGATGGCGTGTGTGTGTGGCTCTTCATCCAAGCCCCTGGTGTGTGTCTATATGATTCTGCTTCTCCAGTGCAGCACCATATGCATTTCAGGTGAGACACTTCTACTGGTTGTTCATTGCTACTACTTGAACAGACACTTACTGTACATTATCATGGAACTACTGAGTTGACTATAAAGTTCTGATTCAGGGGTTCAAGAAAGGCATGTCACAAAATAACCCCCTAGCCACAGGGGAGCACTATCTCTCCTGACATGATAATAAGGGACAATAACTTAATAACACAAAAGGTCAAGGATGTTGGTTTGGGTACAATGTCATACTAATAAAACAACTAACTGAGAATATATCAAATGCCTTACCTATGTTATACACACATAACAGATAACTACCCTAAGTTTTACCAGAGCCCGTTTACGGAGAGCCGGTTCACTCCTCCATTGTACCTGCAATCAAGTGTAATAGTTTGCTAGGTGAATGTTCAACATCTAGGGTAACTCTTTGGAAACACGTAGCTCTCAAGGTTAGTTTGGTGTGCTATGAAACCCAATAGGAAACCCACAAGAATGCTAACTCACTTTGTATGCTAAGCTAAACGATAAACAGACCGGACAGAATCCCGGGAACAGAGGTGGTTGTAACAACCAGAGAATTTCTCTGTAGCAACTACACAGCATGTATTTGATAAGGTCCTGACTGATCAGACGCAGTGACTAACTCGGGCTGACTGTCGTAAAGTTGTTTGCTCTGTGTCACGTGACATAAAAACTTTGGAAGGGATTTTACAGATAAACAAAAAATCCTAATTTTATTTGTCAACTGATAGTCAGCATCACCCTACATATAGGGCAGACAGACGCTCATGAGTTCATGCTTTGTTTTATCGCTGGATTTTAGGATAGCCTATTATGGCAACCGATTGCATTCCGAGCTACAGTCAACTCTAGCAGGCATTAAATGACTGAAGACTTTGTGAATTTAAAGATTGTCATAATGTGCTGTCTCTGCTATTGCTGCTTTTGATCAGTTTTATCAGATCAGATTTTAAAAGTTCAGATTTATTTGCAATCTCCTGTGGTGGGCTGGACATAGCATCAAAATGCCCACCCAGATTCCCCTTTCCACCTTTAACACATTCACACTAGTGCCGGAACTTATCGATTCGGCAAAAAGTCTAGGGTGCTTGGTAGTAAATTTGGCGAGAGACTTCGTCCCGCCATTCCGCCTCGGTCTTTGTGAAAAGGACAGGCATTCTGCGAATTTGGTACATAATTTTGCGGGGATTTTGGCAGTGTGTAAGGGCCTATAGTCATAGTCAATGTCATAGTCAATTTCTCCTGCACCACATGCATCAATGCAATTATTATTATTATTATGACCGCCGCGCAGCGAAGCGGCGGTCATATAGGTTTAGTCAGATTTTTTTGATCTGTAGCCCCCCCCGCTGGACTGCACCCCCCGAAAGGAGGGTAGGGCAGACACAGTTTTCTGTGAATATCTCGAGAACCGTAAGGTTTAGGAGGACCATTTTTTTTTGTATGTTGATCCCAAGGGGCCATGTTAACCCATTCCATAACCACTCATTTCATGTATAGCGCCACCTAGTTAAACACAAAAAAGTAAAAATGAGGTGTTGTAATCGCAGGTATCTGTGACCTAACATAGTCAAAACTGCACGAAATTGGAAGTGTAGGATCATTATGACACCCTTTGAATGCACGCCAAGTTTCGTGGAATTCCGTTCATGGGGGGCCACACAATAAATTCATTTATGTTACTATACACCAACTGGCCTGTAGGTGGCCGGAGACAGTTTTCTGTGAATATCTCGAGAACCGTAGGGCCTAGGAGGTCCACCTTTTTTTGTGTGTTGGTCTTAAGGGGGCATGTCAACCCATCCCATTACCACTTATTTCATGTATAGTGCCACCTAGTTAAAAATTAAAAAGCAAAAAATTAGGTGTTTTCATCACAATATCTCTGGCTGACAAGGTCAAAACTGCACGAAATTGAAAGTGTAGGATCATTATGACACCCTCCGAATGCATGCCAAGTTTTGTGAACTTTCGTTCATGGGGGGCCTTACAATAAAATTATTTATGTGTACATTTAGTGACCGTACACCAACAAGGATTCCCGGGACACTGAAAGACCGGGGTACACGAAACTTGGTGGGCATGTAACCCCACATGGATAGCATGGAACGTCGACGCATTGTCCCAGCCCTAACAGTATGTGATTAAAATCAGCCAACATCAATGTAGGCTATAGGCTACATAGATAGATGATAGATAGGCTAGATAGATTGATAGATAGCCTACTTTATTGACGCTTGGTGAAACAGCATGGAGTGGTTGTTTTCGGTTCAGATGCTTGTTCTTTTCCTTTTTGAGTATGTAATGATCCCAAAACTTTACTTGAAAACTCTAGACATTCTCTGCCATTTATGGACACCTTGACTCCGCCATCGCGCCAGCTATGTATCACGATTCACGCGCTAGTGGTGTGCTTCCTGAACAACGGTCCGTGTGGAACAATCAGATCCCTGCGCGTATAGTGTGCGTCATAGGAATTTAACGAGGCTTCGAGGCAGGGTTTTTGCCTCGAGTAATTTTTGTAATCGAGTTATTCGATTAACTCGATGAATCGTTTCAGCCCTAGTTAGAATCATATAGGCCTTTCAGCGTGATTTATTTTTGTGGAAAAAATATGCTGGACTGGGCGGCGGTCATATTTTGTACCGCTCTGCGGTACATCTAGTTTTTTTAAAGTATAGTTTTTGGGCATTTTGCCTTTATTTGGACAGGACAGTGGAGAGTGAGACAGGAAGCAAGTGGGAGAGAGATGGGTTGGGATCGGGAAATTACCGCAGGTCGGATTCGAACCTGGGTCAGTGGGCACTCGGACCCGTACATGGTACAGGCGCTGTAGCCTGCTGCGCCACAGCACCCCCCATCAATGCAATTATAAGGGAAAAAAATATATCCAAAGAAATGTAGCATTTAAAGGCTGCAACTCCATATCCCCCATTCATTCTCCACTTGCTTGCAAGTGCCCCCTTGTTGCAGTTATCCCCTTATTGAAAATGGTTTTATCCCAATTTTGGCAAAGGAAAATCAGACATGGTCATTTTCAAAGGGGTCTTTGAACTTTCTCTAAGCCCTATTTTGAGAATCTAAATGTACGACCATGCAGCGCACATGCATACAGTGTGTGTCTGAATAAACCTTTTCTATTTTAACAGAAGAAAAAGGTCTTTATTGCAGACACATGGTTCAGAAGGGTTGCGCTCAGACTCTAACTTAATTATGGGAGTGTTTTGGGCATAACATTCAATAAACTAATCATGGTCTGGGTAAATCTTGGTGCGTTCTTTTCATTTCCATGAGGGATTCAATGATTTGAGTGCATGAATAACAGTTCAATGGAATTCAAGTCCAGATATTTGCCTTATTGTCTTTTTGTCATTTTTACAGGGGATTTTCAGGTTGTTGGTCCAGACCAGCCTCTTCCTGCTGTGTCGGGTGAAGACCTGGTTATTCCCTGCTCTGTAAAGCCCAGCTTCAGTGTTGAGAGGATGACTGTGGAATGGTTCAGGTTGAATCAACAAGGACAGGCGTCCTTGGTGCACCTTTATAAAGATGGCAAGGACCAAAATGACAGACAGATCCAGTCCTACCAGGACAGGACATACTTGTTCAAAGATGACCTGAAAATGGGCAACGCTTCATTAAAACTCAGCAGTGTGCAGGTGTCTGATGAGGGACACTACAAATGCTTTATCCAGTCTGGATCAGGCTATGATGATGCCCTCATTCAAGTCATTGTTAGAGGTGAAATCTGTTTTATATGTCAAAATACCCAGCGTAATTATGTGTGCTGATACTTACAGTAAACTGACAAGGTAGTCTGAGTTCTTATTTTAATTTAATTTCATGCAGTTATTGGACAAACACCCCGGATCATATCGGAGGGCGTCACATGGGATGGTGGGATCAGTCTTGTGTGCGAGTCTGAAGGGTGGAGGCCTGACCCTGTTCTTGAGTGGCTGGACAGTCAAGGACGACTCTTGACTGCTGAACCTCCTGAGATGCTGTTGGGTCCAAATGGCTTCAGAGTGACACGACGACTGGTTGCTTACAGAGGAGATACAAATAATTATGTTTGCAGACTCACTCAAAAAGATAAAAGAACACCCTTTGAGCGAGAAGTTGAGATGGAGGCCATATTTCATATTTCAGGCAGGGCACTGTATTCTATCTGGTTGTTTGGTTTATGTTAGTTACCAAAGCATATATTTTTTTACCAAAGCAAGTACATTTTTCTGTATTTTGTTTTGCAGATGGTGTATTTACTCTGCCCTGGAAAATCCCTTTCATTGTATTTGTATTGTGTATTATCATCATTTTGTTGATGGTGGGACTTATAATTTACTACAGAGGTAAGGAAAAACATTTTACAGGTAAATATTTTGACAATATTTTCTGTATACTTTTTATGGCATTGTGCTAAATGCATAATATGTTACAAAACAATCTACATAATCTTTTCCACTTGTTCATTAGGTGTTTATGTGTGCAAAATAAATAGAAAGTATTTCTGCTTTAGATGGGCAGTGCACCAGTTGATGTCTCCGAATAATGTTTTGTTACGTGACAGTGGGGGGAAGCCAATCCGGACTGACTTGCAGGGTGGACTTTCACAAATCATTTTGGAAAATAGCTTTCCTGCGCACACATCTGCATATTTAGCTTTATAAGACAAGCATGCTGACAAGTCAGAGTTTTACCATTGTTAGCCATTAGCACTACATTGTTAGCCATAATGTTCTCAAATAGAGTTCTGAGAACTCTGCATATAATGTAGGTGTCGACACATTTTGTCACCATGCACTAGGGCTTATCTCAATCCTCAATCGCTATATGAACCAACACAATTATCTAATCGCAAAAGCTACAAATAATTGTGCAGTTAATCTTTTCACAGTCACATTTATGACTTGTATTCATGTCATTCTCCTTGACTGTGGCACTTCTGACTGGTGGGCGTGCATAGCAAGGATGGAAATTAAATATTTTCGCCACCTGCCACTGTAGCTGGTGGATTCCAAAATATACCAGTCACTCAACTTTTTTACCAGCCACTAGAGAAACGGTATGAAAATCTGATATCCTGATTATAGTAACCAAAATGATCACGGTTATCAGCATTATTGCGATAACATTAAAATGTGCTGAATTTTGCTAAACCTACCAACTGTCCTTCAAGCACAGTAGCAACAAAACTAAAGGTCAGCAGAACCACATTCATATGCCATAGTGTCTTGTCATAAAAGTGGTGTGTGTCCTTTAAGAATCTGTTGGTTTGAGTTCTGGAGCATCCTATAATCCAACTATTCAACTTGATCTAACTATACTGTACATCATCAGATTTAAATATTTACAGGTATCAAGGCTATATTTAACATTATTATTAGTATTGTTATTATTATTGTTGTTGTTGTTATTATTATTATTATTATTATTATTATTATTATTATTAATAATAATAATACATTTTCTGATATACGGTTTGTAATTTCCTGAATGAAGAGTTTGTGAGATATTCCACCACGACGAATGGGTGTGCAGTGTGGCATAGTTTCTGTGAAGGTGTCACAGGCTGGATAAAAATAGCTATACGGGCCACTTCAAAAGAGAACTATTCGTGTGAGAATATTAGCCTGTGAAGATACAACACAGATCCAAAGATCAGATGACCAACTTCACCTGCCAGTACACAAATTCACCCGCATATGCTATTTTCCATCCCTGGTGCATAATGCATTGACCTCTCCAGAATAAGTCCCGCCTCCGTAACTTACGTATCCATCCAACTTCCGGGCGTGGATTGTCTATGAGAAATAACATGGCGTTTCGAAATATCATACCGGTAAAACATAGGTAGGTAGCGAAGTTGAAAAATCTGGTGGGCAGATTGGCCTACACACTTCTGCCATATAGTTTCCACTGGATTTTTTGATTGTCGGTGCCGTTTAAGTAGTATACTATAGACTATACTACTTAAACGGCACCGAAAATCAAAAAATCCAGTGGAAACTATATGGCAGAAGTGTGTAGGTCAATCTGCCCAGCAGCTTTTTTTTATTTGTCACCTACAGAGTTTGACAGGTACGATCTTTCAAAACGCCATGTTATTTCCCATAGACAATCCACGCCCGGAAGTTGGATGGATACGGAAGTTAGGAGGCGGGATATATTCTGGAGAGGTCTATAGGAAGCACAGATCTTCTGATTGGTGAGCTTAACAGTCAATCAGTAGTGCTGTGCTTCTCATGCAATAAGCATGCACACCAATTGAAAGTGCCATAACTTAAAGAGACATTTGGAATATTAACCTGAATCAGTTCATTGACATTCAAAAATAAATAGCAAATCGCAATATCTGTCAGAAAAAATACCAATTATCCCAAATCGTTCAGCCCTACCTGTCAGGATCTGGCCCGGGCTGATACGTTTGTGCCACTCTGGTGGCCATTTTGTGTATTGTCCTGTGTTTGTTTTTGCCTGTTCCCCATGTGCCTTGTGTTACCTGCCCGTCACCTGTCTTTGTCTCCGCCCCATCTCCTTATTTGGTCTGTGCTTCCTGTCTTGTTTGTTTTCCCTCCATTTCTGTTTTCCCTCCATTTCTGCTTCCTCACCTGTTCCCTGTTATTGTCTCGTTGGTTTCGTCCAGTCCTCTGTCTCTCTTGTTAATTGCTCTGTGTATTTCTACCCTCCTGTTTCTCTGTTCCTTGTCGGATCGTCTCTCTGTTTGTTTTGTCAAAGCCCATATGTATGTAAGTCAGTAAGTCTTTGAACGTTTGTATTAAGAATTAAATCGTGTTTTTGTCCTTAATTCCGCCTGGTGGAGTCTTGCATTTGGGTCCTATCCGCCTACCCTGACAGGACGATCCGACCAAAATGGACCCAGCAGACCCTGAACCGCCCTGGGAGGAACCTCAGCAGATGGCCTACTTGTTTGAGAGGTTAAATGCAGTCCTACATGGCAACACGTCGTTGGAGAGAAAGCTGGCAGCCGTGACCCTAATGGAGAAGAATCTCTCCTCCAAATCTTGGCTGGCGGCACTTCCAGCGGCAGCCAAGTTGCTGGCTCAGACCACTGGCTTGAGGAGAGGCCTGCAGGCGCTCCTTGCTCCCTCCAGTGAGGCTGCTAGTCTCCCGCCTGACCCTGACCCTCCAGCTCATTGCCAGGGGCTTAGGGTGGGCGTGCTGCGCCTTCAGCCGGCCGCTTCAGGTCCAGAACCCCAGCCTGAGAAGTTCCAGTTCCCCCCAGAACTCATCCAGGTCCTTCAGGCTCCCTCCAGGAGGAGACGTGCCAAGCGTCGGCCAACCCGGTCATCCGACACCATGCCTCCTGTGCCCAGCCCAGAGACGCCCGCTCCTGTGCCCAGCCCAGAGACGCCCGCTCCTGTGCCCAGCCCAGAGACGCCCGCTCCTGTGCCCAGCCCAGAGACGCCCGCTCCTGTGCCCAGCCCAGAGACGCCCGCTCCTGTGCCCGCAGCCGAGTCCGCTCCTGTGCCCGCAGCCGAGTCCGCTCCTGTGCCCGCAGCCGCGTCTCCCGACGCCACGCCTGCAGCCGCGTCTCCCGACGCCACGCCTGCAGCCGCGTCTCCCGACGCCACGCCTGCCGCCCAGTCGCCCGACGCCACGCCTGCAGCCCAGTCACCCGACGCCACGCCGGCATTCGCGTCTCCCGACGCCAAGTCGGCAGCCGAGTCTCCCGTCGCCATGCCGGCAACCCAGCCTCTGCCTGTCTGTCCAGCCCCGCTTCTGCCCGAGCCGGACCCGCCTCCCTCTGACTCTCCGGCCCCGCCTCTGCCCGAGCCGGCCCCGCCTCTGCCCGAGCCGGCCCCGCCTCTGCCCGAGCCCTTCTCTGTTCCTGTCTCTCCTGAGTGGTCTGTCTCTGTCCCCGTCACTGTGCCTGTCTTTGTGCCCGTCACCATCCCCGTCACCGTCCCAGTCACCGTCCCAGTCACCGCTCCAGTCACCGTTCCCGTCTCTGTTCCCGTCTCTATTCCCGTCACCGTGCCCGTCTCTGTCTCTGTCTGTGTCTCTGTCCCAGTCACCATCCTAGTCACCATTCCAGTCACCATCCCTGTTACTGTCCCAGTCACCGTCCCAGTCACTGTTCCTGTCACTGTCTTTGTTCCTGTCCCTTCTCCTGCCCCTGTGTCTGTCCTGCCTGAGTCCGAGTCTGCCTGAGTCCGAGTCTGCCCTGTCCGAGTCTGCCCCGTCCGAGTCCGAGTCTGCCCCGTCCGAGTCTGCCCCGTCCGAGTCCGAGTCTGCCCCGTGTTTACGGTCTGTCGGACCAGTCCCTCCGTCCAGGCCCCCTCCGCCCACCCTGGTTGGACTTTTCTGGGGACGCCAGGAGGCGTCCGTTGAGGGGGGGGTACTGTCAGGATCTGGCCCGGGCTGATACGTTTGTGCCACTTTGGTGGCCATTTTGTGTATTGTCCTGTGTTTGTTTTTGCCTGTTCCCCATGTACCTTGTGTTACCTGCCCGTCACCTGTCTTTGTCTCCGCCCCATCTCCTTATTTGGTCTGTGCTTCCTGTCTTGTTTGTTTTCCCTCCATTTCTGTTTTCCCTCCATTTCTGCTTCCTCACCTGTTCCCTGTTATTGTCTCGTTGGTTTCGTCCAGTCCTCTGTCTCTCTTGTTAATTGCTCTGTGTATTTCTACCCTCCTGTTTCTCTGTTCCTTGTCGGATCGTCTCTCTGTTTGTCTTGTCAAAGCCCATATGTATGTAAGTCAGTAAGTCTTTGAACGTTTGTATTAAGAATTAAATCGTGTTTTTGTCCGTAATTCCGCCTGGTGGAGTCTTGCATTTGGGTCCTATCCGCCTACCCTGACACTACCATGCACTCCAGCACTGAAAATTTCAACTGACACATAAACAATGGATTTTATTGAGTGGCATCTACAAGAATATAACAATAATGCATAATACTCCAGCAGATGCTACATTGGATGTCCAGTTACTGTCCTACCTACCTTAACCTTTAGATATTGATTTTAGCTTTTATTATTATGCCAGCCAGAGGCTGATGCATCAGAGCTTCAAACGTGTCTAACAGAGTACAACAGGCAAAATAAAATATACCAGTTTACTATCAGAGAAAAATCTAAGAAATTCAGATGAAGATCTTCTGAGTGAATGATTGGTGACGATGGCAATGACAATATTCCCTGATATTGGAAGTATTACCCCCCCAGCTGCAGTGTTTATCATTAGCAATATGCTAGATATAGCATATTGGGTCTTGAAATATTCACAGGAATCCATAGAAATTGAATAGTCATGTTACTTTATCCAATATTAGTTGTGCAGATTAGAGCTGGGACAATTAGTCGATGTAGTCGACGTAATCGATTACATAAATTTGTTGACGTGAATAATTTGCGTCGACTATTCGCAACGTAGATTTATTAACGCACCTGTGATGATCTAGTCTACATCCCGATTTAAGCCAAAGATTCTAGAGCGCACTTTGAGAGATGTGTCCAGGGTTGTAGTTAAACATGTTTATTGCGCGTGCTACAAAAAAACATTCTGTGCAATGGATGATTAAGGCCCAATTCACACCAAAGACTCGCAATGAGACAAAACCATTGCAGAAAGGAATTGCAGCGTGTGTGAATTAGATGTTGCAAGCCGCCGTGAAACATACACCATGTCTAGTCACAGTTGCAAGGTTTATAGAATGTTGCAGCTCATCTCATCGTGAATCTTTGGTGTGAATTGGGCCTAATAATAGGTTAATTATTAGGCTACCAATGTAACACCGGTGCAATAAAGTTTTGCCTATGGCTATACATGCGTGAGAATGAGACGCTTATTTGTTTGTTTGAAGTGCACGTGTATGGTAGCCTATGTGACAGGAGAATGAATCGATGTGCTTTGGTCGTAGTAGTCTACTACGCAATTAAAAAGCATGTCACATGTGTGTACATAGTAGGCTATCCAACAGCTTGCAAATTATTCTCCCGAGCCCAGCAAGTGTTTTGCCTAAAGCGAAAGTATCTTCCGATCGGGACAAGGTGCATTCTTCAGATCTCTGTAAATGTCTATGACAATCGGCTTGTCCCTTTACTTTATTTAGTTTAAAACAAACTGAAAACCCAGGCACCACCATTCAGTTAAAATGTCAAAGAAAAAAGTCTGCTGACAATGTTCACTTCTTCACGTCAAATTTGAATCCAGTTCAAGATTTCTTATCTGGCAGAAAGAAAAAAAACTACATTCTAGCCCAGGGGTGGGCAAACTGCGGCCCCCGGGTCATATCCGAAACTGCTTTTCACTCTCCTTAGAGAATGTTTACAATGTCAATGTCAAAACATCATGTTACATAGAGATGATAGAGATGACTTGAATTTCCCCTTGGGGATCAATAAAGTATCTATCTATCTGATAGGCCTACTCTTAGTTATCTCCTTTGCAACAGATCTAACGTGAACGTTATGCGATTTAATTGGGAACGCGTCTGCACTCACGAGAGGGAGAGAGCGGCAGGTTCCAGCTGGCTTGTCATAGTTGATCATTTATATCTCCTTCTTATAGGCAAATCACCCGCCGGCCAATTTTCAAAACCCAATGTGTTTGCCCACCCCTGTTCTAGCCTCTAACTCTGTGTCAGTAGATCACACAGTTCTTCTGATTGTTTTCCAAGAAAGTAGGTGGGAACAGTGGCCTCTGAAGCAGGCGCTGTGCAATTTCAGGCAAAACCTGGAAATTGGTATTGAGAATTAAGCTGTTAATACTCTAGTGCAGAGGTTCCCAAACTGTGAGGCGCGCCTCCCCTGGGGGGCGCCAAATAATTTAAGGGGAGGCGTGCAAGGTTGATTCAAAAAAGAAGGAAAAACGTTTATTTCATGTTAGAACTATGTTTTTTTCCAATGATTATGTAATTGTCAACATTATTAAATCTGAAAAAATCATAGAAGAGATGTATACTAAATCTTTGGGATAGTGGAAAGTATTATTGATCCCTATCCTGAGTGAGAATGTATTGTGCCAAACTTCATAACGTAATTTAGCAACAGTGCCGCCAGCTGCCAAGCTAGCCAGTGAACGGTAACTTGCGGCGGAGGTGTCACTGTTTTCAGAGGGGAGGCCCACATTGATGGAGTTTGGGAACCCATGCTCTAGTGTAATATTGTACCATTATACATTGTCATGATGATATGTTTTCTTTTCAAGGGAGGAAGAAGTGGAAGAAGCAATGGGAGTTAGTAAAAACTAAAGAAGGAGAAGGTATGTATGCTGCCGGCAAAGATGAAAGGCGGTATACGGTTGTGAGAATAAGTTTATGTACCCATGCTAAAGTTGACTAAAAGAGGAAATCTTTTCGGAAATTGATCTTAATATCTTAATTAAAGAAATTAGGAAAAATCCAACCTTTAAGGACACCAATTTTCTTTGTGAATGAATAATGTATCTAAAATAAATACATGTTCTTCCTTAAAATACAGGGGGTATAAGTATACACACCCACTAAATTCCCATAGAGGCAGGCAGATTTTTATTGTTAAAGGCCAGTTATTTAATGGATCCAGGATACTATTAAAATAGCCCCACATCATCACATACCCTTCACCATACTTAGAGATTGGTATGGTTTTATTTCAGTTAGCCTGGAGTGCAAGGTCTCTAACATCCACCAACTCCATGATGTCGCCATGGAGTGGAAGAGGATTCCAGTGGCAACCTGTGAAGCTCTGGTGAATAGCTGGTTTGATTTGCATTGAGAGATGATCTTATGGAAAGTACCCCATGCCAATCTCTAGGTATGATGAAGGGTATGTGATGATGTTAGCATGGGTTCATAAACTTATTCTCACAACTGTATTAGAGGCTAGGGGCTCTTCAGATTAGATTAGGTCAAAGTTTGTCACTGTATGCCAGTACAACAAAATGCAGTTTTACATTTACAAGTATTTAATAGGTTGGACGAATAGTTTGGCAATAAAAAGCAGGTGAGGCCACTTATTAGTTTCTACAGGGGTAGGCCTACCATTAACAGTGTTCATTGTTAATGGTTCCCCTGTAGAAAGTAATGAGGGCTAGTGTTGCAATGTCTTGTGAGAAAAACCAGCAAACAACCCAAGAAGCGACCCGGGGGCTGGGAATCGAACTTGTGACCGAAGGGTGGCAGGTTCAAGGCACCTAACCCTAACTGCTCCCTGTGCACCAGATTAAAGGCTGCTTACTGCTCGGGGTGTGTATGTGTACTCCTAGTGTGTGTGTGCTCCTAGTGTGTGTGTGCTCCGAGGTCACTGCTCAAAGTCCCTGATAGGTAAAATGCAGATAACAAATTTCCCTATAGGAGAATAAAATATAACTTAACTTAAAGTATATGTTTGGGGGGTTGTTGCCAGGTTTCTGAGACAGTGCAAAAACATATCTACATGCTACTGGGCAATGGTCGGTGAAAAGCATTGATTATTGTTTTTTTTCCCCTGAGAAACTAGTATAACTTTTTTAGAAATATTCAAATGTTTGGATTTCTTATGTTACCCATGTTACCCAGGTGATTTTCATCTGGAGAACTACCCAGACCAAGGGCTTAAAAAAATGCTTCCTGTAGTGAAAGATTCCAAGAGAGTTTGGTGAGTAAAGCCTCAAAAGGTAACTTTTTAAAGCTACATTGTGTAAGAATTTCTCCCATCTAGTGGTGAAATTGTAGATGACAACCAATTGAATATTACTTTCTAGCGCCTCCCATTCCGAGCACGATTTAACTCCTAAGGTAGCCGTTTCATGCCAAGATTAACATGGCTTCCAGTATGACTTCGTCAAGTATTTCTTCGAGTGATGAAGTTAGATTTAGACTGTTTTTTCCATCATTGACATGAGGACAAAAGTGTCCTAGACTTTGTTCAGCTCGTTCTAGCTTTATTCATAACTAGCGTTATTGCTCCTCATGAGCTCTTTACATCTGGGAAAAGCCACTCCAATGTGTACTCGTTTTCTTGTTTTTCTTATCGCGTTTAATTCTTGTTTTCGCTTCTTTGGCGACTCCTTCTCATGTGCTCGAGAATATGTATGATTCTCCTTCTTCAAGTAGGCCTAGCCTATAATCAGTGCAGGTTTTCAAATCTGCCGGCAGTTGCCACACGACCAAAACAATCTCCCTCTGGCTTGCATTGCGTCACAGTGCCCCTGAGCCTAAAAGCGTGAAAGGCCGAGCTAGAATTTCCAGGTATGTCCCTCATTGGCTAATATATTCTAAAGATGGCGGAGGGACATGGCAGCGAAGCGGCGGTCATAGGTTTAGTCAGAATTTATTTTTTTTAATTTTTTTATTTTTTTATTTTTCGCATGCCCAAATTTCCGTCAATGAGTCCCGGGACACTGAAAGACCGGGGTACACGAAACTTGGTGGGCATGTAACCCCACATGGATAGCATGGAACCATAGTTTTGATTTGTAGCCCCCCCGCTGGACTGGACCCCCCGAAAGGAGGGTAGGGCAGACACAGTTTTCTGTGAATATCTTGAGAACCGTAGGGTTTAGGAGGACCATTTTTTTTTGTACGTTGATCTCAAGGGGCCATGTCAACCCATTCCATAACCACTCATTTTATATAGTTCACCTAGTTCAACACAAAAAAGTAAAAATGAGGTGTTGTAATTGAAGGTATCTGTGACCTAACATAGTCAAAACTGCACAAAATTGGAAGTGTAGGATCATTATGACACCCTCTGTATGCACGCCAAATTGTGTGGAATTCCGTTTATGGGGGGCCACACAATAAATTAATTTATGTTACTATACACCAACTGGCCTGTAGGTGGCCGGAGACAGTTTTCTGTGAATATCTCGAGAACCGTAGGGCCTAGGAGGTCCACCTTTTTTATGTATGTTGGTCTTAAGAGGTTTTTCTCAACCCATCCCATTACCACTTATTTCATGTATAGCGCCACCTAGTTAAAAATTAAAAAGCAAAAAATTAGGTGTTTTCATCACAATATCTCTGGCTGACAAGGTCAAAACTGCACGAAATTAAAAGTGTAGGATCATTATGACACCCTCCGAATGCATGCCAAGTTTTGTGTACTTTCGTTCATGGGGGGCCTTACAATAAAATAATTTATGTGTACATTTAGTGACGTACACCAACAAGGATTCCCGGGACACTGAAAGACCGGGGTACAAAAAACTTGGTGGGCATGTACCCCTACATGGATAGCATGGAACCGTCATTTTTCGTTTTGATCTGTAGCCCCCCCCCCCCGCTGGACTGGACCCCCTGAAAGGAGGGTAGGGCAGACACAGTTCTCTGTGAATATCTTAGGAACTGTAGGGCCTAGGCCTAGTATTTTTGCCTCCAGGGGTCATGTTAACCCATTTCATGTACACACATGTGCACAAACAGATACACACACACACACATACATTCACAGTAATCATACGTATGACACATACTCACACAGTAGACATATGTACGCTTGCATGCACAGGCACATACGCAGGCACACACACAAGCACGCACACACACACACACACACCCACACACACACACACACTCACACACCCACACACATAACATAAACATAACACAAACAATCAAGAATTTCTCAGAATTATGAACAGGCAAGATGGAGGTGGGGTTGTATAAAATTAATTAGATGACTGTGTCTTTCCTACATGTTCATAGTTTGTAGATGTGTTTTAGTCACTGTCCTCTTTTTGGATGAAATGGGGTTACACTTTATTTGACAGTATCTACATAAGAGTGACATGACACTGTCATGAACGTGTCATAAACATTATAAACAAGTCATAAACATTTATGACATAACGCTTCCGTCACTCGCTTACAGTATGTCAAGTGTCATTCGTTTTTTCCCATGACAAGTTATGACAGTGTCATGTCACTCTTATGTAGATACTGTCAAGTAAAATGTTACCGGAATTGGTTTGGGGGTGGCATGGCATGGCATTGCAAATTAGAGTAATAGCTTTCTTTCTTCAAGTTTCTTGTTATCCTGTACAATTTTCCTACTTTTCTACCATCAAACCAACAGACCATCACATTCTCTCCACTATACTTGACAGATAGAGTCAAGGACTTTTAGCTGGTGTCGCTCACATTTTCTTCTTTGTGATTAGGATACCTGAGATTCGCCTTACCATGCCCACCTAGATCTCCTTTCAGGGAGATACTAGTGTGGGACACCATAATTCATTAACACTTACATGATCCCAGCAAAACCTCGCCAATCAGCGACGAGAAGGGATGGCTATAGTTTTGAAAATGAAAGTGGCTTTGATAAATGGTAGTAGCATGTGCCTGCACAAATCAACAATGCAGTAGGAAGAATGTGTGAATTTATTTACAGCGAAGCATCATACAATATTTTCTGCCTACTGATGATATTTATTTTAAGTTTAAGCGAAGTAGGAAGTAAAGTTAGGAATCCCTGATCAATTGTATAGATTTATCTATAACACATTGTCAACTGTCTGTGTTTTTCTTTTGTCCATCTTAATATTTTCTTTTAAATCTGAGAAATGCCTCTGTTTAGAAGGGCAGAATCCTTTAGAATCCAAAAGCCCCTCTTGCTACTTTGAAATCACCGGCGTGGAAGTATTCGTTCATTCACATCAATTAAAACTAACTTAGCCTACTCAACTTAGCAAGTGAAAAAGTGATCTAGTTACAGTCCAAAGTTACTTTAAGTCTTAAAATACACATTGATAAGTACATATTCCATGAACACTAACCTTGGGTCTCTTCGGAGTGTGCTGAAACAATCAAATTATCATTCTGTGTTGTTTAATTTCACTATGTTCACATCTCTGTTTTAACCTAATATTAGTTCTGTCAGAGAATGTCTAATAAGGGGAGAACCGCCACTCTTGGGAAACTTCCGGTTTCTGAACTGGTTGCAGTTCCTTTTCTGGTTCCACATGAGGGCGCTCGCGAATAAGTGCAGAATTAATGGAGGTCTATGGAGCTGTACCCCTCAAATCCACTTTTCTCGGGATATAATTTTTTGCCCAGAAATTTGAATGTTGCATGCGAAAGAGGGGACAGAGAAAATACACACCGCTGAGTATTATATTTTTTGAGTCACTTATTTGTTCTAAAAAGCCTTTCAAATGCGTCAATGATGTCATTCATTAGCAGAAAGCTAGTGTGTTGTGGGCAACAACGGCCCAACCTGTAAGAAATCGAAAGGACGTAAGTACTCGTTCATTCAACTTTTGACCTATAATCCATAGTGAGCTTGCAGAAACCACAATCAAATCTTCGATTTTTCAACGACAACCAGGTGAAAGAGACAAATTTAGCCGTCTAGCTCCATAGACCCCCATTGTTTTTGCACTTATTCGTGATTGCCCCTAGCGGAACTGCAACAGATTGCAGGTACAATTGAGTTAATAGGGAGTGATCCGGCTCTCCGTAAACGGGCTCTGGTTCTGTTTACATTGCCACCTCGCAGTTGGAACGGTTTCAAAATAAAAAGCGGTTTCAAAATAAAAGCCCCCCGAAACAGAAAAGGAAAAGGCCAAAAAGAGTAAATAACATATAAGGAATGCACTAATAGTAATATTAAAAAAAAGATCGAAAATCGAATCGAATTGTGACTTTAAAATCGAAAATTACATCGAATCGAGGATTTGGAGAATCGTGACACCCCTACCATTGACAGAGTACATGCTGAATATGTCTTTGTTTTTTATTCCACAGGCTAAATCAATGTCACCTCTCAAAAGCAAGTTGTAAAAACATTGCATCGGTACTGCAAACGACAACTACTCTGAAAGAACTGGACATGAGTAATAACAAACTGGAGGATGAAGGAGTGGAGGAGCTCTGTGTGGGATTAAGTGATCCAAAATGCCAGCTGGAGACACTGAGGTCAGTTATTTTGTGTGAAATGAACCTGTGTAAGGTGTCATATTTACTCTTGCCTTTTCTTCAAATGGAGTGTAAGGGAGCTAAAAGCCATCTCAGTCTGATGTTAAAATGTTCTCTATTCTCTAGACATCTAACAGATTCCTAATTTGTAACTCTGTTGCAATGGGACAGTTCATTTTAACTTCACCTTGTGGTGCTTACATTTTAGATTTGTCTGTGTATGCTGTTTCAGACTACGTGGAGTAATTTGAGAGAACTTTTAACAATGTAGTTAGGAGATGCCCTGGGGTGCCATGTTGTCTGAGTACTGTAGCAGTATATTATATGTATTATATGGTTTAGGACGGTGGTAGCATCCTGGCAAAGGAGCTGGGCTAGCAAGCAGTAGCCAGAAAAGTTAAGGGTTCACCTTCGGGTTCCGCATGCTGCCACTTACATTTTTATAGGGCAGGTGTGTGTGTGTGTGTGTGTGTGTGTGTAGGCATAGTGTGAATGAACTTTGTAGGGGAATAATGTCTCTTGATTATGTTGATTTTTTGTGGCATCTTGTAAACAGTAAACCTTATTTCTTTGTCATTTTCTGTAATGTTTTATCTTCTGTTGTTATACAGACGTGCTGACTGCAACCTCTCAGAGTGCTACTGTGGAATTGCATAAGTGTATACCCATGGACAGAGTGCATGCTGAATATGTCTTCTTTATTTTTCCACAGGCTAAAGCAATGTCACCTCTCAAAAGCAAGTTGTAAAAGGATTGCATCGGTACTGCAAATGACAACTACTCTGAAAGAACTGGACATGAGTGATAACAAACTGGAGGATGAAGGACTGCAGGAGCTCTGTGTGGGACTAAGTGATCCAAAATGCCAGCTGCAGACACTGAGGTCAGTTAATTTTTACGGAATAAACCTGTGTTAGGTGTTTTCTTATTTTCATTCAGCAAAGGCCATAATTTAAGTCAGAATATTTTGTCCACAACGTAACAGAAATACACCGTTATACAGCGGGGGAAATAAGTACATGTCAAAAAAAAATTCAGTAAGTATATTTCCAGTGAGGCTAATTTTCACCAGTACGGTAATCGGTAACAGCTAAAACGGTATCAGACGAAATGGCCTCAGACGAAAAGCTGTGAGTCAGGTATCAGAAATCAGATTGAAGGGCAAAATTCTGTCAGAAAAAGCAGGGTCAGGTAAAAACGGTCTCAGATTAAACAGCTTCAGACTAGGGCTGCACGATATATCTAAAATCTATCGTTATCGCGATATCAACGCTTGCGATGGACATACCGCAAAGATTACTTAATTTTCGATAAATTTTGATACATTTTCTGTGCCGTGCGCATTCCATGGCCTACAGTCTATGATGTATTCACATTCTGAATGTCAACATATTTTACCAAACCGATGCTGTCATGCAGCCCTAGAAGCCCGTCCCCTACCAGTTTAGGTGTGTGGTGTTTTAGGTGTTGAGGCAGGAGCCAAGTCGTGATGGCTGAAGATAGTGAGTCAAGCGAGGTAGGCTACACAATGTGAAGAGGAATTGGTGACTAAAGGAAAAGCACGTCTGTTATATGGAAATATTTTGGTTTTATAAAGGACGACGTATTACAAACACAGCGCCAAATGCGTCTTTCTCCACCGTGTTAAAATAAACAATTTCTTTCGTTGTTGTTATAGGATCAGAAGATAGCCTATCTATCTTTCACTGTAAGGCTTGTATTTCATGATTTGCATTTAGCAAAAGCCCCAGACAGCAGCAGAGAGGTAATCAGGATTCGTTATTTGTAAAAGTTGTTTAGCCTACTTCGTTAGCCTGGACTGTGCGATCGCAGCCACTTACTTTCACTTTCCGCTGCCCTCGTAGTCGGCATGCCGGTAGCCTAATAACGTGGGATGCGCAGCGTATGAGGTTAGACTGGGCTACTTAAGATTTTAGATGAGTGACCGCCGCGATATAGCTTAAGTAGGCCTAGCTTTTTTTCTAGGCCCAGCGAAGGCTGGCAATGTGGAATATTCCGCTGGTTGGTGCACAAGTATTCAAATTGGCTGTCTATCCGTCTTTTACGAGGATTTTCTTGGAGCACATCTTCCACACAACTTCGATAGCCTAGTCAGTAGGTATCTTAGCTGTCCACTTTCATGAGGCCATATAAAGCCTAGGCTACATAATATACTGCTCAAAAAAATTGAAGGAACACTTACAGTTTTTCACAATTGTTAAAACCCATTTTTTGAAACCTTCCACCCTTCTCTCCATTCTCAAACTACATTCACAGAATGTCTGACAGTTCTTGCAAAATAAAACACTCACCTTAAAAGTTTTTCTTATGCTCAGAACCAAACAGTGTCAGAGAACCAATCCAGTGTATGATTGAAGTGTCCCCTTAATTTTTTTGAGCAGTATATTTATATTGTTTATGTAGAAAATTATACATTTATTTCTGTAATTATACATTTACCCCCCCCCCCAACCCTACAGTCTATGTTAGCAGCAAGTAGAACGGAGAAAAACATTAAATATTTAAATATCGCAAGTTATATCGTTATCGCAGTACTCAATAATGTTATCGCATATCGCATGTTTTCCTAATATCGTGCAGCCCTACTTCAGACAAAAAGGTTTCAGATAGAGCACTGTACACCAGACCTTAATACTGTTAAATAGTATTATCTTTGGAAGTCCACAAATATTAAGCATTCACAACATTTCAGTCCATAGGTAAGGTTATGTGTAATAAAGTGACACTGGAATGACACTGGAAAAAACGTATTGAACACGCTAATAAAAAGCAGTACACCAAGGCAAGGAACCAGCTGAAATCTGTAAGCAGTTAGAAAGTAATTATGACCAGGTTACAGCTCTTTGATTGGATACAGTAAGTTCCTGTATATTAGCATTGTGTATAAACCGCAGGACACTATTTTATGCAAGTTAAAAAAAACAAAACCATATTAATACCATATTAACTGATGATGAGCGCACATACAGAGTAGGCCTAGTAGTTCTACTAATCTACTTAAAAATCTTGAACTATTTACTGCACGTAGACTAGGGCTATGACTTAATACCCTAGTCTAGCAGATTGGGGAGTGTATGCCGTGAAAGTGAAACTACGATATTAGAAAGGCAAACAAAAGTTACTGTTGCTTTTAACATAGTACAATGAAGAAAACCGATGCTCTGACTACTCATTCAGCTGCCTCTAAAAGTTTCTCTAATTGACTCATTTAACCAAGATTTGGATTACACCTGCTTTTTTTTTTTTAAGTATATTTTTTGGGCTTTTTATGCCTTTAATGATAGCACAGTGGAGAGTGACAGGAAGCGAATGGGAGAGAGAGCAGGGGTGGGATCCGGAAAAGGACCACGGGGCGGGAATCGAACCCGGGTCGCCGGCATATGCAGGTGCCCCAGCCAGTTGCGCCACAGCTGGGGCCAATTACACCTGCTTTTAACAGGTGTATGTTTTTCACCACAAAACAGACGTGCAATGTTTTCATACATATGGCGGAATACCTAATCAATCGCTATTAGCACCTCGCCTCCCCTATGTCGCAGCTCCCACGACAGGCAGTCTGTGCCTTTTCCTCAGTGCGGCCTGTTTGTACATACCTTGCAATGTCTTTACGTGCACGTTGCGAATCAAATACACCTGAAGTGGGCGCAAAAACGTTAGTACATCTGGCCCTGAGTTTTATCTGCACCTTTTAAACTTTGCAACCAATCCGTGGATCACTTGATAAGAATTTGTCATATCATGATATTAATGATAAACATGTTTACAAGTGCTGCAAGATGGGCAGCTCACATGTAGAATGAGAACAAAGATGACTGACTGTGGAGTTCTAACTGTAGATGAGGAAAAAGAGTTCATTGCTGATGATGGTCAGGATCAAGTTGAATTTTTTTGTGTTTGCACGGATCTCAAGAAGATTTAAACATGACACGTCACCTTTTTATACTCTTTTGCCTCTATTGCAGACTTGCTGACTGTAAGCTAACAGAGAAGTCCTGGGAGGTTGTGGCCTCAGCTCTGCAGTCTGCAAACTCCCCCTTAAGAGAGCTGGACCTGAGTCAGAATCACCTGCAGGAGTCGGAAGAAAAGCTGACCTCTGCTCTACAGAGTCCAAACTGCAAACTGGAGACACTGAGGTCAGTAACATTGTTGACTGTGTTGACAGACACACTGTTACTACATTTCCATGCACACCATAATCTGATTAATGTCCATATTCTGGTTATGGCCATATTCAGAATACAATGTTTCCATGTGCATCAGTAATGGGATATTCCCGTTTACATGTTAAATGGTATGTTCTGAATAAAGCAGCAACGTGCAGTAGAAATAGTATCTGCAACATGACTTGCGGCTGAGAAAACTGGTCTTAAGTCTATATCGCCCATCTCTAATCTTAATATATTTTATGTTTTTATATGAACTTTTAACAACATTGTGATTATAAGTCATTAAATTAAATGGCCTCATTCCTATCTGTCTTTTGCACTCTGTCTTTGTCTCTCTATGCAGACTTGCTGGTTGTAAACTGACAGAGGAATCCTGTGAGGTTGTAGCCTCTGCTGTGCAGCAAATGGTCTCCCTGACAGAACTGGACCTGAGTGACAATCACTTAAACATCGCTGGAATTCATCTTTCGAGTGCACTGAAAGATGACATCAACTGTAAGCTGCAGACATTGAGGTTTGTGTTTGACTTCTCCTCAGGTTTTTAAACAGTGTGTTTGAGATGTGGTTTCACCACACAACATTATTTCAGTGTGTTTGAGATGTGGTTTCAGTATGTTCACCACTAGCCTGGCAATTTGCCATCCCCTTGGTAAGCTTCGCTTCTACAAGGGTCTGGGATCTCGGCTATTGACGAACGTTTGCAAGCTGGATGCGTGGACTCTGTAGAAGTTTGAAACGATTGGATCTGATTTCACCCAATCGCTAAAGTTTGGCCGTGACGTATGTTATGCGCCAGCTCGATCGTGAAGTAAGCTACACTACAACACTCAGAAATTGCCCACAACAATTATCATTCCCCACCAAAGCGAACAAGATGGATGTAAATGACCATGCCAGCTTTGCGATACAAATGTAAGAGTTAGTGGAAGAATAGCAAATAACTATTCAACAGTAAGGTTGAAGATAACATATTGTAACGCCGATGAGAAGTTAGGAGATGGGGAGGCTGATATATCGTTCCAAAACTCCGGTAGTTTATTTCCTATAGATGTACAGGCTAGTGCACGGGCAACAGGAGGTGTCCACTACAAAACAACAAAATGATCGCTGATAAATCACGGTCTCAAACACTCGTCATTGCTTCATTAACTTATGCCATTGCCAAACTCCTCGAGGACTACAATTCAAACACAGCGCAGAATCTCGACGTCGTCTCTCACAACTCCCGCCTCCTGCTCGTGATTGGCGCGGAGTCGAATCTACCGCTGCGAACGCGGCCAATGGCCGAAATCCCAGACGGAGTGGTGGAGGGAGATGAAAATCGAGCGGAAGTACGTAGGAAGGCAATTAAGCCAGGCTAGTTCACCACACACCATAGTTTCATAGTGTTTTCTACCCAGCAGTATATATGGGTTAGGTTAGGAGTGTATTGAGAGTCGTTGTAGTTATGTCAGAGTCCAGTCTAACGTCTGATATGGCTGTCAGTGATGCATTACATCAATATGTTAGGATTTAAGTTGCAATTTTATCAGTTTCATTATTGTTTGAAGTTTGATAACTAATGAGCAGTGTTGGGGTCGTTACTCAAAACAAGTAAAGTATTAAACATTACTCGCTACTGTAAAAAATATAATCCCGCACATTACTTCTTCACTCTCTATGGAAAGTAACGCGTTACATTACTTTTGCGTTACTGCGTTGAAATGTATATGGACACTGTTATTGATATCGTCCCCTTTTATTTATTATTTAATTAATTGTGTGAAACATTAGGTAGCATAATCTAGATTATTAGACGCCTACTCCAGACGCTGTACCAGGTTGCACTGTACCAGGCATCTCTTACATCTTCTTAATGTGCACACACACGCACACAAACACAAAACACACACCCTCAAACACATGCACCCACACATACAAACACACCTACATACTCAAACACACACATACACACATACACAGACAGACAGACACAGACAGACAGACAGACAGAACGCATATGCAGCATTTTAACTTAATTAAGAATGCACTCGCTACCACAACATTTTGAACGGCTGATTTTATTTATTCAGGTGAATATTTAGCCTTTTATTTTTAGCTCTTATAAGCGGCCTGATTGTAAAAAGGAAGGCAAAGACGTATCATCTAAAGCGAGGAAGTCCTTCTCAGAGTCAGTGCTGTAGGAGTATCATCTAAAGCAGGAAGTCCTTCTCAGAGTCAGTGCTGTAGGAGTATCATCTAAAGCGAGGAAGTCCTTCTCAGAGTCAGTGCTGTAGGAGTATCATCTAAAGCGAGGAAGTCCTTCTCAGAGTCAGTGCTGTAGGAGTATCATCTAAAGCGAGGAAGTCCTTCTCAGAGTCAGTGCTGTAGGAGTATCATCTAAAGCAGGAAGTCCTTCTCAGAGTCAGTGCTGTAGGAGTATCATCTAAAGCGAGGAAGTCCTTCTCAGAGTCAGTGCTGTAGGAGTATCATCTAAAGCGAGGAAGTCCTTCTCAGAGTCAGTGCTGTAGGAGTATCATCTAAAGCGAGGAAGTCCTTCTCAGAGTCAGTGCTGTAGGAGTATCATCTAAAGCGAGGAAGTCCTTCTCAGAGTCAGTGCTGTAGGAGTATCATCTAAAGCGAGGAAGTCCTTCTCAGAGTCAGTGCTGTAGGAGTATCATCTAAAGCGAGGAAGTCCTTCTCAGAGTCAGTGCTGTAGGAGTATCATCTAAAGCGAGGAAGTCCTTCTCAGAGTCAGTGCTGTAGGAGTATCATCTAAAGCGAGGAAGTCCTTCTCAGAGTCAGTGCTGTAGGAGTATCATCTAAAGCGAGGAAGTCCTTCTCAGAGTCAGTGCTGTAGGAGTATCATCTAAAGCGAGGAAGTCCTTCTCAGAGTCAGTGCTGTAGGAGTATCATCTAAAGCGAGGAAGTCCTTCTCAGAGTCAGTGCTGTAGGAGTATCATCTAAAGCGAGGAAGTCCTTCTGAGAGTCTGTGCTGTAGGAGGCGCCCTGATTCCTGACACCCTGCTCCACCTGACGGAGTAAAGCACACCACTGCAGCATGCGTCCCCACGGCTTGAGGAGGAGGATTCCTATTTCTTAGTAGGCTCTCTCAAATAGGAGAATATAGTCATCTTTTCTCACACACTGTTAGGAGCTGTAGTGTGATTACTGAGTTTAGAACAGTAATGCGTTACACTACTCCGTTACTGACAAATGCAATGTGATTACAGTAGCGTGTTACTTTGTAATGTGTTACACCCAACTCATATTCACCATGGGAGCCAAAGTTTAGAATGCACCTGCAAAGTCACTGACAGCAAGGCTTTAAGTGGCTCATTGCTCTTAATACACAGTATCTATATTGTGGAGCCATTTCAAACATTCAAGTTGGCTAAGCCTGTTGTCCACCAACATTCAGTAATGGTAGAATTTACAACATGATTTATTTTATTGAAACCACCATCACTAAAACCCTTCATGAAGTGGAGCTCTAATGTTATGATACTCTTCCGCTCTCTTTCTCACTCTCACTCTCTCTCTCTCCCCCTCTCCCTCCTTTATAGACATGCCCATGGAGAACTGAGAAAATGTAAGTGTTTATCTACTGTTGAGTGTTGTACTGATCTACTAATGATGTTGAAGTGTTCTTTATTAAGCAGCTATGTCACTGTGGCGTAGGCCACCACTGTATGTGAAAGGCCTTCAGAGCATGTGTGGGGGTCTGTGGCGTCCTGCAGAAACACACTGAATCATAGTGACAGAGAGAGAACAGAGACAGATTGACATGTTGGCATGTTCCAGTAGCCAGACATCAGAGGGATGCAGACAAAGAAAGAAGGAGAACTAGTACGCCATGACACATGAGAGGCCTCTGAGAACAGAGACAGATTAACATGTGGAGCGTCTCAAGTTAGAGTGGAAGACAATAATAGAATGAGAGGATAGAAAAAGAAAAAAATTATTGGATTATTAATGGATTGTTATTTCAATGAAAAATATTACTGTAAATGACTTTATTATTTTGATTCCAGCTACTGTATGTCCTATTCGAACTCATATATAAAACATATATGTTTTAAATTAAAAGTAACTCCAGATTTGTTGGGTAGTGTTTAGATTATAATGGTGGAGAGCAGTTTAAGCCATAGTCCTACTATAGGGAGAGAGAACAGAGACGAGGTAGACAGATTGACATGTTGGCATGTTACAGTACCCAGACATCAGAGAGATGGCATAGACAGGAGAACTTGTACAGCATGAAACATGAAAGGCCCCTGGCAGCCTATAGGCTTGTAGCAGCATAACTAAGGGATGGCCTCAGGGTCCTGGAGTCATGCAGGTCATGGAGTGACGGCAGATCACAGCCAATCATCCTCTCAATACAACAAATGATAGATAGATAGAGTCTTTGTTGTCCCATAGGAATAATAATTTCCACACATCTTCTTTCATGTCCATAGCACAGTAACACATATAAAACACATATAGCATGTAACACATGTATCCCATCCACCCCTGTGACGTATATCTCATCCACACAGCATTACCCATCCTCATTCAGCACAAAAAGACACATCACATTAAAACACCCACATAGACACATCCAGTGTGAGAACTACAAGCAACTGAGGTGGTGGTGGCAGTATTACAGCTTGTTCAGCAATGTGATGGCGGTGGGGACAAAAAGTTTTTTGAAAATGGCTTTAGTCCAGTTCAGTGCTCTGTATCTGCGGCCGGATGGAAGTAGTGTGAAGAATTGATTCAGGGGATGGTCTGTGTTAGCTGCTATTGTATGTGCTAGGCGTGTGATGGCTGTGTCATTCATGTCTGATAGCCTGGGTGTGGGGAGACTGATTATCTTGGAGGCAATATGTGTGATTTTAGTGAGTTTGTTTTTGCAGGTGGTGGTTAGCATTGTGTAAAAACAGGGTGAGCAGTACAGCAGGGTGGGTTGGATGATGCTTTTGTAGAGTAGGAGCAGGAGGTGGGGGGCAACAGAGAGGGCTTTCAGTTTGCGTATCACATGTAGTCTTTGTTGTGCGTGTTTCTGGATGGCAGTGACATGTTCCTTGAAGTTGAGTTTGTTGTCTATAATGAGTCCCAGGTATTTAAAACTGCCGTGGATGTGGGTATGGTTCAGTCCAGGTGGTGACTTGGATGTGTGAATGACCAGTTCTTTTGTTTTGTCTATGTTTAGTTAAAGGTAATTGTCCTGACACCATTGTAAAAACTGAAACTGAGTCGTGGTACGCTGTGATGGAGTAAACCTTGTTAAT
Organism: Alosa pseudoharengus; assembly: GCF_046254945.1. NCBI lineage: Eukaryota > Metazoa > Chordata > Actinopteri > Clupeiformes > Clupeidae > Alosa > Alosa pseudoharengus. Next base: position 34,488,008 of record NW_027468564.1, on the reverse strand, counting down.
GGGGAACTATGCAGTCTTTTTTAGCTTAATTTACCATATTAACTCAGCTTCAGAGTCATTGAAATGGTTATATGACTTTTTTCGGGTTGAATGGTGGCCATCTCACTTCCCCCTAGCACCTGTGAGCGGAAAATCCACCCTTGAAACTTTGGGCCGGCAGACGGCAGATTGAGGAGTGTCATAAAAATATATACTCTGAAGCTGTAGGGGGAGCTCTGCAGAGAAACCTGCGTGCAAAACGCGAGAGAACAGCGAAGAAATTGCCAAAACTGCATAGTTTCTCTTTAAGTAATCAAACTATGACAGTGCCATCAGCATTGTAGTAGGCGGTGATGGGTGATGGGCTATTGCAGTCGTTGGTGTACAGGGTGTAGAGGAAGTGTTGGTGATGATGGTTGATGATGTTGTTGAGCCAAATCTCACGGTCTGCCGTCTGTTGCTGAGGAAGTTATGGATCCAGTGGATGAGAGGTGGGGGGATGTTGAGGTGATGTGATTTCTTGATGAGCTGGTGATGTTGGATTGTGTTGAAGGTGGAACTGAAGTCAATGAAAAGGACTGAAGCAAAGTTGCCAGGTGTCTGTAGGTGTTGAAGCATGGGATGGAGACGCCAACACGTCCTCCGTACCTCGTCTGGGTCTGTATGCAGATTGATGTGGGTCCAGGTGTTGTCTGACGGTTGGCAGAATGAGGTGGAGGATTAATTTTTCCAGGCATTTCATGATTATGGGTGTGAGTGCAATTGGTGGATAATGGTTGGGCTCTGAGGGGCAGGGTTTCTTTGGGATGGGTGCAATGGTTGAGGTTTTCCAGAGAGTGGGTATTGACTTGAGGCTGTCCTACTGTATATGATTCCCAGAAGATGGTGTGGAAAATGGGCGAGAGCTCCATGGCACAGAGCTTCAGCACCCTTGCTGGGATGCCGTCAGGCCTGTTGCCTTACCAGTTTTGCATCTGGCCAGTTGCTGTCGGACATCCTCCTCTGTGAAAGGGGGGGTAATATGGGGTCTTGGTGAGGGAGAGCGCTGAGCAAGTCCTCACATGTGGTAGAGTAGTCGTGGGTGTCAAACTGGGCAAAGAAGCTGTTTAGGATGTTGGCAGAGGTTGATGGGTCTGGTGCTGTGATGTGGTTCTGTTTTTGTTCCTGTCCGGTTAGTATTTTGACTCTTTGGAAAGCTTGTTTTGTGTTCATGTTTCCTTTTGGCTTTGATGATGTCATTTTTTGTCTGTCTATTGAGTAGTTTGAGAGTGGCCCAGTCCTTCTGCTTGAAAGCTTTCTGTTTTTCTTTGAGAGTGTGCATGATATGGGGGATGATCGAGGGTTTAGAATTTGGTTATTTGGTGATGTTTTTTGTCAGAATAGTGGTGGTGATACAGAACTTTATGTAGTCTGTTATCTGTATGATCCGCTCATCCAGACTTCCCTGGAAAATGATATGCTGCAGTCTGCTCTTATGGTTGGCAGTGGATGCAGCACACCAGGTAGTGATAGAGCAGGTTAGGATGGACTTCATGATGGCAGTGTAAAAGTACACCATCATGTGCTTTGGCAGGTTGAACATCCTCTGCTGAGCCTTCTTTGTTCCGGAGCTCATGTTCAGCTCCCATGTCAGGTCCTGGGTGATTCTGGTGCCCAGGAAGCAGAAGGACTCCACTGTGCTAACTGGGGACCCAGACAGGGTGATGGGGGCAGGTGAGGCTGGGCTCTTCCTGAAGTCCACAAGGGAGAAGAGTAGAGGGGACAGAACACAGCCTTGTGGGGAACCACTGCTGATGGTTAGCGGGTTGGAGGTGGGCTTTCCCAGCTTCTCCTGCTGCTTCCTGTCAGACAGGAAGTCTGTGATCCATCTGCAGGTGGAGTCAGGCACACTCAGCTGGGAGAGCTTGTCCTGTAGCAGGGCCTGGATGATGCTGTTGAATACAGAGGTGAAGTCTGTCAGTCTGTTTGTGATTGACAATCTGTGTCTGGTGCCCAACATGAAAATACATTTCTTCATTGTTTGGCAGTCTCTACCTGTTTACCACTACAAGGTAGCGATGTCCAGTTAGACTCTTAAATGCTGGGCTATCATGGCTAGTAAACTATCCTGTGGGTTTCCTGCTCTTCTGTGCTACCTACAGAGCTTCATGCCAATGAATGCAAAGTCCTGTCATCATCAAGTCTTCTCCCAGTTCATACAGCTGGTAGTGAACAACTGAAGAGCCTGACTCTGAATACTGTTTGCCTTTTGCGCCAACAATTTAGTCCTGCCCCATGTTGTCATAGCCATATAACTCTGATAAAGTTTCTGATCTCTGGTAACATTTGACCTGATCTCACAGTCATAAGAATCACACATGCCAATCACCTGTAAAGGCAGATGGCAAGTTGTACCGGTCAGTGTCCTTTAACATCACTCAGACATGAGTGTAATTAGGCATGACAGTTTGTTGGACACCTGTTCTAGTACACTGGGTTTATGAGTTGTGTAGGACAATGAGAGAGCCACATTTGTTTGTTTGTGTGTGTGTGCGTGTATGTGTGTGTGTGTGTGTGCGACTGTGCGTGCATGTGCGTGTGTGTCCGTGCATGCTTTTATGACTGTGTTTGTCTCTGTGAGTGTGAGTGTGTGTGCACACGCGCACATGCTTTTGTGTGTGTGTGTGTGTGTGTGTGTGTCTCAGTGTGTGTGTGTGTGTGGTGTGGTGTGTGTGTGCGTGTGCGTGCATGCTTTTATGACTTTTTGTGGGTGTGTGTGTGTGTGTGTGTGTGTTTTCCTGTTTGTGTCAGTCTGTTTGTGTGTGTGTTTGTTTCAAGTTTCAAGGTTTATTGTCGCATATACTTTGCCATACAGCAAGATTCTTCTGCCACAGTTGCAGTAGTGCAAGGATAAAAGGGGTAAATAAACACAGGGGGGCAGTAGGGGGGGCAATAAATAAGGGCAGTTGGAGCAGGAGAGACAACTCTATATGGGACAATACAAGACTGTACAGTACCACACATAGTCATACTATCCATACATGCACACATTATACAGCCATACAGATCAAGTCAAGAGAACTTCATTTCTCCCGTCAGGGAACTTCATTTGTGATAAGGCACAACATACATACACACATTCCACACTTTAAGAAAATAAATAAACAATTATCTAACATGATAAGTAAGTTAAACGTTTAGTCAGTGTGCGTGGGGGGGGGTCATTGTTGTTCAGCAGTCTTATGGATGTTGGCACAAAGGTGACCATGGCGCGCTTGGATTTTAGGGGTAAGGACCGGAATCTTCTTCCAGAGGGTAATAGTTCATATTGGGCATGGAGGTTGTGAGTGGAGTCGGATGTTATGACTCTGCTCTTCCTGATGGCTTGCTTCTCAAATATGGCTGCAAGGGTGGTCTGTGGTTGTCCAATGATCTTGGTGCTCATTCTGGTGACTGTTGAGAGGCCCTTTGTTCAGCTCACTCAGGGAGCCAAACCATGCCAGGATGCTGAAGGTGAGCGTGGATTGTATAAAGCAGTTGTAAAAAGCTTGTAGGATGGACTTGTCAACTTGCAGCCGGCGTAGTTTTCGGAGGAAGTAAAGATGTTGTTGACATTTCCTGAAGATCCGGTCAGTGTTATTTTTAAACGTCAGCTGGTGGTCGATGATGGTGCCGAGGTATTTATACTCCTCTACTCGTTCAATAGTTTCTATTTGAAGAGCAGGGGGGCTGGTGATGGAGCGTCTGAAGTTTATGACCATCTCCTTGGTTCTGGTGATGTTCAAATCCAGGTGGTTCTCCTTACACCAGAGTGTGAAGTTGTCCACTGCAGACTGCAGGAGCTGCCCTGAGTTGGCGGTGTCTACAATGATTGTATCATCTGAATACTTCAGACACATCATGTCTGGGTGCATACTCCTACAGTCATTGGTGTATAGTGTGAACAGGACCGGGGAAACCACAGAGCCTTGGGGGCTTCCTGTCGAGATGGTTCGGACCTAGCTGCAGTGGCCTATTGAATCTCACCCGTTGCTTCCCATCTGTGAGGGAGGAGAGGACCCATAGAGTCAGGTGCGGGTTGGCACTCAATTTCTGCAGCTTGCTGCCCATGAGGTGAGGCTGAACAGTATTAAATGCACTTGAAAAGTCAATGAACACCAGCCTGGCAAGGCTCCCTGGTTTCTCCAGGTGCATATGGGTGTTGTGCAGCAGAGTCAGAACAGCATCATCAACTCCTCTGTCCTTCCTATAGGCAAATTGAAGTGGGTCGGAGGACGCACTCACTTCAGCCTGCAGTTTAGTGAGAATGAGCCTTTCAAAGCTCTTCATCACTACTGATGTTAACGCCACTTGGCAGACATCATTATTGCAGGTCTTCAGGAGGCGGCCTGATATGTTATCAGGCCCAGGTGCCTTACTGGGATCCACTCTTTGGAAGACTTTCTCCACCTCCTCCCTCCTAATTACAACTGCTGCTGTTGATAGTGCCTCATTTGAGAGCCCTGTTATAAGCACCTCCCTCTCTGCGGAAAAGTCTCTCTGCTCAAATCTGCAGTAGAAGTTGTTAATATCCTCAGCAAAGTCAATTGGGCTTTGGGTTGTAGGACAGTGTGCATAGCGGTTGGTGGGGAGGCCCACTAATGTCTTAACACCCTTCCATGCTTCCCTGGCATTACCGTTCTGGAAGAGCTTCTCCACCTTTTCCTTATACACTCTTTTAGCTGTCTTCATTTGTTTATTGAGTTTGGCCTGGATCAGCTTTAGCTCTATTTTGTGTCCTGATTTAAAGGCAATTTTCTCTCATTGATTGTTGCTTTAAATTTTTTAGTTATCCAAGGTTTATTGTTGGAGAATATTTTAACTGTCTTTGAGGATATAATGTTACCCTCACAGAATTTAATATATTCTGTTACTACGTCTGTGGCATCCTCCAAACTAGCATCCTGAGTGAGAGCCTGCCAATCAGTAGACTCAAAACAGTCCTGCAGAGCTTCTGCATAAGAGTTGTGCCATTGCTTCACTGTTCTCTTGAATACCCCCTCCTGATGCAACTGGGTTTTATATGCAGGCATAAGGTGTATTGTGTTATGGTCAGCAGTGCTTATAGGGCTTTTTCCCTCACTGTGTGTGCGTTTTTCACGTTACCATAACAGAGATCAAGAGTGTTTCTGCCCCTGGTGGCACATTTCACATACTGCTGGAATGTAGGCAGTGATTTATTTAATCTGCAGTAATTGAAGTCCTCCATAATAAATAGCGGTGAATCTGGATTGTCTGTTTAAATGCGCTGAGCGCAGTTTGAAATTGTCTCTGCTGCGCGAGTGACGTTGCCTGTGGGCGGGACATAAACAACAATCTGTCACTTGGCCAAACTCGCGGGGAAGGTATTTTGGTCTAAAGGACACACATATTAGTTCTACATCTGGTGTGCAGCATGTTTCTCTTATGTTAGCCGATCTACTCCATGCTTTGTTTACGTATACACACAGACCGGCCCCCGCATCTTTTCCCACTACTGGCGCCGTCTCTATCCAATCGGAGTGGCACCCCAAAGTTATCCAGGAAGAGTTCAGCGTCAGGTATGGTGTGATCAAACTAAGGTCTCGGTGATGCAGATCAGGCTGGCCTCTCTATATGCCCACTGAAGTCTGCAATATGCTCGTGGCTCGTCGAGTTTGTTGCCCAACAAACGAACATTGGCCAGCAATCTAGAGGGGAGAGGAGGGCACACACCTTTACCGGCCAGTCTCTTGAGTCTCTGCCTCACTCCTCCTTTTCTTCCCCACTTCCTGGTTGGTTTCCTTTGCTGATTGTTCCTCTGGTTATCTGGTGGCCCTGGATTAGGTAGAGGGTTCAGTCTGGTGTGTTGGAGTATTGTGATATCGTAGGTTTAGCAGGTACTCCCTTGAATACTGGATGATTCCGCTACCGTCCAGCGCCCACGCTGTAGTCGCGCCCAAGTGAGATCCCCACAGTAGGTGTAGAGTATACAGTACAATAGAGTATAAAGTACGCGCTGCAGCCTTGCATCTTTACCCAGCGAGTAATAATCCCAGCGAGATAGGCTTACAGATGGCTTACAGATGGCTTACAGATATTAATCCAGTATTAATCAGTGATCTGATTTCAGTCAGATCGCGTTGCTCGGTGTTTGAATGCCGACACAGTACACAAACATACTACACACACACACAGCAGCCAAAACCACCTGTCGCCATTACAGCACTAAATAGCAATATACATATGTGTGCGTGTGTGTGTGTGTGTGTGTGTTTGTGTTTTTGTCTGTTTTTGTTCCTGCTCACTGTCTTTGCTGCTTATACTGTTTCTGTGTGCGTGTGTGTGTGTGTGTGTGTGCTGGTAGCGCTTACCAGAGGGAAATAGAGAAAAAAGGGAGTGAGCTGAGTGGCTGGCATCCTTGATGATGGACTCAGCCCTCCTCTGACAGCATGTGGAGGCTAATCAGACCCAGGTCTCTGAGTTTTAACACCAGTGTTGATGGCACAACAGTGTTAATGGCAGAGCTGTAGTCAATGAACAGCATCCTGACATAGGTGTATTTCTTGTCCAGGTGAGCTAGGGCAGTATGCAAGGCGATGGGGATGGCTTCATCCACGGATCTGTTGTGCTTGTATGTAAACTGAAGTTGGTCCAGGAAAGCAGGAAGGTGTGTGTTGATGTAGGCTGCAACCAGTCTCTCCAGGCACTTCATCACCACGGAGGTTAGGGTCATGGGCCGGTAGTCATTCAGGCAAGAAACAGTACTCTTATTGGGCACTGGCACAATCATTGTCCTTTTGAAACACAAAGGCACTGTGCACCAGGACAGGGACAAGTTAAAGATGTCAGTGTAGACTTGTGACAGCTGAGTTGTGCACGTCTTGAGGACACAAGATGGGATGCCATCAGGGCCGGCAGCATTGAGAGTTTTAATCCTTTTACAAATGTTGCTCACCTCAGCTTCTTTGTCTGTGTGTGTGTGTGTGTGTGTGTGTGTGTGTTTGTCTGTCTGTGCAGTGCTGTTTGTGTGTTTGTCTGTGTGTGTGTGTGTGTGTGTGTGTGTGTTCTTTCTCCTGCCTGCTCTCTGTTGCATGTTCCCATTGTTCTCCCTGTGTGTGTGTGTGTGTGTGTGTGTGTGTGTGTGTGTGTGTGTGTGTGTGTGTGTGTGTGTGCGCGTGCTTGTGTGTGTGTGTGTGTGTGTGTACTTTCTCCTGCCTGCTCTCTGTGGCATGTTCCCTTTGTTCTCCCTGTGTGTGTGTGTGTGTGTGTGTGTGTGTGTGTGTGTGTGTGCTTGTGTGTGTGTGCTTGTGTGTGTGTGTGTGTGTGTGTGTGTGTGAGTGTGTGTGTGTGTTCTTTCCCCTACCTGCTCTCTGTTGCATGTTCCCATTGTTCCCCCTCTGTTTCTCTTTCTTTTATCTTTCCATTATTGTGTGTGTGTGTGTGTGTGTGTGTGTGTGTGTGTTAACATGTCCTTTCCTACCCCATGTTCTGATGAGGATGTTCTCTCCTCTCTCCTCTTCTCTTGTGTGCAGATGCCTGTGAGCTCACACTGGACCCAAACACAGCACACAGAAAACTCTCTCTATCTGAGGGGAACAGAAAGGTGACATGGGGGAGTGAGTGGCAGCCGTATCCTGACCACCCAGAGAGATTTGACATCAACGTTCAGGCGCTGTGTAGAGAGGGTCTGTCTGGACGCTGCTACTGGGAGGCTGAGTGGAGTGCTGGTCCGGTTAATATAGCGGTGGCCTATAAAAGCATCCAGAGGAAAGGGGAGAGTGATGACAGTGAGTTTGGACTTAATGACAAGTCCTGGAGACTGCACTGCTCTGGTAACAGCTACTCTGCCAGGCACAATGATAAGAGGACTGCCATACCTGTCCCCTCCTCCCGCTCCAGCAGAGTAGGAGTGTACCTGGACTGGTCAGCAGGCACTCTGTCCTTCTACAGCGTCTCCTCTAACACACTCACCCACCTGCACACGTTCCACTCCACATTCACTGAGCCCCTCTATCCTGGGTTTATGGTTTGGCCTGACTCCTCAGTGTCCCTGCACCAGATCACATGACCCCTTAATCTTATTCCTGTTTACACACTCCTGTGTGTGTGTGTGTGTGTGTGTGTGTGTGTGTGTGTGTGTGTGTGTGTGTGTGTGTGTGTGTGTGTCTGCGTGTGAGGTGTGTGTGTGTGTGTGTGTGTGTGTGTGTGTGTGTGTCTGCGTGTGAGGTGTGTGTGTGTGTGTGTGTGTGTGTGTGTGTGTGTGTGAGTGTGTGTGTGTGTGTGTGTGTGTGTGCTGTGTGTTTGTTTGTGTGTGTGTGTGTGTGTGTGTGTGTTCTTTCTCCTGCCTGCTCTCTGTTCCATTGTTCCATCGGTGTTTGCCGCTTTCTCTGTTTCTCTTTCTTTTATTTTTCCAGCAGCCTTGTTTGTCCGTGTGTGTTTGTGTGTGTGTGTGTGTATGTATGATTTTCTGTGTGTGTGTGTGTGTGTGTGCATGATTTTCTCTGTGTGTCTGTTGTGTGTATATGATTTTCTGTGTGTGTGTGTGTGTCCATCCATCCCTCTGTTTCTAGTTCTGTTCTGTTCTCTGTTTCTAACCGTGTTTCTGTTTGTGTCTGTATGATTTTCTGTGTGTGTGTGTGTGTCTGTGTGTGTGTTCCTTCTTCTTCATCTTCTCTTGTGTGTGAGTGTGTGTGGGTATACTGTATATGTGTGTGTGAGTGTGTGTGGGTATACTGAATATGTGTGTGTGAGTGTGTGTGGGTATACTGAATATGTGTGTGTGAGTGTGTGTGGGTATACTGTATATGTGTGTGTGTGAGTGTGTGTGGGTATACTGTATATGTGTGTGTGAGTGTGTGTGGGTATACTGAATATGTGTGTGTGAGTGTGTGTGGGTATACTGAATATGTGTGTGTGTGTTCCTTCAATCCTTCATTTTCTTCCTTCTCTCAAACACACATATTCCCTTCCTTGCTTTCCCTCTGTTATTCCATTTGTATTCTTTAATCTTTAATTCTTTAAATATTTGATCATTTACATGACATATGGTGAGCACGCTGTTTAGACAAGTATGAACTAGACTAAACGCGTCAGATATCAGATAGAAAATGAATATTGTTTGTTGAATGTCTAACGATGACATTTGAACTTGAACCTAGAATGTTGTATGTAGCTGTATGTTTTCTGAAGATTAAAAAGATGAACATAGAGTGAGAGTGGATGGGTTTTCTCAGGGCTGGGAGTGGTAATCCACCGTAATTTGATTTAAGTCATCATTTTTGTTCATTCCTGCTAAAACCTTTCTACATTCTAATATGATTGTGCGTGAGAGAGATTGAGAGAGGGAGTCCTTAATAACGTTTTTGTTATATAATAAATTGAATATGTAAGTGGTTAAAATGTTGTCTTTACTTGGATATGGGTAATGCAAAGGGAAACACCATTCAATTTATAGGAAAATTGCATACAAATAAATTAAACTGAAATAAAAAACAGTTTGTTGCCTTTATATGTGTGTTTGTGTGTGCAGCATCATGTTCAGTTACATGTCACATGTGTATTCTCACTGAGTAGAGGTCATTCCACTTGACCATGACCTAAAGGAAACATCAGTCAGCAAGTCCACTTTACATGTTATAACCCGGTACAGTTTTGATGTGGAGTTATTGTGGGAAAGAGTTAGTCCAGGGGGTGTCCGCTGCCTTTTGAGACTCATCGACACACCCGAACGAAGCTTACAACATGAACATGAGGGACAGAATGGACACATGGCATGAGATGACTGAAAATTAAATAAATTAATTAGAACTAGGGTATAATGTTTGAATATAGCCTAGCGTGTTCAGCATTTGAATGTAGGCCTACGTGTGTTCAGTCGGTTTTAACAAGCTGCAGCATAAAATGCAGCTGTCTGCTATGTGGCAATATCAATTTACTTTAAATAAATAAAGTGTAGGCCTTATCCAATAAACTGTCATAGCCTACTCATAACCAAGAGGCATTATTTAGGTAGTGTGTTTTAGAACTAAACAGGCCGTTGTTAGAAATAAATAGTTCATGAACATCCATTCCTGCCGTATGCCTACGATAGAATAGAGGTAGCGATGAGGACGATAAATCTGGCGACGTGGGTTCAATCCCTGTGAGTCACTTTACGAGGAATTTTTATTAGGCTTATGCAATAACAAAAAATATTTGAAATTTGAACTTTAAAAAGTTCTTCAGCAACAATGATTGCTGAGTAACTAAGACACGTGACACAGGTTTTGTTAAATTACAGCAGTAGGCTACAGAGAATACAGCAGTGTTGCTCCTGTTGGGTATCAGCGCAGCAGCAAACTTTCGAAACCAGCAAAACCCTTCGGTGACGTTCGAAGCTTCGGACGTCACCAGTCACATGCTTATTCCAATTTGATACAAGCTCCAACACACTGTGTCGAAACAATTTGCTTCACGGGAGTGATACAAGCTTCGGTGCCTCCGTGTCGAATGTCCCATCACTAGGGGTCAGACAACTCTGCCAGTCTCCGCTCCTAAAGTTGACGTTGAGTAATATGAAGCAGACACTTGTATCCAGAGCGACACAGACTCGCTGCGGCGGTTCATGATCTCAGACACGGGTCACCCCGTTACTGCTGCTCCACCTGCTCCTGCTGCCTCAGGCCTGCTGCTCCACCTGCTCCTGCTGCCTCAGGCCTGCTGCTCCACCTGCTCCTGCTGCCTCAGGCCTGCTGGGATGTCTGCTGCTCCACCAAGCTCCTGCTGCTCCACCTGCTCCTGCTGCCTCAGGCCTGCTGCTCCACCTGCTCCTGCTGCCTCAGGCCTGCTGGGATGCCTGCCCTGAACATCACAGAGGGCTGTTGAACCAACTGTGTGAAGTCCCAGCCGTACGGCTTTTCCCCGCTGTGCATCAGCAGGTGCTTGCACAGGTGGCCCTGCAGAGCGAAGGTCTTGTCACCCTGGCTACAGCTGTGTGGCTTTTCACCGGTGTGCATGTGTGTGTGTGTGTGTCAATATTAACACACACACATATACACACATACTCTCTCAAACACACTCACATACTATCTCCCTCAAACACTTTTTTTTTTTCTCTATTGAATGTGCGTGCACTTGATGACGATCTGATGATGATGATGATGATGAGGAGGAGGAAGAGGAGGTGCCACCTTCATGCATGGCCTCTTCAGCTGTGAGATCTTCGACAAAAACAGAGTAAGTCCGAGATGCTTTTTGAAACTGTAGTGAAGGATGTGACTTTTGGAGTCTTAACTTTAGCGAGTGAGACTTATATGCTGCAATGTTAACTCCCTCCCTTTCTTGTACAATGTCTTTAAAAAGCATGTTCAGCTGTGACAGTCGAAGCACCTCCCGATTTTTGAAAAGCTTCTCTTCAACCACCGTCTCACAGAAATACCTGTATCCATTATCATACACGTTGCTTTCTGTTGTCTTTTCGTTTTTGTACAGGCAGTGAATATAGTTTCTGTAGCAGGTGAAATGGTACCGCGTTTCAATGCCCACCAAATCCTCGCCTCGAATATCTACTAGCAGAGCCTCATCTCGTTTCTTTTCAGCTGCTAGAAGCAACTTTCCTGCATAGGGTGTTTGACACAGCATCAGTTTTTCCTTTATTTTTTTCCTGCTCCACCACTCAGTTCTGTATTTGTGACGTTTGCAAATGACGCATTGGATGGGAAGCAGGTGTGGCGCTCGCTCAGGTGTGAAGTTGCCACTGGTGTGTGTCCTTGAAGCCCTTTTCTTTGCCGGAGTTTCCTCAATGTCCTCAGTCCCTCTTTCCCCCTCTAGCACTAAGAAAAGCAAGCAGAACACAACTTGGATTTAGGGTTGAACTTGATTTAAGGCTGGACTCTGGACTGTACTGTTACTGATTGAGGAAATAAGTTAATTGCATTCAGCCATCTTTATATTGCATCAGAAAATCCATCAGAAGAATAAATAAAAAGTCACACTTAATTTGGATAGTATAGACAAACTGCACATGCTCATATTATCAAACTATCTCCTCACACTCTGTAAAGTGCAATGTATTGTTAAGGCTAAGGTTAGTAGTTGGAGTTACATACTAGATGAACGGTCATCAGTCTCATCTGGAGTCAACCTTGTCCTCTTCTCCATCAAAATCCTCTTCCACTTGAAACACCAGAAGCAAAATGTAATTTAAACCAGAAACACCTCACATATGAAGGAAGGGTGGACATGCGTGGCTCTTGTAGCAAAGTCCTCTCTATCAATCACGTTTTCAGTCAGACTACTTGTACAAACAATCTTACAATTTTAACATATGTACACTGCTCAAAAAAATAGAGGGATCACTTCAATAACACATTGGATCAGTACCTTGACATTGTTTGGTATTGAAGTGAAACTGTTTTGAGGTGATTGTTTGATTTTGCAAGAACTGTCAGATGTTCTGTGAATGTAGTTTGCGAAAGGAGAAAAGAGTGGAAGGTTTTAAGAAATGTGTTTTAGCAATTGTGAAAAACTGTAAGTGTTCCCTTTTTTGAGCAGTGTAGGCTACTGCCATAAACTAGGTTTAAAACACTCATTAGTCTCCAGTTTCAGAACTGCATTCATGCTCATGTTGTTAGCTATCTGTACTGACCTGGTCCCATCAAAGCCTCATCATATCCATCATCCTCATCTTCCTCCTTAATCTTCATCACATTGGGAACTGTAGCAGACACAATTCAAACACATTCATTATCTCAGTCTAACTCAGGACAGAGATGAAGTTACCTGAAAGCAGCACTAAAGAAGATTTGGCACTAAAGATTTGCTCTCAGGGCCCCTAGTTGACAAGTTAAAACAACGTAAATAACAAGATACTGTAGAGGTTTTGTGTTTTGGAATGACCCCATAGTAGCTTGGGGACTGTGAGAGAGCAGTGCTTTCATTTTCCTTTCCCACATACAAAGTCCATCGGCAATAAACACACTTTTGTGGTTTGTACGGTGGCAAATATTGTATATGCGTAACTAACTTTTTGTTAGTCTTTCTGAAAGTATTCTTGTCAAGAGAATTAATAAGTAGACCTAAAATAAACACAACCCCTACATACAGTATGTTTGCCATCTGTATTCTTTATTTATAAAAATGGAAAACACATTTTAACAAGTGTACTGGAATGCATGTGCATGTTGCACTGAAACAGCTCTGAAATGGAAATGAAATTAAGTAATATGTAATATGTAATACAATAATTAATTAGATTTTCTCTTTAATTACATTAAATCTATCATCAGTGATGACAGCCTTAGAAAATACCATCAACATGATGACCTTGACTAGTTCATATACTAAATATATTACTATTCAATTGGTATTGAAACAGAATGATTAAAGCCAAAATCATTTCAACTCTGTGGAGCCCAGTAAGGATTTTTTTTTTTATCAAAAACAAAATTGTATCAAAACTGCAAAATATATCAAAGTAAAACTAAATAAAATAGCATTTGTAGTTATAGCATCTTGTTTTTATATTTCTTTTTGAAAATACAAATACAAAACACTTTTTTTTTTTGGGGGGGGGGGGTCAAGTGCAATTCTGTCTCATTTTGCATAGTGCATACACATCTATCTAACAAATGTGACTCTCACAGTGACAGCTCACTGACAAAGACCAACTGAGAAAAACTTTTTCAGTTTTCATAAAATACAAAACATCTATGGGTTAGTGCTTACACAATATGCAAGTATCTGCTTTCGTAAAACATACAGTGAAAAAGGCTAAATTTACAGTCCAACAAAATAAAAACATAGTTTTGATGAGACACTAAAGGAATATTTGCTTAGTCTTACAATTGCATTCTGCCCAACTGCCTGTACATATACTATACAGAAGTCTTATCACCTTCACCAACAGTTTACTTTCACCAACAGTTCTCAAAATCACTCCATCTTATTAACGTGCCTAATGCCATAGGCTACCTCATTTCTGAAACAGTGACTTTGAGGGTCTCGCTCGGCCGACTTCCTCTTCCTGTCCTGCTCCAGATGATGAACTTTCTGGACCTCTACCAGGTCCACCAGCGCCGCCCGCACCTCCTGCAAAGCCGTCAGGCACGACCGCTGGACCTCCAGGCTGGCCGTCTGGACGCGGAGTGCCTCGGTCAGCAGGCGGTTGCCCTCCTCTTGCTTGCTCAGGAGCGTCTGAACGGTTTGGGGCGTCAACGTGATCGCCGAGGATGGAGGGAGAAAAGGAGGAAGAGATGGAAGAGGAGAAGGAGGAGGAGAAAGAGGAGCTTGGAGGTCCGGCAGCAGGTGTTCTGTGTTGGAGCTGTCCGAGTAGAATTCGGCAGTCCGCAAGGTGTCATCAGGAAACGTCCCTACATAGGGAAAAAAACAACCAAACTAAATATACAATAAACAATAATTACATTTAATGTATTGGTGATGATCTAGGGCATTCATACACATAATCCAGGATCATGGAATTAAGTCATGCACTACATAAATCCATGCTTAGCCTTACAGTCACCTTTTGCTACATAAATCAGTGGAAATAACTTATGCTAATATCTAGCAGAATTTTCTTTTTTCCTCTAAAATAGAAGTTCATATTAAAACCGAACAACTCCACCCACCGTTGCAGTCACTGGGCATCCCCGTCGCCCCGGCGATGGCCATCTTCATCCGGCGGGCGATCCTCTCCTCCAGCGGCGTGAGCTGGGGAGACCCCTGCTGCTGCACGCCACCCCCACCTCCACCCCGGCCGTCCGATGCCCAGGCGGGCGCCAGCTTGGCCTTCAGCTGGTTCTTCAGGTTGTTCCACTTTTCGCGCACCTCCTCCACGTCCCGGGGCCTGGCTCCCTGCGTGGTGGTGGCGGCCGCAGTAGCGGCGGCGTTGAGCTTGGCCGTGACCTGTGTCCAAACGGGGACGCTGCTGCCGCGCGGCAGGAGTTGGTTGCGCTCGCCGAACAGCGCCTCCCAGTGGTTGAGGATCTCCATGTAGAGAAGGTCCTCCTCCTCTTTGGAGAAACGCCGACTGGAGGCTGGAGATTGGAGGTTTTAGAGTAAGGAGAGATCAGGAAAGTGGCGTTACTGAGGTTGGGCAAGCGTGCTAACTACGTAAGAGCCAACAGAGGAGTTTCGTTGTCTGTTTTAATTCAAACATTTTGTTGTCTGTTTTAATTCAAACATTAGAAAATGTGCCTTATTTACACTTGAGACATGTTTTAAATACTTCTTATGTGTCCTGCACCATTTCACCAAGTCAGATTCCTTATTTTGTCCTTGGAAATTCTGATTCTGATGTCGACTGCAAGGCATGATGACTGTTCAATCAGATCAGTGTAGTCATTTCTAAAATTGTCTTTGAGACTTTGTCCATCTCTATTCAGACAAATCAAGCACTGCTACTTTTGTCATAGCTCTCGAGTTGATTCTGTCAAAATATGACATTCTGTTTCAGGTGGTGTCAGTGCTGAATAAAAATGGTGATTTCCACAGTGAAAACTACATTATTAAAAGCTTGGTCAGGGCTCACCTACAATGCCTTTGTGAACCACCAGGGGGCCACAGGCCCTTGTTGTACTTAGTAACCCAAATGTTTTGTCAGTGGGGCTTTTATTTGGACAAAGCAAATGACTAAAAGCAAAAGCAAAACAGCAGGACGGGATACTCACTGGCCCCCGTCCCGGTCCTGCCCTCAGCTGCATCCTGCTTCATCCTGGACACGATCCTCTGCTTCAGCAGGCTGAGGTCCTCTCCATCGGCCCCCCCATGCTCTCCAGTGGGCTCCAGACCCCCCGACTGCGCGGCTTTCACGTGGAGCTTCTGCTTCTTGAGGTGGCCCCACTTCTTCCGCACGTCCTCCCCGTCGCGGGCCGCGATCAACCCGGAGCTGGCGTTCATCTTGGCGGCGATGCGGTTCCAGATGACGGTGCGGCCGCCGCGAGGTAGGAGGTTGTGGCGCCCGCCGAAAAGCTCCTCCCAGTGACGAAGGACCTCCTTGTATAAAATCTCCTCTTCGTCTTTGCTGAAGCGCTTGTTGTAGGCCTGGCCTAGAGAACATGGCACGAGTCAAGTACTAGGGCAGTGAGCATTTGACATGGTGAATAAGTAGATCATAAATAAAGGCACATAAAGCAAGCGTTGACCTCATTTTAATAAAGAGAAACAACTTACATGTTTTGTCATGGTCTTGTGGCAATCCTAAAAAAGAGAGGGGGGGGGGGGTACAGTGTATAATTAGTGCAGTACTTATAATTAATTAACTCAGTACTTATAATTAGTGAGCCATTTTCAATAAACAAATTCATCATCTCCAAACAATCTCAGCACTAAAGTAATCACAGTTTGACTCCAAGGTGAGATGATAAAAGAATGATAAAATGTAGAAAGTCATCTAAAAATATGCAAATACTATGGAAACTGCATCCGTCAAGCTAACTACAATAAGAACCCAGTTATGATCTATCTGCATCAGTCTAGCTAACTAGTATAAGAACCCAGTTATAATCTACATCAGTCTAGCTAACTATGATAAGAACTCAGTTATGATCTGCATCAGTCTAGCCAACTATGATAAGAACCCAGTTATGATCTGCAAAGAAAATTAATAAACCACTTCAGATTGCTCCCCTCAACTTGACCAGCTACTTTGAAGCTGTCCATATTTGACACCTCAAGGCTATAAACATACTAACAACCACTTAGCTAGCAGCTGCCAGCGAATTATATATGTAATCTGTATGGCATCACTCTCTGAAGCACAATAAACAAGGCTGTACATGTGAACCCCTTTTATGTGGTGGTGCAAACAAAATCTGTGTCTGACCATCAGACCTAAGACCTAATTCAGAGCTTTAGTGTACACACACCAGAACGAGGGTACAAAAACAAAACTACTGCAAGCATTGGTAGAAAACACACAACAAAAAAGATACTTTTACATTATAATTCTATAGGCCATCTCTCGCGCTTACCGTCGACCTCATGTCCGGCGTCTCTTCCATTGGTCGTCTCCTTCATCTTCATGGCCACTTCTGCCTCCAACTCACTGAGGCCTGCCCCAGGCTTCTCCTCCTCCTCTCCAGAGGCATTAATGACCGCCAGCTTGGCTCTCAGCTGGTTCTTGAAGTAGCACCACTTCCTGCGGACCTCTTCCCCGTCCCGCACCACCCCGGACAACGCCTGGACGGCGGCGGCCACCTCGTTCCAAACGGAACCTCGGCCCACCCTGGGGAGCAGGTTGCTCCGCTGTCCAAAGAGCTCGTCCCAGTGACTGAGCACCTCCCTCCACAGTATCGACTCCTCCTCGCGGCTAAAACGCTTTTTGTGTGCTAGCAACGGGATATGGGGTCCATTAAGTGGGGAGAACACACAAACACACGCACACAAACACAGACAAACAAACAAACACACACATGCACAAACACACACAGGACAATTATGTTTCTTTTTCTTAGTGTCTTCATGTAAACAAACTCTGTCAGTGATCCATGCCATGCCTTATCGAATTGGTATTGAAAGAGATGTAATTCTGCTTATTATATGTCCACGTATCATAAAAATGAGTTTGGAGCCATAATATTAAACAAAAAGAACTATATTGTGTTGCTTTAAGAATACATAAAAGGGTAGAATAATGCCTCTATCATCTGATATAATCTTAATCTATAAAAAAAATGAATTATTGGATACATCTTAAAAAGAGCAAACCTGACTATTTTAGACAATTAAAAACAAAAGATAAAATATTATTTTAGATAGATGGATAGATAGATAGATACTTTATTGATCCCCAAGGGGAAATTCAACGTTTAAAACGTGCAAAAGGAAAAAAAATGACCAATAAAACATTTGACCACCAACATCATTTGACTGTGTGTGGCCTGAAGGCTTGGTGAAATGTGTCACCCATTCAACACTAAATTGGAAAAACATTCAGTAATATTGATTTGCTTTGTCAGCGAATCAGGGAAGTCAGAGAGAAGTGGCAAAATATGTAGTTCAACCTGCTTCAAACAAAGTGCTTGTAAGTTATGTAACGTTACATGCCATATCAGCATACATGTAATGGCGCAGTTACTTTCTGAAATTTGTTTCATAATCTTTGCTGTTGGACCTCAAATAGTAATGTTGTAATTTACATTCTAAAAATAGCAATTATTCAATTTAATGACATGACTTTCATCTCAATTTGAGTCTCGATTCTTATCCATTTTTTATTGCAGGTGCACAAATCCTACAAGTCACAAATCAGGAGACTCATAAACTCTCAGTTTTGCTACAGTTGCTGTAGTGCCCATGCAGTGTTTCCCATACATTGACTTATTTGTGGCGGCCCACCACAATATCAACATTGACCACCACACAATGATTGTCCAGGTTGTACTAAATTGTGCTTAAATCTGGTTAGCATCATAACCACGCTGTGCTAATTTGTTAAAAACTGTTGCTTTCAAGTTAATTCTGCAAACCTACCACCACAAATAGAATTTAATTCTGTGGGAAACACGGCCATGTCTTCCCTTCTTGGGTATCTGACTATGTTTCGCACCATAGTCTATGAAACTATACCCAAAGTGTGAGTGTAATCATAAATTGTATTGCATGGGATTTGTGTCATTGTAATGAAGGATTTGAGAAAGTGGGCCTTGTGTTGTTTTGATAGATAGATAGATAGATAGATAGATAGATACTTTATTGATCCCTAGGGGAAATTCAAGTGTGATGCAGGTGTGTGAATGTGTTTTGTACTGTAGCAGAACTGTAAGCATACAGTTAATGTGTGACTTCTAGAATTAGGACTTATGCACATGAATAAGTTGAGAAGTTGTAGCTGTTGTGTTATCTAGAACTTTAACTGATCTGTTCAGTCAAAAGACAACCGGTCGCGCTCTCTTTAGGCTACTTACTGTGCGCGGGATCCAATATGTTGTCCACATCCACCTCCTCTTCCTCTTCTTCTTTTAGGTTTTCTACTTTAATTACTTCCACCTTAATTCCCAAATGTTGCATTTCTGGACCATCAATGTTAGGTTTGTCCTCCAACGGTTCCAAAGAGTCCGGTTCAATCTTACAAGTGGGCGTAACAACTGGTTTGCAGTCCAACTCCTGTGGAAAAAATTACAAGACAGACTAAACAATAGGCTACCCAGTTCCAAATTATAACTAGTATGGTCGATTAACATTAGCGCTTATCTAACCACCTCGATACATTAGTTTCCATTGCATTGATAAAGGCAACTAACTTGAACAACAAAGTTACATTAGGCTATTTTCTGATAGTTAGCCAATAATCCAGACATGCTATCAATGCACAGTTGATGTGGACTGTCTTAGAAGTTAATCGAATCAGAAAAATAGACATATAAGCTACAAAGTGTGTAGACTAACGATACCAAAATAAAGACTAATGACTTACTTCGTCCATTATGACTGGTTGGTGCAGGGAAAGCTCACGTTAGCGACAATGTTGATCCGAAGGTTACAAATGTAAGATCGGCTATTAGGTAAGATATTAGTTTAATGTTAAGTTGACTGCAACTAATTACAAGGCAGACATTCCAAAGGAGTTACAGGAGATATCATTCTCTCCAAATATCCCGCCAGCTGAGATTCTCGGGTGTGCGCTGAACTTGTTCTGCTTTCTACCAGCCGCGATAAGGGACAAACATAATTTTAAAACGCGCGACAGGTAAATCATTGAAGGGTGGCGTTTTTTGGTCCCTAGTGTCAAACATAACTAAATAATATTAAAATCTGCAAAGATATGTGGTCTTATTTTTTTCTTCTTCAGAAAATGCTGTTTTATATGAACATACAGAGCATTCGTGACATTCATATTCCTATTTTTCCACAAATTCCAAACAAAGCTCATATCGTGACTGTCCCAAGCACATTTCACAAAGTTAGATTTAGAATAAAAACAATAAAAGGGATGCAATTGTTCCTTATTTAAGTACATACGAATTGATCTGTTTGAACACAGATGTCAAACAGATTTTGCCCCAACAAAATATCATGGGGTGTCACTGTCACACTATAATGTAATGTGAGTTATCTCTCTCTCTTTCTTTACAATAAATCAAGAAGGCACTCCCACGTCAGTAGGCCTAACGCTTTTCATTGTCTTTTGGCATGACGTCTTTTACATAAAATGCCCAAAGTGAATGTTTTTTTGTTAATATATTACCATAGGTCTATGCTACCATGTTGCAGTGTGAGTATGTATTACACATGGTGAATCATACACACATAGAACACAGCCCTGGATACGAAAGCTAAATTTTGACATTCTAAATATCAATAGTAGTCTGAGAAAATAAATCCTGGTGTTAAAGACAACAATAATATGAATGTTGTCTTTATTACTATAAGTAATTGCAATAATTTAATCTAATTATAATGGAGGATATGTTTTTAAATATCTCAATACATTGTTGAATTTGTCTTTTAACAGATATGAGAATAAATTAAAAAGGGGAACTACAAACATTCAGATTGAAGTCCACCATCAAGAAGAGAAAAACTCGGGGAACCCAAGTGCTATACAATGTTTGGTGGCACGGTGTTTTGTTAAATGTAAATGTTTTGTTTAATGTAAATGTAAATCAGGTTTCTAGGCCAAGTATACATGGAATTTGGTCTCTGCATTTATCCTGTCTGTGAATTAGTGAACACACAGTGAGGTGAAGCACACACTAAACCAGAGCAGTGAGTTTGTATTACATTTAAAAAAAAAGTTTTAACAAATGTAAGAGGTTACATTGTACTTGACTTCTAAGTGACAATATTTTTGTCGTCATCAGGACATAGTGCAGAACATTGAACATGTGCAGGAGAGCCTGGCTATCGATTCCTTGGTGTGCTTCCCTCACACTCTGAAAACACAGCACTCAAAGTTCATTCAGTTGTGTTTGTTTAGGCTACTGTACATAGTGCCCTCAACAAATGTGGCGGTTCTTAAACAGGTAATGTAGAATGAAGACTTGTCACTGAGGATGGTGAGATCTGGATCAGTGTACTGAGTGTCATTGTAGTTCTGTACAGTTGGAACTACGCTAGACAAGTAGGCCCAAGTGAACCTACTTGGAGTTCATTGTGCGGTGACAATAACAAGGAATTGGTTGGAGAGGAATGCAGAAGTGGTTGAGGCTGTGTGACCCAACGAGAGGCTAGCCCATGGAGCACCCTCGTAACCCAGTGAGAGGCTAGCGTACTGGAGCACCCTCATAACCAGTGAGAGGCTAGCCCATGGAGCACCCTCATAACCAGTGAGAGAATAGCCATATATGGAGCACCCTCATAACCCTCATAAGGAAAAGTGGGTCAGAAATCACAAGGTTGTTTGTTTACATTTGTCATATGAAAGGTAGACTATTAATTGGAAGTTGATTGTGAGATATTTAATTTTTTCCATTTTTTTAAGTTCATGGAGAGCTTTTTTTATACTTCACGGTTAACACCTCTTTCATTAGTTTCCCATACATATTGAATGGGCCTTAAACCTAATTTCAAACACCGAATCTCTCTTATTGTACATTTACTGCATGTGATGCGTGACATCATTCTAGCAGGTTATCATTCAGCAATTGTGATTAAAATTACCTATTTGAGGGTACGAAAGAAACAAGGATGATAGTTCATTTCTCCATTAACGGGAAAAGATTATACTTGGCAACCTCTCGTAACTTTTCTGTGAAATGGCCTTCATTCAAAAGGGAAGTGTCCTCCTTGTGGATGTGATTATTTAAAAGGGCTATAATGCACTATTATATGTTCAGAGATTCAATAGGGCACATGGTAAGACCCAGGTCAGAACGAGTGGGGATTCAACACTTTTTAAAAGCTGCTGTTGTGTTTTAGAGGGTTGTCATGAGTCCTTAAGTGTATGTTTGGAGTGCCCTGAGAGGGTATAGAGTTTATTTCATTTTCTTCTGAGCAGCCAGGCCCAACAAGAGGTGCTTGAAGCACAACAAAATGAGGACTGTCGTATTTCTATGTAAATATCAGTTTTTTTAATAGTCTAAAATGATGTTGAGTCCACTGCCTAAAAGGGAAATGCTAACAGACACCAACAACAACAGTGTTGAGTCTCTTCTGGCAATATGGTTGGAGATGTCGTGCTGAGAAAGCTTCTCTGACATTTCTCCAGACCACTGAACTACATGGTACTACTTACCCATCAAATAGGCCAGAGAGTGATATAAAGTGAATGTTTGAGTGAACTTATCTATCTGTCTATCTATCTATCTATCTATACAATAATAAAGAAGAAAGTAGAATCAGTCATTCCTCTTCGTTGCTGTGGCCGTTTATGATTCAATCAGCAACATATCAGAAATGCTTAGTAGTATTATATATATATATATATATATGATGTAGACTCTAAGTGGTTAGCTTTAGTATGTTCTTAGTATGTGTTGTGGTTATATGACTTACAGTGGCATTTTAATGGCATTTTACTGCAAATACATGAAGACTGAATAAATTAGGTAATATTGGTGGAATTGGTTGGTGGAATTTGGAATGATCCCATTTTGCATGTGGTTGGCCAGTATGTTGATGGGTTGTATATTTTCCTTCATATTTACTGCGCTGATGAGAAGTGACTGTTTTCTGTCATCAGTGTCTTGACTATCTCTGTGTTAATCTACAGTACGTAGACAAAGAGAGAGCACCAACTGGCTTCCATGACACTCCTGTCAAACACTACCATGATCAAAATTAGGTGTATGTGTCTCTTATTCTTCTAGGGATCATTTTGGCACCCCTTCCTCTGGAGAAAACTGTCCTTGCTTTGACCCGTAAGTACTTGTACTGTATGGAGATTTTATGTATGCCTTTAATTCTTTTTTTCTTTAGTATAATTTTTTTGTCATTGATTTTTTATTGTCAAACCAGTCAAATGTATTCAAACATTTCCCATCTCTAAACACATTCTGCAATCCACCCCCCCACCTCTACCCCCCCCCCCCACCATCACATACCCCCCACCTGTACCCCCCCCCCTCCACCATCACATACCCCCCCCCACCTCATAAGTTTGAAAGCAGAATCTACTGTACACTGGTTCTCTACCACACAGTTCACAACATGAGGGACACACAATTGTAAATAGACGGTTGGCCAAGTTACTGAATAGAGACCTTTGATTGAGGAAAGGAAACTGAAGTCATCTGTCCCTGATAATTTGTACAGTAGCTTTTTATTTCCACTGTCACTTTGCTTTAGTCTCTTCATTGCATTGCAAAGTAGTTACCCCCACTACCTCTTTTGCAAAATATTACAAATAGTGTTGGATGAATGGATGGATATAGGCCTTCTCTTTTCTTAATGCACGCTATGTAAGGATGGTTGCATGCATGCTTATGTATGTATAATTTATTTGTTTGTGTGTTTGTATGTATGTTTGTATCTGTACTGTATATATAAATGTGTGTATGTATACATTAGGGTGCATCAAATTTGAATGGGAAATTTTAATTTCAAAATATCAATTTGGCTGGCATTGCATTTTGTTCCAATTAACATAAAAATGACTTTTGCACAGTTTTGAGTAATTCCATTGAGATTTAGGGGTGCCACCTAACACATGAACTTTGGAGAAATTTCGAAAAATTTGCAATTTTTAGTCTAATTGCCAAAATTTGACCTGGAAATGTTGAGTACAGTGAACTTTTATACAGTAACATGTTCTATAGGGTTATCAAAGTAAAAGTTGTTTGTTTGCCCTTTGGGTAACTTGGGCATTTCTCAGAATTCAACTTTCAAGATTCTCCATTCACTGTCCTATAGAC